>NC_057802.1:177681724-178333132 GCF_018294505.1 Triticum aestivum | reverse complement strand
TTATCCTATGATGTTTGAGTAGATCCGTTTTGTCCTGTGGGTTAATCGTGATCTTGGTTGGTATGATTGTATATTTTATTTATGGTGCTGTCCTACAGTGCCCTCTGTCCACGCAAACGTGAGGGGCCCCCGCTGTAGGGTGTTGCAATACGTTCAAGATTTGCTTATGGTGGGTTGCGAGAGTGACAGAAGCTTAAACCCGAGTAGGTGGGTTATGGCGTATGGGATAAAGAGGACTTGATACTTAATGCTATGTTGGGTTTCACGACCTTAATGATCTTTAGTAGTTGCGGATGCTTGCTAGGGGTCCAATCATAAGTGCATATGATCCAAGTAGAGAAAGTATGTTAGCTCATGCCTCTCCCTCATATAAAATTACAAGAATGATTACCGGTACTTGTTATCGATTGCGTAGGGACAAATGACTTTCTTGTTGACAAAAGCTATCCACTTTTATTACCTTGCAATTTATCCATAGTTTTATTCCTGCAAAGTACTGGTAGTTTTATTCTTGCCAAATAGTTTCAGACTTGTTTCCGGCAAAGCAAACTTCAAGTGCGTGTAGAGTTGTATCGGTGGTCGATAGAACTTGAGGGAATATTTGTTCTGCCTTTAGCTCCTCGTTGTGTTCGACACTCTTATTTATCGAAGAAGGCTACAAATGATCCCCTATACTTGTGGGTTATCAAGACCTTTTTCTGGCGCCGTTTGATACGTCTCCGTCGTATCTATAATTTTTGATTGTTTCATGCCAATATTGTACAACTTTCACATATTTTTGGCAACTTTTTATATGATTTATTGGAGTAACCTATTGATCCAATGCCCAGTGCTAGTTCCTGTTTGTTGTATGTTTTTTGTATCGCAGAAAATCCATATCAAACGAAGTCCAAACGCGATAAACATTTACGGAGATTTATTTTGGAATTTATGTGATTTTTGGGAGGTGGAATCAACGCAAACGGGGGCCCACAGAGCCCACAACCCACCAGGGTGCGCCAGGCACCCCTTTGGCGCGCCCAGGTGTCTTGTGCCCTCCTCGAAGGTCGGTTGGGGCCCTTCTTCTGGTGCAAGAAAGATAATTTATGGAAAAAAATCGTGTAAAAATTTCAGCACAATCGGAGTTACGAATCTCCGAGAATTTAAGAAACGGTTTAGGGCCAGATCTGGGGAACACGAAACAGAAGAGAACAGAGAGGGAGATCCAATCTCGGAGGGGCTCCCGCCCCTGAGCCGCCATGGAGATCGAGGACCAGAGGGGGAACTCTCCTCCCATCTAGGGGGCGGGGAGGCCAAGGAAGAAGAAGAAGGAGGGGGGCTCTCTCCCCCTCGCTTCCGGTGGCGCCGGAGTGCCGCCGGGGCAATTATCGGGACGGCGATCTACATCAACAATCTTGCTACCGTCAACACCAACTTTCTCCCCCTCTATGCAGCGGTGTAACACCTCTTATCCCCACTGTAATCTCTACTTAAACATGGTGCTCAACTCCATATATTATTTCCCAATGATATTTGGCTATCCTATGATGTTTGAGTAAATTTGTTTTGTCCTGTGGGTTAATCGTGATCTTGGTTGGTATGATTGTATATTTTATTTATGGTGCTGCTGTACAGTGCCCTCCGTTCTCGCGCAAACGTGAGGGGCCCCCGCTGTAGGGTGTTGCAATATGTTCATGGTTCGCTTATGGTGGGTCGTGAGAGTGACAGAAGCTTAAACCCGAGTAAGTGGGGTATGACGCATGGGAGTAAAGAGGACTGGAGAACTCATGCTATGGTTGGGTTTCACGACCTTAATGATCTTTAGTAGTTGCGGATGCTTGCTAGGGGTCCAATCATAAGTGCATATGATCCAAGTAGAGAAAGTATGTTAGTTCATGCCTCTCCCTCATAGGAAATTACAAGAATGATTACCGGTACTTGTTATCGATTGCCTAGGGACAAATAAATTTCTTGTTGACAAAAGCTATCCACTTTTATTACCTTGCAATTTATCCATAGTATTATTCTTGCAAAGTACTCATAGATTTATTCTTGCCAAATAGTTTCAGACTTGTTTCCGATAAAGCAAACGTCAAGTGGGCATAGAGTTGTATCGGTGGTCGATAGAACTTGAGGGAATATTTGTTCTGCCTTTAGCTCCTCGTTGGGTTCAACACTCTTATTTATCGAAGAAGGCTGCAAATGATCCCATATACTTGTGGGTTATCAAGACCTTTTTCTGGCACCATTTGATACGTCTCCGTCGTATCTATATTTTTTGATTGTTTCATGCCAATATTGTACAACTTTCACATATTTTTGGCAACTTTTTATATGATTTATTGGAGTAACCTATTGATCCAGTGCCCAGTGCGAGTTCCTGTTTGTTTCATGTTTTTTGTATCACAGAAAATCCATATCAACCGAAGTCCACACGCAATAAGCATTTACGGAGATTTATTTTGGAATTTATGTGATTTTTGGGAGGTGGAATCAACGCAAACGGGGGCCGACAGAGCCCACAACCGACCAGGGCGCGCCAGGCACCCCCTGGCACGGCCAGGTGTCTTGTGCCCTCCTCGAAGGTCGGTTGGGGCTCTTCTTTTGGTGCAAGATAGATGATTTATGGAAAAAAATCGTGTAAAAATTTCAGCGCAATCGGAGTTACGAATCTCCGAGAATTTAAGAAACGGTGAAGGGCCAGATCTGGGGAACGCGAAACAGAAGAGAACAGAGAGGGAGATCCAATCTCGGAGGGGCTCCCGCCCCTGAGCCGCCATGGAGATCGAGGACCAGAGGGGGAACTCTCCTCCCATCTAGGGGGCGGGGAGGCCAAGGAAGAAGAAGAAGGAGGGGGGCTCTCTCCCCCTCGCTTCCGGTGGCGCCGGAGTGCCGCCGGGGCAATTATCGGGACGGCGATCTACATCAACAATCTTGCTACCGTCAACACCAACTTTCTCCCCCTCTATGCAGCGGTGTAACACCTCTTATCCCCACTGTAATCTCTACTTAAACATGGTGCTCAACTCCATATATTATTTCCCAATGATATTTGGCTATCCTATGATGTTTGAGTAAATTTGTTTTGTCCTGTGGGTTAATCGTGATCTTGGTTGGTATGATTGTATATTTTATTTATGGTGCTGCTGTACAGTGCCCTCCGTTCTCGCGCAAACGTGAGGGGCCCCCGCTGTAGGGTGTTGCAATATGTTCATGGTTCGCTTATGGTGGGTCGTGAGAGTGACAGAAGCTTAAACCCGAGTAAGTGGGGTATGACGCATGGGAGTAAAGAGGACTGGAGAACTCATGCTATGGTTGGGTTTCACGACCTTAATGATCTTTAGTAGTTGCGGATGCTTGCTAGGGGTCCAATCATAAGTGCATATGATCCAAGTAGAGAAAGTATGTTAGTTCATGCCTCTCCCTCATAGGAAATTACAAGAATGATTACCGGTACTTGTTATCGATTGCCTAGGGACAAATGACTTTCTTGTTGACAAAAGCTATCCACTTTTATTACCTTGCAATTTATCCATAGTTTTATTCCTGCAAAGTACTGGTAGTTTTATTCTTGCCAAATAGTTTCAGACTTGTTTCCGATAAAGCAAACGTCAAGTGGGCATAGAGTTGTATCGGTGGTCGATAGAACTTGAGGGAATATTTGTTCTGCCTTTAGCTCCTCGTTGGGTTCAACACTCTTATTTATCGAAGAAGGCTGCAAATGATCCCATATACTTGTGGGTTATCAAGACCTTTTTCTGGCACCATTTGATACGTCTCCGTCGTATCTATATTTTTTGATTGTTTCATGCCAATATTGTACAACTTTCACATATTTTTGGCAACTTTTTATATGATTTATTGGAGTAACCTATTGATCCAGTGCCCAGTGCGAGTTCCTGTTTGTTTCATGTTTTTTGTATCACAGAAAATCCATATCAACCGAAGTCCACACGCAATAAGCATTTACGGAGATTTATTTTGGAATTTATGTGATTTTTGGGAGGTGGAATCAACGCAAACGGGGGCCGACAGAGCCCACAACCGACCAGGGCGCGCCAGGCACCCCCTGGCACGGCCAGGTGTCTTGTGCCCTCCTTGAAGGTCGGTTGGGGCCCTTCTTCTGGTGCAAGATAGATGATTTATGGAAAAAAATCGTGTAAAAATTTCAGCGCAATCGGAGTTACGAATCTCCGAGAATTTAAGAAACGGTGAAGGGCCAGATCTGGGGAACGCGAAACAGAAGAGAACAGAGAGGGAGATCCAATCTTGGAGGGGCTCCCGCCCCTGAGCCGCCATGGAGATCGAGGACCAGAGGGGGAACTCTCCTCCCATCTAGGGGGCGGGGAGGCCAAGGAAGAAGAAGAAGGAGGGGGGCTCTCTCCCCCTCGCTTCCGGTGGCGCCGGAGTGCCGCCGGGGCAATTATCGGGACGGCGATCTACATCAACAATCTTGCTACCGTCAACACCAACTTTCTCCCCCTCTATGCAGCGGTGTAACACCTCTTATCCCCACTGTAATCTCTACTTAAACATGGTGCTCAACTCCATATATTATTTCCCAATGATATTTGGCTATCCTATGATGTTTGAGTAAATTTGTTTTGTCCTGTGGGTTAATCGTGATCTTGGTTGGTATGATTGTATATTTTATTTATGGTGCTGCTGTACAGTGCCCTCCGTTCTCGCGCAAACGTGAGGGGCCCCCGCTGTAGGGTGTTGCAATATGTTCATGGTTCGCTTATGGTGGGTTGCGAGAGTGACAGAAGCTTAAACCCGAGCAAGTGGGGTATGACGCATGGGAGTAAAGAGGACTTGATACTTAATGCTATGGTTGGGTTTGACGACCTTAATGATCTTTAGTAGTTGCGAATGCTTGCTAGGGGTCCAATCATAAGTGCATATGATCCAAGTAGACAAAGTATGTTAGCTCATGCCTCTCCCTCATATAAAATTACAAGAATGATTACCGGTACTTGTTATCGATTGCCTAGGGACAAATAACTTTCTTGTTGACAAAAGCTCTCTACTAAAACTAACATAGTTGTGTCTTTATCTAAACAGCCCCTAGATTTTATTTACGTGCTCTTTATTATCCTGCAAACCTATGCTATCACAGGTACAAAGTACTTCTAGTTTCATACTTGTTCTAGGTAAAGCGAACGTCAAGCGTTTGTAGAGTTGTATCGGTGGTCGATAGAACTTGAGGGAATATTTGTTCTACCTTTAGCTCCTCGTTGGGTTCGACACTCTTATTTATCGAAAAAGGCTACAAACGATCCCTTATACTTGTGGGTTATCAAGACCTTTTTCTGGCGTCGTTGCCGGGGAGCAATAGCGTGGGGTGAATATTCTCGTGTGTGCTTGTTTGCTTTATCACTAAGTAGTTTTTATTTCCTGTTCTAAGTTGTTCTCTATCTTTAGTTATGGATATGGAACACGAAACACCAAAAAAATAGTGGTACTTGTTACTCATGGAGATGGGGAACCTCCTAAAACCCTCGATGCTCATTATGTGAAAAATATTATGCACTACTTTGATAATCCTGAGAAAACCCCATGCAACATGATAATGGGAGTAACATTGGATCAACGTGAATACTTTAGGGATTATCGGTTGACACAAAAAGGGAAACTTTTATGGGATCAAATTTATATGTTGCATTGGTATGCTCGGGATTTATGCTTGAGATATGATTATACTTGTTGCTCTAGGATGAATGCTCCACACCTTCCCTTTTCATGCAAATTTAATGATAATGAAACCTTGGCTTCTTATGCTAATGGTATATATGATTATTATGATGTGGAACGAATAGAATAATTTGTTGCTTTTAAGGGTGCTTATGAAATTGAATCTTTTTTAAGTATGAAGCTTTTGATGATGATGTTTATAGACCTGAAAATTTTGCAATCCTTAAATATTGCTATGATAATTTAAATATAATTCCGATATTGATGAATTTATTGAGAAAATCTCCGCTGCCCGAGAAGAGACTAATATTTTGCAGGAGTCTATGGAAGAAGAAATTGATGAAATTGTGAGCTCATTGGATGAAAAAGATGATGAGGAGAGCGAAGAACAAAAGGAGGAAGAGCGGATTAGCTACCCGCGCCCACCTTCTAATGAGAGTAACTCTTCAACTCATACATTGTTTAATGTCCCTTTGTTCTTACCGAAGGATGAATGCTATGATCCCGTTGATTCTTTTAAAATATCCCTTTTTGATGAACTTGATGCTTGCTATGCTTGTGGCCATGATGCCAATATGAATTATGCTTATGGAGATGAACTTGCTATATTTCCTTATGTTATGAATGACATTGTTGCTATTGCACCCACACATGATAGTCCTATTATCTTTTTGAATTCTCCCAACTACACTATATCGGAGAAGTTTGCTCTTGTTAAGGATTATATTGATGGGTTGCCTTTTACCGTTGTACATGATGATTTTGATGAATATAATATGCATGTGCTTGCTGCTCCTACTTGCAATTATTATGAGAGAGGAACTATATCTCCACCTCCCTATGTTTCCAACATGATAAAATTCCAAGAAACTGCTTATGCTATGTATTGGCCTTTACTTGATGTGCATGAATTGTTCTTGTATGACATGCCAATGCATAGGAAGAGAGTTAGACTTCGTCATTGCATGATATATGTTGCTTTGTGCTCACTACTAAATGCAAAATCATTGCTAATTAAAATTGGCTTTGATATACCTTGGGATCCGGGTGGATCCATTACTTGAGCACTTTATGCCTAGCTTAATGGCTTTAAAGAAAGCGCTGCTAGGGAGACAACCTGGAAGTTTTAGAGAGTCGTTTATTTTTGTTGAGTGCTTCTATAAAGTTTAAAAACAAAAATATATAGAGGGGAACACAAAACTTTTCAAAAAGGAAAGTGAATGTGAGAGAGACAAGCATTGTTGAAGCGGGGGAGCTCCTTGAACTTTGTTCATGCTCACGAAAACTTTGTGAATCTTGAATTACATAAAATTTTCAACAAAAATAATTATCCCCTTGTACAATTCCATTGTACTATAAAAATAATGTGCCAAGGTTTGCCTTTAGGATGATTAAATTGCTTGTTGGTTTGTGCGGTGCAAAACATAAACTTTGGCTGTAGTGCGCGATTTTACATTTTTTACTGGAACATCAAACGGTTCTGAAACCTTTTGTACTGTCTTTCTATACAAAATGTTTATTTTTCCTAAATTTTCAGAATTTTTAGAGTTACATAAGTATGGTGGATGTGCAAATCTTTACAGACTGTCCTGTTTTCACAGATTGCTGTTATAGCTTCATTATTTTCGTATGTTTGAATTCTTGTTGAAGCCTCCTTGACTTGGGGCCATAGAATTGTGATAGCATATAGTGGGTAATGTTTGTTTATAATTACACAATAATGTTCCAGCAGTACATGATGGGATTTCATTGCCATATTCACTAACCCCGCCACTAAAAGTTTGGTTAAGTTTTGTGTGGATGAAGTGTTTGAAGATCGAGGAGGTCTTGATGTGAGGAGAAGGAGGAGAGGCAGGAGCTCAAGCTTGGGGATTCCCAAGGCACCCCAAGTAAATATTCAAGGAGACTCAAGCATCTAAGCTTTGGGATGCCCCGGAAGGCATCCCATCTTTCTTCAACAAGTATCGGTATGTTTTCGGATTCGTTTCGTTCATATGATATGTGCAAATCTTGGAGCGTCATTTGCATTTAGTTTTCACTTTTATTTTATGCACCATGCTGGTATGAGATAGTCCATGGTTGATTTATAGAATGCTCATTGCACTTCACTTATATCTTTTGAGTATGGCTTTATGGAATGCTTCATGTGCTTCACTTATATCATTTGAAGTTCGGATTGCCTATTTCTCTTCACATAGAAAACCGTTGTTTGAAGAATGCTCTTTTGCTTCACTTATATTTATTAGAGCATGATATTTTGTAGAAAGAATTAAACTCTCATGCTTCACTTAGATCTATTTAGAGAGTCAAAAGGAATTGGTCAATTGCATGGTCAGTCATAAAATCCTACATAAAACTTATGGATCACTGAATATGATATGTTGTTTCCTTGCAATAGTTTTGCGATATAGAGATGGAATATGTGGGAGGTACTAGTAAATGGTTGTGTTTAGTAGGAATATTGGTGTTAAGGTTTGTGATTCCCGAAGCATGCACGTATAGTCACTCGTTATGCTATGAAGTTGGAGCATGATTTATTATTGAATGTCTTCCTTATGAGTGGTGGTCGGGGACGAGCGATGGTCTTTTCCAACTAATCTACCCCCTAGGGGCATGCATAGTAGTACTTTGCTTCGACGGCTAATAAAATTTTGCAATAAGTATATGAGTTCTTTATGACTAATGTGAGTCCATGGATTATACGCACTCTTACCTTTTCGCAATTTGCTAGCCTCTACGGTACCGTGCGTTGCCCTTTCTCACATCGAGACATGGTGCAAACTTCACAGGTGCATCCAAACCCCGTGATATGATACACTCTATCACACATAAGCCTTATTATATCTTCCTCAAAACAGCCACCATACCTACCTATTATGGCTTTCCCATGGCCATTCCGAGATATATTGCCTTGCAACTTCCACCGCTTCCGTTTGATGACTTGAGCATTCATTGTCATATTGCTTTTCATGATCATATAGCTGACATAGTAGTTGTGGCTCAGCCACCGTTCATCATTTTTCATACATGTTACGCTAGATCATTGCACATCCTGGTACATTGCCAGAGGCATTCATATAGAGTCATACTTTGTCATAGGTATCGAGTTGTAATTTTTGTTTCTTTTGAGTTATAAGTAAAAAGAAGTGTGATGATCATCATTATTCATTTTTAGAGCAGTGCCCCAGTGAGGAAAGGATGATGGAGACTATGATTCCCCCACAAGTCGGGATGAGACTCCGGAAAATGAGAAAAAAATAAAAGAAGGAAAAAGAAAAAGAAAGAAAAAAAAGAAAAAGTAAAAATAAACAAAGAGAGAAGGGGCATTGTTAGTATCCTTTACCACACTTGTGCTTCAAAGTAGCACCATGTTTTTCATATGGAGAGTCTCCTACGTTGACACTTTCATATACTAGTGGGAATTTTTCATTATAGGATTAGATGCACACCCACTTAGTTTCATATTGAGCTCTCATACACTTTTAACTTGATACGTCTCCAACGTATCTATAATTTTTTATTGTTCCATGCTCTTTTATTATCAATCGTGGATGTTTTATAATCATTTTATAGTCATTTTATATCATTTTTTGGTACTAACCTATTGACATAGTGCCAAGTGCCAGTTGCTGTTTTTTCCATGTTTTTTACATCACAGGAAATCAATATCAAACGGAGTCCAAATGCCACGAAACTCCATGATGATTTTTATGGGCCAGAAGGAAGGCAATGGGCCCTGGTTGCACCTGGGGGTGCCCCGTGGGGGGCAGAACCCACCAGGGCGCGCCAGGGGGCCCAGGCGCGCCCTGGTGGGTTGTGCCCACCTCGGGTGCCCCCCGGACCACCTCTTTGCTATATAAATACCACAATATTCCAGAACCCCTAGAAGAAGCGTCGAAATATTTATCCAGCCGCCGCAGAGTCCAGAACCACCAGATCCAATCTAGACACCATCACGGAGGGGTTCACCACTTCCATTGGTGCCTCTTTGATGATGCGTGAGTAGTACTTTGTAGACCTTCGGGTCCGTAGTTAGTAGCTAGATGGCTTTCTCTTTCTCTCGCTGAATTCTCAATACAATGGTATCTTGGAGATCCATATGATGTAACTCTTTTGCGGTGTGTTTGTTGGGATCTGATGAACTTTGAGTTTATGATCAGTCATATCTTTTTATATCCATGAAAGTTATTTGAGTTTCTTTGATCTCTTATATGCATGATCTCTTATAGCCTCGTATTTGTTCTCCGATACTTGGTTTTGTTTGGCCAACTTGATCTATTTATCTTGCAATGGGAAGAGGTGCCCGGTAGTGGGTTCGATCTTACGGTGCTCGATACCAGTGACAGAAGGGGAAACGACACGTACGTATCGTTGCTACTAAGGATAAAAAGACGAGATCTATATCTACCGCCATATAGATAAATGGATCTTGTCTACATCATGTCATCGTTCTTATTGCATTACTCCGTTTTCCATGAACTTAATACACTAGATGCATGCTGGATAGCGGTCGATGTGTAGAGTAATAGTAGTAGATGTAGGCAGGAGTCGGTCTACTAATCTTGGACGTGATGCCTATGTAATGATCATTGCCTGGATATCGTCATGATTATTGAAGTTCTATCAATTGCCCAACAGTAATTTGTTTGCTATTTTTCTCGAGAGAAGCCACTAGTGAAACCTACGGCCCCCGGGTCTTCTTTCTCATATATTTGTCTTGCGATATACTTTTCCTTTGCATTTTTATTCAGATCTATTAAACCAAAAATACAAAAGATACCTTGCTCCATTTTATCTTTATTTATTTTATTTGCGATCTATTATTTCAATCTACTACAATTTATCTCACGTCTGCTTGCCAAGTTCTGGCGCCGTTACCCGAAAGGGATTGACAACCCCTTTAACATGTCGGGTTGCGAGGTGTTATTATTTGTGTGCAGGCGTTGTTTACGTTGTGTTGCTTGGTTCTCCTACTTGTTCGATACCTTTGTTTCATAACTGAGGGAAATACTCTACCGTCGCTGTGCTACATCATCGCTCCCTCTCCGGGGAAATACCGACGTAGTTCTAGCTACCATCAAGGAGAATTTCTGGCGCCGTTGCCGGGGAGGATCTTCAACATAACCAGGTTCCTAATAACAAATCTCATCTCCTTGCAATTTACATTATTTGCAGTTTGCCTCTCGTTTTCCTCTCCCCCACTTCACAAAAAATTGCCGTTTTTATTCGCCTCTCTTCTTCTTTTCTCCATTCTCTTGTTTTCCAGCCTCGATGGCTAGCGTTCCTCCTCCTCCTTTGTCACCGGATTTTGAAGTCTTGTACTTCAAGCAAAGACAAGGAGAAAATTTGAAAGATGCCTAGTATAGGCTTATGGAATCGTATCGTATTTCCAACTTAAAGGGGGACGCCAAGGTTTTGCTTCGTAATTTTTACATAGGATTGGCTTTGCATCATAGACAACTTCTTGATTTTGCCGCTAAAGGAAATTTTGTTGAACTTGATGCCAATGCTTCCTATGAAATCTTAGAGGGAATTTTGGGAATTCCACCTCAAAAGAAGGGGTTTCATTTTACCCCCGAGGGAGCTCAAATGCTAGACAAACTTGGTGATTTGCATAAACATATGGTTGAAATACAGAAATATAATGAACCCATCAAACACCTCAATGGTAGTATCAATCGCATGAATACTCTGATTACTCTTTGCAACAAGCGATTGGATATTTTGGATCTTAAGATGGTTTCTTTTCCGGAGAATTTAGGGATGCGTAAAGAGCCTCCCGTGTTTGACAAAACCCTTACAAAAGTTGCTAAAACTTCGAAGGATGACAAAACTTAGATCCTTGCTTTATGCCTAGCTAAGGGCGTAAAACTAGCGCTTGTTGGGAGGCAACCCAATGCATAAAATTTATTTTTGCTTTTTTGCTTTCTATTCTTGAGTGTTAACACAATTATGCTACTGTTATGATTGTGTTTTTTGTGTTTTAATTAGTGTTTGTGCCAAGTAGAACCAATAGGATCTTGTTGGGTGATAGTTGTTTGATCTTGCTAAAAAGACAGAAACTTTGTGCTCACGAAAATAATTGTTAAAATTCACCAGAACGTGATAAAATGTTAATTCTTTTTGCAGAAGATCAATATACAAATTATCCAGGTTGTCCTAATTTTTTAGAATTTTTGGAGTTCCAGAAGTATTCGAACAAATCCGATTTCTACAGACTGTTCTGTTTTGACAGAGTCTGTTTTCTTTGTGTTGTGTGCTTATTTTGATGGCTCTATGGTTTTCCTTGATGAGTTTTTGCCATAGAAAAGTTGGAATACAGTAGATATAATACAAAAACAAAATAAGAATTGGTTTGATACAGCACTTATAGTAGTGGTTTATTTTTCTTGCACTAACGGATCTCACGAAGGTTTTGTTGAGTTTTGTGTGATTGAAGTTTTCAAGTTTTGGGTTATCTTACGATGGATGAAGGAAGGATGTAAGAGCCTAAGCTTGGGGATGCCCCGGCATCCCAAGCTATTATCCAGGAATGAGCAACCAACTAAGCTTGGGGATGCCGCCGAGTGGCATCCCCACTTTCTTCCAACAACTATCGGTATTTTACTCGATGCTATATTTTTATTCGTCACATGATATGTGTTTTGCTTGGAGCGTCTTGTATGATATGTGTCTTTACTTGCTTTATTTTGTGTTTTAAGTCATCAATCCTTGCTGGACACACCTATTTGAGAGAGCCAAAATATTGTCATGACTTGTTAGAATTGCTCTCTATGCTTCACTTAAATCTTTTATGAGCTAGGACTTGCTCTAGTGCTTCACTTGTATCTTTTTTAGCACGGTGTGCTTTGTTATTTTTGAAGAAATTCTCTTTTGCTTCACTTAGATTTATTTGAGAGTTAGTAAAATTTTGAAGAAATTCTCTCTTGCTTCACTTAAATTATTTTGAGAGAAAGAAAAATTGTTATGCTCATGATCTTCACTTATATTTGTTTGAGCTTATGAAAAGCAACACATAAAAATTAGTTCCAAAGTGATAGATATCCAAGAAGGATAAAGTAAAAGAAAATGTCATGAAGATCATTGGACAAAATAAACTTGATTCTTAGTAATAGTTTTGAGATATGATGATCTGATATTTGAGTTATGTTGATGAGTAATTGTGCTCTAGTAGGAATATTGGTGTTAAGGTTTGAGATTCCCTATGCATGCACGAAAGTCAATAATCATGCAGTGAAAATTATATCCTACTTGTGGTGCATTATTTGGTGTTAATTATGCTTAATGCTTGCTTATGAGATTATTCGTTTCTTGGTTGGTCGCTTCCCAATCTTTTGCTAGCCTTCATTTTGCACTAAGTATGACCTCTACTTGTGCATCCAAAATCCTTTAAACCAGTTTTGCCACATGAGTCCACTATATCTACCTATATGCGGTATTCTTTTGCCGTTCTAAGAAAATTTGCATGTGCCATCTCTAATTTTCAAAATAAACTTCTCTTTTGTGTGTTTGTTTCGCTCGCGGAAAGGTAATTGGTGGCTAATATTTTCCATGCTAGATGTGTCATTCTCAAGATGAGTGTTTATTCACTTGTCATTGAACGAGAGTAAGGCAAAGGTATGGAGGGCACCCGTGGATACGGCTAGCCATGGAAAGTCAAAGAATGGTGGAAAAAGGAATAAACTTTATTTTCTGTTTGGGAACCGCCTATGGCATATCTAGCATGGAAAGTGTTCGGAACTCTAAGTCGTTTTCGTTGGTGGGATGGATACACCTCCCAAAATGTTTTTTATCTCTAATTTTTCGCTTTGAGCTCTGACACCTCTACAAATCCCTACTTCCCTCTGCGAAGGGCCTAACCTTTACTTTATGCATTTTTTATTTTGAAATTTGGGTCTCCATCTTCTCTCATAAAAAGCACCAACTAGGAGGCAATATGATCTTGCTCAAGTATTGGGTGTAGTTAATATTCGAGTGTGTTTCATGAATGGATCAATGTTTGAGCATGATGGGCTAGGGATAACTTGTTTTAGCATTGATATTTTGAAAGACATGGTTGCTTGTTGATATGCTTGAGTGTCTAAATTATTATGTCAAAACTAGACTATTGCTTTGAATCACATAAAGTCCAAATGTCCATGCAATAAAGAAAAGAATATGATATGACTTGATGAACAACACTCCACATCAAAAATTCTGTTTTTATCACTTACCTACTCGAGGATGCGTAGGAGTTATGCTTGGGGATGCTGATACGTCTCCAACTTATCTATAATTTTTGATTGTTCCATGCCGTTTTATTATCAATCTTGGATGTTTTATAATCATCTTATAGTCATTTTATATCATTTTTGGTACTAACCTATTGACATAGTGCCAAGTGCCAGTTGCTGTTTTTCCATGTTTTTTACATCGCAGGAAATCAATATCAAACGGAGTCCAAATGCCACGAAACTCCACGATGATTTTTTATGGGCCAGAAGGAAGGCAATGGGCCCTGGTTGCACCTGGGGGTGCCCCAAGGGGGGCACAACCCACCAGGGCGCGCCAGGGGGCCCAGGTGCGCCCTGGTGGGTTGTGCCCACCTCGGGTGCCCCCCGGACCGCCTCTTTGTTCTATAAATACCACAATATTCCAGAAACCCTAGAAGAAGCGTCGAAATATTCATCCAGCCGCCGCAGAGTCCAGAACCACCAGATCCAATCTAGACACCATCACGGAGGGGTTCACCACTTCCATTGGTGCCTCTCCGATGATGCGTGAGTAGTCCTTTGTAGACCTTCGGGTCCATAGTTAGTAGCTAGATGGCTTTCTCTCTTGCTCGCTGAATTCTCAATACAATGGTCTCTTGGAGATCCATATGATGTAACTCTTTTGCCATGTGTTTGTTGGGATCTGATGAACTTTGAGTTTATGATCAGTCATATCTTTTTATATCCATGAAATTTATTTGAGTTTATTTGATCTCTTATATGCATGATCTCTTATAGCCTCGTATTTCTTCTCCGATATTTGGGTTTTGTTTGGCCTACTTGATCTATTTATCTTGCAATGGGAAGAGGTGCCCGGTAGTGGGTTCGATCTTACGGTGCTCGATCCCAGTGACAGAAGGGGAAACGACACATACGTATCGTTGCTACTAAGGATAAAAAGACGAGATCTATATCTACCACCATATAGATAAATGGATCTTGTCTACATCATGTCATCGTTCTTATTGCATTACTCCGTTTTTCCATGAACTTAATACACTAGATGCATGCTGGATAGCGGTCGATGTGTGGAGTAATAGTAGTAGATGCAGGTAGGAGTCGGTCTACTAATCTTGGACGTGATGCCTGTTTGCTATTTTTCTCGAGAGAAGCCACTAGTGAAACCTACGGCCACCGGGTCTTCTTTCTCATATATTTGTCTTGCGATCTACTTTTCCTTTGCATTTTTATTCAGATCTATTAGACCAAAAATACAAAAATTACCTTGCTGCATTTTATATTTATTTATTTTATTTGCGATCTATTATTTCAATCTACTACCATTTATCTCACGTCCGCTTGCCAAGTTCTGGCGCCATTACCCGAAAGGGATTGACAACCCCTTTTTAACACGTCGGGTTGCGAGGTGTTATTATTTGTGTGCAGGCGCTGTTTACGTTGTGTTGCTTGGTTCTCCTACTGGTTCGATACCTTGGTTTCATAACTGAGGGATATACTCTACTGTCACTGTGCTACATCATCGCTCCCTCTCCGGGGAAATACCGACGTAGTTCTAGCTACCGTCATAGCTCTTAGTGCATTCGTTGCATGGCAATCCCTACTCCTCGCATTGATATCGATTGATGGGCATCTCCATAGCCCGTTGGTTAACCGTGTCGATCTGAGACTTTCTTAATTTTTTGTCTTTTATATATTTACCCCTATCATCATACTCTATTACACCCGTAGTGCTATATCCATGGCTTGCGCTCATGTATTGCGTGAGGGTTGAAAAAGCTGAAGCGCGTTCAAAAGTATGAACCAATTGCTCGGCTTGTCATCGGGGTTGTGCATGATAAATACCTTGTGTTACGAAGACAGAGCATGACAAGACTATATGATTTTGTAGGGATAGCTTTCTTTAGCGTTGATATTTTGAAAGACGTGATTGTTTGTTGGGATGCCTGATTGATGTCTTTATGTCAAATTATAGACTATTGCTTTGAATCAGTTATGTCTTAATATTCATGCCATGATTAGACATATGATCAAGTTTATGCTAGGTAGCATTCCACATCAAAAATTATCTTTTTTATCATTTACCTGCTCGAGGACGAGCAGGAATTAAGCTTGGGGATGCTGATACGTCTCCGTCGTATCTATAATTTTTGATTGTTTCCTGCCAATATTATACCACTTTCACATACTTTTGGCAACTTTTTATATGATTTATTGGACTAACCTATTGATCCAGTGCCCAGTGCCAGTTCTTGTTTTTTGTATCGCAGAAAATCCATATCAAACGAAGTCCAAATGCAATAAAATTTTACAGAGAATTATTTTGGAATATATGTGATTTTTGGGAGTTGGAATCACTGCAAACGGAGGCCCACACAACCCACAAGACACCAGGGCGCGCCAGAGGCCCCTGGCGCGTGGTGGTGGGTTGTGCCCGCCTCGAACGTCGGTTGGAGCTCTACTTCTGGCGCAAGGAAGCTTATATCCGGAAAAAAATCGTGTTAAAATCTCTGCGCAATCGGAGTTACGGTTCTCCCGGAATACAAGAAACGGTTTTAGGCCAGATTTGGGAGCGCGAAATAGAAGAGAAAAAGAGGGAGATCCAATCTCGGAGGGGCTCCCGCCCCTCCGCCGCCATGGAGGCCATGGACCAGATGGGGAACTCTCCTCCCATCTAGGAGGGAGGCCAAGGAATAAGAAGGAGGGGGGCTCTCCCCCCTCTCTCCCGGTGGCACGGGAGTGCCACCGGGGCAAGGATCGTGACGGCGATCTACATCAACAATCTTGCTAATGTCATCACCAATTTTCTGCCCCTCTATGCAGCGGTGTAACACCTCTTCCCCCCGCTGTAATCTCTACTTAAACATGGTGCTCAAATTCATATATTATTTCCCAATGATGTATGGTTATCCGAGTAGATCCGTTTTGTCCTGTGGGTTAATCGTGATCTTAGTTGGTATGATTGTATATTTTATTTATGGTACTGTCCTACGGTGCCCTCCGTCTCGCACATACGTGAGGGGCCCCCATTGTAGGGTGTTGCAATACGTTCATGATTTGCTTACGGTGGGTTGCGAGAGTGACAGAAGCTTAAACCCTAGTAGGTGGGTTATGGCGTATGGGATAAAGAGGACTTGATACTTAATGCTATGGTTGGGTTTCACGACCTTAATGATCTTTAGTAGTTGTGGATGCTTGCTAGGGGTCCAATCATAAGTGCATATGGTCCAAGTAGAGAAAGTATGTTAGCTCATGCCTCTCCCTCATATAAAATTACAAGAATGATTACCGGTACTTGTTATCGATTGCCTAGGGACAAATGACTTTCTTGTTAACAAAAGCTATCCACTTTTATTACCTTGCAATTTATCCATAGTTTTATTCCTACAAAGTACTCGTAGATTTATTCTTGCCAAATAGTTTCATAGTTGTTTCTGGTAAAGCAAACGTCAAGTGTGCGTAAAGTTGTATCGGTGGTCGATAGAACTTGAGGGGATATTTGTTCCGCCTTTAGCTCCTCGTTGGGTTTGGCACTCTTATTTATCGAAGAAGGCTACAAAAGATCCCCTATACTTGTGATTATCAGCCCGCCAACCACACCAAATGTAATTGTTGGGTAATTAAGCAGGTCGGCAAACTCACAGCCAAAGACATGGGCAAAAGCCCTCGCAGTCAAGCTCCTATGGCTAAGTGCAAGTCATAAAGCTACATAGTCTGGTTGCCTTGTCCCCCCCCTACACCACTGCCTCAGGGCACCGAGATGTCGACTATGTGTTATAGTGTAGAGGATGGAATACCCTCGTAGTATCTAGGTGGGGGCTGAAGTTGACGACTGGTAGCTTTCAGAATGAAACAACCGAATAGGAGTCAAAATTAACATAAACACATAAAAGTATGATAACCCATACGGAAACATAATCGCATTATAAAACATCAAGTTCTACCAAAGTTTAAATACATAAAACTATTCAAGGTGTACATCCTTCGAGCACTGCGCCTCCACCGCCCGAGCACCGTCCATCACAACGGAGAAAAACTGCTCCGTGCGCCTATGCTCCTTTCTAGCTGGAGGAGGTCCGGTGGCCATCTCGACGGGCTTAATCTTCAGCCAATGCACCATGGTCTTCGAGAACGCCATCCAAGCTCCATCGATACACGTCGAGCACTTAACGGTCTCAACACGGGCAGCAGCGTCACACAGCTTCGCCACCAGACCAAAATAGCTGCTCGGTATGGGCTCGGAGGGCCACACCTGGACACAAAGGTCCTTCATGGCTGGCTCCGCCATTCGGTGCAGCTCCATCTGCTATTTCATTTGATTCACGAGGAGGGGAGGATGCTCGGGCGCCTCGAACTACGCCCAGAATAGCCTAATAAGCTCGGAGTCACCCTCCCGAGCCGCATAGTGCCTTGACGCATCCGCCATGCTCCCCGAGAGCTCCGCAAAGTACCTTGCAGAACGCCAGACCCGTGTAAGCAATGCGAATCTTTGGCTGCCAAAGACACTCTACAGTAAGTACTGCTTACCATTCGCAATTTTCTTTACTTGTCGGAGCTCTTCCCGAGCACCTCGCGTCTCCGTCCGTGCATTCCCGAGCACCTCCGTCTTCATCATTGCCAGCTCGGTGGCATGCTCCTTATTCTTCTGCTCAAGGTCCTCACATTTAGTGATGGCATCCTTGAGCTCTTGTTGCACTTCGGCCACCCTGGCCTCATGCTTCTCACTTTCGGTTTTCACCAATGTGAGCGCGGCGGCCACTTGCTCGGCCGCTGCCTTCTATTCGGCTGCTTCGGCTTTGGCCTTCTGCAGCTCGGCCTTGAGGCTCTCGACCTCCACGGCAACAGCTGCAATCATTTTCTAGCTCAGGGATCATCCCGAACACTCTACTTAAACTCGAAACATGCAAAGGACTGTGTTTCGAATAGACTAACCTTGCACTTCGTCAAACCGCTTGTTGACGAGATTTAGCTCTTCATTGGAACTCTTCAGCTTCCGATTTATCTCAACCAAATCTGCGGCATTGGCAGCAGCTAACTAAAACTAGGAAGTCAGAGTTTTTCCAGCCGCCAACACCGAAGCCTGCAAAATAAAGCCAACATGACACTTCGGCCACTATCCTCACGATTTTCCATCCTCTGTCAGGTTTTTTCACAACCTGCCAGAGTCTCGGGGGCTGCTACATATAAGGATTGCTCAAAAAAGCATTACTTTGTTTACTTCAAAGCCTGTTAAGAGGCCACCAAAAGCATCTTTCAGTCTACTGTTAACTGACCGAACGCTTTGCAAAACCGCACCCATCAGGGTGCGGTGTTCCCCAACTATGGAGGAGCTGTTCATAGCATCCTCCATCATGTCCGTACACTTTGCCATGACTCGGCCCCCGGTGTTTGGCACTAGCGGCGGGGCACCAGCTCCCCTTCTGTGGGAGGCGGCTGTGACGCTTAGGAGGGCCGTGAAGGCCCCGAAACCGTCTTTTGAGAGGGCTCGGCTTGCCCGAGCTCCTTCTCCTAGTCTTCGACGGCCGAAGCATTAGCTTCGGCCATGTCGATGTTGCCATCACCCCCCGTGTTCAACACGGGTGAGGTCCTTTGGGACAGCACCTCCCCGGTCTCTCCGATGACCAGAGGAGGTGCAGAGTGTGATGCGCCTCCACTTTCCGCCAGATCGGTTGGCAGAGAAGTGCCCTCCGACATCTGGTCAGTGGGCAGTGTCGGTGTCAAAACCGGTGGATCTCGGGTAGGGGGTCCCGAACTGTGCGTCTAAGGTCGATGGTAACAGGAGAAGGGGGACATAATATTTACCCAGGTTCGGGCCCTCTTGATGGAGGTAATACCCTACTTCCTGCTTGATTGATCTTGATGAATATGAGGATTACAAGAGTTGATCTACCACGGGATCGTAATGGCTAAACCCTAGATGTCTAGCCTGTATGATTGTGAATGCCTCTACGGACTAAACCCTCCGGTTTATATAGACACCGGAGGGGCCTAGGGTTGTACAGAGTCGGTTTACAGAGGAAGGAATCTTCATATCCGAACGCCAAGCTTGCCTTCCACGCAAAGGAGAGTCCCATCCGGACATGGGAGGAAGTCTTTTGTCTTGTATTTTCATGGCCCATCAGTCCGGCCCACGTCACATAGGCCAGACGCCCGAGGACCCCTTAATCCAGGACTCCCTCAGTAGCCCCTAAACCAGGCTTTAATGACGATGTGTCCGGCGCGCAGATTGTCTTCCGCATTGCAAGGCGGGTTCCTCCTGCGAATATTCCAAAGTAGTCTTCAAACACAGATAACGTGTCCGGCTCTGCAAAATAAGCTCCACAAAGAGTATAATATTGGACAAGTCCCATCTACTGACATTTTCTGTAGTGAGACGCCACATCTCCGCCCGGTTATTATTTCGAACTGTTTTTTTAGCCTCCGTGTTTCGAGATGCGGTTTCCATTGGCACGTCTTGTCGAAGCAGAGATCGTGTCCCCTTATTTCGGGATTCTCATCAATATGGGCGTGGGTAATCCAACCACGCCGTCTGCACGACCCTTGGGGAATAGGCGAGTGGGGTGGCACTCGATATTCGCTGCCTTTATAAAGGGATAATGATTCACCCCTTTCATTCACCCCTTCTTTCCCTCTGCCCACCCATTCTCGAGCTCCAGCGCCAAAGCTTCCATCCTTTCTACCTCAAAAAAGCACTCCACCCATGTCCGAATCTGGAGCGCAGGGCAAGTGGATGGCCTCCTCTGTCAAGGAGAAGGACATCACGAAGCTCCGAGAGGCTGGGTACTTAGCCCAGGAAATCGCCCACCGGCTTCTAGCAAAGGGGCAGATCATCCCCACCCGGAGCCCCATGAGAGGGTGGTATTCATCTCCCACTTCGTCTGCGGGTTGGGATTTCCTCTCCACCCATCCGTCCGCGGACTCATGTTCTACTACGGGCTAGATTTCCATGATCTGGCCCCAAACTCCTTCCTCAACATCTCAGCATTCATTGTCGTGTGCGAGGCCTTCGTCCGCATCCCACCGCACTTCGGATTGTGGTTAAAAATCTTCAATGTGAAGCCGAAGGTGGTGGGTGGTCAACACGCAGAGTGCGGAGGCGCTATGGTGAGCAAGATGCCCAACGTCTCATGGCCCAAAGGTACCTTCGTGGAGATCGTCAAATGGTGGCAACAGCAGTGGTTCTATGTCACGGAGCCTCGTGACGCCACCCGGGCCGCGGCTCCCGAATTTAAGTCCGGGGCTCCGATGCGGCTCACCTCCTGGCTAGAGAAGGGCCTGGACTGGGCTTCGTCGGACGAGCTGACAGTGCTTCAGATGTGCATCAAGAGCATGGTAGACAAGAACATCAAGCTTGTCAATGTGATCCAGGTGATGCTTTTTCGCCGGATCCTTCCATGCCAAAGCCGGACTTGCCATTTGTGGGAGTTCGATCCGGCCGAGCACCAGACCTTGCAACAGTTCTTCAGCACTACACACGAAGACATCTGGAAGGTGCTCTTTAAGGCCAATGAGACGTGGCTGAAGACGACCGAGGACTGTGGGTACAACCTGACCCATCCCGCTAGCCCGGTAAGTTTTTCGTATTCCAAGGTGTATCCCTCACCCGTACCTTCAAGGAAGATGTCTAAGATTCCCTTATGTGTCTTTTCAGGGCTGGACAAAGAGGGCGGAGCGGATCATGTGTCCGGATCCGCTACCCGAAGACCCAGCTATGCCACTTCTGACGAAGATGCTGGTCCCGGTGCCCTACCAGGCGCCAGAGAAGAAGGCCAAGGAGACCAGAAGTGGCCTCCTCCGTAAAGGCACTTCAGACGTGACGTCCAAAGACGCCGAAACCCACTCCTCCCCCACCAAGGACAACGAGGAGGAGGAGGAAAGCAACTCTCCCCCTGAGGGGGGAAGGAAGAAAAGGGCGGCCTCCACGCATCTGGAGGCAGAGGCGTCCAAGAAGGGGAGAGCCTCCTTCGCGGACAACTCCGCATTGGATACTGATAGCAGCTCAGAGTGGCGCCCCAGGGATAAGCCCCTGACCAAATCGTAAGCACTCAAAGGCACTGACGCACTCATATATCCAGCTCCTTTACTTCATAGTTTTAACATGTTGAATCATGCACTGCAGTCCGGCTCGTTCCCACCTCTAGCGATCATCATCTTCGGGGAATTCGCTGGATCCCAAGGTGATGGACAGCGGGTCTCCTCCGCCGGCCTTCTCCCCCAAGACTACGGACAACGCTGAAGTATTGTCTCGAAGGACCCTCCCAACTCGGGGGGAGGTACAGGAGGTTGTCATGGTGGCGCCAGAGGATTACACCTCGGCTGTCGGACACATGGGGGAGCAAATCCCCCAGGAGACTGCGATGGGGGTCATATCCAATTCGGCCCCCAGCCGAATACTATTCCGGAGGCCCATACGGCTTCGGAATCAGGCAAGCAGCTTCCTTCGAAAGAAGGAGGTGCACGTATTCCGCCGGTGACCTCTGTCCATCCAGAGGCACCGGATACTCTACTGGAAGCGCTGCAAAGTGCTTCCATTATTGAGGAACACCGTATCCTCATGGGTACGGTGGTTGAAAGGGTTCAGTTCGTTAAGAGCGGACTGACCGAAGCCTGTGCTAGCCTTCTAACAGGCTTTGAGGTATGCGCCGTATTTATGCAAAAAGAATGTCATAGTATAGACAGTAGCCCCTAAGACCCTGTCCGGTGCTCGAAAAGAAAAGCCGGACAGAGGATCAAATAATTTTCGCAGGAGACTAACCATGCATGTCTATGTGAATAAGCAGGCGTCGATGCTGGCGGCGACCTCCCATTTTGCCGAAGTCTCCAAACTGAAGCATAGTCTGGAGCGGGCCGAGGAAGAGCTCGGCCATGTGAAAAACAACTAGAGGACAAGCAAGGTATGCAATGGCCTATTCAAATCTAAAAAGATATGAATTGTTTGTGTTGATCATGTTATCATGATATTTCGTAGGTGCTGCGACCGAGGTGGAGTCCCTCAAGAACGCGCTGGCCGAGGCCCAGAAGAAAGCGGCGAAGGAACAAGCCGCCCGCAAAAAACACGAGGCTAGAGTCGGGGAGGTCCAGCAGGAGCTCCAGGACACCATAAAGAAATGCTAGTCTTTGGAACGCAATATTGCGGACCAAGAGTCCGAACTTGCCTAGGCCCGCCAAAGCGCACAAGAGGCCCGGGTTGGAGCCCAGGGTGCCCTCCAGGAAATCCAGGAGGCCAGGAAAATCACGGCGGGTAAGGCCTTTATTATGCAGAGCAAATATGTGAAGAAAAGGTACCTCTTACTCACCCGGATTTGGAGTTCTCCAGGAGCGTTTGTGGATCTGCCGCTTAGTGTTGCTGATGCTGTGGAGTTCTTCCGAGCCGAAGAGGGGAGCTCAACGGAGAAGCTGTTCTGGTCGCAATACCTTGTGCCAGAGCATCCGATGCCCTTTAGTGATCAGCTGAAACAGTTGACCGAACTGCATAGGGTGGCCGGATCGGCCATGAAGGATTTTATAATCCGTCTATGGCCTGCCGAAGCCATACCCAGCAGCTACTTCGGGCTCGTGAAGCGGCTGGTCGATGCCTGCCCTCGGCTTGATGCCATTAAGCGGTCGGTCTGCATCGAAGGTGCGCGGATGGCCTTCGCCCGTGTCAAGGTGCAGTGGGCGAAGATGGATGCCGTCAAGCTCACGACCAAGGGACCGCCCGCGGCCAAGGAGCACCGCACGACCGAGCGGTATTTTGATGATGTCCTGAAGGGACCCCGCATTGTAGAGGGCAGTGTCGGAGTAAATGGCCACGGGTAGCCAACCGACTCCCCCTGGCTCTTCAAAAAATTACCAGGCCAATCGAGCCTTCAAGCATCCAGAGCACGGGGCCGCCTTCCTCTGGCCGGCTATCACCAAGGCCGACTACCAGAAGGCGACCCGGCCTCAAAAACCTTCCCGAAGAGAACTACAAGATGGCCGACTCCTGGAAGCCGACCCCAAGAAGACCGACTCCCAGAAGCCGGCCATGAAGAAGGCCGACTCCCAGAAGCCGGCCAAGGCTGCACCCTCAGGGGCTGCACCCACATAACGGTGATGAGACGGGGCATGGCTACAGTACAACCTGCCACCCCCCGAATCCCGGAGCACACGTGGCCACAATACGCCGTACGGGTCGGCCATCCCCCGTCCGGCGCGGCACTGTTGCCATGTTGACCATGACACCACCCACGACAGGCGCCAGTACGGCCCGCGGGCGGCGGGCCCCTTCAGCCAGAGAGATGCTCGAAGGCGGCCAAGCCTCCCCCAGTCGGCCTGGGGCATAGCCGGCTCCCAACAGCCGGCTATTCCCCATCCTCGAAGTATGTGCATCATTAAGGAGACAAGACGAGGTAAGGCTACAGTGAGAACCCGCAAGGCAGCGGCACTGTGGCCATGCTTACCTCGACAAAGCCCTCATCATCAGAGGCAAGGCTACAGTAACCAGCCACCGACAAGACCCCCAGGCGGTGGGGCCGGCCTGTCGGCCATGAGGCCGACAGCCGCCGGGACCCAACAGTCGGCGGGCCCCAGCGGTCGGCGGAGAAGCCGGCGAATACAGACACTGACGGCTAGGACCCGCGTCCAGTCGGATTACCATTGTACCCCTGGGGGGTAGGCCTATATGAACCCACCAGGGCAGCCATGCAAAGGGTGGATCTCAGATAGTTTTAGACACCACATAGAGAGAAAAGGAGAGCTACCCTGGCCCTTCTTCTTCCTCTAGTCAAACAACTCAAGGAGCCTCTTGTAGCTACGTGTATTGATCTAGTGATCATGCGGAGACCCCGCAGAGCAGGATTAGGGGTGTTATCTCCACGGAGAGCCCCGAACCTGGGTAAGATTCGCCGGCGTGCATGTCTTCGCCTTATCCCGTTTCCAGGCACCGGCGATGTCTTACTGGCTCCCACAATGATAAGCCACCCGTTGGCATATGTCGCACCTACCACCCGACATTTGGCGCCCACCATGGGGCCAGGTACACCGTCGTCCGGACACTTGTTCTGGACGGGAACCCTTTTCCTCCTGCCCGAGCGTAGCCAGCCCGCCACGCCCGATGGCGCTTGCCCCAACGCGCTGCAGGGCGTCGACGACGCCTGCGCGGCGAGCTGCCTCGCCAATCTTCTTGGCGAAGCTCGCATCTCCGACGAGCCTGCGTCCGACACGGGCACAGACTGCCCCGAGGGCCGCCTCGTCAGCCTCCTCGACCAGCTCCACGTCTCCAGCGAGCTTGCTGTGGACTTGGAGTCGGTCGGCTCCACCAACCCGATGTTGGTCGACTCCGACACGGCATCGCTTGACGCCTTCCCCACCAACGTGGTGATCATCGACGACCCCCTCCCTCGAGCCGACAGTGGCAGCAGCGCTATCATTGAGGTATTGGTCATCAGCCACGGCGCCGTCTCCGGCGAGAACGCCCACGACGCCCTACAAGCGGCGCTGCACGACTTGTCCGTCCCCATCTCGGCCGACGCTGACGCCGAGACACTGGAGGCACGCCGCCTCGCCCTCGTCGCGGAAGGCTAGAAGATAGCATCCATGAGACGCCTCACTGAGGCTCACCAGCGCGAAGTCGACCGCGCCGCCTTTGGTACGCCGCCTCCTAGCGGGCCGAGCCGAGACGGCTTCGTCAAGAAGCGCGGCGCAGCCATCGCCAGCATGCTAGGAGCAGATCGCCCAGTCTACGCCATGCCGCTCGAGAACCTGCGTGCCGCCCAGGCGGCCGCAGATGAGCTGAACGGGCTGGGGGCTGACGAGCTCCCCTACATGACTAAACACATCCAGCAGCTGATCGACGCGGCTGCAGGGCAGCATGAAGCCAGCGCCCGCGCTGAAAGTCCTCACCCACGCCGAGAGCACGGCGCGACATCCCGGACGCCGACTGCAGACGGCGCCCGCGCAAGAAAAGACAAGGAGCCGGCTGCTAGCCGCAGCCGGACTCGGCTCACCATCGAGCGCGACGTAGAAGGCCGCCCCCGAGCTGTGGAACGACGAGGCGATCCGCCTCCTCCCCCGCCTCGTGGGGAGAAATATCCTACCCCACCGCCTGTCACGCATCCGACTCTCGGCGGCCGGCTAGGCCACCGCGAGGGAGTCGGCGAGAATGATGCCCGCCACCGGATCGACCGCCTAGCGCGATCCCTAGCGCTAGAAGAAGATGATGATGTCGGCCCGCCTTGCTTTGGCCCCCGTATCCGCGACGAGCCCTTCCCCAAAGGGTTCTCGCTCCCAAGAGACACGCCAAAGTACAACGGCTCCGTGAAGTCGGAAGACTGGTTGATCGACTACTCCACCGCAGTCAGCATAGCGAACGGCAACAGGCGCATTGCCGTGAAGTACGTCCCGCTCATGCTTCAAGGCACGACACGCACTTGGCTGAACAGCCTCAACCCCTATAGCATCAACAGCTGGCTAGACTTCACGGAAGTCTTCGTCTGCAACTTCACTAGCACGTACAAGCGGCATCCCAAGCCCCGCCAGCTCTCCTTGTGCATCCAAGGGCCTAGCGAATCGACTCGCGACTACCTCACCCATTGGGCCGAGCTCCGCAACTCCTGCGAGGGGGTGCACGAGGTTCAAGCCATAGAGTACTTCACCGCCGGGTGCCGAGAGGGCACCCTCCTCAAGCACCGACTCCTCTGCGACGAGCCGACTACCCTCGACGAGCTGCTGATCATAGCAGACAAGTACGCCACTGCCGACTCCTCGATGAAGACCCAGCTTCGAGTGGATGCCTCTGGGAAGGTATTCGCTCCGACTCCCAAGACGCCGGCTGGCGACTCCAACCGATGCCCTTACCAGAACGACAACAAGCGCAAGGCCCCCATGTCGCCTTCCACCAGTCGGCAAGTAGCCACAGTCGAAGACGAACAAGCAGAAGAGCGGCCCGCTCCCAAGAAGCAGAAGGGCGGCAGGCCGGCTTGGCAGCCGGCTTTCTCCTACGAACAAACCCTTGATGCTCCCTGCAAGTTTCACAGCGGCGCGAAGCCGTCCAACCACACGACACGGAAGTGCCATTGGCTCACACGGATCTCCAAAGGCGAGGGGCTGGTGCCGCCTCCACCTGCTGGCCCGCCGCCTCCGGCCCCTCAGCATCCGGCTGTTCGTCCTGCAGTCGGAGCCATTCAAGATGAGTTCCCAGATGAGCACGCCGCCTACGTCGTCTTCACGAGCCAAATCGAAGATAGGCGCAGTCGGCGCCGACAGCACCAAGAAGTCAACGCAGTCGATTCTAACAACCCAGAGTTCATGCATTGGTCTGAGAAGCCCATCAGCTAGAGCCAGGCTGATCACCCAGAGGTGATGCCGTCTCGTCGCTCCTATGCATTGGTGTTGGACGCCACCCTCGCGACAGAAAGGCGAGCTGCCCGTTTCTCCCGTGTGCTGATTGACGGCGGGAGCGGTATCAACATATTGTACCGTGACACCATGGAGAAGCTGAACCTCAAGACGAAGCAACTCATGCCAAGCTGGACTGTGTTCCATGGTATCGTACCCGGCCTGTCCTGTTCCCCAATCGGCAAGATCAAGATGGATGTTCCCTTTGGAGACAAGAATCACTTCCACCGAGAGGCGATCTGGTTTGGAGTGGTGGATCTAGAGAGCCCTTACCACGCATTGCTTGGCCGACCTGCCCTGGCCAAGTTCATGGCTGTGCCCCACTACGCCTACCTCAAGATGAAGATGCCGAGTTCGAAGGGGATCATCACCATAGCCGGAGACTACAAGAAATCTTCCGAGTGTGCTACAGCCAGCAGCCGGCTAGCCGAGTCCCTCGTGATTGCTGAAGAGAAGAAGATGCTGGACCGAGTCGTGGCCATGGCCGGCAAGCAGCCGGCCCTGTCCCCCGACCCCAAGGAGTATGACGCTCAAGGCTCCTTGCAGCCAGCCAAGGAAAC
The DNA here is from genome assembly GCF_018294505.1 of Triticum aestivum. Lineage (NCBI taxonomy): Eukaryota > Viridiplantae > Streptophyta > Magnoliopsida > Poales > Poaceae > Triticum > Triticum aestivum. The sequence goes on along the minus strand of NC_057802.1, from coordinate 178,305,333 downwards.
CAAGAAGATACCGCTGGACCCGGAGAACCCGGAGAGGTTTGCTGTCATTGGGGCAAACCTAGACAGTAAATAGGAAGGCGAGCTCGTCGACTTCCTCCGTGAGAATTGGGACATCTTTGCGTGGTCCCCAAAGGACATGCCAGGTGTTCCGAAGGATTTTGCCGAGCACAAGCTACACGTTCGAGCAGACGCAGAGCCAGTCAAGCAAACTCTCCACCGACTGTCAGAGGAGAAGAGAAGGATAGTGGGTGAAGAGATAGCCCGGCTCCTGGCAGCCGACTTCATTATGGAGGTGTTTTTCCCAGAATGGCTTGCCAACCCGGTCCTAGTGTTGAAGAAGAACAACAAATGGCGCATGTGTATAGATTACACTAGCCCCAACAAAGCCTGCCCCAAAGATCCATTCGCCTTACCCCGAATTGATCAAGTGATAGACTCCACAGCCGGATGCGAGCTGTTGAGTTTCTTGGATGCCTACTCAGGCTACCACCAGATCAAGTTGGATCCAGCCGACCGCCTGAAGACCGCCTTCATCACACCATTCGGAGCTTTCTGCTACCTGACTATGACATTCGGCTTGAGAAATGCCGGTGCCACTTTTCAGCGTTGCATGCAGAAATGCCTCCTCAAGCAACTCGGCAGAAATGCCCACGTCTATGTAGACGATATCGTGGTGAAGACGGAGAAGCACGGCACCCTGCTGGAAGACCTCAGAGAAACATTTGCCAACTTGCGCTGGTTTTAGATCAAGCTCAACCCTGAGAAATGCATGTTCGGAGTACCAGCCGGCCAGCTTCTAGGCTTCTTGGTCTCCGAACGCGGAATTGAGTGCAACCTAGTGAATATCAAGGCCATTGAGAGAATGGAGATTCCTACCAAGCTGCGAGACGTCCAGAAGTTTACCGGGTGCCTGGCCTCCCTAAACCGCTTCATCAGCCGGCTAGGAGAGAAGGCTCTCCCCCTGTACCGACTCATGACGAAGTTCACCCACTTCGAGTGGAACGACCAGGCAGACCAAGCTTTCCATGAGTTGAAGAAGATGCTGACCACGCCGCCTGTCCTGGCAGCGCCGACTGAGAAAGAGCCCATGCTCCTTTACATTGCCGCGACTAGCCGAGTGGTCAGTAGAGTGATTGTGGTCCAACGCCCAGAAGAAGGCCGAGCTCAGTTAGTCCAGAGGCCGGTGTATTATTTGAGCGAAGTACTATCCACCTCGAAGCAAAACTACCCGCACTACCAGAAGATGTGCTATGGAGTATACTTCGCTGCCCAGAAGCTGAAGCCCTACTTTCAAGAGCATCCCATCACGGTCGTATGCACTGCCCCGCTTGCCGAGATCATAGGCAGCCGAGATGCATCCGGCCGGGTGGCCAAATGGGCCATTGCGCTGGCTCCTTACACGATCTTCTACCAGCCCCGCACCGCCATCAAGTCCCAAGCCTTGGCCGACTTCCTTGTCGACTGGGCCGAGACCCAGTACCTACCGCCGGCTCCCGACTCCACTCATTGGCGGATGCACTTCGATGGATCCAAGATGCGCACTGGCTTGGGAGCCGGCATCGTACTCACCTCTCCCAAGGGCGACAAACTCAGATACACATTGCAAATTCATTTTGCCGCCTCCAAAAATGTGGCCGAGTACGAGGCGCTCATACACGGGCTCCGGCTAGCCAAAGAGCTCAGCATACGCTGGATCCTGTGCTATGGCGACTTGGATCTGGTAGTCCAACAATCATCCGGCGACTGGGACGCCAAGGATGCAAACATGGCGAGCTACCGATTCCTCGTCCAGCAAATCAGCGGATACTTTGAAGGGTGTGAGTTCCTCCACGTGCCACGGGCCGACAACGAGCAAGCAGATGCCCTGGCACGGATCGGCTCCACCCGACAAGCTATACCAGCCGGCGTCTCTCTTCAACGCCTCCCCAAACCATCTGTCAAGCCGTCTCCAGAGTCAGACTCCATTTTCGTACCGCCTGCCCCTGATGCAGTCGGATCCGGCTTGGGGAACCCAGCAGGCGGCTCGGGGACTTCGACAGGCAGCCCGGGGACTGCCGTAGTTGCACCCGGCTCGGCGACTTCAGAACCCAGCCCGTGGACTGCAGCAGTCAGCCCGGGGACTGCAATGACACAACAGGCGGTGGCCGACTCCAACTCTTCACCACCCTGGTCGCAGTAGCCGCATTGGTGATAGAAGAAGTGGCAGCTCCATCATGGGCCCAACCCATCCTCAACTTCCTAGTAAACAGAGAGCTGCCGACTAATGAGATCTCGGCAAGACAAATTCAACGCCGAGCCGGAGCATACACAATAATCAACAGAGAACTCGTTAAGCGTAGCGTCACTGGAGTCTTCCAGCGCTGCGTCGAGCCAGAGAAGGGCATAGCAATCCTCAAGGACATCCACCAAGGCGAATGCGGCCACCACGCAACCTCAATGTCACTTGTCGCCAAAGCTTTCTGCCATGGTTTCTTCTGGCCGACTGCTTTGGAGGACGCCAAGGAATTAGTCAAATGCTGCAAAGGGTGCCAATTCTTCAACTCCAAGCAACACCTGCCGGCTTCTGCACTCAAGACCATCCCCCTTACCTGGCCCTTTGCCGTCTGGGGGCTGGACATGGTGGGCCCATTCAAGACGGCGCGCGGCGGCATGACACATTTACTTGTCGCCGTAGACAAATTCACCAAGTGGATTGAAGCAAAGCCAATCAAGAAGCTGAATGGGCCGACTGCCGTGACATTCATCGCAGATATCACCACTCGGTATGGCATACCACATAGCATCATCACCGACAACGGCACGAATTTTGCGAAGGGAGCACTGGCATGTTTTTGCACGACACAGGGCATCCGACTGGACTTAGCGTCTGTTGCCCACCCGCAGTCAAACGGCCAAGTCGAGCGAGCAAACGGCCTCATCCTCTCCGGCATCAAGCCCCGACTGGTCGTACCACTGGAGCGTTCGGCCGGCTGCTGGCTCAATGAGCTGCCGGCTGTCCTCTGGAGTCTGCGTACTACCCCGAACAAGTCAACCGGCTTCACCCCTTTCTTCCTTGTATATGGTGCCGAGGCGGTCATCCCAACTGACATCGAGTTTGACTCGCCTCGAGTCACCATGTACACAGAGGCGGATGCCCAGGAAGCGCGAGAAGACGGTGTCGACCTGCTGGAAGAGGGCCGGCTGTTAGCACTCAGCCGGTCCGCCATCTACCAGCAGGGTTTGCGCCGTTACCGCAACCGGAAGGTCAAGCCAAGGTCCTTCCAAGAGGGCGATCTTGTGCTCCGGCTGATTCAGCGAACAGCCGGCCAGCACAAGCTCTCGGCCCCTTGGGAAGGCCCCTTCCTCGTCAGCAAGGCCCTAGGCAACGACTCCTACTACCTGATCGATGCACAGAAGCTGAAGGCACGCAAGAGAGATGATTCCGGCAAGGAGTCGGAACGACCATGGAACGCCAATCTCCTCAGAAGATTTTACAGTTGAAAGCAGTATGTACCATGCTACCTTTTTTGTATTAAGTACAAGACAACGGGCCCCCCGAGGTGTACTCGGGGACTACCCTCTTTTATCTATGTATGATGAGTGTCATACCTACGAATGTATTGTTACATTTGATTTTCTGTCCGGCACCGGGTTCGACCAGTCGGCCCGGGGACTTGCCGCCTTGAGTTATATTAAAGTTCTACCTGCAGTCAGACAAGTAGTGTGCCAGCACCCGAGCCCTCTCTTGTTGAAAGTCGCAGCTCGAAGACCCGACTGACCGACTGGCAAGAGCCAAAGGCAGGAAAGGATGCCCACACGAAAAACGGCTAAGGACTAATGAACCTATATAACACAAGCCGGCCTCCCAGCACGCCTACCGGCTGTCAGGACAGCCGGCTGGCCGGCTACCCATTCACTTTGCTACAATCCAAGAAAGCTAGAGTACTTGCCCTCCCAACCGGCCAAGCACTTCTCCAGCCACAGACTGCATAGCAGCTGTCCGGCTGGGAAGTCGGCGACCAAGGGAGGGCGGCAAAGGAAACAGCCAAAGGATGAAAAGCAAGAACAATGGGAAGCCAAACACATGCATGATTACATTTACACAAAAGGCCTTCGAAAGGCCGGCACTTAACATAGTTTGAATACACCCCCAACGGGTGGAACTACGCAAGTTTAACAAAATATTGTTCAAAGAGTAATAAAACAGGTAAGTAAAGGCGGCAGATTAGGCTAAGGTCGCAACAAGCGAGCCGGGCTGGTCGGTGCAGACGGCAGCGCCGGCTGGCGAGTCTCGGCTTGATCATCGCCGGCTGCAGACGGTGCGGTCGCACGCGCCTCGTTGCTGGAGGCACGGTCAAGCTGAGGCTGGCCGGCTGCTCCACCATCTGGCACGGCTTCTTCACCATCCTCCTCCTCCTCCTCCTCCTTGCCCTCGTCGCTGGAGTCGATCTCCTCCGCCGAGTCCTCGCATCTGCTGGGTTCAGCCCGAACCACTCCTCCGGCTGAGCAACGCCGTTATCATCCACCTCAGGAGCAAAGGCGCTGGTGTCGGTGTAGTCGGCGATCGCCAAGGCACGCTGGATGATAGCCGGCCACGCCGGCTCCAGCTCCGTGTCGGCCTCCTGCCGCCAGGTGGCCAGCTGGTCCAAGCTCAGCTCAGGATACCAGGCTTTGACGAACTCCAGCGCCCGCCGAGTGCCTGACCGAGCTGCAGAAGCCTTCCAGGCCTCGAAGCGGCCGGCCGCTACCTCCAGCCAGTCGGCAGTCCGACTGGGAGTACGGGGAATCACCCCGCTGGGCCAGAGAGCGGCCAGCACTTGCGCCCCAACACGTTGAAGCCGGCGGAGCATGCGGTGAGCCGGCTGGAGGCCGGCTTGAATCGCCAGGAGCTGTTCCTCAAGCGACCGGCGAGCGTTCGACGTGATCTCAGCGCCAGCCTGCCTTTGCGCCTTGCGGTGGGCCTCAACGACCTAGTTGGCAGCAGTAGAGTAACCAGGGAAGTACTCTGCACAAGAAAGAAAGAAAGAGAAGGAAGAGAAAAATACAAAGTTAGAGAATGAACCAAATGGCAAGCGACAAGCAAGGAACGAAGAAGAAGAAGGCCCACCGTCAACTAAGTCTTCGATCTAGCCGTAGCCGTTGAATAACGACTGCCTCGCTTCAGCCCAACTCGCCGCCTCGGTCTCGTACTCGGCTTGGAGGGTGGCCTCGCTGTCCTGCACCGCCTTCAGGGCCGCCTTGTGGCTCTCCTCCTGGTCGGCCAGCTTCTTGACCAGGCGGTCACGCTCCTGAGCCAAGGCGTCGAACTCAGCTTCCTTAGCACGAAGGGCGACCTGGGTCCCACCCAGCTGCTCCCTCAGTTTGGCGTTGGCCGCTGCAGATATGGCAAAGAAGAAAAAAGCAATAAGAAAGAAGTCGTCAGGAAAGATCAGGCCCGACTGCTCAGCAGTCGGCCCGAATCTCGGGGACTACACCCAGTGGGTGCGCTGACGCGCCCCCACGCAAGATAAAAGAAAGGAAGCACCTACCCCGGCTCTCCGTTAGATCAGCGGTCTTCTGGGACAGCTCCCGAGCCTGGGAGTTGAAGGCAACCACACGGAGGTTATGGTAGTCCTGCAAGTCGGACAGAGAAGCGAGTAAGAACAAGATAGAAAATAAAGTCTACCAAGAAGTTCCAAGCCGCCTGCTCAGCAGCCGACTCGGAACTCGGGGACTACCCCCAGTGGGTGCGCTGACGCGACCCCATGGAAGAAACCAAGATCAAGAAGCAAAAAGCGGGAAGACTCACCTGAATGGCTGCCCGTGTCGCGAGGAACTCGTCATTGTACTGCCTCAGCACGGCGGCCTGGGACTGAAGCCGGTTACGGACTTCTTGCGCTGCCACATTCACCACGGCCGTCCCACCACCCGGCGTCCACCCTGAGCTGGCGCTGGCCGCCTCCAAGTCCTGGGCCGACGAGCTGGACCCGCGGCCTTTTGCGGGTCCGGAGCCGAAGTTGCCTTCCCCGCGCGCTGGCGCGATGGCGACCGGACCACCAGGTCCGTCCTTGCAGCCGGCTCGCCTCCAGCCGATTGCGCAGGCGACGCGTTAGGCCAGCTGCCTTGGGCCGCCCCAGTCGGCGATGGCGGTGCCACCTCCCTCTCCTGGACGACGATGTCGTCCTCCTCCCTCTCCATCCCCGGCAGATCGCCACCGGCTTCCTCCGGCGGGGGCTCCGGAAACTCGGGCGCCACGACGCGCAGGGGGGTGACAAGCAAGGCCCCAGCCGCTGCGGCTGCAGCCTCCGTCTGAGCCTTGGCCGCCGCGTCGGCTTGTGCCTTCGCCGACTCCTCCGCCTTCTCCTGCGCCGCGTTGGCAGCAGCCGCCCTCAGCTCTTCCGCCTCCCGCTCCTCCCGCGCATTTCGCTCCGTCGCCGCTTGAAGCTCGGCGCGGGGGTCCATGCGGCGGGTGCTCCTGGATCCTCCCGGCGATCCGACCATGGAGGCGGCAGCGACCCGCTCAAGAGAAAGCGGAGCCCTGTTTTTTTAGTCAAGACAAGGATTCAGAAACCGACAAGAAAAGAAGAAGGAATACGCGAGAGAATCGACACTTACGCTGAAACCTTTTGCGGCTGCTTCACCACCTTGCGGAAGCGGGCCGCCTTCGCGGCCGCCTCGTCCCGCCTGGTCGCTGCCGCCCCGCTCTTGGGCTTCTTCGGCCGACTGCCGAATAGGCCCGACGCGGCCCGGCGCTTCTGCGCACCGCCTTGATCAGACGCCGGCTGGCGGCGCGGGACGATTTCAGCCTCGTCGTCATCCGGCCAGTCGTCGATGCTAGCTCCAAGCCCGGAGCCGCCTGCTTCGCCGCCTCCCGCCTCGGTGTTGTCGTCCATGGAGGCCGCCCCCAAGTCGGGGTCCTCCAAGTCGTGCGCCGCCCGGTCGGGGAGAAATTGGCGATCCGCCCCCGCTGACCCGGCCGCCGGCCAAAGGAGAGGGTTCTGCCAAGACGAGCCGACTGGTCAGAGTCGGCCAAGCAAAACTTGGTGACTAAAGTACTAAAGAAGAGAAGATTTAGAAAGCATACCATAGGCGGACGATTGGCACGGGAGTGTGGCTCCTTGCCAAACTGCCACTCCTCGGAGAGCTTGCAATTAGCGAGATAATTCACCATGTGAGCTACCTCGTCATGAGGCATCTCCTTGGTGCACATCCGACTCGGGTCGAGTTGGCCGCTCATTTGACAGATCAAATGAGGACGGCTTTGAAGCGAGAGCACCCAGCCCACCACGAAGGCGGCCAGCTGGTCGGACCAAGTCAGGCCCTCCGACTGGATCATTACCCGGAGTCGGGTGACGGCGGCGGCTCCAGCCCGCGTCAGCGTCCTGGCCCAGTAGGACCACTGGGGCCTCCTCCCAGCCGGCGGGCCGGCTACGTAAGCCGGCAAGTTGACGTAGTCACCTTGCGGGGCGACGTTCTTCATGTAGAAGTACGACTTCTGCCAGAGCTTCACCGACTGGATCAGCGTGATGACAGGGAAGGGGTTGTCGGCTGCCGACCTCCGCATCGCGATGAAGGCGCCGCTCTGAGCCGGCACGCCCTGCATCCGGGTGCCGAGCTTGGATTGGAAGAATCCCCCCAGAGCTCGAGGGTGGGAAGAATGCCAAGGAAGCCCTCGCACAGAGTGACGAAGGCAGACAGCAGCACCACCGTTTTTGGAGTGAGGTGGTGCGGCTAGAGCTGGTAGAATTCAAGGAAGGAGCGGAAGAAGGTGCTAGCTGGCAGGCCGAGGCCGCGCAAGAAATGCGAACGGAAGAGTACCCACTCGCCTTCCTCTGGCGCCAACGTGATCTCCTTCTCCGGCGCGAGACGGACCTGCACCTGGTCCTTGCCGGGCAACTGCCGCGTCTTGCGGAGTAAGTCGATGTGGTCCGCGTGGACGTTGGAGCCGTCCCAGTCTCCGCCGTGCTGCATGATAGCAAGAAGCTGACGAGAAAGGGTGCGGCGGCGGAGAAACCATGGCCCCGCGGCGGCGAGGTTGCGGGGTAGTGCGAAGATTGGTGGGACGGCGCGACGGCGAGAGGCTGCTGCGATGGAGAGAAGGAGGAAGAAGATGGCGGAGCGAGGATGAGCGTGCGAGCGTCTGCCGCTCCCCCTCCTCCCCCTACTTATAGCCTCGTGCGGCGAAACCGAGGAGGCGAGGCATGGGGGTGAACGTGGGATTAACTGCGCCCACTCCCCCACGTCCCGCGATTATAGCGCCCTAACGACGTGCAGAAACTGCCGTCGGAAGGCGAGCGGCCCGCTTTGGGCCACAGAAAATCCGCGCCTGGGCCTAGGCGTGGAAGTGGTGGGCCCCGGCCTGCGGCGGCGTCCCGTCGCGCGCGTGGGCTGGCAGGCTTTTCTCGGCCGAAAGGTGCCACGTGGCGCACGGGCGGCGAGCGGCCGGCCCGCAGCCCGGCGAGCGCACCGGCAGGCTCCCGCTTTCAGACTTCAAAAAATTTCGCCAAGACGGCGCACCCAACCGAAGCCGGCTCCTAGCTGCTGGCTCTTCAAGATAAGAAGCTGACCGAGCTTCTCGACCTCCTCTCAGCCTCGAAGCCCAACCAGCTTCGGGGACTACTGTCGGAGTAAATGGCCACGGGTAGCCCAACCGACTCCCCCTGGCTCTTCAAAAAATTACCACACCAATCAAGCCTTCAAGCATCCAGAGCACGGGGCCGCCTTCCTCTGGCCGGCTATCACCAAGGCCGACTACCAAAAGGCGACCCGACCTCAAAAACCTTCCCGAAGAGAACTACAAGATGGCCGACTCCTGGAAGCCGACCCCAAGAAGACCGACTCCCAGAAGCCGGCCATGAAGAAGGCCGACTCCCAGAAGACGGCCAAGGCTGCACCCTCAGGGGCTGCACCCACATAACGGTGATGAGACGGGGCGTGGCTACAATACAATCTGCCACCCCCCGAATCCCGGAGCACGCGTGGCCATAGTACGCCGTACGGGTCGGCCATCCCCCGTCCGGCACGGCACTGTTGCCATGTTGACCATGACACCACCCACGACAGGCGCCTGTACGGCCCGTTGGCGGCGGGCCCCTTCAGCCAGAGAGATGCTCGAAGGCGGCCAAGCGTCCCCCAGTCGGCCTGGGGCATAGCCGGCTCCCAACAGCCGGCTATTCCCCATCCTCGAAGTATGTGCATCATTAAGGAGACAAGACAAGGTAAGGCTACAGTGAGAGCCCGCAAGGCGGCGGCACTGTGGCCATGCTTACCTCGACAAAGCCCTCGTCATCAGAGGCAAGGCTACAGTAACCAGCCACCGACAAGACGCCCAGGCGGTGGGGCCGGCCTGTCGGCCATGAGGCCGGCAGCCGGCGGGACCCACCAGTCGGCGGGCCCCAGCGATCGGCGGAGAAGCCGGCGAATACAGACACTGATGGCTAGGACCCGTGTCCAGTCAGATTACCATTGTACCCCTGGGGGGTAGGCCTATATGAACCCCCCAGGGCACCCATGCAAAGGGTGGATCTTAGATAGTTTTAGACACCACATAGAGAGAAAAGGAGAGCTAGCCTTGCCCTTCTTCTTCCTCTAGTCAAACAGCTCAAGGAGCCTCTTGTAGCTACATGTATTTATCTAATGATCATGCGGAGACCCCGCAGAGCAGGATTAGGGGTGTTATCTCCATGGAGAGCCCCGAACCTGGGTAAGATTCGCCGGCATGCATGTCTTCGCCTTATCCCGTTTCCAGGCACCGGCGATGTCTTACTGGCTCCCACAATGATAAGCCACCCGTTGGCATATATCGCACCTACCACCCGACAGCCAGTGTGCAGAAGACATTATTTTTGAATGAAGATATTCATGTTGTCCCGTCCTGTATCATGAAACAAAGCCGATATGCAATATAATGCTTGTTTTTTATTTACAATTTTGCCTCCTGTGCGGCCGTTTTTATTAAATTTGAGAGTTGGCCAGTCATCGACTTCAGCCCCCACGTAGGTAGTACGAGGGTGTTCGGGTTGAAACATAAACACTCTTGATCCAAGAGTTTGGTCCGTGAAGGAGGTGTTTAGCGCAGCGAACCAGGCAATCGGACTATGTGGATTTATCACCCTCACTTAGCCATAGGAGTTTGACAATAGAGATGTAGGCGCAGCCCCTAGTTAGTATTTGTTAATCCGGACTAGGGTGTTGTAGACACCTGATCGGGTGGAGACCGATCCGTCGCATAATGCGGGAAAAAATCGCAAGAGATTTTAACCTCCGAATAGCTGACCAGCTCTCGCCGCATCATGACAGTCAGTTTTCGGCTTTCTCTACTGAGGTGTTACCCGGATAAACCAGAAACACAATCGTAGTAGTTCTCCCTTTACTACCCTAGCCGATAGGATGGAACATAAGGTAGTAAGCACAGGAGCCGGGCAACCCAACTATTGACCAAAGACATGATTCGGAGCCAATGCATATAATGCTCAATTTGGGGTGCCGAACTATACTGTAAAAGTGTTCGGACTTTGTTGCCATAGTATGGAGCACGATGAAGCCCTTGGCGAATTAAAGCGTACCAAAGTGTACGGGTGCAATCGATAAGAATAACGAAATAAAATGAAGTAGTAAGCCAGTGCCACATAAGTTGGGACGCAAACTGTTTCCATTATAATTTGATTAATACGTCAAAGCGTCTTTGTACAAATAGTGCGATAAGCACCAGGGCTATTTAACATGCCGAGATCAATGGGGAGCTGCGTGCGGGTCCTGAAAACAGGTAGAGTGGTCGTCAAGAAGACCACCTAGAGATTCCCTCATACGTCTATGCTGCTTGCCACCTTGGTATATCCATCCTTCGAAAGGATCGATGATCAGGCCATCGTGAGGGGCCTGCGGAAAAGAAACCAAAAAAGGATAAAAAAGAAAAGGAAAAGTATGTGTGTCCAGGGAAGGTTGAGCCGTATGATGGACCACAATCAAGTTACACCTCCGTCTATGCCCATGGTATTTTGAGTGCGTAGTTATGTACGCGCGGTACGTACACCGTCATTTGGTCGGGACTGAGATGCAGGCCGAATTGCTAGTCGAACTCCTGACGAGCTGGACTGTCAAGTTGCGGAGTAGTCCGGACTCGTTTGACAGTGTCCGGGAGTTTAACCACTGAATTAAAGTTCTGCTTGACAAGGACGCTCTGTACTTCCGCTGCCAGGGCCGCGGTGTGCTCCTCGGTACGGAGGGAGCGTTCCGTGTTTCCATTGACTGTTATGACACCACGTGGTTCGGGCATCTTGAGTTTGAGATAAGCATAGTGTGGCACCGCATTTAATCGAGCAAATGCAGTTCGTCCGAGCAGTGCGTGATAGCCACTGTGGAAGGGGACGATATCAAAGATCAAGTCTTCACTTCGGAAGTTGTCCGGGGATCCGAAGACGACTTCCAATGTGATTGAGCCCGTGCGGCGGGCCTCTACACCTGGGATTACTCCTTTAAAGGTAGTTTTTGTGGGCTTGATCCTTGATGGATCGATGCCCATCTTGCGGACTGCATCCTGATAGAGCAGGTTGAGGCCGCTGCCACCGTCCATGAGGACTCGCGTGAGGTGGAATCCATCAATGCTTGGGTCGAGGACCAGTGCGGCTGAACCGCCATGACGGATACTGGTCGGATGGTCCCTGCAATCGAAAGTGATCGGGCAGGACGACCATGGGTTTAATTTTGGGGCGACTGGCTCTATCGCGTAAACATCCCTGAGCGCATGTTTGCGCTCCCTCTTGGGGATATGGTTAACGTATATCATGTTCACTGTTTTGACCTGGGGGGAAACTTCATCTGCCCCCCTGTGTTTGGCGGACGGGGCTCCTTGTCGCCGTCCTCACTTTGCGACCCCTTCTCCTTGTTCTTGGTATTTAACTTACCAGCTTGTTTAAAGACCCAACAACTTTTGTTGGTATGATTGGCTGGTTTATCGGGGGTGCCATGGATCTGACATGGACGATCAAGTATGCGGTCCAAGCTGGATGAGCCCGGATTGTTTCTTTTAAATGGCTTCTTCCGCTGGCCGGACTTGGAGCCACTGAGTTCGGCGTTGACCGCCGTGTCATCGGTATTGTCGCCGTTGTTTCGACGCTTGTGCCTGTTGCGTCGGGGCTTGCCGTTGCTATTTCTGGCTTCAGAGGTGCCAGGCTCACTTGCATTATTATTGCTACGGGCTAGCCACCTATCTTCGCCCGTGCAAAAGCGGGTCATAAGTGCTGTGAGGGCTGCCATGGACTTCGGCTTTTCTTGGCCGAGGTGTCGGGCGAGCCATTCGTCGCGGATGCTATGCTTAAAGGCCGCTAGGGTTTCGGCATCCGGACAGTCGACGATCTGGTTCTTTTTAGTTAGGAACCTGGTCCAGAATTTCCTGGCTGACTCTTCGGGCTGTTGAACTATGTGACTTAAGTCATCGACATCCAGAGGTCAGACGTATGTACCTTGGAAGTTGTCGCGGAAGGCGTCTTCCAAGTCCTCCCTGAGGGAGTCCTGGACTAAGGGGTCCTCGGGCGTCCGGCCTGTTATCTGGGAGCCGGACTGATGGGCTGTGAAGACATGAAGGCCGAAGACTGTACCCATGTCCGGATAGGACTCTCCTTGGCATGGAAGGCAAGCCTGGCGATCATATATGAAGATTCTTTCCTATGTAACCGACTATGTAACCCTAGATCCCTCCGGTGTTTATATAAACCGGACGGCGTAGTCCGGATAGGATATACTCATTACCATAGTCATACATGCTAGACTTCTAGGGTTTAGCCATTATGATCTCGTGGTAGATCAACTCTTGTAATACTCATATTCATCAAGATCAATCAAGCAGGAAGTAGGGTATTACCTCCACAGAGAGGGCCCAAACCTGGGTAAACATCGTGTCCCCGTCTCCTGCAACCATCGACCTTAGACGCACAGTTCGGGACCCCCTACCCGAGATCCGCCGGTTTTGACACCGACATTGGTGCTTTCATTGAGAGTTCCACTGTGCCGTCGATCAAAGGTTCGATGGCCCCTTCGATCGTCTATAGTGACACCGTCCAAGGAGAAACCTTCCTCCCCAGACAAATTTTCGTATTCGGCGGCTTCATGTTGCGGGCCAATTCGCCTGGCCATCTGGAGCAGATTGATAGCTACGCCCCTGGCCACCAGGTCAGATTTGGAAGCTTGAACTACGTCGCGGATATCCGTGGAGACTTGATCTTCAACGGATTTGAGACCACGACGACCGTTCCCCCTCGTACCGATGAACATGACTTAAATCTATCATCGGACCATATTCAGGAGATGGTTCCTGTAACTGCCACGGCTTTGGATTCGGAATAGATCGCGCCATCCAAAACCACAGAATCCGCGGCGTTGGAGCCGCACACAGACTCGGCACCTTGCAATGTCAGCGTCAACGGAATTCCGGACTCGTCTCCGGCCATAAGTTCTGAACCGCACACGCCCGCGGGCTTAGAGCTGGATCGGTCATCCATCTTCGAGCCCAGCGCCGCAGATATCTTCCAACACTCGCCCTTCGGCGATGTGCTAAATTCATTAAAAAGCCTGTCCCTGGCGGGGGACTCACAGCCGAACTATGTCTGGTTCGAGCTAGAGGCTGATAATGGGGAATTTTGTTTCCCACCCGCCACCCACTTCATAGCCACTGTCGAGGACTTAACCGACATGCCTGATTATGGCTCTGAAGACATTGACGGTATAGACGACGATGCCGACAAGGAGCAGCGCCAAGACCCGCCAGTCACCAGACGTGGGACGGCCACCCCTTCGTATGCCGTGTACATAGTTGACACACCTAAAAAAAAGCGCGACGATGACAAAGGAGATCTAGTTGAGAATAAACCTCCTGAGACACAGTCTAAGTACCGGCGCCCTAAACACCGCTCCAAGTCACATCGCAGCAACGATGGCACCAGAGAAAATAGTACCCCGGACGACGCCGAAGACAATGAAGACCCTGTTGGAGCAAGATCCGAACAGGAGGAACAGAAAAACGGGCAAGCCAGCCCCGATGAACAGGCCCTGCCCAGCGACAGTTCGGAGGACGACAACTACCTTCCGCTCTCCGAAGATGAGGTAAGCCTCGGTGACGAAGACTTCATCGTACCCGAAGAGCCCCTCGAGCAGGAGCGCTTCAAGCGCAGGCTCATAGCCACTGCAAGAAGCCTGAAAAAGAAGCAGCAGCAGCTTCAAGCTGACCAAGACCTACTCAACGATAGATGGATCCAAGTCCTGGTCGCCAAAAATATGGCCTTAGTGGCCTAGCCAAAAGCTACCCGAAGCATAGATTGCTACATCAGTTCGATGACGAGGCGTTGGAGCCCGTACCATCATCACGCAATGCGGCTGATCACCGACAACTCTATCCGGATAAAGAAGCAACTCAAGCCGAACACCAGACCGCCCCACCTCGCCGTAAAGGCAGGAATAACGCAGCTCACGATTGTCCAGACGACCTGCAGCGGGACTTGGACAGTAGAGTAGGACACGCAAGACCGATCTACGGATCGCGAAGGCATGCCTCGACACGCGACGACAACTACCTATTCGGACGTGACAAACCTAGCCACGCCCGAGCCGAAAACCGCAAATGGACTCCTTCGGAGTTACGTCGCAGTGTGGCCCAACATAGAGGCGCCGCACACCCGCTTTGCTTCACCGATGAAGTAATGGATCATGAATTCCCCGAAGGATTCAAACCCGTCAACATTGAATCATACGACGGAACAACCAATCCCGCGGTATGGATAGAAGATTTTATCCTCCACATCCATATGGCCCGTGGGGACGACCTCCACGCCATTAAATACCTCCCACTAAAGCTAAAAGGGCCAGCTCGGCACTGGTTAAACAGCCTGCCTGAAAATTCCATAGGCAACTGGGAGGACTTGGAGGAGGCCTTCCTCGACAATTTCCGAGGAACATATGTCCGGCCACCGGATGCCGATGACCTAAGTCACATTGTCCAGCAGCCCGGAGAGTCAGCCAGGAAGCTCTGGACTCGGTTCTTAGTCAAAAAGAACCAAATCGTCGACTGTCCGGACGCGGAAGCCCTTGCGGCTTTCAGACACAGTGTCCGGGACGAATGGCTTGCACGCCACCTCGGTCAAGAAGGACCTAAATCCATGACAGCCCTCACTGCTCTGATGACCCGCTTTTGCGCGGGAGAAGACAGCTGGCTCGTTCATAGAAGCAACAGCGCCAGCGACCCGGGCACTTCCGAAATCCGAGACGGCAACGGCAAGCCACGACGAAGCAAATACAACAGTCACAATGATAATGAAAGATCACGCAACACATCGGTCAATGCCGGATTCAGCAATCCCAAGCCCGGTCAACGGAAGAAGCCGTTCAAGGCGAAACGAGACGAACCATCCAACCTGGACAGGATATTGGACCGACCCTGCCAGATTCACGGCCACCCGACAAACCAGCTAATCATACTAACAGAAACTGTTGGGTCTTTAAACAGGCCAGCAAGCTCAACGCCGAACACCAGGGGAAGAGGCCGCCAGGCGACAGGGATGACGGAGAGGTTGACCAACGAAATACCAGGGGCCTGAAGCAATTTCCACCCGAGGATCAACTACTCCCGGAGCGAAAATAGCAGCCCGGCTTCCGCCGCCCACCTCGTACACCTACAAAATTTGTGCCGCGCATACATCACTACGCACTCAAGATACCATGGGCATTGGCGGAGGCACACTACGGACAAGCCTGCAAGCATCCCCGTAACATTTTTTTCCATTTTCTTTCTATTTCTTCCTTCACTATCCCTTAAAAACAGGTGACGAACATGACAAACATCTGAAACTGGCTCTATCGGAGTTCGGATCCGTATGCTCACCCGAGGGGCTATGTCCATCAAGGATTCCCCCTGCCGAGGACTGGCGGCGCAAACGTGCGACATGAGGTCCGAATAACTTTTTGTAGACCGCACTCTCTATTTTGAGCCTGTAGTATGCCTGTTCCTCCGCTTCCGACCCCAAGCATGTCAAATAGCTGGGAGGATCGCTTGTATATATATAATAAATAATCATTGGCATATCGCTCAGCTCCCAGTAAACAGTATCTGAATTAATCATACGTGTTGTTTCGCCACTAAATACGGCTCCCACGGTTGTTTCACAAACATACCTTGGCATAACCTGCCAGGGGCTCGGTATGGGAACAAATGAGTTGCCAGCAAAAGCCCGAACATCTCTACAACGTACTTCGGCGTCGCAAGTTTGGCCTTATATGCATCAGCTCTGAATCACTGTCTTGGGTCAATAGTTGGGTTGCCCGGCTCCTGTGCTTACCCTACGTTCCGCTCTATCGGCTAGGGTAGTAAAGGGAGTACTACTGCGATTGTGCTTCCGGTTCATCTGGTCAAGTACCTCAGTAGAGAAAGCCGAAAACTGACTGTCATGATGCGGCGAGACCTGGTCAACCACTTGACGACTTATTGTAATCTTTAGCGATTCTCCGTGTCACACGAAAGATCTTTTTCAGATCAAATATGTAAGGCACCATACGCCGCATACATACCAGGGGCTATGTCGTAGTCCCACCATAAAACTCCTATGGCTAAGTGAAAGTGTTAATGCCCTATAGTCCGATTGCCTGGTTCGCCGCATTATCACCTCCTTTATGGACCAAGACGTTGGATAAAGAGTGATTAAATGCTTTTCCGAACACCCCCGTACTTCCTACGAGGGGGCTGAAGCCGACGACTGGAAAACTTTCAGATTATATTAAAACGGCCGCACACGAGGAATTCAAGCTTTCAAGCAAGACATAAAAATAGATTAACTATAAAATTGTCTTTTACAATTATCATACACCTTACTCGAACATTATGTCTTTCGAGCATTGACCCTCTATTAAGCGGGCGGCCTCTAGGAAATCTTCAAAATAACGCTCTGGTTCAGGACGGTCCTTGCCCTTGGGTGGACCCTTAGCCGCAACATCGATGGCCTTCATCTTTCCCCAGAATGTCTTGACTCAGGCAAAAGCCATCCGTGCACCGTTGATGCACGTTGACCGCTTCATAGCGTTGATACGCGGCACCGCGTCAACAAGCCTCTGCACCAAACCAAAATAGCTGTTCAGAACAGGCTCGGTTGGCCAAAATCGGATTATGACATCCTTCATGGCAGCACCGGATATCCTATGAAGTTCGGTCCATTGGGACATCTGTTCATTGAGCAACAGAGGGCGCTTTGATGCGCCAAACTGCGACCAAAAAAGCTTCTCCGTTGCATACCCATCTCGCACTTGGTAATACTGCGCCGCACCGGAAGAATTCTTCGGCAAGTCCAAGAACTCGTCCGGAGAACTCCACACTTGGTTGAGCTGAGCATAGTTCGGGTCGCCGAACTTAGTTTGCAGCAGAAAGGGCTTTCCAGCCGCAATCTCCCTAGCCTGCCGAACCTCCTCACGGGCTACTCTGGATTCCGATAGCGCTTCCCTTGCCTCTTGTAAGGCCTTGTCCAATTCAGCCATTAAGGCTTTATTCTCCTTCTCTAGAAATTCGCAGCGGCCAGTGGCATTTTCCAGTCCGAGCGCCACCGTGGATATCTTCTCCTCGTCTTGGCGCCGTGCAGCTTGTTCGGCTTTTAGCTCAGCCGATGCCTTTTCAGCAGTAGCATTGCTACGCCGGGCCTGCTCCTTGGCCCGGGCCAGCTCCGCTCGAAGAACTTCAACGGCGGCAGCACCATCTGCAGCCACGCATATTCCAGCATACAGATTTTAGCATCATGCCTATACCACAAAAATGTATGGGGATTGCTCCAAAGACATACCTTGCGACTCGTCAAGACGCATATTGATTAATGCAAGATCATCCCCTGCCACATCAAGCTTCCGCTGCAGCTCGGTAATTTCCATAGTCCGGGAAGTGGCCAAGGGGGAAGCAGCATGTGTTCAAGTTCATCAGGTTAGTCCTCAAATGATCCTTTTCGATCCTCCGTTTGCTTCCTAGTGGAAGACAACCAGAGTCTCAGGGGCTACTACCTATACACAGGCGCATCTTTGCAAATGAAACATAGCTGAAAACATTATGTCACAAACCTCGAATCCTTTCAGTAAGCTCATGAAGGCTTCATTTAATCCGCTCTTCGCTGACAAAATCTTCCCAATCACTGTACCCATCAAGGTACGCTGTTCCCCCGAGACAGATGCTTTCTGCAACATGTCCCGCAATATATCCGGAGTCTCCGGGTCTCCGGAAGCCGCTCTAGGAGCACAACCATCCTTTGAAGGAATCTGTTCACTCGTCTCCAGAATCACTGTTGGGTGCGAGCCAGACAGTCCGGGGCCTTTGTTATCATCAGCCCCAGAAGCCCGGATGGACTGAGATCCACCTTCGGGTACTGCCTCTTTTGTCCCCTGCGTAACTTGTTGATTAAGAGGGACCCTCCGCGATGACACTTCAGAGTCATCTGCCTTATTGGGCGAGGAGGTTGGAGGAGGCGTCTTGCTCTCCATCATCTCTAGGAGGAGACTTCCCGAAGAAGAGGATCGCCCAGAAAAACTCTGTGCCGACCTGTAAAAATGCATGAACGCGTTACGTATATCTTCGGTAACAGCAACGGAGCGGGACACTATCAAACTACTCCAGATTCACTTACGGTTTAGCCGAGGGCTTGTCCCCTTGCTGGAGCTGTTCAACGGCGTCGCTTTCCAAACCCAAGCCGCTCGATGGTGGCATCTTGCCCTTCTTGGAAGACCGCCCCTCCCAATCTTCGGAGGCGGCCCTTTTCCTCCTACTTGGAGAAGGGATACTGGGTCCTCTTCCGCCTATGTCTTCAGGCGAGGAAAGGTCGATTTCTCCGGACTCAGCGTCCGACTTACCTCCGGAACCAAGGTCATCTTGGGTCTTCTCACTCTCCTCTTTACCCTCCCTTACCGGCGCCTGGTATGGTGCCGAGGCCAGCATCCATGTTAGCACAGGAGTAGCTGAGTCTTCGGGAAGGGCAGCCGGACACCTAATCTGTTCCACCTTCTTTATCCAGCCCTGAAAAAGGATGATTCTGTCAGTATCTTGCCACTGGGTATCTGATTATGAGGTATCCGGCAAATAGGTACTTACCGGGGTATCCGGATGGTTACAGCCTAGGCCGGCATCTTCGGTGGTGTCCGGCCATTGCCTTCGTTTCCCGAAGAATAATCTCCAGATTCTTTCGTGCATAGTGCCGAAGAAGTGCTGAAGAGTCCGCGGCCCTTCCGGATTGAACTCCCACAAACGGAGAGGCCGTCGCTGGCACGGCAGGGTCCAACGAACTAGCATTACTTGAACAACGTTGACGATATTGATGTCCCTCTCAATGAGGCTTCAGATGCGACTTTGCAGAGTTCGCACCTCGTCCGTTGATCCCCAGTCCAACCCCTTATTAATCCACGATGCAAGCTGAATTGGGGGGGTGGATCGAAATGCGGGTGCAGCTGCCCACTTGGAGCCGCGGGGCTCGATGATGTAGAACCACCCCTGCTGCCATAAATCGGAAGATTTGGCGAAGGATCATTTCAGCCAAACGTCGCTAGCAAGCTTGCTCACTGTAGCACCACCGCACTCAGCCTGCTCCCCTTCTATCACTTGCGGCTTCACATCGAAGGTCTTGAGCCACAAGCCGAAGTGCGGAGGAGTTCGGATGAAGGCTTCGCACGTAACGACAAACGCCGAGATAAGAAGAATAGAGTCCGGGGCCAGATCGTGAAAATCTAGCCCGTAATAGAACATGAGCCCTCGGAAGAAGGGGTTAAGTGCAAACCCTAACCCGCGGAGGAAGTGGGACACGAACACGACCCTCTCGCCGGATCTGGGGGTGGGAATAACCTGCCCCTCGACAGGAAGCCGATGATGGATTTCTGCGGTCAGATACCTCGCCGCCCGAAGCTTTGCAATATCTCCCCCGTGACAGAAGAAGCTACCCACCGGCCTTGACGGCTGGATCCGGACATGATTGGGGCTTGTGGTAACTGGAACCCGGGTGATTGAACTCGGGGTAGCAAGGGTTGAGGAAGAAGCAAGCGTGAAAGAAAAAGACGGGTCTGTACCCCTATATAAACGCTGCGAATATCAAACATCTCCTCCTGGGCCTCAAAACTTGCCTATTCCCAAGGACTTGTACCCAAACGACGGTTGGGTTACCCACGTCCGGGTTGGCAAGAATCCCCTAAAAAAGGGGGACACAATCTCCGCTTGGATAAGACATGCCAGTAAAACCACATCTCAAGACGTGGGACCACGGGCCAGCTAACGGTTCGAAAATAATGGCCGAGCAAGTGTGATATCATATTACCAAAAAGTTGTCAGCGGATTGGACTCGTGAAATATTATATCTTCTGCAGTTGTGGACACAGGTCCGGATACAATCATTACATCTGAAGACTGTCTTGGAGTTCGGAAAGGGGAACCTGCCTTGCAATGCCGAAGACAATCTGCGCGCCGGACTCCTCGTCATTGAAGCCAGGTTTAGGGGCTACTGAGGGAGTCCTAGACTAAGGGGTCCTCGGGCGTCCGGCCTGTTATCCGTGGGCCGGATTGATGGGCTGTGAAGACATGAAGGCCGAAGACTATACCCGTGTTCGGACAGGACTCTCCTTTGCGTGGAAGGCAAGCCTGGTGATCATCTATGAAGATTCTTTCCTATGTAACCGACTCTATGTAACCCTAGATCCCTCCGGTGTTTATATAAACCGGAGGGCGTAGTCCGGATAGGATATACTCATTACCATAGTCATACAGGCTAGACTTCTAGGGTTTAGGAATTACGATCTCATGGTAGATCAACTCTTGTAATACTCATATTCATCAAGATCAATCAAGCAGGAAGTAGGGTATTACCTCCATAGAGAGGGCCTGAACCTGGGTAAACATCGTGTCCCCCGTCTCCTGCAACCATTGACCTTAGACGCACAATTCGGGACCCCCTACCTGAGTTCCGCCGGTTTTGACACCGACACTCCCAGCTGCCAATAGAGTTTTCTTGCAGGCTATTTAACTAGTGCCGAGCTGGTCCCTTGAGTTTTAGCGGGAGGTATTTGATGGCATGAAGATCATCGCCCCGGGCCATATGAATGTGGAGAAGAAAGTCCTCAATCCATACCGCGGGATCTGTTGTTCCATCATATGATTCGATATTCACGGGTTTAAACCCTTTTGGGAATTCGTGCGCCATTACTTCAGAAGTGAAGCATAGGGGGTGTGCGGCGCCTCTATATCGGGCCAAGTGACATCGTAGTTCGGATGGAGTCCGTCTGTGGTTTTCGGCCCGGACGTGGTTATGCTTGTCACGTCCCGCTAGATAGCCGTTGTCGCGCGTCGGGGCACGTCCCCGCGATTGGTAGATCGATCTGGTCTAACCTGCTCTATTTTCCAGGTCCTGCCGCAGGTCATATGTATATCCCCGAGCTATTGTGTCTCTACCTTTATGGCGAGGTGGTATGTGCTGGTGTTTGGCTTGAATTGCCGTTTTGTCCCGGCCACGTGGTGGTCGGTCAGCCGTGTTACGCGCTGACGGTACGGGGTCCAGTGCCTCGTCGTCTAATTGAGGTAGAAGTTTACGCTTCGGGTAACTTTTGGTTGGGCGCTCGAGGCCGTATTCCTCGGCTGCCAGGACGTTAGTCCACCTGTCGTTGAGTAGATCTTGATCAGCTTGAAGCTGCTGCTGCTTCTTTTTCAGGCTCCTTCCAGTGGCTATTAGCCGGCGCTTAAAGCGCTCCTGATCGAGAGGTTCCTCCAAGACGATAAAGTCTTTGTTGCCGAGGCTCACCTCATCCTCGGAGAGTGGAAGACAATTGCTGTCCTCCGAGTCTTTGTCTACGACCTGTTCATCAGGGCTAACTTGCCCATCTTCCCGATCGTCCTGTTCGGAGGTTGGCCCGACCGGTTCTTCTTCGTCTTCGGCATCGTTCGGAGTATTGTTGTCTCTCGTGCCGGTATTGCTGTCTTTTCCACTGCATGATTTAGAGCGGCACCATTCACGTCAGCGGTTTGGTTGTATCTTAGGAGGTTTATCCTCAATTGGATTCTTCTCGTTATCGCTGTTACCCTCTTTGGGTGTATCCACCATGTACATGTCATACGAAGCGGTGGCCATCCAGCGTCCGGTAAACGGCGGGTTTTCGGCCTGCTCCTCTGGCATCATCGTCCATACCGTCGATGTCTTCGGAGCTGTAGTCGAGCATGTCAGTTAAGTCCTCGACAGTGGCTATGAAGTGGGTGGTGGGTCGGACGTAAAATTCCCCGCTCTCAGCCCCTAGTCCGGGCTGGGCGTAGTTCGGACGTTGCTCCTCTGTAATGACGAGGGATCGCATCAAGTCCAGAGCCTCGCTTAAAGGCGAGGTTTGGCCAGGGAGAAGAGAATCCGTGGAGTACGGCGGGAAGGAAACTCCTTGGCTGAGCTCACACGATGCTGACTCTGAGGGTTCGAAGCCAGTGTACAGAGAAGAGTCCGGCTTCATGCTGGTTGCCAGCAACACTACTTCCTCCGGCTCTCCCGTACTGGGCTTAGTGGCTGCAGATAGTCCGGCGGGCTCAGGAATCCCGTCTTCGGACCTGGCGACGCGCCCCGGATCTAAAGCCAGAGCGGAGGTTGGAGTCGTGAACCCTTGGAAGATCAAGTCTCCTCGGATATCGGCGACATAGTCCAGATTTCCACAACTAATCTGGTGACCTGGGGCGTAGCTGTCGATCTGCTCTAGATGGCCAAGTGAATTGGCCCGCAGTGCGAAGCCGCCGAATACGAAGATCTGGACGGGGAGAAAAACCTCCCCCAAGGCGGCATTGTTGTAGGTGGCTGATGGATCCATCTAACCTTCTGACGATGACCCAGCGGAACTCTCAATGAAAGCACCAATGTCGGTGTCAAAACCGGCGGATCTCGGGTAGGGGGTCCCGAACTGTGCGTCTAAGGTCGATGGTAACAGGAGACGGGGGACACAATGTTTACCCAGGTTCGGGCCCTCTTGATGGAGGTAATACCCTACTTCCTGCTTGATTGATCTTGATGAATATGAGGATTACAAGAGTTGATGTACCATGAGATCGTGATGGCTAAACCCTAGATGTCTAGCCTGTATGATTATGATTGCCTCTATGGACTAAACCCTCCGGTTTATATAGACACCGGAGGGGCCTAGGGTTGTACAGAGTCGGCTTACAGAGGAAGGAATCTTCATATCCGAACACCAAGCTTGCCTTCCACACAAAGGAGAGTCCCATCCGGACACGGGAGGAAGTCTTTTGTATTGTATCTTCATGGCCCATCAGTCCGGCCCATGTCACATAGGCCGGACGCCCGAGGACCCCTTAATCCAGGACTCCCTTAGGGAGGTCGCGGGACGGCTACAACACAAGAGCACACATGCTTTTAGTAATAGGTTAGTAAAACCAACGCCCGGACAGTCTTCAGATTCTCACCTTCAGCGCGGGGGCTTGACCCTGGAAGCCCTCTCTGGGATCTTCTCGGAGGCTGCGGACTCCTCATCGGAGTCCGAACTATCATTTGATACGTCCATTTTGCATCATGTTTTCTTACTGGTATTTATAATGTTTTGATCCATAATAATGCTTTTTGGAGTGATTCTAATGCCTTTTCTCTCATAATATGCAAGGTATACACAAAGAGGGAGAATTCTGGCAGCTGGAAATCTGGACCTGGAAAAGCTACGTCAGGCTACCTATTCTGCACAACTCCAAACAAGCTGAAACTTGACGGAGATTTTTTATGGAATATTTAAGAATTATTGAAGCAAACAACTGCCGGAAGGGGCCCACCAGGTGGGCACAACCCACCTGGGCGCACCAGGGAGCCCAGGCGCGCCCTAGTGGGTTATGCTCACCCAGGCCCACCTCCGGTGCCCATCTTCTGGTATATAGGTCATTTTGACCTATAAAAAAATAAAGAGAGGACTTTCGGGACGGAGTGCTACCGTCTCGAGGTGGAACTTGGGCAGGAGCACTTTTGCCCTCCGACGGAGCGATTCCGCCGGGGGAACTTCCCTCCCGGAGGGGGAAATCATCGTCATCATCATCACCAACAACTCTCCCATCTCGGGGAGGGAAATCTCCATCAACATCTTCAACATCACCATCTCATCTCAAACCCTAGTTCATCTCTTGTGTTCAATCTTGTTACCCGGAGTTGAAGTTATGAGGAAGGTTTTCCCTTTATCTTTGAAAGGAAAAGCATTGTCATGGTATAGGCTATGCGATGATATTGGATCTTGGAATTGGAATCGATTGAAATTGGAGTTCCACCAATTTTTTTATCCTATGCATCTAGTTCATCGTGATCGGAATTATATATATATAATTTTTGGCCTCGTGAAGGAGAAAGGATCGCTCTAGCTTGGGGGAGGCTTAAGTCAATGTTATATTCATGCCCCAATCATGAGCTCTCAAGAGAAATTATTATCCATAATTTTTATGCTCGACTTTCTCGTAATGATCAAACCATGCTTGATACTTCTTGTGCTGGTTCTTTTATGAAGAAGACTATTGAATTCCGGTGGGATCTTTTGGAAAGAATTAAGTGCAACTCTGAAGATTGGGAACTCAACGAAGGTAAAGATTCAGGTATTAAAATTAAATATGATTGTGTTAAATCTTTTATGGATACCGATGCTTTTCAAAAGTTTAGCACTAAATATGGACTTGACTCTGAGATAGTAGCCTCCTTTTGTGAATCATTTGCTACTCATGTTTATCTCCCTAAAGAGAAGTGGTTTAAATATCACCCACCTATTAAAGAAGAAATTAAAGAACTGGTACCAATTAAATAAGAAACTATACTTTATAATGTTTATCTAGTTGTTCCTATTGCTTATATTGAGAAACCACCTTTCCCTGTTAGGATGAAGGAACATGCTAAAGTTTCAACAATGGTTAACAAAAGCTATATTAAAACACCTAAACCTGATGAACAAATTAAAGTAGAACCTAGTATTGCTATGGTTAAAGATCTCTTGGAAGAAGATATGGATGGGCATGTTATTTACTTATGTGAAGAAGCTGCTATAATTGCCAAATCTGATAAAAAGGATAAACATAGACCTGTTGTTGGCATGCCCATCATCTCAGTTAAAATAGGAGATCACTGTTATCATGGTTTATGTGACATAGGTGCTAGTGTGAGTGCTATTCCTTACACCTTATATCAAGAAATTATGAAAGACATAGCACCCACAGAGATAGAAGACATATATGTTACTATTAAACTTGCTAATAGAGACACTATATCACCAATTGGGATTGTTAGAGATGTTGAAGTCTTGTGCGGGAAAATAAAATACCCAATTGATTTTCTTGTTCTTGGTTCCCCACAAGATGACTTTTGTCCCATTATCTTTGGTAGACCTTTCTTGAACACTGTTAATGCTAAGATAGATTGCAAGAAACAAACTATCGGTGTTAGTTTTGGTGATGAGTCTCATGAGTTTAATTTTTCCAAGTTTAGTAGAAAGCTTCATGAAAAAGAATTGTCTAGTAAGGATGAGTTAATCGGTCTTGCTTCTATTGTTGTACCACCTACTGATCCACTAGAACAATATTTGCTAGACCATGAAAACGATTTACATATGCATGAAAGAAATGAAATAGAAGATTTTCTTTGAACAACATCCTCTACTTAAGCACAATTTGCCTATTGAAACTCTAGGAGGTCGTCCGCCACCTAAAGGTGATCCTGTGTTTGAATTAAAACAATTGCCAGAAACTTTGAAATATGCTTATGTTTATGAAAAGAAGATATATCCTGTTATTATTAGTGCTAACCTTTCAGAACATGAAGAAGAAGATTTATTGAAAGTTCTAAGGAAGCACCGAGCTGCTATTGGATATACTCTTGATGATTTAAAGGGCATTAGTCCCACTCTATGTCAGCACAAGATTGATATGGAACCTGATCCTAAACCCGTTGTTGATCATCAATGTCGGTTAATTCCGAAGATGAAAGAAGTGGTAAGAAAGGAAATATTAAAACTTCTGGAAGCAGGTATAATCTATCCTATAGCTGATAGTAGATGGGTAAGTATTGTTCATTGTGCCCCTAAGAAAGGAGGTATTACTGTTGTTCCTAATGATAAGAATGAACTTATTCCACAAAGAATTGTTACAGGCTATAGAATGGTAATTGACTTTAGAAAATTAAACAAAGCAACTAGAAAAGATCATTACCCTCTGCCTTTTATTGATCAAATGCTTGAAAGATTATCTAAGCACACACACTTTTGTTTCCTTGATGGATATTCTGGTTTTTCACAAATACCTGTTTCTCAACATGATCAAGAAAAGACCTCTTTTACTTGTCCCTTTGGAACCTATGCTTTTATACGTATGTGTTGGAAATATGCCCTAGAGGCAATAATAAAATGGTTATTATTATATTTCCTTGTTCATGATAATTGTCTATTGTTCATGCTATAATTATATTAACTCGAAACCGTAATACATGTGTGAATGAATATACCACAACATGTCCCTAGTGAGCATCTAGTTGACTAGCTCGTTGATCAATAGATGGTTGTGATTTCCTGACCATGGACATTGGATGTCATTGATAATGGGATCACATCATTAGGAGAATGATGTGATGGACAAGACCCAATCCTAAGCATAGCACAAGATCGCATAGTTCGTTTGCTAGAGCTTTTCTAATGTCAGGTATCATTTCCTTAGACCATGAGATTGTGCAACTCCCGGATACCGTAGGAATGCTTTGGGTGTATCAAACGTCACAACATAACTGGGTGGCTATAAAGTTGCACTACAGGTATCTCCGAAAGTGTCTGTTGGGTTGACACGAATCGAGACTGGGATTTGTCACTCCGTATGACGGAGAGGTATCTCTGGGCCCACTCGGTAATGCATCATCATAATGAGCTCAATGTGACTAAGGAGTTAGCCACGGGATCATGCGTTACGGAACGAATAAAGAGACTTGCCGGTAACGAGATTGAACAAGGTATAGGGATACCGACGATCGAATCTCGGGCAAGTAACATACCGATGGACAAAGGGAATTGTATACAGGATTGATTGAATCCCCGACATCGTGGTTCATCTGATGAGATCATCATGGAACATGTGGGAGCCAATATGGGTATCCAGATCCCGCTATTGGTTATTGGCCGGAGAGGTATCTCGGTCATGTCTGCATGGTTCCCGAACCCGTAGGGTCTACACACTTAAGGTTCGGTGATGCTAGAGTTGTAACGGGAATTGTATGTGGTTACCGAAAGTGTTCGGAGTCTCGGATGAGATCCCGGACGTCACGAGGAGTTCCGGAATGGTCTGGAGGTAAATATTTATATATGGGAAGTCCTATTTTGGCCACCGGAATATGTTCGTGATTTTTCGGTATTGTACCGGGAAGGTTCTAGAAGGTTCCGGAGTGGGGCCCACCTGCATGGGGGACCCACATAAACGTGGGTAGTGGGGGCAAGACCCCACACCCCAGGTCAAGGCACACCAAGATCCCCCCTTAGAAGGAATAAGATCATATCCCGAAGGGATAAGATCAAGATCCCTAAAAAGGGGGGATAACAATTGGTGGGGAAGGGAAAGGATGGAATTTCTTTCCTCCCACCTTTGCCAACACCCCAATGGACTTGGAGGGCAAGAAGCCAGCCCCCTCCACCCCTATATGTAGTGGGGAGGTGCATAGGAGATGTACCCTTGCCCCTGGCGCAGCCCTCCCCCTCCAACTCCTCCTCCTCCTCCGTTGAGCGTAACGAAGCTCTGCTGGAGAATCACGAGCTCAACCACCATGCTGTCGTGCTGCGGGAGTTCTCCCTCAACTTATCCTCTCCCCTTACTGGATCAAGAAGGAGGAGACGTCCTCAGGCTGTACGTGTGTTGAACACGGAGGCGCCGTCCGTTCGACGCTTGGATCGGATCTTCCGCGATTTTAATCGCCGCGAGTATGACTCCATCAACCGCGTTGTTGTAACGCTTCCGCTTAGCGATCATCAAGGGTATGAAGATGCACTCCCTCTCTCTCGTTGCTAGCTTCTCCTAGATTGATCTTGGTGTCACGTAGGAATTCTTTGAATTATTACTACGTTCCCCAACAGTGGTATCAGAGCTAGGTCTATGCGTAGATTCTATGCATTAGTAGAACACAAGTAGTCGTGGGCGATGATTTGGTCAATTTGCTTACCGTTACTATTCTTATATTGATTCGGTGGCATTGTGGGATGAAGCGTCCCGGACCGACTTTACACGTACGCTTACGTGAGACAGGTTCCACCGACTGACATGCACTTGTTGCATAAGGTGGCTAGCGGGTGTCTGTCTCTCCCACTTTAGTCGGATCGGATTCGATGAAGAGGGTCCTTATGAAGGGTAAATAGAAATTGGCATATCACCGTTGTGGCTTTTGCGTAGGTAAGAAACGTTCTTGCTAGAAACCCATAGCAGGCACGTAAAACATGCAACAACAATTAGAGGACGTCTAACTTGTTTTTGCTGGGTATGCTATGTGATGTGATATGGCCAAAAGGATGTGATGAATTATATATGTGATGTATGAGATTGATCATGTTCTTGTAATAGGGATCACGACTTGCATGTCGATGAGTATGACAACTGGCAAGAGCCATATGAGTTGTCTCAATTTATTGTATGACCTGCGAGTCAATATAAGCGCCATGTAATTACTTTACTTTATTGCTAACCGTTAGCCATAGTAGTAGAAGTAATAGTTGGCGAGACAACTTCACGAAGACACGATGATCGAGATCATGATGATGGAGATCATGGTGTCATGCCAGTGACAATGGTGATCATGCCACGCCTCGAAGATGGAGATCAAAAGCGCAAGATGATATTGGCCATATCATGTCACTTTATGATTTGCATGTGATGTTTGTCATGTTTACATCTTATTTTCTTAGAACGACAGTAGCATAAATAAGATGATCCCTCACTAAAATTTCAAGAAATGTGTTCCCCCTTATTGTGCACTGTTGCGAAGATTCATTGTTTCGAAGCACCACGTGATAATTTGGTGTGATAGATTTTTAACGTTCGCATACAACGGGTGTCAGCCAGATTTACACATGCGAAACACTTAGGTTGACTTGCCGAGCCTAGCATGTACAGACATGGCCTCAGATCATGAGAGACCGAAAGGTCGAACATGAGTCGTATAGTAGATGCGATCAACATGGATATGTTCACCGTTGATGACTATTGCGTCTCACGTGATGATCGGACACGGCCTAGTCGATTCGGATCATGTATCACTTAGATGACTAGAGGGATGTCTATCTGAGTGGGAGTTCATTAAATAATTTGATTAGATGAACTTAATTACCATGAACTTCATCTAAAATTGTCTTTACAATCTATACTATAGATCAAATGGACCACGCTAATGTTGCCCTCAACTTCAACGCGTTCCTAGAGAAAACCAAGCTGAAAGACGATGGTAGCAACTATACAGACTGGGTTCATAACTTGAAGATCATCCTCATAGCTGCCAAGAAAGCATATGTCCTTGAAGCACTGCTAGGTGACGCACCCATTTTCCCAGCAACTCAGGACGTTATGAACGCCTGGCAGTCGCGTAGTGATGATTACTCCCTAGTTCAGTGCAGCATGCTTTACAACTAAGAAACGAGGCTCCAAAAGCGTTTCGAGCAACATGGAGCATATGAGATGTTCCAAGAGCTGAAAATGGTTTTCCAAGCTCATGCCCGGGTCGAGAGATATGAAGTCTCCGACAAGTTCTACAGTTGTAAGATGGAGGAAAACAATTCTATCAGCGAGCATATACTCAAAATGTCTGGGTTGCACAACCGCTTGTCTCAGCTGGGAGTTAATCTTCCAGATGACTTGGTCATTGATAGGATCCTCCAGTCGCTTCCACCTAGCTACAAGAGCTTTGTGATGAACTACAATATGGAAGGGATGGAGAAGTCCATTCCTGAATTATATTCAATGCTGAAATCAATGGAGGTGGAGATCAAGAAGGAACATCAAGTATTGATGGTGAATAAAACCACTAGTTTCAAGAAAGGCAAGGGTAAGTAGAACTTTAAGAAGGACGGCAAGGGAGTTGCCATGCCCGGTAACTCAGTTGCTGGGAAGAATCCAAAGAATGGACCCAAGCCTAAGACTGAGTGCTTTTATTGCAAGGCAAATGGTCACTGGAAGCGGAACTGCCCCAAGTACTTAGCGGGATAAGAAGGCCGGGAACGCCAAAGGTATTCATGATATACATGTTATTGATGTGTACCTTACCAGCGCTTGTAGTAGCTCCTGGGTATTTGATACCGGTGCGGTTGCTCACATTTGTAACTCAAAATAGGAGCTACGGAATAAGCGGAGACTGGCGAAGGACGAGGTGACGATGCGCGTCGGGAATGGTTCCAAGGTCGATGTGATCGCCGTCGGCATGCCACCTCTACATCTACCTTCGGGATTAGTTTTAAACCTCAATAATTGTTATTTAGTACCAGCTTTGAGCATGAACATTGTATCTGGATCTTGTTTGATGCGAGATGGCTACTCATTTAAATCCGAGAATAATGGTTGTTCTATTTATATGAGAGATATGTTTTATGGTCATGCCCCGCTGGTCAATGGTTTATTTTTATTGAATCTCGAACATGATGTTACACATATTCATAGTGCGAATGCCAAAAGATGTAAGGTTGATAATGATAGTCCCACATACTTGTGGCACTGCCGCCTTGGTCATATTGGTGTCAAACGCATGAAGAAACTCCACGTAGATGGACTTTTGGAGTCTCTTGATTATGAATCATTTGACACGTGTGAACCATGCCTCATGGGCAAAATTACCAAGACTCTGTTCTCCGGAACAATGAAGCGAGCAACCAACTTGTTGGAAATAATACATACAGATGTATGCAGTCGAATGAGCGTTGAGGCTCGCGGTGGCTATCATTATGTTCTCACCCTCACTGATGACTTAAATAGATATGGGTATGTCAACTTAATGAAACACAAGTCTGAGACCTTTGAAAAGTTCAAGGAATTTCAGAGTGAGGTAGAGAATCAACGTGACAGGAGAATAAAATTCATATGATCAGATCATGGAGGAGAATATTTGAGTCACGAGTTTGGCATGCACTTAAGGAAATGTGGAATTGTTTCACAACTCATGCCGCCCGGAACACCTCAGTTTAATGGTGTGTCCGAACGTCGTAATCGCACTCTATTGGATATGGTGTGATCTATGATGTCTCTTACCGATCTACCGCTATCATTTTGGGGTTATGCTTTAGAGACTGCCGCATTCAATTTAAATAGGGCACCGTCTAAATCCGTTGAGACGAGACTATATGAATTATGGTTTGGGAAGAAACCTAAGCTGTCGTTTCTGAAAGTTTGGGGATGCGATGCTTATGTCAAGAAACTTCAACCAGAAAAGCTCGAACCCAAATCGGAAAAGTGCATCTTCATAGGATACCCTAAGGAAACTACTGGGTATACCTTCTACCTCAGATCCGAAGGGAAGATCTTGGTTGCCAAGAATGGATCCTTTCTGGAGAAAGAGTTTCTCTCGAAAGAAGTAAGTGGGAGGAAAGTAGAACTTGAATCGGAGAGTAGTGCAGCACAGGAAAATGTTTCTGTGGTGCCTGCACCGACTAGAGAGGAAGTTAATGATGATGATTATGAAACGTCAGATCAAGTTGCTACTGAACTTCGTAGTTCCACGAGGACACGTTCATCACCAAAGTGGTATGGCAACCCTGTCCTGGAAATCATGTTGTTAGACAACGGTGAACCTTCGAACTATGAAGAAGCGATGGCGGGCCCGGATTCAACAAATGGCTTGAAGGCATGAAATTCGAGATACGATCCATGTATGACCACAAAGTATGGACTTTGGTGGACTTGCCCGATGATCGGCAAGCCATAGAGAATAAGTGGATCTTTAAGAAGAAGACTGACGCGGATGGTAATGTGGCCGTCTATAAGGCTCGGCTTGTCGCTAAGGGTTATCGACAAGTTCAAGGAATTGACTATGATGAGACCTTCTCACAAGTAGCGAAGCTGAACTCTGTCCGGATCATGTTAGCAATTGCCGCATTCTGTATGAGATATGGCAAATGGACGTCAAAATGGCATTCCTTAACGGTTTCCTTAAGGAAGAATTGTGTATGATGCAGCCAGAAGGTTTTGTCGATCCTAAGAATGCTGACAAGGTATGCAAGCTCCAGCGCTCCATCTATGGGCTGGTGCAAGCATCTTAGAGTTGGAACATTCTCTTTGATGAAATGATAAGCGTTTGGGTTTATACAGACTTATGGAGAAGCCTGTATTTACAAGAAAGTGACTGGGAGCTCTGTAGCATTTCTCATATTATATGTGGATGACATACTGTTGATGGGAAATGATATAGAACTTTTGGAAAGCATAAAGGCCTACTTGAATAAGTGTTTTTCAATGAAGGACCTTGGAGAAGCTGCTTGCATATTAGGCATCAAGATCTATAGAGATAGATCGAGACGCCTCATTGGTCTTTCATAAAGCACATGACTTGACAAGATATTGATGAAGTTCAATATGGATCAGTCCAAGAAGGGGTTCTTGCCTGTATTGCAAGGTGTGAGATTGAGCACAGCTCAACGCCCAACCTCGGCAACAGAAAGAGAAAAGATGAGTGTCATCCCCTATGCCTCAGCCATAGGCTCTATTATGTATGCCATGCTGTGTACCAGACCTGATGTGAACCTTGCCATAAGTTTGGTAGGGAGGTACCAAAGTGATCCCGGAATGGAACACTTGACAACGATCAAGTATATCCTGAAGCACCTGAGAAGGACTAAGGATATGTTTCTCGTTTATGGAGGTGCCAAAGAGCTCGTCTTAAAGGGTTACGTCAATGCTAGCTTCGACACAGATCTGGATGACTCCAAGTCACAACTCGGATACGTGTATATTTTGAATGGTGGGGCAGTCAGCTGGTGCAGCTGTAAAGGACATACGGATCTGAATGTCGTAGATCCATTGACTAAACCTCTTCCACGAGCAAAACATGATCAGCACCAGAACTCTATGGGTGTTCGATTCATCACAATGTAACTAGATTATTGACTCTAGCGCAAGTGGGAGACTATTGGAAATATGCCCTAGAGGCAATAATAAAATGGTTATTATTATATTTCCTTGTTCATGATAACTGTCTATTGTTCATGCTATAATTGTATTAACCAAAAACCGTAATACACGTGTGAATGAATAGACCACAACATGTCCCTAGTGAGCCTCTAGTTGACTAGCTCGTTGATCAATAGATGGTTGTGGTTTCCTAACCATGGACATTGGATGTCCTTGATAATGGGATCACATCATTAGGAGAATGATGTGATGGACAAGACCCAATCCTAAGCATAGCACAAGATCGCGTGGTTCGTTTGCTAGAGCTTTTCTAATGTCAAGTATCATTTCCTTAGACCATGAGATTGTGCAACTCCCAGATACTATAGGAATGCTTTGGGTGTATCAAACGTCACAATGTAACTGGGTGGCTATAAAGGTGCACTACAGGTATCTCCGAAAGTGTCTGTTGGGTTGGCACGAATCGAGACTGGAATTTGTCACTCCGTATGATGGAGAGGTATCTCTGGGTCCACTTGGTAATGCATCATCATAATGAGCTCAATGTGACTAAGGAGTTAGCCACGGGATGATGCGTTACAGAACGAGTAAAGAGACTTGCCGGTAACGAGATCGAACAAGGTATAGGGATACCGATGATCGAATCTCGAGCAAGTAACATACTGATGGACAAAGGGAATTGTATACGGGATTGATTGAATCCCCGACATCGTGGTTCATCCGATGAGATCATCGTGGAACATTGCTACCTCTTGAGCATGCGTTGGTTTTCCCTTGAAGAGGAAATGGTGATGCAGCAAAGTAGCGTAAGTATTTCCCTCAGTTTTTGAGAACAAAGGTATCAATCCAGTAGGAGGCCACACGCAAGTCCCTCGTACCTACACAAACAAATAAGAACCTTGCAACCAACGCGATAAAGGGGTTGTCAATCCCTTCACGACCACTTGCAAAAGTGATATCTGATAGAGATGATAAGATAATATTTTTGGTATTTTTATGATAAAGATTGTAAGTAAATAATGCAAAATAAAAATAGATTGGAAACTTATATGATGGAAAATAGACCCGGGGGCCATAGGTTTCACTAGTGGCTTCTCTCAAGATAGCATAAGTATTACGGTGGGTGAACAAATTACTGTGGAGCAATTGATAGAAAAGTGCATAATTATGAGAATATCTAGGCATGATCATGTATATAGGCATCACGTCCGCGACAAGTAGACCGACTCCTGTCTGCATCTACTACTATTACTCCACACGTCGACCGCTATCGAGCATGCATCTAGAGTATTAAGTTCATAAGAACAGAGTAACGCATTAGGTAAGATGACATGATGTAGAGGGATAAACTCAAGCAATATGATATAAACCCCATCTTTTTATCCTCGATGGCAACAATACAATACGTGTCGTTTCCCCTACTGTCACTGAGATCGAGCACCGCATGATTGAACCCAAAGCTAAGCACTTCTTCCATTGCAAGAAAGATCAATCTAGTAGGCCAAACCAAACTGATAATTCGAAGAGACTTGCAAAGATAACCAATCATACATAAGAGAATTCAGAGAAGATTCAAATATTGTTCATAGATAATCTTGATCATAAACCCACAATTCATCGGATCTCGACAAACACACCGCAAAAAGAGTTACATCGATTAGATCTCCAAGAAGATCGAGGTGAACTTTGTATTGAGATCCAGAGAGAGAGATGAAGCCATCTAGCTAATAACTATGGACCCGAAGGTGTGTGGTAAACTACTCACACATCATTGGAGAGGCTATGGTGTTGATGTAGAAGCCCTCCGTGATCGATGCCCCCTCCGACGGAGCGCCGGAAAAGGCCCAAAGATGGGATCTCACGGGTATAGAAGGTTGCGGCGGTGGAATTAGGTTTTCGTGGTGCTCCTGGATGGTTTTGGGGTACGTAGGTATATATAGGAGGAAGAAGTAGGTCGGTGGAGCCACAAGGGGCCCATGAGGGTAGGCGCGCCCCTGCCTCGTGGCCTCCTCGATGATTTCTTGACGTCCACTCCAAGTCCTCTAGATCACGTTTGTTCCAAAAATAACTCTCCCGAAGGTTTCATTCCGTTTGGACTCCGTTTGATATTCCTTTTCTGTGAAACACTAAAATAGGCACAAAAAACAGCAATTTGCACTGGGCCTTGGGTTAATAGGTTAGTCCCAAAAATCATATAAAAGTGTATAAATAAGCCCATTAAACATCCAAAACAGAATATATAATAGCATGGAGCAATCAAAAATTATAGATACGTTGGAGACGTATCAAGCATCCCCAAGCTTAATTCCTGCTCGTCCTCGGGTAGGTAAATGATAAAAACAGAATTTTTGATGTGGAATGCTACTTAGCATATTCTTCAATGTATTTCTCTTTATTGTTGCATGAATTTTCAGATCCGAAAGATTCAAAATAAAAGTTTAATATTGACATGAAAATAATAATACTTCAAGCATACTAACAAAGCAATCATGTCTTCTCAAAATAACATGGCCAAAGAAAGTTATCCCTACAAAATCATATAGTCTGGCTATGCTCTATCTTCACCACACAAAGTATTTAAATCATGCGCAACCCCGATGACAAGCCAAGCAATTGTTTCATACTTTTGATGTTCTGAAACTTTTTCAACTTTCACGCAATACATGAGCGTGAGCCATGGACATAGCACTATGAGTGGAATAGAATGGTGGTTGTGGAGAAGACAAAAAGGAGAAGATAGTCTCACATCAACTAGGCGTATCAACGGGCTATGGAGATGCCCATCAATAGATATGAATGTGAGTGAGTAGGGATTGCCATGCAACGGATGCACTAGAGCTATAGGTGTATGAAAGCTCAACAAAAGAAACTAAGTGGGTGTGCATCCAACTCGCTTGCTCACGAAGACCTAGGGCATTTTGAGGAAGCCCATCATTGGAATATGCAAGCCAAATTCTATAATGTAAAATTCCCACTAGTATATGAAAGTGACAACATAGGAGACTCTCTATCATGAAGATGATGGTGCTACTTTGAAGCACAAGTGTGGAAAAAGGATAGTAACATTGTCCCTTCTCTCTTTTTCTCTCATTTTTTTGGGCCTTCTCTTGTTGTTGGGCCTCTTTTTTTTCGTCCGGAGTCTCATCCCGACTTATGGGGGAATCATAGTCTCCATCATCCTTTCCTCACATGGGACAATGCTCTAATAATGATGATCATCACACTTTTATTTACTTACAACTCAAGAATTACAACTCTATACTTAGAACAAAATATGATGGGATTTCTTTCAGTGGATAACAGTCGGTGGGGAAGGGAAAGGATGGGATTTCTTTCCCCCCACCTTTGCCAACGCCCCAATGGACTTGGAGGGCAAGAAACCAGCCCCCTCCACCCCTATATATATAGTGGGGAGGTGCATAGGAGCTGTACCCTTGCCCCTGGCGCAGCCCTCCCCTCCAACTCCTCCTCCTCCGTTGAGCGTAGCGAAGCTCTGCCGGAGAACCACGAGCTCCACCACCACGCCGTCGTGGTGCCAGAGTTCTCCCTCAACTTCTCCTCTCCCCTTGCTGGATCAAGGAGGAGACGTCCCCGGGCTGTACGTGTGTTGAACGTGGAGGCACCGTCCGTTCGGCGCTTGGATCGGATCTTCCGCGATTTGAATCGCCGCGAGTACGATTCCATCAACCGCGTTCTTGTAAAGCTTACGCTTAGCGATCTTCAACGGTATGAAGATGCACTCCCTCTCTCTTGTTGCTAGCTTCTCCTAGA
The DNA here is from genome assembly GCF_018294505.1 of Triticum aestivum. Taxonomy (NCBI): domain Eukaryota; kingdom Viridiplantae; phylum Streptophyta; class Magnoliopsida; order Poales; family Poaceae; genus Triticum; species Triticum aestivum. Next base: position 178,268,498 of record NC_057802.1, on the reverse strand, counting down.
TTGATCTTGGTGACACGTAGGAAAATTTTGAATTATTACTACATTCCCCAACAGTATGTCTTTCGGTTTATGTAATGCACCTGCTATCTTTGAAAGATGTATGACTGCTATATTCTGTGACTTTTGTGAAAAGATTGTTGTGGTTTTCATGGATGACTTCTCTGTTTATGGGAAGTCTTTTGATGATTGTTTAAGCAATCTTGATCGAGTTTTGCAGAGATGTGAACAAACAAATCTTGTCTTGAATTGGGAGAAGTGCCACTTTATGGTTAATGAAGGCATTGTCTTGGGTCATAAAATTTCTGAAAGAAGTATTGAAGTGGATGAAGCAAAGGTTGATGCAATTGAGAAAATGCCATATCCTAAAGATATAAAAGGTATTCCTAGTTTCTTAGGTCATGCTGGTTTCTATAGGATATTTATTGAAGACTTCTCTAAAATTTCTATGCCTCTTACAAATCTTTTTCTAGAGGATATCCCTTTTGTTTTTGATGATTATTGTTTAGAAGCCTTTGAAAAACTCAAGAAAGCCTTAATTTCTGCACCTATTGTTCAACCACCTGATTGGAACCTGCCTTTTGAAATTATGTGTGATGCTAGTGATTATGCTGTTGGTGCTGTTCTAGGACAAAGAGTTGATAAGAAACTGAATGTTATTCATTATGCTAGCAAAACTCTAGACAGTGCTCAATGAAATTATGCTACTATTGAAAAAGAATTCTTAGCAGTGGTGTCTGCTTGTGATAAATTTAGACCTTATATTGTTGATTCAAAAGTAACTGTTCACACAAACCATGTTGCTATTAAATATATTATGGAAAAGAAAGATGCTAAGCCTAGACTTATTCGATGGGTTCTTGTTACAAGAATTTGATTTACATATCATTGATAGAAAAGGAGCCGAGAACCCAGTAGCTGATAAATTGGCTAGGCTTGAAAATTTGCCTGATGACCCACTACCTATTGACGATAGTTTTCCTGATGAGCAGTTAGCTACAATAAATGTTGCTCATAACACTCCTTGGTATGCTGATTATGCTAATTACATTGTTGCTAAATATTTACCACCTAGCTTTACATACCAACAAAAGAAAAAAATTCTTCTATGATTTAAGACATTACTTTTGGATGACCCACATCTTTATAAAGAAGGAGTAGATGGTATTATTAGACGTTGTGTACCTGAGCATGAACAGGGACAAATCCTACGGAAATGTCACTCCGAAGCTTATGGAGGGCATCATGCTAGAGATATAACTGCTCACAAGGTATTGCAATCTGGATTTTATTGGCCTACTCTCTTAAAGGATGCCCGTAAGTTCGTGTTATCTTGTGATGAATGTCAAAGAATAGGTAATATCGATAAGCGTCGAGAAATCTATGAATTATTCACTTGATGTTGAACCATTTGATGTTTGGGGATTTGATTACATGGGACCTTTTCCTTCCTCTAATGGGTATACACATATTTTGGTTGCTGTTGATTATGTTACTAAATGGGTAGAAGCTATTCCAACCAGTAGTGCTGATCACAACACCTCTATTAAAATGCTTAAGGAAGTTATTTTCCCAAGGTTTGGAGTCCCTAGATATGTAATGACTGATGGTGGTTCTCACTTTATTCATGGTGCTTTCCGTAAAATGCTTGCCAAGTATGATGTTAACCATAGAATTGCATCACCTTATCATCCTCAGTCTAGTGGTCAAGTTGAACTTAGCAATAGAGAAATAAAATTAATTTTGCAAAAGACTGTTAATAGGCCCAGGAAGAATTGGTCTAACAAATTAGATGATGCACTTTGGGCTTATAGAACAGCATATAAAAATCCTATGGGTATGTCTCCATATAAAATGGTTTATGGAAAATCTTGTCATTTGCCTCTTGAGTTTGAACATAAAACATATTGGGCCGTCAAAGAGCTCAATTATGACTTCAAACTTGCTGGTGAAAAGAGGTTATTTCATATTAGCTCTTTAGACGAATGGAGAACCCAAGCTTATGAAAACGCAAAATTATTCAAAGAAAAAGTTAAAAGATGGCATGACAAAAGAATCCAAAAGCGTGAGTTCAAAGTCGGAGAATATGTTCTTTTTTAGAACTCTCGTTTCAGATTCTTTGCAGGAAAACTCCTCTCAAAATGGGAAGGCCCCTATGTTATCGAGGAGGTTTATCGGTTGGAGCCATCAAAATAAATAATTCTGAAGGTACTAACCCGAAGGTTGTCAATGGGCAACGGATAAAGCATTATATCTCACGTACGCCCATTAATGTTGAAAGTAATATTTGAAAGTGCGTTATATCGACTAGAAGGGGGTGAATAGGCGATTTTTATGAATTCTTCACTGTTCACAGGTACTCAAAAGTAAACATAGCAGAACACAAGCATGGTCATCATGATGAAATGAAGACAAGCACAGAGTACAGAAAGCGTAAACACAGGATAACACAAGATGAAGACAAACAGACTGAAGAAATTGAACTAAGGAAATTGAGAAAGTCTTCAGTCAAAGTCTTCTAACACAGATATGAACAAGTGCACAACACAGTTATGAGGAAATGAAAGAGTTGAGGAAAAAGAACCAGTAAGCTTGGTGAAGACGATGATTTGGTAGACCAGTTCCAACTGCTGACTCAGTTGTACGTCTGGTTGGAGCGGCTAGGTATTTAAACCTGAGGGCACATAGTCCCGGATACACAGTCCTCACCGTATTCTCCTTGAGCTAAGGTCACACAGACCTCGCCCAATCACTCGTGGTAAGTCTTCAGGTGACTTCCAAACCTTCACAGACTCGGTCACTCGGCGATCTACAATTCCTCTTGGATGCTCTATGTAAGTGTCAGTTTCTCTCAGAGCAGCCAAACAGCTAGTGGTTGTAGGGGGTGGCTATTTATAGCCTAGGGAGCAGCCCGACATGATAAGACATAATTTCCCTTCAATGATATGACCGTTAGGTGGGTAGATATTTTGGGACAGCTGGCACAAGGCACAGCAACGGTCGGAAATTTGAGGCTCAAATTCCTCAGGGCTATCATGTTCCTCACTGTGTAGGCAATCCACACTGACAAATTCCTAACTCCCCAGTCAGAACAAATTCCTCAGAGACCAGAAGAACTTCGTCTCTGTCACTGAAGAATATGACTGAACTGTATGAGATTTCTAATGGCTTCACTCGAAGGGATTGGTAGGTGTAGGATTTTGAGTTGAGCATCACTTGGAAACTTTTCCTTAGTATTTCCTCGACCCCCTTTAACAGTACGGTGTTTCCTATGACTCAAGAAAGAGAAAATGAAACTACGAAAACAAAAGTCTTCACGCTTCATGTTCCTCGAATGAATACCAAGTCTTCAAGGTCACACCAATTTCTTCAGTTTCAAAGTCTTCAGAAATCCAAAGTCTTCAGTCGAAGAACTTCATTTTTAGGGGTCGACTTTCTCTGTAAATATCAAACTCCTCATAGACCTGTGTACACTCACAAACGCATCAGTCCCTTAACCTATAAGTCTTCAATACACCAAAATCACTAAGGGGCACTAGATGCACTTACAATCTCCCCCTTTTTGGTGATTGATGACAATATAGGTTAAGTTTTCAATGGGGATAAACATATGAAGTGTAAATATTGATACTGAGGAATTTGATTGCAGGATATAGAAGAACTCCCCCAGAAGATGTGCATAGTGAGGAATTTTCTTTTGAAGCAATGCACACTTGAAGAGTAGAATCATGGAGATATCCCCCTATATCTTGTAATTCATACACTCATTTAACATATAATATGAAGAATTTGAAATGCATGATGAAATATGGTGACTGATGTAATTCAACATGCATGCATTAACATTAATGAGGAATAAGCATGCAGAAAATCACAGCAAAAGTATCAGGCCACCATAGAGTTTAAGTTTACAACTCGATCCAGCAAAGTCATCACAAGAACGAGAGTTGTAACTTAGCAAAAAAACGCTCATATAAGATAGACCCGCTTGAAGACTAACTCAAATTTCTCCCCCTTTCTCATCGAATGACCAAAAGGGTTGAAAATGAGGACTAACGCCCCTGAGGAATATCATGGTGATGAAGGAGCGCCAGCGTTGTTGGGGTCGTTTGTCGTAGTAGGGCCTGCCGCAGTGTCGTCCAAGTCTTCATGCTCATCGGTTTCACGCGATGAAGAATAGGAGCTGACCACCAAGGAAGGAACCTTGACCTTCTTGTACATCTTCGGTGGAGGAGCAGACCAGTCATAATCTTCCTTGAGACCCATTTTCTTCAGATCTTCTTCGCTATAAATGTGAGACAGAACAGCCCAGGTACGGTTGAAGGTTTCATGGAGGTAGTAATGGTTTTTCTTCACTGCATTGTGGGTAGTAGTCATATGGTGAAGAATTGAACTAAACTGACGCTTGACCCATTTGTGATTTCGATCAACCTTCTGGTGAAGACTGAGGAGAAGCTCACGATCAGTCATCACCCTCGGAGCTGTGCCTTGAGGATTTGGCTTGGTTGTGTTGGCGGCAGAGTCATGAGTGGCAGAGTCGTCATTGGTGGAGTAGGATGCAGCCTTGCGAAATTGATCATCCAATGGACGAATGCCTTCATGAATAACAGCAGTAGCCTTGCCCTTGTCATCAGCTGAGGAAAATGTCCGTTTGAGGACTTCAGTCGGGGGCAAGTAGCTGCAATGGTTCAGTGTATCAGCTTTGTAGTTGAGTGAAGACCTTGTTCTGATGAATCTCATAATTCACGGAGCATAAGGCTTCAACTCAAATGGTGACATAGCGACATTGGCCAGACTCCTCATGAAGAAATCATGGAAGTTGACGGGAACGCCATGCATGATATTGAAAAGCAGATTCTTCATGATGCCAACGACTTCTTCTTCATTCGAGTCGTGGCCCTTGATAGGACTCAATGTCTTCGTCAGAATGCGATAGACAGTCCGAGGCACATATAGTAATTCCTTCACGAGGAATTTTGTTCTTGGGGTCTGACCTGGCTTCAATGGCTTCATCGGCACTTGCATATAGTGGTCTGTAAGCTCAGGTTCTTGGTACATGCAACGAGCAGCTTCAAGGGGAGGACTGATAGGCAAAGCACGAAGCAATTCAGTAGCTGGTGCCTTGTAGTGAGTGTTTTCAGTCATCCAGTCCAGCACCCATAAATTCACATCTTCAGAGTCTCCGATGATGTGCAGCGTTGCATAAAATTGAAGAATGAGTTCTTCATTCCAATCACAGATGTCAGTGCAGAAATTCAACAGTCCAGCATCGTGAAGAACACTGAGGACTGGTGCGAAGCACGGCAGAGATTCCATATCCACGTGAGGAATGTGCTCATGATCGAAGACTTTATCTTTGTTGAACAGCACTGAGGAATAGAAATTTTCCTGGCTGGCATTCCAGAAACGCCTCTTCCTAATGCGAGCAGAGTCATAGGGGTTGTAATCAGTGAAGAATACGTGCTCGCCGAAGAAATCATCAGTCTTGAATTTTTGCTTCCTTGAGAATGGATCCTTTGGCTTGGGTTGAGGAGTGTCAGTCAGTTGCATCACAACCTCAGGAATCGCAATCTCAGGTTCTTCAGGCTGAGGAAATTATGGTTCCTTTTCAGTGGCAGTCTGTGTCTTCAAAGATTCAGCAGCAGCAGTTTCTTCAGCACTAGTGGCTGGAATTTTTTCACGAACAGACGAAGTGGGGTAAGTTTCTTCAGAGCCCATTGGAACAGTATGTGTTAGGGACTGAGGGATTTGTTGCAATGGCGTGAACAGAGGAGAGTTGGGATGCTGACTATCCCAAAAATCATCATTCATCAATGGAGTAGTACTCCTAATGTCCACGTCAGAATTTTGTTCATCCAATTCCTCAACACCGGCCTCTTCAGCAGTAAACTGAGGCATGGGCGAGGAGACAATTGGAGTTGAAGGGATTGCGTCAGCTTCAATTTCTTCATCCAACTGCTCTGAGGAAGCAGCAGAGGGAATGTATTCATTAGATCTACTGGTGATCACATATTCTTCATCGAAAGGTACAAGTTCCTTTGATGGCATGCTGGAAAGAGGAACAGCATCAATTGGATTTTCAAATGAGCTGGTCAATTTCTTCATCTTCTTCGGAGCTGAAGAATCTGATGAAGCTGATGCTTTCCTTTTCCTCACCGCTGCACGCTCTGCAGCCTTGGTCTTCTTCACAGCTGATGCAGATGGAAGGATTGGAGTTGGGGTAGGTGTAGGAGGGGCAGAGGAATTTGGTTGAATTTCTTCAGGCACAACTGATGCAGTTGCCCTGACTTCTTCATTTTCTTAAGGCGCACCACTAGTGGATGCCCTGGAAATTTCTTCAACAGCTGGAATGCAGTCATCAGCCCTGGAACTCACATTTTCTTCAGTAGCCTGATTTTCATCAGCGGTGCTAGCATGCTCTTCTGTTGGTTGAGTAGATGCTTCGGCTTGCTAGCAGAGGCCTCAGCAGTGGCAGCAGCATCAGAGTCTTCGTTGAATTTCCTCACTGCTTCTCTGGCTTGTCTAGCCAACTTGGCCTGGTGCTTGGCCCATTCATCAGGATAATCCTCACCACGCTTGAGGCTAGTGGGATCTGCTTCTTGGCCAGGTGCCAATGGAGGTCTTGGGAATGGAGGATTTAGAGCGAATTTCTTCATGTATTTGGGATTAACATACCTGTACTCCATCCACTCTCTTGCCCATCTCCTTTCTATCCTCTGGATGCGCACTTTGCGCTGATTTTTGTCCTCTTTTCCAAACTTAGCCTCATCAGGAGTGCAGTAATCCTTATATATGTCATCAGGGATTTCAAATGCAGTATTGATCTCAGGCCTCTTTCCTACATTTTGTGGCTTCTTTCCATCAGCCATTTTCTTCAGATGAGGAATTTGAACAATGGAATTCTCTGAAGATGTATGCAAATTTTCTTCGAGGAACGCTGCATGAGTTAAGTTGATGAGAACCTAGTGATTCAGCAGCGGACATGAGTACCTGTGAACAGAGTATAGTTGCGAGGAATTTGGAGAGGTCATATGCGTTCTCAGAAGGTTTTTCAAAAAGAACAAGTTTGAGGAATTTGACCAGATGAGTCTTGAAGAATTTCACTAAGTGTTCTTTGTCTTAGGTTCCAGAGTTGTATAGATCGAAGATGCACACAATTGAGGAATCTTGAAGAAAAATTGTTGCTTAGAGAAACAAATCAAGAACAGATGACATGTGAGGTGTTTAGTGTGTGAAGAATTTGAAGAATAAACACCTTTGAAGATTTTGTAGAAAACATTTGAATTAAAGAGGGCAATAAAAGTAACTTTTAATTACCCTAGACGAAGAACACGACGAACTGAGAGGTGTAGATGTGAAGTTCGTCAGTTCAGGTCTTCCACGCCCTAACTTGGCTGAGGAAGACAGCTACGGCAGCGGCGGAGGGAAGAAATCCGCGGCCGGCGCGAGTACGACGGCAATGAGGTCGAGGTAGTGAAGCTCTTCCTCACCGGCGACGATGAAGTAGCGGCGGGGCTAGGGTTTGAGAAGCTCGAGCTGGATTGAGGTCGAGCGGGGTAAAGGAGAAGTGAGGAAGGGAAGGGGTATTTATAGCCACGGTGAAAAACTGTTCGCCCGAAGAAATTGGACGAAGGTGCCCCTGACCCTTCTCATTCGCTTGACATATGTCACCCACGTACTGAGAAGTGGAGATCGTGTGAGAACGTGGGTGAATAGATAAGTGTTTTCGTGGGATGCGGGCAAAGCCGAAAATTTAGATAAGATAAGTTAAAAGTTCCGTTCGCAAATTTTTCAGCTGACAAGGACACAGTGAAGATTTTGAACGAGTTTAAAATAGAACGCACATGAAGAATTTGTGAATAGATTGGGTTGAGTTTAGCATAGAGGGGGAAGGGTCCGATCACATTCACTTAGCAGAAAAAACAACTTGAAGAAATAGCTATAAGTGAATGCTGTAGAGGACATAAACTCATATATATATATATATATATATATATATATATATATATATATATGTAACCAATGAAGAAAAACGACAGAAATGGTGAAGACAATGCAAAGTTGAAGAACATGAACAACTGAGGAATTTCAAAACTGAGGAAAAACTCAAATTGAAGATTTTCAACTTTTGGTGGTGGCGTCACCCATCGTATAAGAATGATGATTTCAGATACCGCGTACAATTGTCGTAGGGCTCTGAGAATCAAATTCTTCGTTAATTTCTTCACACTTAGAGTGTTATTCTTCATTGATTGAAGAAAACCTTTTCTTCATGTGTTGCACATCTAAGTCATCAATTTTTGCATAAGTGTTAGGATGAGTGTCCTTTTCAAAGAACATTCGAAGATTCTAAGATATTTAGCTCACACCGCAACTTGCTAAATCTCTTCTCATCCAAGGGCTTTGTGAAGATATCGGCTAGCTGTTCTTCAGTCTTCACATGCTCAATAGAAATGTCCCCCTTCAACACATGATCACGAAGAAAATGATGACGAATCTGAATGTGCTTTGTCTTCGAGTGCTGAACTGGGTTGTGAGCAACCTTGATGGCACTCTCATTGTCACAGAGGAGAGGCACATTCTTCACGTTGACGTCATAGTCCTTGAGAGTTTGCTTCATCCACAGCAATTGAGCACAGCAAGAACCAGCAGCAATGTACTCAGCTTCAGCAGTAGACAGTGATACGCAGTTCTGTTTCTTTGAGGACCAACAAACCAAAGATTATCCGAGGAAATGGCATGTGCCTGATGTTGACTTGCGGTCCACACGATCACCAGCATAGTCAGAGTCAGCATATCCAATGAGATCAAAAGTCGAGCCCTTGGGGTACCATAATCCAAGTGTTGGTGTGTGAGCTAGATATCGAAGAATATGCTTCATAGCCTTATGGTGTGATTCCTTCGGTGTAGCTTGAAATCGGGCACACATGCAAACACTAAGCATAATATCTGGCCTAGATGCACATAAGTAAAATAAAGAACCAATCATGGAGCGGTATACCTTTTGATCGAAGTCAATACCATTTTCATCAATGCATAGATGGCCATTTGTGGGCATAGGAATTTTGATGCCTTTGCAATCTTGCATGCCGAATTTCCTCAGTACATCCTGGAGGTATTTCTCCTGAGATATGAATATGCCATTGAGCTGTTAACGAATTTGAAGACCTAAGAAGAATTTCAACTCTCCCATCATAGACATTTGATATTCTTCACTCATCATATAGGCAAATTTCATCACTATAACGTTGGTCAGTACAGCCAAAGATAATATCATCAACATATATTTGGCACACAAACAATTCACCATCATAAGATTCAGTGAAAAGAGTTGGGTCAAGTGAACCAGGTTTGAAGCCTTTCTTCATGAGGAATTCCTTCAAAGTATCATACCACACCCGAGGGGCCTGCTTGAGGCCATAGAGGGCCTTATTGAGTCTGAAGACTTTGTTAGGATGCTTTGGATCTTCAAAACCAGGTGAAGACTTTGCAAGACTTTGATCCTGTTGAGGAATTTGATCCACATGAGGAATTTGGTCCGTATGAGGACTTGGATCCATATGAAGAATTTGGTCCATATGAAGAATTTGATCTGGAGTTCCTATTCTTCACAGGTGGTGTCATGAGGACATTCACCTGAAGACTTTCAAGGCATCTTTTGGGAACCCAGATTTTCTTCATAGGGGAACCGTTCCTGCAGTTAGTGCAAACATATCTAGCAAATACTTCACCATTCTGATTCCTGAACAGTTTATAGTTGGAATCAAATGACTCATCAGAAGAATGAGGAAATTCACAAGTAAAGCCAGATAAATTGCATGGATCAACTGGAGGTCCCTTTGCAGCAACCCATGAGGTTTTGGGGTACTGCTCAGGCTTCCAATATGTACCATCAGCATTGAGTTTCCTCTCAAAGGCAATACCCTCTTTCCTAGGGTTCATGTTGAGGATCTGCTTTTTAAGCACATCACAAAGAGTCTGATGCCCTTTGAGGCTTTTGTACATGCATGTCATGTATAATTCCTTCAGCCCTGCATCGTCAGTGATACTAGCAATGTCCTCAGATGAGGAATTAGTGATAACAGAGGTAGGTGAAGAATTTGCAGCATTAGAAGCATTTGAACATTCAGGTGAAGAATTAGCAGATTCACGTTCAATGCACTTCAAACATGGAGGAACAAATTCTTCCTGAGAAGCACTGATTTGTTGAGCAAGTAATGAATCGCGCTCCTTCTGAAGATCTTCATAACTCATTCTTAGCTTTTCAAGATCTTTCTTTCTCTGAAGAAATTCATAAGAAAGCTTCTCATGATCAGATAAGAGAGTGTTATGATGACCTTGAAGATTGTCAAACCTAGACTGAAGTCTCTGAAGACTTTCAGCCAAAGCTTTCGACTGATCCATTTCTTCACCCAACATATCATCGCTCTTATTTAGCATGTATTGAACTTTTTCCAAAGCTCTTTGTTGTTTAGTGGCAAGGGAAGCAAGTTTAACATAACTGGGTCCAAATTCATCACCAGATTCTTCATCACTAGACTCAGATAGGTAGCATTCAGTTACCTTAGCACTTTTTGCCATAAGGCATGGAGTAGAGGATGATGATTCTGGTTCGAATGTCATCGATTTGAGAGATTCCTTGAAATCCTCAAACCAAGGATCATGACGAGTTCGATGACCTTCATAGACCTTAGAGAGGCGGTCCCAGATAAGCTTCGCATGATCGAGATGCATGATATTCCTGAACTGATTTTGAGACAGACAGGAGCAAATAACGTCCTTTGCCGTGAGGTTGAGAAGGGTGAACTTGCGAATGTCATCAGCTTCCGCCATCTTGCACAGATCGGTAAGACCAATCTCAGTGACGGTCCACAGCTCGTTGTTCATAGCCATGAGGCGCTTCCTCATCATGGCCTTCCACTTGGGATAATCGTGACCGTCAAAGATGGGGCATGTCACTTTCTTCATACCTGCGGTCGACATAACTAAAACTACAGGCGGTTAAACCAAAATCACACAGAACAAGGGAGTACCTTGCTTTGATACCAATTGAAAGTGTGTTATATCGACTAGAGGGGAGGCGATTTTTATGAATTCTTCACTGAGGAATTTGCAGGTGAGGAAATTCCTTAGCGAAGAACTACTTGAAGCGCAATAAGTACTCAAAAGTAAATATAGCAGAACACAAGCATGGTCATCATGATGAAATGAAGACAAGCACAAAGTACAGAAAGCGTAAACGCAGGATAACACAAGATGAAGACAAACAGACTAAAGAAATTGAACTGAGGAAATTGAGGAAGTCTTCAGTCAAAGTCTTCAAACACAGATATGAACAAGTGCACAACACAGTTAAGAGGAAATGAAAGAGTTGAGGAAATAGAACCAGTAAGCTTGGTGAAGACGATGATTTGGTAGACCAGTTCCAACTGCTGTCTCAGTTGTACGTCTGGTTGGAGCGGCTAGGTATTTAAACCTGAGGACACACAGTCCCGGACACACAGTCCTCACCGTATTCTCCTTGAGCTAAGGTCACACAGACCTCGCCCAATCACTCGTGGTAAGTCTTCAGGTGACTTCCAAACCTTCACAGACTCGGTCACTCGGCAATCCACAATTCCTCTTGGATGCTCTAGACCATGACGCCTAACCGTCTCGAAGAAGCACAGTCTTCAAAGGTAACAAGTGTCGGATCCACGCAGGATCAATCTCTTCAGTGATGCTCAATCACTTTGGGGTTTGTAGGTGTTTGGGTTTGGGTTTTCCTCACTCGATGACTTTCGCTCAAAGTCCTCGGAGGATGGGATGCTCTCAAATGACAAGTGTCAGTTTCTCTCAGAGCAGCCAACCAGCTAGTGGTTGTAGGGGGTGGCTATTTATAGCCTAGGGAGCAGACCGACATGATAAGGCATAAATGCCCTTCAATGATATGACCGTTAGGTGGGTAGATATTTTGGGACAGCTGGCACAAGGCACAGCAACGGTCAGAAATTTGAGGCTCAAATTCCTCAGGGCTATCATGTTCCTCACTGTGTAGGCAATCCTCACTGGCGAATTCCTAACTCCCCAGTCAGAACAAATTCCTTAGAGACCAGAAGAACTTCGTCTCTGTCACTGAAGAATATGACTGAACTGTATGAGATTTCCAATGGCTTCACTCGAAGGGATTGGTAGGTGTAGGATTTTGAGTTGAGCATCACTTGGAAACTTTTCCTTAGTATTTCCTCGACCCCCTTTAACAGTACGGTGTTTCCTATGACTCAAGAAAGAGAAAATGAAACTACGAAAACAAAAGTCTTCACGCTTCATGTTCCTCGAATGAATACCAAGTCTTCAAGGTCACACCAATTTCTTCACTTTCAAAGTCTTCAGAAAGTCTTCAGAAATCCAAAGTCTTCAGTCGAAGAACTTCATTTTTAGGGGTCGACTTTGTCTATAAATATCAAACTCCTCATAGACCTGTGTACACTCACAAACGCATCAGTCCCTTAACCTATAAGTCTTGAATACACCAAAATCACTAAGGGGCACTAGATGCACTTACAATATTATCCAAACTTTGACACTGGAAGAACACATAAATTAGTCCTTCTGGAACACTCCAGAATCGTGAAAATAAGGAGGTACGTGATACGGTAAGTGAACGGACTCCGAAAAATCCGCAAAAATATTTTTATCAGTTTCGGAATATTTAAAAATGTCGGAAATAAAGAAACTTCCAGGAAGCGATCGGTACTTGGTATGTTGACTTTTGCGTAGACCTCCCCGGCAACGGTGCCAGAAATCCTTCTTGCTACCTCTTGAGCACTGCGTTGGTTTTCCCTTGAAGAGGAAAGGGTGATGCAGCAAAGTAGCGTAAGTATTTCCCTCAGTTTTTGAGAACCAAGGTATCAATCCAGTAGGAGGCTACGCGCGAGTCCCTCGCACCTACACAAACAAATAAATCCTCGCAACCAACGCGATAAGGGGTTGTCAATCCCTACACGGTCACTTACGAGAGTGAGATCTGATAGATATGATAGGATAATAGTTTTGGTATTTTTGTGATTAAGATGCAAAGTAAAGTAAACAAAATAAAAACGGCGCCAGAAATAGCTTGTTGTCGGGAGATTAATATGATGGAAAATAGACCCGGGGGCCATAGGTTTCACTAGTGGCTTCTTTCAAGAGCATAAGTATTTTACGGTGGGTGAACAAATTACTGTTGAGCAATTGACAGAATTGAGCATAGTTATGAGAATATCTAGGTATGATCATGTATATAGGCATCACGTCCGAGACAAGTAGACCGACTCCTGCCTGCATCTACTACTATTACTCCACACATCGACCGCTATCCAGCATGCATCTAGAGTATTAAGTTCATAAGAACATAGTAATGCTTTAAGCAAGATGACATGATGTAGAGGGACAAATTCATGCAATATGATAAAAAACCCATCTTGTTATCCTCGATGGCAACAATACAAGACGTGCCTTGCTGCCCCTACTGTCACTGGGAAAGGACACCGCAAGATTGAACCCAAAGCTAAGCACTTCTCCCATTTCAAGAAAGATCAATCTAGTAGGCCAAACCAAATTGATAATTCGAAGAGACTTGCAAAGATAACCAATCATACATAAAAGAATTCAAAATATTCAAATATTGTTCATAGATAAACTTGATCATAAACCCACAATTCATCGGTCTCAACAAACACACCGCAAAAGAAGATTACATCGAATAGATCTCCACAAGAGAGGGGGAGAACATTGTATTGAGATCCAAAAAGAGAGAAGAAGCCATCTAGCTAATAACTATGGACCCGAAGGTCTGAGGTAAACTACTCACACTTCATCGGAGATGCTATGGTGTTGATGTAGAAGCCCTCCGTGATCGATGCCCCCTCCGGCGGAGCTCCGGAACAGGCCCCAAGATGGGATCTCGTGGGTACAGAAGGTTGCAGCGGTGGAATTAGGTTTTTGGCTGCGTATCTGATCGTTTGGGGGTACGTAGGTATATATAGGAGGAAGGAGTACGTCGGTGGAGCAACGTGGGGCCCACGAGGGTGGAGGGCGCGCCCCCCTACCTCGTGGCTTCCTGCTTGATTTCTTGACGTAGGGTCCAAGTCCTCTGGATCATGTTCGTTCCGAAAATCACGTTCCCGAAGGTTTCATTCCGTTTGGACTCCGTTTGATATTCTTTTTCTGCGAAACTCTGAAATAGGCAAAAACAACAATTTTGGGCTGGGCCTCCGGTTAATAGGTTAGTCCCAAAAATAATATAAAAGTGAATAATAAAGCCCAATAATGTCCAAAACAGAAGATAATATAGCATGGAGCAATAAAAAATTATAGATACGTTGGAGACGTATCACTCAACGAGAAAATCAACTTCCTCCAAAGCTAGATCTATGACCTCCAAAACCAAGTCTTTGAATATGAGGCGAGGTTTAAAGGTATGAGTTTGGCTGCTAGTTGCAGGACCCGTGAGACTCACTCCTCCTCTTATGATGGTGGACCACTGCCATGGAAATCTGAGGACAAGATCACTCCTTCATCACCATCATCTTCATCACCACCAAAAGAGAACTGAGTATCGGGTATGGGCACTCCCCTTGGCTTCCTCCAAGCTTGGGGGAGGTGCCCCGATATCGTATCATCCCACTATCTTTTTGCCTTTACTTATTTTAGTTTGATCATTTGCTTTAGATGAATAAAAGTTTAGTTTGATCCTTTCTTCTTTGAGACTTTGCTTAGTGATCTATCCTTGTAATCGTGTGCAAGTTATATAATAAAGTTTAGTTTGAGTTTTTGCTTTCTTTACTTTCATGATGCAAATACTAGAAAAGGAATAAAGAAAGAAAAAGAGATAGGAAATAAATAAAAAAAGGAAATAAATAAAGAAAAGATCATATACTAATCTTATGGTAGGTGATGAGACCACATAAGGAAAAGTATAAGTAGAAAATTTTATTAGAGATTGACAAACATAGCATTAGTCAATGATGCAACTCAAGAAAGAATTAATAAGGGAAGAGAAGATTCACATATAAATATACTATCCTATAAATCTTTTGTGATTGTGAGCCCTCATCAAAATATTATATGCCAAAATTGTTGACGTTGGACAAGGAAGACAACTTAATGGTTTATGTTTGTTTATATTCACATAGAAGTCATATTGTCATAGATCCTTTAACATGTGGTGCTTGCCTCCTATCTTTGCTAGCCAAAAATTCCGCACTAAGTAGAGATACTACTTGTGCATCCAAAAACCCTTAGACCCAAATCTTATTTTCAAGTGTCCACCATACCTACCTAGGGATTGAGCAAGATCCCTCAAGTAAGTTGTCATCAGTGCAAAAAGGCAATAAAAATTGCTTCTAAAAGTGTGAGATCATTTAGTGTAAGAGAAAATTGAGTGTTGCACGAACTTGTGATGGTGAAGAATAAAAGAGACAGACTGCATAATAAAGGTCGCTATCACAAGGGGCAATGCAATGTGACATTCTTTTGCATTAAGGGGTTGAGCATACAAACAAATAAGCGCATGGCAACCTCTGCTTCCCTCTGCGAAGGGCCTATCTTTTAATTTTATGTATTTACTTTTATGCAAAGAGTCAAAGTTTTCCTTATATCCCTTTTATTTTTCTCCTTTGGCAAGCATCATGTGGTGAGGAAAGATCTAGGCACATATGTCCAGTTGAATATAGATGGCATGAATTATTATTGTTGACATCACCCTTGAGGTGAATACGTTGGGAGGCGAAACTATAAGCCCCTATCTTTCTATGTGTCCGGTTGAAACGTTTTGCTCATGTGTACGCGGTGAGTGTTAGCAATCATAGAAGACTATATGATGGTTGAGTATCTGGACTTGCCTAAAGGCTCCGATACGTGACCCTTCTTGAAAAGATGATGAATTGTAGTTGCAAAGTTGACTGAGAACAAAGTTTGTTGGTTTTTAATAAAGTTTTTACTTTATACTTCATTTGTGTGATGAATTGTTACTTATTCTTGAGAAGTATATGATAGAAGTTTATGTTAAAAGTTCTATGATAAAAGTCTTATGCTTAATTTTGCTGCTGTTATAATAATCAACATGATGCTTCTATGTCCGTATTTTGTTTTTATCGACACCTCTCTCTCAAAGCATGTGGACATGTTTTTCGATTTCGGTTTTCTCTTAAGAACAAGCGAGGTCTAAGCTTGGGGGAGTTGATACGTCCATTTTGCATCATGTTTTCTTACTGTTATTCATAATTGTTTTATCCATAATAATGCTTTTTGGAGTAATTAGAATGCCTTTTCTCTCATAATATGCAAGGTATACACAAAGAGGAAGAATTCTGGCAGCTGGAAATCTGGACCTAGAAAAGCTACGTCAGGCTACCTATTCTGCACAACTCCAAACAAGCTGAAACTTCACGGAGATTTTTTATGGAATATTTAAGAATTATTGGAGCAAATAACTACCAGAGGGGGCCCACCAGGTGGGCACAACCCACCTGGGCGCGCCAGGGAGCCCAGGCGCGCCCTAGTGGGCTGTGCTCACCCGGGCCCACCTCCGGTGCCCATCTTGTGGTATATAGGTCATTTTGACCTAGAAAAAATAAAGAGAGGACTTTCGGGACGGAGCGCTGCCGTCTCGAGGCGGAACTTGGGCAAGAGCACTTTTTCCCTCCAGCGGAGCGATTCCGCCGGGGGAACTTCCCTCCCGGAGGGGGAAATCATCGTCATCATCATCACCAACAATTCTCCCATCTTGGGGAGGGCAATCTCCATCAACATATTCAACCGCACCATCTCATCTCAAACCCTAGTTCATCTCTTGTGTTCAATATTGTTACCAGAACTATAGATTGGTGCTTGTGGGTGACTAGTAGTGTTGATTACATTCTGTAGTTGATTACTATATGGTTTATTCGGTGGAAGATTATATGTTCAGATCCAATATGCTATTTAATACCCCTCTGATCTTGAGCATGATTATCATTTGTGAGTAGTTACTTTTGTTCTTGAGTTCATGGGAGAAATCATGTTGCAAGTAATCATGTGAACTTGATGTGTGTTCGATATTTTGATAGTATGTATGTAGTGATTCCCTTAGTGGTGTCATGTGAACGTCGACTACATGACACTTCACCATATTTGGGCCTAAGGTAATGCATTGTGGAGTAGCAATTAGATGATGGGTTGTGAGAGTGACAGAAGCTTAAACCCCAATTTATGCGCGATTCCGTAAGGGACCGATTGGATCCAAAAGTTTAATGCTATGGTTAGAATTTATTCTTAATACTTTTATCGTAGTTGTGGATGCTTGCTGGAGGGTTAATCATAATTAGGAGGTTTGTTCAAGTAAGAACAACACCTAAGCACCGGTCCACCCACATATCGAATTATCAAAGTACCGAACACAAATTAAACCAACATGATGGAAGTGACTAGATGAAAATCCCGTGTATCCTCAAGAACACTTTGCTTATAATAAGAGACAGTTTTGGCTTGTCCTTTGCCTCAAAAGGATTGGGCTACCTTGCTGCACTTTTGTTACTACTATTGTTACTTGCTCGTTATAAATTATCTTGCTATCAAACTACTCCGCTACTTACAATTTCAGCACTTGCAGACATTACCTTGCTGAAAACCACTTGTCATTTCTTTCTACTCCTCGTTGGGTTCGGCACTCTTACTTATCGAAAAGAGCTACAATTGATCCCCTATACTTGTGGGTCATCACATCGAGCATGACTAGTTTACTCCTGCTCCTCTTCTTCGGAGTTGGGGAAGGATGCTCTCCTTCGGCTTCGGCCGACGCCGCTCTCTTCCTAGTGCGGGAGGAACCGCTCTCCTCCCCCTCTTCTTCTTCCTGCCCCCCTCCTGTGCGGATGGGGCGTGGTTGTCCCCGGACTTGGTGTCCGAAAAGACTCATGGGCGGAGGCCCGCCCTGGCCTCCCTTCTGGGGTTCTTCTTCTTCTCCTCCTTTTTCTCTGGCGCCTTGTAAGGCGCCACTGCCAGCATCTCTTCCAGCAGAGCTGATACGAGGTCTTCGGGTAACAGGGCCGGACTGTCCATCTGCACGGCCTTCTTAAGCTAGCCCTGGGGAAATAAGAAGGAGTTGAGGACCATAGTGGCAATGCAAATATCCGAACATAAAGAGAATAGTATTACCATACCTCCTTAGGGGGGTTCTCGACGTCGAGGCCGATGTCCTCCTTCTCGGCCGGCCAAGTCTTCTGCGGCTTGAACAGCGCCCTCCACATCTTCTCATGGGTGGTGCTGTAGAAGTAATGCATGGTGCGGGGGTCTTCGGGCTTCCAGGACCACATTGGGGCGGCCCCAAGTTGGCAAGGCAGCAGACTGCGGTGGAGCATGATCTGGACTGGTCAGTGCGGCCCCCGCCTCTATCATATTGGAGACATGTTTTTGCAGCGCCTTCACCTCGGAGGTAGACCCCCAGTCAAGGCGTTTTTTGGTCCATGAGGTTAACCTAGCAGGGGGTCCAGATCTAAATTCTGGAGGAGCTGCCCAGGCCACCTCACGGGGCTCTGATAACCCACAAGTATAGGGGATCGCAACAGTTTTCGAGGGTAGAGTATTCAACCCAAATTTATTGATTTGACACAAGGGGAGCCAAAGAATATTCTCAAGTATTAGCAGTTGAGTTGTCAATTCAACCACACCTGGATAACTTAATATCTGCAGCAAAGTATTTATTAGCAAAGTAGTATGGAAGTAACGGTAACGGTAGCAAAAATAATATTTTTGGGTTTTGTAGTGATTGTAGAAGTAGCAAACGAAAAGTAAAGAAGCGGAGAACAATATGTGAAAAGCTCGTAGGCATTGGATCGGTGATGGAGAATTATGCCGGATGCGGTTCATCATGTAACAGTCATAACATAGGGTGACACAGAACTAGCTCCAATTCATCAATGTAATGTAGGCATGTATTCGAATATAGTCATACGTGCTTATGGAAAATAACTTGCATGACATCTTTTGTCCTACCCTCCCGTGGCAGCGGGGTCCTAATGGAAACTAAGGGATATTAAGGCCTCCTTTTAATAGAGTACCGGACCAAAGCATTAACACATAGTGAATACATGAACTCCTCAAACTACGGTCATCACCGGGAGTGGTCCCGATTATTGTCACTTCGGGGTTGCCGGATCATAACACATAGTAGGTGACTATAGACTTGGAAGATAGGATCAAGAACTCACATATATTCATGAAACATAATAGGTTCAGATCTGAAATCATGGCACTCGGGCCCTAGTGACAAGCATTAAGCATAGCAAAGTCATAGCAACATCAATCTCAAAACATAGTGGATACTAGGGATCAAACCCTAACAAAACTACCTCGATTACATGATAAATCTCATCCAACCCATCACCGTCCAGCAAGCCTACGATGGAATTACTCACGCACGGCGGTGAGCATCATGAAATTGGTGATGGAGGATGGTTGATGATGACGGTGGCAACGGATTCCCCTCTCCGGAGCCCCGAACGGACTCCAGATCAGCCCTCCCGAGAGAGTTTAGGGCTTGGCGGCGGCTCCGTATCATAAAATGCGATGAATCTTTCTCTGGGTTTTCTCCCCGAACACGAATATATGGAGTTGGAGTTGAGGTCGGTGGAGCTCCAGGGGGGCCACGAGGCAGGGGGCACGCCCTAGGGGGGGCAAGCGCGCCTCCCACCCTCATGGAAAGGGTGTGGGGCCCCTGGCCTTGATTCTTTCGCCAATATTTTCTTTTATTTCCAAAAATAATCTCCGTGAAGTTTCAGGTCATTCCGAGAACTTTTGTTTCTACACAAAGATAACATCATGGCAATTCTGCTGAAAACAGCGTCAGTCCGGGTTAGTTCCATTCAAATCATGCAAGTTAGAGTCCAAAACAAGGGAAAAAGTGTTTGGAAAAGTAGATACGACGGAGACGTATCAACTCCCCCAAGCTTAAGCCTTTGCTTGTCCTCAAGCAATTCAGTTGATAAACTGAAAGTGATAAAGAAAAACTTTTACAAACTCGGTTTGCTCTTGTTGTTGTAAATATGTAAAGCCAGCATTCAAGTTTTCAACAAAGATTATGAGCTAACCATATTCACAATAACATTTAGGTCTCATGTTTACTCATATTAATGACATAATCAACTAGCGAACAATAATAATAAATCTCGGATGACAAAACTTTCTCAAAACAATCATAATATGATATAACAAGATGGTATCTCGCTAGCCCTTTCTGAGACCGCGAAACATAAATGCATAGCACCTTTAAAGATCAAGGACTGACTAGACATTGTAATTCATGGTAAAAGAGATCCAGTCATAGTCATACCCAATACAAATTAATAGTAATGGATGCAAATGACAGCGGTGCTCTCCAGCTGATGCTTTTTAATAAGAGGGTGATGACTCAACATAAAAGTAAATAGATAGGCCCTTCGCGGAGGGAAGCAGGGATTTGTAGAGGTGCCAAAGCTCGGTTTTAAAGCAGAGATAAATAATATTTTGAGCGGCATACTTTCATTGTCAACATAACAACCAAGAGATGGCGATATCTTCCATGCTACAAACATTATAGGCGGTTCCCAAACAGAATGGTAAAGTTTATACTCCCCCTCCACCAACAAGCATCAATCCATGGCTTGCTCGAAACAACGAGTGCCTCCAACTAACAACAGTCCCGGGGGAGTTATGTTTGCAATTATTTTGATTTGATTTGCATAAAGCATGGGACTGGGCATCCCGGTGACCAGCCATTTTCTCATGAGTGAGGAGCGGAGTCCACTCCTCTTGACAATAACCCGCCTAGCATGGAAGATACAGACAACCCTAGTTGATACATGAGCTATTCGAGCATACAAAATAGAATTTCATTTGAAGGTTTAGAGTTTGGCACATACAAATTTACTTGGAACGGCAGGTAGATACCGCATATATAGGAAGGTATAGTGGACTCATATGGAATAACTTTGGGGTTTAAGGGATTGGATGCACAAGCAGTATTCCCGCTTAGTACAAGTGAAGGCTAGCAAAGGACTGGGAAGCGACCAACTAGAGAGCGACAACAGTCATGAATATGCATTAAAATTAATAAAAATTGAGTGCAAGCATGAGTAGGATATAATCCACCATGAACATAAATATCATGAAGGCTATGTTGACTTTGTTTCAACTACATGCGTGAACATGTGCCAAGTCAAGTCACTCGAATCATTCAAAGGAGGATACCATCCATCATACCACATCACAACCATTTTAATAGCATGTTGGCACGCAAGGTAAACCATTATAAACTCCTAGCTAATTAAGCATGGCATAAGCAACTATAATCTCTAATTGTCATTGCAAACATGTTTATTCATAATAGGCTGAATTAGGAACGATGAACTAATCATATTTACAAAAACAAGAGAGGTCGAGTTCATACCAGCTTCTCTCATCTCAATCAGTCCATCATATATCGTCATAATTGCCTTTCACTTGCACGACCGAACGATGTGAAATAATAATAATAGTGCACGACCAGCTGGAATCTGCGAGCATTCAATAAACAGGAGAAGACAAGGCAATAGGGGCTCTTGGTTAAATCAACAATAATGCATATAAGATCCACCTCAACAATTTAATCATGGTCTTCTCCAAACGACCCCCAAAGAAGAGAAAAGAAATAAAACTATTTACATGGGAAAGCTCCCAACAAGCAAAAGAAGAACGGGAAATCTTTTTGGATTTTCTTTTAATTATTACTACTACAGCATGGAAGTAAACTAGCTAAAAGCTAATACTATTTTTTTTGTTTTCTTAAGGTTTTTCAAACACACAAGAAGAAAGCATAAAAGGAAATAAACTAGCATGGATATTACAGTGAATAAGTATGAGCACCGATGTGAACATAAATGTAATGTCGGTGAGAAATACGTACTCTCCCAAGCTTAGGCTTTTGGCCTAAGTTGATCTATGGCCACGGCTGGCCTGGCGGATATCCAAAGTTGTAACTGGGGTCGTACTGAGATGCAGCGGCTATTGCATCGTGGGCTACAGCTTGGAGGCGAGCTGCCCTCGTCCTCCTCTCGTACTCATTTGCATCCTCCCTGGTTATAAAATATCTCCCCTTTGCCTGAAAGTCAAAGAGAGTAGGGGTAGGGAGGACAATATTGACAGCGTGACGCCTGTCAAAGATTAGTCGGTACTGGAGAGGCGGTTCATTCCTCTCAACAAACCGATGGTAAACCATGGCATTAAAATCTAGATAAGCAGGAGGCAATTCCATATCATAATCACGAATGGGTATATTAAGAAAATTAGCTAAACGGTTTGCATAAATTCCACCAAAGAAATCTCCATTAAATCTATTATTATGCAACCTACGTGCAACAATGGCTCCCAAATTATAATGTTTATCTCCTAATACAGCACTCCTGAGAACACTGAGATCAGGGACACACATGTGGCATGCTTCATCCTTACCATTTATGCACCTACCTATGAAGAGAGCAAAATAATGTATAGCAGGAAAATGAATGCTCCCTATGGTAGCTTGTGTTATATCTCTAGATTCCCCCACAGTTATACTGGCAAGAAAATCTCTATATTCAGATTTGCGAGGTTCACTAGGACTATCCCATTATGGAAGCTTGCAAGCAGTATTAAAATCCTCTAAGTCCATAGTATAAGAATTTTCATAAAGATCAAACAGGACAGTTTGAGAATTGCGTGATGATGAAAATTCAAACCTCCTCACAAAGGAATCAGTGAGATAGTGGTACTGATAGCACTTATCTGCCTCAAAGAATAAGCGTTACGCACATATGCGTTAAATTCTTCCTTGATTCCTGATCGATCCATGAAGTCCTCTGAAGGCATTCACAAGCGCGCACTTGAGCTTCCCTTGGTGGTTCATCGTCGGCATCGCGCATTGCGAGCCTGGGTCCTTGCTTCCTTGAAGGGCCACCTTGGTACATTTTCATAAACATATTTCTTCCACTGAAAAATTTCTGAATTTTTTAGTAACTTCAAATAAAAGTGAACCAAACTCAACAAAACTGATAGCAACTACTCCCACAAGTGCCTAGAGACTATATCATGCATTAGAACTACTTGGAACCATATAAATTTGACATACAAGCTCAAGAACATGGTCACCTAGGCAGCACAAATTTGGAATGAATAAAGCACTAGAACAAAAACTAATTGGACCATTGGAGGAGTCACATTCCAAGGAACAATCCCCCAAAGCAATTTTGTGAGAGGTGCTTTGAGCAAGGAGATCGAAAATCGCAGCAAAATGAGCTAGAACTCGTGCTTGATCTGGTTGATGATTTTTTTGGGAGGAAGGAGTGTGTGGTGGTTGGAATAAGTGGAGGGGAGCCACCATGGGCCCACGAGGCAGGGGCGCGCCCTGGACCCTCGTGGCCAGGTGCTTGCTCCCCCTGTTGTGTTATCAGTGCTAGATATTCTAAAATATTCTAAAAAATCATATTTCAATTTCGGGGCATTTGGAGAACTTTTATTTTCGGGGTATTTTTTATTGCACGGATAATTCAGAAAATAGGCAGAATATACTAATTTTACTTTATTTCTTCTAAATAACAGAAAGTAAAAGGAGGGTACAGAAAGTTGTGCTTTCTAACTTCATCCAGCTCATGCTCATCAAAAGGAATCTACTAACAAGGTTGATCAAGTCTTGTTAACAAACTCATTCCGAATAACATGAAACCGGAGAAATTTCGAATAACACTATGTTACCTTAACGGGGATATGCACATTCCCAACAATAAGAATATCATATTTCTTCTTGACAGTAGGAAGAGGAAATTCAAAACCTCCAATAATAATCGATGGAATTTTCCCAATAGAATTGATACTGTGGACTTGAGGTTGTTTCCTCGGGAAGTGTACCGTATGCTCATTACCATTAACATGAAAAGTGACATTGCCTTTGTTGCAATCAATAATAGCCCCTGCAGTATTCAAAAAGGGTCTTCCAAGAATAATAGACATACTATCGTCCTCGGGAATATCAAGAATAACAAAGTCCATTAAAATAGTAACGTTTGCAACCACAACAGCCACATCCTCACAAATACCGACAGGTATAGCAGTTGATTTATCGGCCATTTGCAAAGATTTTTCAATAGGTGTCAACTTATTCAAATCAAGTCTACGATATAAAGAGAGAGGCATAACACTAACACCGGCTCCAAGGTCACATAAAGCAGTTTTAACATAGTTTCTTTTAATGGAGCATGGTATAGTGGGTACTCCTGGATCTCCAAGTTTCTTTGGTATTCCACCCTTAAAAGTATAATTAGCAAGCATGGTGGAAATTTCAGCTTCCGGTATCTTTCTTTTATTTGTAACAATTTCTTTCATATACTTAGCATAAGGATTCAGTTTGAGCATATTAGTTAATCGCATACGCAAGAAGATAGGTCTAATCATTTCAGCAAAGCGCTCAAAATCCTCATCATCCTTTTTCTTGGATGGTTTGGGAGGAAAAGGCATGGGTTTCTGAACCCATGGTTCTCTTTCTTTACCGTGTTTCCTAGCAACAAAGTCTCTCTTATCATAACATTGATTCTTTGATTGTGGGTTATCAAGATCAACATCAGGTTCAATTTCTACATCCTTGTTATTACTAGGTTGAGCATCAACATGAACATCATCATTAGCATTATCACTAGGTTCATGTTCATTTCCATATTATGTTTCAGCATCAGAAATAGAAATATCATTGGGATTCTCAGGTGTGTCTACAACAGGTTCACTAGAAGAATGCAAAGTCCTATCATTTTTCTTTTTCTTCTTCTTAGAAGGACTAGGTGCATCAACATTATTTCTTTGAGAATCCTGCTCAATTCTCTTAGGGTGACCTTCAGGATACAAAGGTTCGTGAGTCATTTTACCAGTTCTAGTAGCAACTCTAACAGCAAAATCATTATTCTTACTATTCAATTCATTGAGCAAATCATTCTGAGCTTTAAGTACTTGTTCTACTTGAGTGGTAACCATAGAAGCATGTTTACTAATGAATTTAAGTTCACCTTTAACTCTTGACATATAATCACTCAAGTGTTCAATCATATAAGCATTGTGTTTCAATTGTCTACCAACATAAGCATTGAAGTTTTCTTGTTTGACAATAAAATTATCAAACTCATCTAAGCATTGGCTAGCAGACTTATAACGAGGAATATCACCTTCATCAAATCTATCGAAAGAATTTACCTTTACTACCTGTGTCGGGTTATCAAGACCATGTGTTTCTTCAATAGGTGATGAATTAAGACCATGTATTTCTTCAACACGAGGTAAATTAAGACCATGTATTTCTTCAATAGGAGGTAAATTCTTAACATCTTTAGCTTTAATACCATTTTCTTTCATAGATTTCTTTGCCTCTTGCATATCTTCAGGACTGAGAAATAGAACACCCCTTTTCTTCGGAGTTGGCTTAGGAGTTGGCTCAGGAAGTGTCCAATTATTTTCATTAGTCAACATATTATTCAATAGAATTTCAGCTTGATCAACAGTTCTTTCCCTGAAAACACAACCAGCACAACTATCCAGGTGGTCTCTGGAAGCATCGGTTAGTCCATTATAAAAGATATCAAGTATTTAATTTTTCTTGAGAGGATGATCAGGCAAAGCATTAAGTAATTGGAGAAGCCTCCCCAAGCTTGTGGGAGACTCTCTTCTTCAATTTGCACAAAATTATATGTTTCCCTTAAAGCAGTTTGTTTCTTATGAGCAAGGAAATATTTAGCAGAGAAGTAATAAATCATATCCTGGGGACTACGCACACAACCAGGATCAAGAGAATTAAACCATATCTTAGCATCACCCTTTAATGAGAACGGAAATATTTTAAGGATATAATAGTAGCGAGTTTTCTCATCATTAGTGAACAGGGTGGCTATATCATTTAATTTAGTAAGGTGTGCCACAACAGTTTCAGATGCATAGCCATAGAAAGGATCAGACTCAACCAAAGTAATTATATCAGGATCAATAAAGAATTCATAATCCTTATCAGTAACAAAGATAGGTGAAGTAGCAAAAGCAGGGTCATATTTCATTCTAGCATTCAGAGTTTTTTGTTTCAGCTTAGCTAATAATTTCTTAAGATCACTTCTATCATTACAAGCAAGAAAGTCTCTAGCAGTTTCTTCATCCATAACATAACCCTCAGGCACAACAGGCAATTCATATTTAAGGGGAGAATCTTCATCATCACTTTCATCAATATTATCAGTTTCAGTAATTTCATTCTCTCTAGCCCTAGCAAGTTGTTCATCAAGAAATTCACCAAGTGGCACAGTAGTATCAAGCATAGAAGTAGTTTCATCATAAGTATCATGCATAGCAGAAGTGGCATCATCAATAACATGCGACATATCAGAATTAATAGCAGATGCAGGTTTAGGTGTCGCAAGCTTACTCAAAACAGAAGGTGAATCAAGTGCAGAGCTAGATGGCAGTTCCTTACCTCCCCTCGTAGTTGAGGGATAAATTTTTGTTTTCGCGTCTCTCAAGTTCTTCATAGTGACCAGCAGATATAAATCCCAAGTGACTCAAAGAATAGAGCTATGCTCCCCGGCAACGGCGCCAGAAAATAGTCTTGATAACCCACAAGTATAGGGGATCGCAACAGTTTTCGAGGGTAGAGTATTCAACCCAAATTTATTGATTCGACACAAGGGGAGCCAAAGAATATTCTCAAGTATTAGCAGTTGAGTTGTCAATTCAACCACACCTGGATAACTTAATATCTGCAGCAAAGTATTTAGTAGCAAAGTAGTATGGAAGTAATGGTAACAGTAGCAAAAGTAATATTTTTGGGTTTTGTAGTGATTGTAACAGTAGCAAAGGAAAAGTAAATAAGCGGAGAACAATATGTGAAAAGCTCGTAGGCATTGGATCGGTGATGGAGAATTATGCCGGTCCGGTTCATCATGTAACAGTCATAACATAGGGTGACACAGAACTAGCTCCAATTCATCAATGTAATGTAGGCATGTATTCCGAATATAGTCATACGTGCTTATGGAAAAGAACTTGCATGACATCTTTTGTCCTACCCTCCCGTGGCAGCGGGGTCCTAATGGAAACTAAGGGATATTAAGGCCTCCTTTTAATAGAGTACCGGACCAAAGCATTAACACATAGTGAATACATGAACTCCTCAAACTACGGTCATCACCGGGAGTGGTCCCGATTATTGTCACTTCGGGGTTGCCGGATCATAACACATAGTAGGTGACTATAGACTTGCAAGATAGGATCAAGAACTCACATATATTCATGAAAACATAATAGGTTCAGATCTGAAATCATGGCACTCGGGCCCTAGTGACAAGCATTAAGCATAGCAAAGTCATAGCAACATCAATCTCAAAACATAGTGGATACTAGGGATCAAACCCTAACAAAACTACCTCGATTACATGATAAATCTCATCCAACCCATCACCGTCCAGGAAGCCTACGATGGAATTACTCACGCACGGCGGTGAGCATCATGAAATTGGTGATGGAGGATGGTTGATGATGAGGATAGCGATGGATTCCCCTCTCTGGAGCCCCGAACGGACTCCAGATCAGCCCTCCCGAGAGAGTTTAGGGATTGGCGGTGGCGCCGTATCGTAAAACGTGATGAATCTTTCTCTGGGTTTTTTCTCCCCGAACACGAATATATGGAGTTGGAGTTGAAGTCGGTGGAGCTCCAAGGGGCCCACGAGGCAGGGGGCGCGCCCTAGGGGGGGCAGGCGCGCCTCCCACCCTCGTGGAAAGGGTGTGGTCCCCCTGGCCTTGATTCTTTCGCCAATATTTTTTATTATTTCCAAAAATAATCTCCGTGAAGTTTCAAGTCATTCCGAGAACTTTTGTTTCTGCACAAAGATAACACCATGGCAATTCTGCTGAAAACAGCGTCAGTCCGGGTTAGTTCCATTCAAATCATGCAAGTTAGAGTCCAAAACGAGGGCAAAAGTGTTTGCAAAAGTAGATACGACGGAGACGTATCAGGCTCTATGATGTAGAACCATTCTTTTTGCTAGATCTTGACCGTGTCTACAAACACCCTCTCTGGCCAGCCGAGTCGGGTGAGCCTGCTCACCATGGCGCCCTCGCAATCCGCATGCTCTCCATCGACGATCTTCGGCCTGACATTAAAAACCTTCAACCATAGGCTGAAGTGCGGCTGGACCTGAAGAAAGGCCTCACAGATGGTGATGAACGCTGAGATGTGGAGAAAAGAGTTCGGAGCCAGGTCGTGGAAGTCGAGC
Source organism: Triticum aestivum (assembly GCF_018294505.1). Taxonomy (NCBI): domain Eukaryota; kingdom Viridiplantae; phylum Streptophyta; class Magnoliopsida; order Poales; family Poaceae; genus Triticum; species Triticum aestivum. The sequence goes on along the minus strand of NC_057802.1, from coordinate 178,240,221 downwards.
CCATAGTAGAACATCAACCCTCGAACGAATGAGTGGAGTGGGAAACCTAGTCTCCGATAAAGTGGGGAATGAACACCACCCGTTCGCCGGCGCGGGGCATCGCCATGACATGGCCCTCCTCCGGGGCCTGATGAGCGATGGTTGGGGAGAGGAAGCCCGCTTGCTTCAGTCCTCGATGTCGTTGTTGGTGACACAGGAGGCCTCCCACTTGCCCTTCGCTCCAGATCCAGCCATTGCCGAACTCGACTTCGTGGGAAGTTGGATTGGGGCGCTCAAGCTCGGTAGATTGGGAAAGGTATGGCGAGAGGAAGAAGAAGGCGTACAGGGTTAACTGTGGCTGATTTCTTTTATAAGCAGTCGTAATACCAAGAGTCCTTTAAATGCGCCGTCGACCTCGCCAGTTTCCGATATACTCGTGGTGTTATGCGCGAGTAGGATACTGTGTATCATTGATCATATCCCTTGAAAAGCGGGACATGATCTCCATCCCGATGGGATGTGCCATTGAAGGGGCTGCCTCGAGCCACGCATCGATTCCTCATGTTTATGACCGGTCGCAACCCTTCGCCGAAAGTTGTCAGTCAAAAATAATGTTCACATTTGAACGGTTGTCCATCAAGGCTAAGTAAAATCGATAGTTCGGAATCCGGATACGGCTCGACATATGGCCGAATTAGATCGAGCACCATTTGAAGACTTAACTGGAGAAAGATTATTCCGAATACTCAGAATAAAGGGAACTCACTTGCAAGCCAGAGTTTGCAGTCATGGGAGTTATAGGAAGCCGGCGTTGAAGGCTAGTTCGGGGGCTACTGAGGGAGTCCTGGACTAGGGGGTCCTCGGGATGCCGACCTATCTCACATGGGCCAGACTGTTTGGCCGCACTGTATCCGGACCGAAGACCTTTTGTGCCTTGGTGTGTACCCCAAGCCAAGATGCAAGATTCATGCGTTCCCTTAATGTAACCGACTATATGTAAACCCTAGTACCCCTGGTGTCTATATAAACTAGAGGGTTTAGTCTGTAGAGACTAAGAGAGAACAATCGTCATCCTACTAGTTTAGGGTTTAGTTCATCCGATCTCGTGGTAGATCAACTCTGTAATCCCCATATACACAAGCAATATAATCAAGCAGGACGTAGGGTATTACCTCCTAGAGAGGGCCCGAACCTGGGTAAATATTGTGTCCCGCGTCCCTTGTTCCCCATCGATCCAAGATCCACAGTTCGGGACCCCCTACTCGAGATCCGCCGATTTTGACACCGACACTCTCCTTCCCATGGCGGGCACACCGGCCCGATAGGACTCATACTCCGGTGGACAATGATGGGAAAAGGGGGATTGGAAGACTCCCAAGAGGACCGCTATGATCCAGCGTTTGATGATCCAAGTGCCCAATGCGCCGACGCAGTGGACTCGCGCAAGACAGATCCTGCCGCCGACCGAGCGCTGTCCTCCCGGGAGCGGCGGAGTGCAATGCGGATGGCCATCGCCTCCTCCAAACCGCACGAGACGACACCCAGTAGACGGATCTGTACTGATTGTCCTCGGATCTGCTGCCCGCCATGCCGGAGAAGGCCGGAGATCGCTGGACGGGAGCTGTGGTGCCAGAGGGGAGTGGAGTGGAGTGGAGTGAAGTGGCTAGCGTCTTGTCGGGGGGACAGGTGTGGGGGAATATATGTGGGGTCGGGTGGGCCATTATGGGTCGGGTCCGACGTGGCGGATACGCCCGGACCATATTGGTCCTACATTTAGGTTCGATATAAGGGGTGCCGCCGTTTGCTGATCCATGCATGCACGTATGAGGGGGTTTGAGGCGTTGGGTTGTAGATGCTCTCACACATGCTACTGCGTGAGAATATCTTCCCCATAGCAAGCTCCCCGTTAGACGCGGCTTCTTTGAGCTTTAAGGCATTGGAGGTCAATGAGTACGTCAACAAATCCTTCAAATGTCATGACTAATCGCACCATGATAAGTTCATCTTCATGGATTAAATATCTTCTAACTAAATTTAAAATAACTCCAAACTCAATTAAAAAATATCTCGTAACTACATCAAAATAACTCCAAACTCTATCTAAAATATCTCCTAACTAAATCCAAAATATGTCATAACTAAATCAAAACTACACTTTTATTTGAATCCAAATCCGCTGACAACCTTCTCATGCAATATAACCCTAAATAAGTCCAAAATATGTCCTAACTAAATCCGAATTACACATCCTTCCAATCGAAATCTAGTCACAACTTTTCTCATATCACATATGCTAAACCCTAATCAAATCTGACCCAATCGGTACTATGCAGAAGGGACTGGCCAAGATTAGAGATGGCTACGCACTTACATCTCAGAGGTCGATGCGAAGATCCGGCGCGATAAAGTTGATGCACGGCGGTGAGGATGATTTGGCCTCGCGTCGGGGAAGGGTCGTCCAATCGGGGAAGAAGGGGATTAGGCGGCTCCTCGGAAAATCTGGCGCCGCATAACTCGAGGGGGGTCGCGTGCGAGCGAGGTGGAGGAGGAGGAGGAGGGAGTGTCACGGTGAGTGAGAGCGGCGACGATCGAAGGCGGCGATGTGTTCGCCGGAGACTAGGACTCGAGAGGAAACGAGGAACCACTATAACCCAATTTTTTTTCAAGAGGACGCCTAGGCGTACCACAGTTTTTATAGAAGGCAGAATTTCAGTTACAAGAAACTACACTCGCCGCGAACAACGAACAACGAGAGTAGCGCAAACACCCTATAACCCAAATTCAAATGACCACGCACGATGACGTTTAGTTATAATTAAGTGCTATGTCAATGCAATTAAGTTAATTCAAAATTTTAGGATGATAATACCCTTAGACTTAATTGGGCCAATTAAACTTAAAATAATTTTTTAGGTTGAAAATACACTTGGGTTTTATACCCGCGTTCTCTGATGTATTGCAACGCACCGTGAAAGTTTCCTTTCTGTAGAGTGAACTCACCCGTGTACCATCGTGTGAAGGTAATCCAAGTGTATCATGGTCAGACATGCTATTACGTGAGAATATCTTCCCCACGTGAGACGCAGCTTGTTTAAGCTCTCAGGCGTTACAGGTCAAGGAGTACGTCAATCTAGCATCGCTCGTTTGACTAACGGGCCACTCCAACAATCATCGCATTCAAGCGGACAGCGGTTCCCGTTAAATATATGGCTAAGCCAGCTGTTGTGTTGGGTCCATGCATGATGCACCATCATATTAGACAGAGCTTAGCTTGCTCCTGAAAAAGTTGATGGGAGATTGCGTGGTTTGAACAACACATGCAGGTTCGTTGGACCCGAGGCACGGCACGGCACGGCAGCATTCCTATATGTGTCCTATCCGCTAGCTGTTCGTACGTGCATGTGCGACGGCACCTGTAGACACACTAATGCTGGGCTGTGCGCTGTAATGCTGTGCGTGCCCCGTCGTCGTGGTGATGCGTATGAGAATGAGACGACACTAGTCCAAGATTCCACTGATTAATCGCGACATATACCATTATTAAAGGTCGGATTAGGTACTCTAATTGCAGGTCCTCGTGGAAGCTGTCCTTTCCATACTACTCCCTCTATACTGAAATACTTGTCGTTAGGGAAACCCAGTAAAAACCCTAAAAAAAAGGAAAACCAGTGAAATTCCCCAGCGACAAGTATTGTGATACAAAGGGAGCATGAGTACATCATGCATGGTTTTCGATTAGGCGTCTGAGCATGCATGGTTTGATTGGAGAATGCTATCAGTGAGGGATCATGCTCTTAGTGAGGGATCATGCTCTTAGTGAGGGATCATGCTTGTGGTGCACAGCACATTTGCAGAGAGACAGAGAGCGATTCCACTGTGATGTTATCAAACACAAAATGTATGTCTGGGCTGCGTATATAGATCTGCAGCCTGGATGCATGATCCGGCCCCCGGATGAGGAATCCGATGAAGACATATGGGTTCAACATAATTAATACGGTGGCCACGATAGGATTAGCGTGTAATAAACCGAAAAGGGGAACAACTAAACGTGGACAAATGGTCACAACTGACAAGGTTAACTGACAACAACACCTTGTTCAATCAGACGTGGGGGCACTACACATGTGCATCAGTACATTCCATGCGAAAAATGACTGTTATCCAAGACATTCTGGCGAGAAAAACAGATCATCATGGTCTCCGTGTTAATAATCCCGAACTTCTTAGTGCCAGTCCCTACGTTAATTACAAACGGCGCCTGAGATTTCTCGATGGAGTTGAGTCGATGAGCTAGAATAGATTGCTGCAGGTGCAGGTGACAGAGCACTGCCATTGCGTTGTCCTTGGCTTAACGTAAAGTGCATGCAGAATCAGACGCAACCCATCCATCAGCTTATGGCATGTACATGCTGCCTGTCATGACGAGATGGAGACCTAAACATGTTGGAATTAGCAAGCGGCCGTTTGCAGCTCGGACATTATGCTCTGTAGGAGGAGCCTGGCTATTGGCTCAAGCTATAAGGGTGATTTGGACGGACCCGGCAGAGATCTGGGGTTCCATGGTTGAATCACCGTGCACTCTCGTCGGTGCCTCAGTGCTTGTCGGGTTAGGTAATTATCGTTTCTGCAGAGCATGTGAACTCTTGGGGACGGCTGACCTCAGGATGCATCGCGACAAAATAAATTCTCAGGATCACGACCACCCACATGATCATTTTTCTTCTTTATAAAATATAGAAGAAGCCTGGAAAAAAATTGAGAAGAAAAGAAAGCCCACTTATATCATCCGGTTGCAGGATTACCTCGAGCCGGCCCAGAATACTTGCCTGGCCATCGAATGGGCGCGTCTATGTCGGGAGCTCCTGTTCGGCGCCTTAAGCGCCCGAACACGTTTAATCAGGAGAAGTGGGATTTAACCTCCAAACGCGAAAGTAATTGCCCACAAGCCTTAACCACTAGGACATGCTTGGTTTATTGACTACCCCGCAAAAAAAAATATGGAAACAGATCACATTTGACCATTCATTAAGTACAAAAATTAAACATATACTAGTATTATATACTCACCATAATTATATTTCAATAAAGAATAAATTTTAAAAAGCATTCATCAAAAACACGAACTGAAAGAAATAAAAGAAATTCAAAAAGGTTTGTACCAATTGAAAAAAAATCACAAAAATGGAAAGAGTTCATCGGTTTTTTTGGAAAATCAAAATTTAAAAATACTTCATCAAATTTAAAAAAGTTCATCGAATTTTAAAAAAATTCATCGATTCTACAAAAAGTTCATCGATTTTTTTTAAAAAAATCATCGATGGAGAAAAAAAACATGAATTAGAAAAGTAGTTCATCAATTTTGAAAAAGCGTTCATCGACAATAAAAAGTTCATCAAATTTGGAAAAATGTTCATCGATTTCGAAAAAAAGTTCATCAATTTTGTAAAAATGTTAATCGATTTTAAAAAAAACGTTAATCAATCTTGAAGAAATGTTCATTGATTTTTAAAAAAACACGAATATGAATAAAAAGTTCACGCGTTTAGCAAAAAGAAAATAATGAGAAAAAAGCTGAACAAAACAGTTCCCTGAAAAAATAAAAAAGGAAAAGAAAAAAGAATAAAGTTTCGCGAATTGTAGAGGATAAATGGTAAAAGCGATGTGAGTCTGCACAATCAATTGAGATGGCCTAGTGGTTACTATGCTTTGCTCTGAATGAATAACGGGCACCTGCAGCGCCAAATAGGGAATGTCGTCTATGTCTTGTTTCACGCGAGACAGAGCGCCTCGCCTGAACGCCAACGCCGGACTATTGCGGCCCAGACGCGCGAGAGACCACTGCCTCTTTTCTTCCACGTTTTTCTTCATTTTTTGAATTTTTTCACTTTTGATATACTTCTAAATATTCTAAACAGATATATTACAAAAATAAACTTCACCTGCGTTTTGGAAAAATGTTAATCATGCATTTGAAAAATATTAAATCTGTATAAAAAATATTTCCGGTGTACATGAAAATGTATACAAAAAATATACAATCTGTATGGAAAAAAGTAGACATAAAAATATTTTTAAAATGTTAATCATATATTTACAAAATGTTAAACATGTGTATAAAAACTATACCTAATCAATAAAAATATATAAAGTGTATGGAGAAAGTATACATCCAAACCTATATGTTTCAAAGTGTTAGTCATATATTTAAAAAATTGCTAAACATGTACAAAAAAATGTCCATCATCTATACCAAAAATATGGAATGTGTATTAAAAACTTGAACATAAAAACATAATTTTTTTAAAAAATTGATTGTATATAAAAAAAAGTGTTAATAATATTTTCAAAGATTTTAAACATGTAGAAAAATGTTCCTGGTATATACAGGAAACATACAATGTTTAGGAAAAATGTAATCATCAAACACAAAAATATATAAAATGTTAAGAAACTATTAAAAAATATTAAACGTCTACAAAAAATGTTTCTTTTGTATACAGAAATATAGATTGTATTAAAAAAATTGAATATAAAAAATATAAATAATTTAATCATGTATAAAAAATGTTAACCATATATTTAAAAATTTGTAAATATGTACTCCCTCCGTTCTTAAATATAAGCCATTTTAAGGGTTTCAATATGGATAACATATGGAGCAAACTGAGTGAATCTACACTCTAAAATACATCTATATGTAGTCCGTATTAAAATCTCTAAAAAGTTTTATAATTAGAAACAGAGGGAGTATTAAAAATGTTCCGCATATATACCCAAATATACATGGTTAAGAAAATATGTCATCAAATATAAATTTTTTAAAATATTAATCATATTAACGAAAAATGTAAAACTTATAAAAATATATTTAATGATGTGTACGTAAAATATACAAATGTGATGAAAAATGTAGGCATGTGTTCGAAAACAAGAAAAAAACAAATAAAAACGGTGAAACCCTAACAAACGGAAGAAAGAAATACCCCAGAAACATAAATTCCGAGGAAACCCGTAAAAACCCATGAGCAAACCAAGAAAAACAAACGAAACTGAGAAAAACTAAGAAAGAAATAATAAAATCGAAGGAAAGTAAAGAAAATAGGAAAGGAGTAGGGAAAAACAAATAAAAAGAGAGAACAAAACAATAGAAAACCGAAGAAAAGAAAAAACCTGTAAAAACATAAAAAGAAGAAAGAAGTGATAAACAAAGGGAAGAAAGACAAAAGTTGTGAAGAAAGAAAGAAACCCATAAGAAACAATAGAGATAAAAAAATAGAAGAAAACCGGAGCAGAACTGCCCCTTTGTGGTTTTGGAGTATTGAAGACAAATAGGTTGAGGAACTAATGTGTTTGTGAGTATACACAGGTAATAGAGTCCCTGAAGATTTGGTTTAACACATGGAAGATGACCCCTAAATATTGATTTCTTCAAGTGAAGAATTTGGTGATAAATTGGTACAGCCTTTGAAGAAATTGATGTGAAGACGTTGAAGCTTGAAGACATTGTTTTCATAGTTTCTTTTCTTCTTATTTGAGTCATAGGAAAAACCATACTGTTGAAGGCGGTCTAGGTGAAACATATTTCACATAAGTAATGCTCAAACTTACTCAAACCCATACACAAAAGCCAATTCGGGTGAACCCTTTGGAAATCTCTAGTACAGCTGATGCATTTGCTAGCGACAGTGACGAAGTTCATCTGGTCGCTGACGAATTTGGTCATGCTGAGGAGTTAGGAGTTCGCTAGTGTGATCTTCCTAAAAGTGAGGAAAATGAGTGCCTCGATGAATTTGAGAGTTCAAATTCCGACTGTCGTTGTGCCGCCTGCCAGCTGTCGAGTGGATCTTATCCTGACAATGGTCGAATCAGAGAAGGGCATTTATGACAATTCATGTCGGGTTGCCCCTGGCTATAAATAGACGCGCCCTCAACCACTTGTTGGTTGGCTGCTCTGAGAGAACTTGACACTTGTCATAAGAGAGCAACCCATCCTCTGACGACTTTGAGAAAATCCTAAGTGAGGAAAAACTCAGAGCCAAAGTGATTGAGCATCACTGAAGAGATTGATCTGTGTGATCCGACGTCTGTTACCTTTGAAGACTGTCATTCTTCTAGACGGTTAGGCGTCAAGTTCTAAGTACACCAAGAGTCATTGTCGTGTGCCGGTGAACAATTCTGTGAAGGTTTTGGAAGTCTACCTTGAAGACTTACCACGAGTGATTGGGCGAGGTCTACGGGCCTTAGCTCAAAAGGAATACGGTGAGGACTGTATGTCCTCCGAGTTGTGACTCAGCTGTCTCAACCAAACGTACAGTTGATGCAGCAACTGAAACTGGTCTACCAAATTCCATTGTCTTCACTGTCTAATTTTTTTGATCTATCCTCTAACGAATTTGAACTGAAGAATTTCATCACGCTATCTTTCATTTCCTCAATTCCTATTCTTTATGCTTGTATGATTGCATGTTCTTCACTCTTACGTATCCTGATTGCATGTATTCTGATTCTATGATGACTTAGTGTAACATCCCAAATTTTCAATTTGGAATGTTATACATAGGTCATTCTTGCATATCATATTTTATTGCATTTTTTGTTTTGCGATCCTCGAAACTCTAAGCAACTCAAGGACCCTTGGAGAGAGTTGGGGATTTCACTTTTTCATATTAGAATTTCACCAAATATTGAAACAAGGATCATGTTGGTTTTAATTTATTTTTCCCCTTCAAAAATATTTCATATTAAAATATATGAGTGGAGATAATATGATTTCTCCAAAATAAATGAAATATTGGAGGAAAAATATTAAAATCAAACCAATGATTTTATTTGGGATTTTATTGCTATTTTATTTGCATAGGAAAAATACGCGTTTTTCAAAATTGCATTATATGCCCAAATAAATGTTCACCTTTTCCGGCATATTTTTAGAGGACGGGGAAAATTTATTTCGGGATTTTTGGAGTCTGTTTAGTATTCTTTTTCTTTCTTTTTCTGCGCGTCAGAATTATTTAAAAAAAGTCAACCGACCTAGCCGGGCCGTACCCGACTAGGACTCGCCCGGCCTGGGGCTTTAAAGCCCGCGCGCCCGAGCCCCGCAGCCACCAGCGCCGCCCTGCCGAAACCCTAGCAGAGCCGCGCCGCCGCCTCGTAGCCGCCGCCGCGCCGAGCCGCCGCCGCCTCGTAGCCGCCGCCGCGCCGAGCCGCCGCCGCCGCTCGCCGTTTGAGTTTTGTTGCTCCGTTTGATTTGATTCTTTTTGCGAACCGGAGTTCTTAAGTTGAACTTTCTGGTTAGATCTTCTTATTTGAGATTTACCCGTGAATCTTTGCTTGATTGCTTATGTATGCTATTGTTTGTTTGCGATAGAATTCCCGGAGTGCGAAGCGTGCTACTACGAGTCTCTAGGTTTTGCGGATCGTCAGCAAGGCAAGTAACACATTGATCATACCCAGTTTTTATGCATTAGTTCCAATCCTCAAACACTGCATGATTAGGATGTGATTAACTTGTGGGTATTGGGAAGTAGTTGATGAGGTAGAATGTAACATCCCAAATTTTCAATTTGGAATGTTATACATAGATCATCATTACATATCATGTTTTACTGCATTTTTGACAAATCCTCGATAAATCCTAAGCAACTCAAGGACTAGATGCGGGGCTCCGGCGACTCCCGGCGGCGGCGGCGGCGAGGCAAAAAGCGGCGGCGGCGGCGGGCTAGATGCGGCGGCGGTGGCGTGCTCCTCCGGCGGCGGTGGTGAGAGAAACGGAGAGGGGGGGTATATATGGAGGGGGGGCTAGGGCGGCTTGGGGAAGGGGTCGGGCGAGGGGAGGCGTGCGGCGGCCGGAGTCGGTCATGGCGGCGGCGAGCTCCGTGCGGGAAGAGGAGAACCCGCGGGCGGGCCGTCGGCTGGGCTCGGCCCAGTCGGCGCGGGCGCATTTTTTTTAAATAAGTTCCGCGGAAAATATTGCGTAGAAAACTAAATACAAATCAGAAAAATATGAAATAAATTTTCCCCGTCTAGATAGAAAATCTAGAATAGGGTGAACATTTTTAAAATCAAAAATAAATATTTTGAAAACATGCATATTTTTAAATGCAATAAAAATTGCAAATAAAATCCAAATAAATTTCAAATAATGATTTTAACATTTTTCCTCCAGTATTTCAATATTTTGGAGAAGTCATATTTTCTCCTCTCGTTTATTTAAAAATGAAATATTTTCCGGATAGAAAAATAATTAAAAATCCCAATCCTCGTTTGAAAAATCAAATAAGAAAATTCGAGAAAATCCCCAACTCTCTCCGAGGGTCCTTGAGTTGCTTAGGATTTATCGAGGATTTGTCAAAATGCAACAAAACATGATATGCAAATGATGATCTATGTATAACATTCCAAATTGAAAATTTGGGATGTTACAATTAGGATCTAATTAAACTGTGGGTATTGGGAAGTAGTTGAGGTAGTACCTATTACCTGTTTTTCATTATCAAACCCTTGGGAGTTACTTCTACGTTGCTTTTATCAATGCCATGCTATGCGTAGACGTGGATTGGGTTTGAGAGATATTCATCACAGATGTGGGATTGTTTAATAATGGTTCAACTTAAGGTGGCAACTAAAACTCACATCTGGGTGGATTGAGGCACCTGGAGAACCCAGTGTTGTCTGTATGTATAAGGTCCGCCACCCAGGCTCAAAGGGATCATAAGATTATTCATGCTAGAAACTTCCGTGTGCAGCCGCAAGCTATTATGGGCTCTAGCATAGCTGAGTAGGTTACAGGATCTCTTGAAGAGGTGGACTAGCAGATGTAGGGGAAAGTAGGTGTACCGGTCCATCCAGAGTAGAGAGTGATTGTTTTTGAAAGACTGTCTCTCGGTCATCCGTTTCTCAAACATCCTGCAGTGCGAGAATCAAGCGGAGGCGATCGAGTCTTGTGGGGAAAAGTGCACAAACTCTGCAGAGTGTACAAACTGATCATGATTAGCCGTGTCCCCGGTTATGGACAACTTGAGTATCTAGTATCTGGATTATCATTTGAATCTCATCACCGTGATACTTATAATTAATTTTGTTGGGTTAATGATGTTACTTAATTGGGATTGAGTTGGAGGTACCTTCTCAATGTTTCAACCACCATGATAGTTAAATAAAATTTATTCCTTTGAAGTAGGATAAAATTGGCTTTTCGCAAAACTGTAACCGTAGAGCCTTTCCACCAGCCATATATGCATATAGTATAGCATTATTATTGTTCATTGCTCTCTATGTGTTACTTTGCCAGCATATTCTATGTGCTGACCCGTTTTCGGGCTGCAACGTTTCATGTTGCAGACTTTTCAGACGACGAGTAAGGTGCCTTAGGTCGTGGTCTTATACTCAGTGATGCCGCTGGAGTTGATGGACTCACTTATCTTCCAAGTCTTCCGTTGTTATCGTTATTAGATGGCCTTAAGCCATGTTATTCATACTTATCTCTTTGGAGATATTCGATGTAATAAGTGTGTGATTGCTACTCTGTTATAAATCCTCCATTTGTACTGTGCGTGTCAGCATTACTGATCCAGGGATGACACTGGTGCACAGCAGCACAGACCATTTGAGGTCTGGTCGCTACATAGAACCTATTACCTGTTTTATTATCAAACCTTTGGGAGTTACTTCTACGTTATGCTTATATTGCCATGCTATGCTCGTAGACGTGGATTGGGTTTGAGAGTATTCCATGACATATGTGAGGTTGTTTATTTAATGGTTCAACTTAAGGTGGCAACTTTAATACACATCTGGGTGGATTGCTTGTTTGGGCACCTGGGGAATCCAGTGTTGTCCTAGGAGATCCCGGGGCATCCGTGAGATCATCTTAAGGTCCGCCACCCAGGCTCAAAGGGATCGTGAGATTATTCATGCTAGAAACTTCCGTGTGCAGCCACAAGCTATTATGGGCTCTAGCATAGTTGAGTATGTTGCATGACCTCTTCCGGTGGTAGGCTGGCAGATGTAGAGGGATGTAGGTTGGTACTGTCTACCCGGGGTTAGAGTTAATGCTTCTGAAAGACTGTGTCTCGGTCATCCGTTTCTCAAACATCATGTAGTGCGAGAAATCCAACGGAGGAGATCGAGTCTTGTGGGGAAAAGTGCGCTAACCTCTGCAGAGTGTACAATCTAATCATGGTTAGCCGTGTCCCCGGTTATGGACATCTTGAGTATTTAGTATTTGGATTATCCTATTGCATCTCATCACTCTAATTTAATTTGTTGGGTTGATAATTACTTTTAATTGGGATTGACTTGGAGGTACCTTCTCAATGATGTTTCAACTACCATGATAGTTAAATAAAATATATTCCTTTGTTGTAGGGAAAATTTGGCTTTTCACAAAAACCATATAACCATAGAGCCTCCACCAGCCATATATGCATGTAGTGATAGCTTTTATCTGTTCATTGCTCTACTGTGTTACATTGCCAGCATATTCCATGTGCTGACCCGTTTTCGGGCTGCAACGTATCATGTTGCAGACTTTTCAGACGACGAGTAAAGGTGCGATAGGTCGTTGTCGTGCAGCTCAGCTATGCCATTGGAGTTGATGGACTCACTTTATCTTCCAAGCCTTCCGCTGTTATCGTTTTAGATGGCCTTAAGCCATATTTATTGTAATAAGTTCTCTTTTGAGACATTCGATGTAATAAGTGTGTGATTGCTACTCTGTTGTAAATCCTTCGAGTATTGTGTGTGTCAGCATTATCGATCCAGGGATGACACTGAAGCACAGAGACTTGTCCGTTTGAGGTCGGGTCGCTACAAGATGGTATCAGAGCACACGCTGAGTGTAGGACACGACCACTAAGATAAGCCATAGGTCACTCTTCTCTACTCATTTTTGACTCCTCTCCATTTTCTACACCTTAGGATGGCGGACTCGAGCAACAAGTTTGCACAACCGGATGAAGACACCCCCTTTGGACGACACTTGAAGGAAGTCACTAGAATACCAAGCTTCACCGGGACCTACAGCGCCACTTTGCCAGAAGAGGAGCACTGGATGATTCAAGTTCAAGTTCCAGGAAGGACATTCACGCCAGTTACGGAGCCCATAGAATTTTCCTTTGATGCACCCACCTGGAGTCTAGGAAAGAGCATGGCATCCCACATCGCCATGGGATGCATCAGCGAAGTTTACCACAAGGATCTCAAGGATACTATCTAAAATATATGTGGGCGCCGAGATGAGCAATGGGAGATAGTCAGCACCAAGAAGGACAGGTCCATTGCAGTTTTCATCCAGGAGTTAAACCAGCACATTCGACGCCAGGAGAATCAGATGTGCGCAGACATGATAGATTTGAAGAAGGCGATGACAAGGATCACCGAGCTGGAAGAAGAACTCAAGTCTACACGCGATGGGTATGAGGAGGAGATCGCGACACTATTGGAGAAGAACGACGACCTGATAAAGAAGATCGGAGTATTCATGGGAGACCCCGCGCCAGGAGGAGAAGACGACGATTCCACTTGCCCGGAGAACTACATCATCATCGACGACACCGAATCCGACCCCGATGATAGTGATGATGAATTTGAAGACAAAGCTGGAGCCGACATCATGGAGTCTTCCACCGATCAAAATTTCTAGATGACCACCAAATGATTAGTAGTATTCCCCCATGTATATAGTAGTAGTCTGAGCACTTTTAATGATAGTTCTAGACCGTTTGTATGCCCTTGCTTGATTGATTGAGTGATATGATTGTGTTTGTCTCATGTGCATATGGGTAGTGTTTTCTCACTAGACCTCTTTTCTATTCTAATCTCTCCCGTCTAAACCCATTAGATACCCAGTTGATCCAGCAGCAGAATGCCTTGATGCAGATATTAGTCCAGAACTAAGGCAACAACAACAACAATAACAACAACCCGCCCCAGTTGACAACACACGCTGACTGTAGGACACGACCACTAAGCTTAAGCCCTAGAAAACTTCTCTCTTCTCATTTCTGACCCCTCTCCACTTTCTACTCTTTTAGGAATGGCGAATGCAAGGAGCAAGTTCATGCAACCAGATGAAGACACGCCGTTTGGTCGACACTTGAAGGAAGTCACCAAGTACTTGAACATAGGAATACCAAGCATCACCGGAACCTACAACGCCACATTACCTGAAGAAGAGAGCTGGAAGATTCAAGTTATCATTCCAGGAAGAATGTTTGCGCCAATTACGGAACCCATGAGATTGGTTTTCGAAGCACCAACCTGGAGTTTAGGGAAGAGCATGGCCGCACACATCGCCATGGGACGCATTGGAGAAGTCTATCACCAGGAGCTTAAGGATACAATTTACCAAATTTGTGGACGTCGAGACGCGCAATGGGAGATGATCAAGACCAAGAAGGATGGATCAATTGCAGCTTTCATCCAGGAGCAGAACCAACATATTCGACGCCAGGAGAACCAGATGTGCACGGACAAGGAAGAACTGAAGAAGGCATTCACGAAGATCAAGGAACTCCAAGAAGAACACAAGGCTACCCGCGAAGATTACTTGGAGGAAATCAACGCACTAGTCGGGAAGATTGACGACCTGGAGAATAAGATTGGAGCATTCGTGGGAAATCCAGTGCCAAAAGCAGAAGTCGACGAATGCACTTGTCCGGATAACTACATCATCATCGACGACACCGACTCGGAACCAAGTGAAGACAAATGGATTGATGAAGCTGGAGCAGACATCATGGAGTCTTCAACGGATCAGAATTTTAGTAGACCACCATATCAGTAGTAGTTTTCCCCCATTTAGTAGTATAGCTCAAGCACTGTGTAACGCTAGTTAGATCGATTGTTTTGCCTTGTTTGGATTGATTGAGTGATATTGATTGAATTTGTCTCATGAGCATATGGGTAGTGTTTTCTCTCTAGACCTCATTCTATTCTTAATTCTCATCTTTTCTAAACCTATCAGATGCCTCCGAGACACGATACCGGATTTGTTTTCCCGCCAGAGATCACCCAGTTGATTCAGCAATAGAATGCCCTAATGCAAGTGTTAGTGCAGAACCAAGGCAACAACAACAACAACAACCCACCGCCACCACCACCTGTTGACCACTTAGCCCGTTTCTTAAGGCTAAACCCACCGGTGTTTTCCAGTAGCACCGAGCCGATTGTTGCAGATGATTGGCTCCGCAAAGTTGGAAGGGAGTTGACCACAGCAGGATGCACATATGCGGAAAGAGTGCGTTTTGCCGCACATCAGCTTGATGGACCCGCAGCATCATGGTGGGAGAATTATACAGCCACGCACCCTATTGACACTGTCACATGGGACCAGTTTCAGCAAGCTTTCCGTACAGCTCATGTTTCAGCAGGAGCTATGGCTATGAAGAAGCGTGAGTTTCGCAACCTACGCCAAGGAGGACGCACCGTAGGCCAGTATGTGGAAGATTTCAGTAAGTTAGCACGTTATGCACCAGATGACGTTGATACGGATGCAGCCAAGCAGGAGAAGTTTCTGGAAGGATTGAATGATGAGCTGAGTATGCAGTTGATGGTAGCAACTTTCAACAACTACCAGGAGCTGGTAGATAGAGCTCTCATGATTGAAGGGAAGCATCAGCAGATTGAAAACGGTAAGAGGAAGTATGGACAAGGGAAGTATAATTCTGGAGCCCAGCAGAAGCCCCATTTTACCCCGAAGCCGGGAGGACAGTTTCAGCATACCCATGGAGGAGGTAGCTCGCACAACCATAATGGCTCCAAGAATGGTAATGGGAATGGAGGAGGAAACGGACAGAACCGCACCAACCCATCTACCCCAACCAAGAGGGATCTAAGTCACATTACTTGTTTCAAGTGCCAGAAGACTGGACATTACGCTACCGATTGTCCTGAAGCCCAAAATGGAAATGGCAATGGAAGCTCTGGGAAGAAGCCGAACCCGTTCAACAAAGGACATGTGAACCACGTGAACGTGGAGGAGATTGAAGCTCAGCCTGATGCAGTAATAGGTAAGTTTTTGGTTAAGTCATTTACTGCAACTGTTCTTTTCGATACTGGTGCATCGCATTCATACATATCAAGGGGATTCGTAAACAAGTTTAAGATGTCCACCCAAGTCCTCAAAAGCCCCATGTTAGTAACCTCGCCAGGAGCAGAGTATATGGCCACCCAAGGATGTTTTCAGATACCGTTGGCCATTGGTAGGCATGTTTTCCCCTCAGACCTCATTGTTTTGGAATCGCAAGGTTTGGATGTGATTTTGGGAATGGATTGGCTATCGTTGTATGGAGGAAACATCGATTGTGCCAGCAAGACTATTTTGCTTACCACCCCGGAAGGAAAAAGGATCAAGTATGTATCCCGGCATATGCCGAAGAGGACTCAAGTGAATTCCTTATCAGGAGTTGTACAGGAGGAAGTACCGGTGGTGAAGGATTATCCGGATGTATTTCCAGAAGAGTTGCCAGGCATGCCACCAGATAGAGACATTGAGTTCTTGATTGAACTTTTGCCAGGTACAGGGCCAATATCTAAGAGACCGTACAGGATGCCCGCAAAGGATTTGGAGGAAATTAAGAAGCAGATCAAGGAGTTACTGGATAAAGGCTATATTCGCCCAAGTTCGTCACCTTGGGGATCACCAGTACTTCTAGTAGAGAAGAAAGAAGGATCACTAAGGATGGTTGTTGATTACCGAGGATTGAATGAAGTGACCATCAAAAACAAGTACCCACTGCCGATGATCAATGATTTGTTTGACCGCTTGCAAGGAGCTAAAGTATTTTCCAAGATCGATCTACGATCAGGATACCATCAGTTAAAGATTCGAGAGCAGGATATACCCAAGACGGCATTTACCACCAGATATGGATTGTATGAGTACACCGTTATGTCATTTGGACTGACTAACGCACCGGCCTATTTCATGAACCTGACGAACAAAGTGTTTATGGAGATTTTGGATAAGTTCATCGTGGTGTTCATTGATGATATTTTAATCTTTTCCAAGGATGAAGAAGAGCATGAGGAGCATTTGCGATTGGTACTTGAGAAGCTCAGAGAACATCAGTTATATGCCAAGTTCAGCAAATGTGAGTTTTGGCTGAAGGAAGTTGGATTCCTTGGACATGTTATTTCTGGAGAAGGAATAGCAGTAGACCCTGCCAAGGTTGACACAGTGACAAGTTGGGAATCACCCACGACAGTTGGAGAAATCCGGAGTTTTCTTGGACTTGCAGGATACTACCGGAGATTTATCGAGAATTTCTCAAGGATTGCTAAGCCCATGACTGAGCTATTGAAGAAGGACACCAAATTCGATTGGACTGAGGAATGTGAAGCTAGTTTCCAAGAGTTGAAGAAACAATTGGTTACATCACCAGTGTTGATTCTGCCAGATCAACGCAAGGACTATGAAGTTTATTGCGACGCTTCTCGTCGAGGACTTGGAGCAGTGCTTATGCAGGAAGGAAGAGTTGTTTCGTATGCTTCACGACAACTTAAACCCCATGAGAAGAATTATGCTACACACGATTTGGAATTAGCAGCAGTGGTGCATGCATTGAAGACATGGAGACATTTTCTCATCAGAAACCATTGTGAGGTGTACACGGATCACAAGAGTTTGAAGTACATTTTCACGCAGAAGGAGTTAAACCTCAGACAGAGGAGATGGTTGGAGCTCATCAAAGACTATGATATGAGATTGCATTATCACCCTGGAAAGGCTAACGTAGTAGCAGACGCGTTAAAATATATGAGAGGAGATAATATGACTTCTCCAAAATAAATGAAATATTGGAGGAAAAATATTAAAATAAAACCAATGATTTTATTTGGGATTTTATTGCTATTTTATTTGCATAGGAAAAATACGCATTTTTCAAAATTGCATTATAGGCCCAAATAAATGTTCACCTTGTCCGGCATATTTTTAGAGGACGGGGAAAATTTATTTCGGGATTTTTGGAGTCTGTTTAGCATTCTTTTTCTTTCTTTTTCTGTGCGTCAGAATTATTTAAAAAAAAAGTCAACCGACCTAGCCGGGCTGTACTCGACTAGGACTCGCTCGGCCTAGGGCTTTAAAGCCCGCGCGCCCGAGCCCCGCAGCCACCAGCGCCGCCCCGCCAAAACCCTAGCAGAGCCCCGCCGCCGCCGCCTCGTAGCCGCCGCTGCCGCGCCGAGCCGCCGCCGCTCGCCGCGTCTGCCGCCGCCGCCCCGCCGCAAGCCGCGCCGCTGCCGGAGTCGCCGGACCTCACCGGACTCGAGGTAGCCGCCGCCGGTTTTTTGTTAGAAACCGATCGGTTTTTTTATAAACCCTAGTTTTTTTGATCGGTTTAGATCGGTTTTTTTTCCGGTTCGGTTAAATAGCGGACGTTCGTCCGTACATTCGTTTTAACGAATGGTTTTCGCCCGTTAGTCACAGACAGCGAACGTTCGTTCGTTTGCCTCTTCGTCAGTTTTTTTCTTGGGTTTTTCGTGATTATTTTCGATCGCGATTTGTGATCCGATTTTCGTTTTAGTTTATCTTCTCACTCATTTATCGGAATCAGACGATTCAAGCGCCTAGATCTTCGTCTCAAAACCCTCTTTCTGTTTAACCAACTTGAACAAGATTTTGGTACTGTAAAATTTGACTTTAGTCCAGATTAGTAAACGGACCTTGTTTCTTTCGCAGTTTAAGTTTCGTTGCTCCGTTTGATTTGATTCTTTTTGCGAACCGGAGTTCTTAAGTTGAACTTTCTGGTTAGATCTTCTTATTTGAGACTTACCCGTGAATCTTTGCTTGATTGCTTATGTATGCTATTGTTTGTTTGCGATAGAATTCCCGGAGTGCGAAGCATGCTACTACGAGTCTCTAGGTTTTGCGGATCGTCAGCAAGGCAAGTAACACATTGATCATACTCTTTTCATACCCAGTTTTTATGCATTAGTTCCAATCCTCAAACACTGCATGATTAGGATGTGATTAACTTGTGGGTATTGGGAAGTAGTTGATGAGGTAGAACCTATTACCTGTTTTATTATCAAACCTTTGGGAGTTACTTCTACGTTATGCTTATATTGCCATGCTATGCTCGTAGACGTGGATTGGGTTTGAGAGTATTCCATGACAGATGTGAGGTTGTTTATTTAATGGTTCAACTTAAGGTGGCAACTTTAATACACATCTGGGTGGATTGCTTGTTTGGGCACCTGGGGAATCCAGTGTTGTCCTAGGAGATCCCGGGGCATCCGTGAGATCATCCGAAGGTCCGCCACCCAGGCTCAAAGGGATCGTGAGATTATTCATGCTAGAAACTTCCGTGTGCAGCCACAAGCTATTATGGGCTCTAGCATAGTTGAGTATGTTGCATGACCTCTTCCAGTGGTAGGCTAGCAGATGTAGAGGGATGTAGGTTGGTACTGTCTACCCGGGGTTAGAGTTAATGCTTCTGGAAGACTGTGTCTTGGTCATCCGTTTCTCAAACACCATGTAGTGCGAGAAATCCAAAGGAGGAGATCGAGTCTTGTGGGGAAAAGTGCGCTAACCTCTGCAGAGTGTACAATCTAATCATGGTTAGCCGTGTCCCCGGTTATGGACATCTTGAGTATCTAGTATTTGGATTATCCTATTGCATCTCATCACTCTAATTTAATTTGTTGGGTTGATAATTACTTTTAATTAGGATTGACTTGGAGGTACCTTCTCAATGATGTTTCAACTACCATGATAGTTAAATAAAATATATTCCTTTGTTGTAGGGAAAATTTGGCTTTTCACAAAAACCATATAACCATAGAGCCTCCACCAGCCATATATGCATGTAGTGATAGCTTTTATCTGTTCATTGCTCTACTGTGTTACATTGCCAGCATATTCCATGTGCTGACCCGTTTTCGGGCTGCAACGTATCATGTTGCAGACTTTTCAGACGACGAGTAAAGGTGCGATAGGTCGTTGTCGTGCAGCTCAGCTATGCCGTTGGAGTTGATGGACTCACTTTATCTTCCAAGCCTTCCGCTGTTATCGTTTTAGATGGCCTTAAGCCATATTTATTGTAATAAGTTCTCTTTTGAGACATTCGATGTAATAAGTGTGTGATTGCTACTCTGTTGTAAATCCTT
The DNA here is from genome assembly GCF_018294505.1 of Triticum aestivum. NCBI lineage: Eukaryota > Viridiplantae > Streptophyta > Magnoliopsida > Poales > Poaceae > Triticum > Triticum aestivum. The sequence goes on along the minus strand of NC_057802.1, from coordinate 178,220,130 downwards.
CGAGTATTGTGTGTGTCAGCATTACCGATCCAGGGATGACACTGAAGCATAGAGACTTGTCCGTTTGAGGTCGGCTCGCTACACTTAGTTTACCTTGCGTTTCTATTTCTTCACTCTGATCTTCGTCAAATTCTTCAGAGTTTGACGAATTTCTAAAAATCTCCCATTCACCCCCCCTCTGGGAGATAACCTGCGCTTTCAATTGGTATTAGAGCAAGGTACTCCCTTGTTCTGTGTGATTTTGGTTTAACCACTTGGAGTTTTAGTTATGCCGACCTCGGGTATGAAGAAAGTGTCTACTACGTGCCCCATCTTTGATGGCTATGACTATCCCAAGTGGAAAGTCATGATGAGGAAGCGTCTCCTATCCATGAACAGTGAGCTGTGGACTTTCACTGAGATAGGATTGACGGATCTCTGCAAGATGGCTAATGCTGATGACATTCACAAGTACACTCAGCTGGATATGCAGGCAAAGGCTCTCATCTTCTCCAGTCTATCCAAAGATGAATTTAGGCGAATCATGCATCTGGCAAATGCGAAGCTCATTTGGGATAGGATCTCTGATATCTATGAAGGACACCGCATGTGTCAGGATCCCTAGTTCCTTGGATTCAAGGAATCCCTGAAGTCCATGACATTTGATCTAGACTCATCGTCCTCAGCAACATGCCTCATTGCCAAAGGCGTCAAGGTACTCAAACAGCCCTCATCTTCTTCAAGTGAAGGTGAATATGATGAAAACATGACTCCTAGCTACTCCAAACTTGCTAACATTGTTGCAAAGCAACAAACTGCCATGGAAAGGATACACAAACTGCTAGATAAAGTGATGACCTGTTGAACGATGAAATGGAACGGTCTCAAATTCTGACTGAAGACCTTGAGCGTCTCCAGTCAAAATATGACGAACTTGAAAGCCGTCATGTGGCCCTCTCAGCTGCACATGAGAAGCTGTCCTATGAATTTCTTCAAAGGAAGCAAGAACTCGAAAATCTGAAAGCGTCTCATGATGATCTTCCCAAAGACAACAATTCATTACTCGCTCAACAGACCAGCGCTGCTCAGGAAGAATTTGTTGCTTCATGCTTAAAATGCCTTAATCATGATAATGCAAATTCTTCAGCTGAATGTTCAAATGCTTCAACTGCTGCTATTTCTTCAAATATCTCTATGGTTTCAATCCCCTCATCTGAGGAGACCACAAGTGTTACTGACGAAAATGCAGGTCTAAAGGAATTGTACGTCACATGCATGTACAAAAGCCTCAAAGGGCACCAAAATCTTTGTGATGTGCTCGAGAAGCAGATTCTGAACAGGAGCCCTAGGAAAGAGGGTATTGCTTTTGAGAGAAAGATGAACGTTGATGGATCGTATTGGAAACATGAGCAGTATCCCAAAACCACATGGGTTGCTGCGAAAGGACCTCCAGTTGATCCATCCACTCTATCCGGCGATAACTGTGATACTACACATTCTTCTAATGAGTCATTTGACTCCAACTATAAGCTATTCAAAAATCAGAATGGTGAAGTATTTGCTAGATCTGTTGGTACTAACTGCAGGAATGGTTCCCCAGTGAAGAAAATCTTGGTGCCCAAATGTGTTCTTCAAAATCTTCAGGTGAATGTCATCATGACACCACCGAAGAAAAGGAACAACCCCAGGGCAAATTCTTCACCTGGACCAAAGTTGTCAAATGGATGCAGGCCAACTCATGCTTGTGCTAACACTTCAATACAGGGAAACAAACAACGATCTGATGAATATGTGCATTATTCTTCAAATCACTATGTGCACAAAACTGCTAAGAATTTTATAACCTTGGTGTACAGGTAACATTTACAGACTGTTGCTTGGTTCTCCTATTGGATTGATAACCTTGATTTCATAACTAAGGGAAATACTTACCGTTGTTGTGCTGCATCATCCTCTCCTCTTAGAGGAAATACCAACGCAGATACAAGCAATCAGGCTGCTATGGCTCCCGGAGGGCAGAACCCCCTCCGAGATTGGATCTCTCTCTCTGTTCTCTTATCTTTCGCGTTCCTATTTTCTGGCCGAAAAAAATTTCTTATATTCCCGGAGATTTGTAACTCGGATCGGACTGAAATTTGAACACAATTTTTTCTCAATATAAGCTTCCTTACGGCCTAAGAAGGACTCCAACCGACTTATGAGGTGCCCACAAGGCAACCCCGCACGGCGTGGGGTGGTGGCGTCCTGATGCCTTGTGAAGGTCGTGGGCCTTTATTTGCGTTGATTCCACCTCCCAAAAATGATATATATTCCAAACTAAATCTCCGTAAAAAATATCGCGTTTGGACTTTGTTTGATATGGATTTTCTATGAAACAAAAAACATGCAAAAAACAGGAAGTGGCACTAGATCAAGATGTTAGTCCCAAAAATAGTATAAAATGTTGCCAAAAGTATATGAAAGTTGTAGAATATTGACCCGAAGCAATAAAAAATTATAGATACGACAGAGATTTACCGTCATCCCTAAGCTTAATTCCTGCTCATCCTCGAGTAGGTAAATGATAAAAAAGATAATTTTTGATGTGGAATGCTACCTATCATAATCTTGATCATATAATCTAATCATGGCATGAGTATTAAGATACGATTGATTCAAGGCAATAGTCTATCAATTTGATATAAAGACATCAATACTCAGGAATACTAACAAACAATCATGCCCTTAAAAAGAATGCTATCCCTACAAAATCATATAGCCTGTCATGCTTACTCTTCCTAGCATAAAGTATAAATCATGAGCACCCCAGTGCCAAACCAAGCAATTGCATCATACTTCTAATGCACTTCAGCATTTTCAACTCCCACACAATACATGAGCATGAGCCATGGACATAGCACTAGTTGGAATAGAATGCGGTGGTAGTGATCAATAAGGAGAAGTCAAAAAGGGAGAAAGTCTCACATCAACTAGGCGGATCAACAGGCTATGGAGATGCCCATCAATCGATATCAATGTGAGGAGTAGGGGTTGTCATGCGACGGATGCACTAAGAGCTATAAGTGTATGAAACCTCAACTGAAACTAAGTGGGTGTGCATCCAAATCACTTTCTCATCCAGACCTCGGGCATTTGAGGAAGCCTATCATTGGAATATATAAGCCAAGTTCTATAATGAAAAATTCCAACTAGTATATGAAAGTGACAATATAGGAGACTCTCTATATGAAGACCATGGTGCTACTCTGAAGCACAAGTGTGGTAAAGGATAGTAACATTGCCCCTTCTCTCTTTTTCTCTCATTTTTTGTTTTCTTTTTTGTTGGGCTCTCTTTGGCCTCTTTTTTTTTACATATTTTTCATCCGGAGTATCATCTTGACTTGTGGGGGAATCATAGTCTCCATCATCCTTTCCTCACTGGGACAATGCTCTAATAATGATGATCAACACACTTTTATTTACTTACAACTCAATATGACAACTCGATATCTAAAACAATATGACTCTATATGAATGCCTCTAGCAATGTACTAGGATGTGCAATGATCTAGCGTAACATGTATAAAAAATTGATGAATAGTGGCTGAGCCATAAATACTATGTCAGCTATATGATCATGCAAAGCAATATGACAATGAATATGTATGTCATAAGAACAGAACGGTGGAAGTCGCATGGCAATATATCTCGGAATGGCTATGGGAATGCCATAATAGGTAGGTATAGTGGTTGTTTTGAGGAAGATATAAGGAGGCTTATGTGTGATAGAGTGTATCATATCACGGGGTTTGGATGCATCGGTGAAGTTTGCACCAACTCTTGAGGTGAGAAAGGGCAATGCACGGTACCGAAGCGGCTAGCAAATTGCGGGAAGGTGGGAGTGTGTATAATCCATGGACTCACATTAGTCACAACGAACTCACATACTTATTGTGAAAGCCTATTAGCCCTCGAAACAAAGTACTACTCGCATGCCCCTGTGGAGGAGGCTAGTAAGAATTAACCATCACGCGTCCTCGATTATAACAACACAAAGGATTTCAATCAAGGATAAATTATGCTCCAACTTCATCGCAAAACTAGAGCTATACGTGCATGCTTCGGGAATCACAAACCTTAACATCGATATTTTTACTAAAGCACAATCGTCCACTAGTACACCCACACATTACTATCTTAATATCGCAAAACTATTGCAAGGAATCAAACATTTCATATTTAGTGATCTACAAGTTTTATGTAGGATTTTATGACTAACCATATGAATGAGCAATTCCCGTTGACTCTCTAAATAGATATAAGTGAAACATGAGAGTTTAATTCTTTCTATAAAAGACTACGCTCTAATAAATATAAGTGATGCAAAAGAGCATTCTACAAATAACGGTTTTCTAAATGTAGAGAAACAGGCATCCAAATTTCAAATGATATAAGTGAAGCACGTCAAGCATACTACAAAGCCATACTCAAAAGATATAAGTGAAGTGCAAAGAGCATTATATAAAATCAACCAAGGACTACCTCATACCAGCATTGTGCAATACTAAAATAAAAATAAAAAGCACAACGATAATTGGCGAAGCGAAGAAGAGAGATAGGATGCCTTACGGGGCATCGCCAAGCTTAGACGCTTGAGTCTCCTTGAATATTTACCTGGGGTGCCTTGTGCATGCCCAAGCTTGAACTCTTGCCTTTCCTATTCTACTCATATCGATACCTCCTCAATCTTCGAACACTTCATCCACACAAAACTTAACCGAACTTTTTTATTAGAGGGGTTAGTACATATAACATCAAATCCCATCGTGTCCTGTTGTAACATTATTCTATAATTATAATCAAACACTACCCACTGTATGCTATCACAATTCTATGGCTCCTAAGTCAACGGGGCTCAACAAGATTTCAAACATAAGCAAATAAAGAAAATATAACAACAATCTATGAAAACAGGACAATTTGTAAAGATGCAGATGGTATGCATACTTCTGTAACTCAAAAATTCTGAAAAATCAGGACATACTAAAACATTTTCATATAAGTACCGTGTAAAAATTTCAAAAAAATTGCACGTTCCAGTAAATTATCATAATCCAAGCACTACAGCAAAATTTTATGTTTTTGCCATGCACATACCAAACAAGCAATTTAAACATCCTAAAGGTAAATCTTGGCACATTATTTTTATAATACAATGGATTTGTATAAGGGGATAATTATTTTATTCAAAAGTTTCTGTAATCAAGGTTCACAAAGTTCCCATGGTCATGAACAAAGTTCAAGGATACCCCCCACTTCAACGGTGCCCGTCTTTCTCACTTTCACTTTTCTTTTTGAAGAGTTTTAGGTTCCCATTTTTTTTAAAACTTTTTAAAAGCACACAATAGAGTAAAAACTCCTGGGTTGTCTCCTAGGTAGCGCTTTCTTTAAAGCCACTAAGCTAGGCATAAAGTGCTCAAGTAATTGATCCACCTGGATCCCAAGGTATATCAAAGTCAATTTTAATTAACAATGATTTGTAATTTAGTAGTCAGCATAAAGCAACATATATCACATAACAATAGAGTTTAACTCTCTTCCTATGCATCAGCATGTCATAAAAGAACAATTCATGCACACATAATAAAGCCCGGTACATAGTATAAATAGTTTCTTGCAATTTTATCGTATTGGAAACATAGAGAGGTGGAGATGTAGTTCATGTCTTATAATAATTGCAATTAGGAGCAGCAAGCACATGCATATTATATTCATCAAAATCATCACGTGTAATGGTAAAACGCAACCCATCAATATAATCCTTAATAAGCGCAAACTTCTCTGATATAGTGTAGTTGGGAGAATTCAAAAAGATAACAGCACTATCATGTGTGGGTGCAATAGCAACAATTTCATTCTTAACATAAGGAACTATAGCAAGTTCATCTCCATAAGCATAATTCAATTTGGCATCTTGGCCACAAGCATAGCAAGCATCAAGTTCATCAAAAAGGGATGTTTCAAATGAATCAACGGGATCATAGCATTCATCCTTAAGTAAGCATGAAGGGAAATTAAGCAATGTACGAGTTGAAGAGTTACTCTCATTAGAAGGTGGTCACGGATGATCAATCCGCTCTTCCCCCTTTTGTTCTTAGCTCTCCTCGTCATCTTTTTCATCTAATGAGCTCATAGTTTCAGCAATTTCTTCTTCCATAGATTCCTGCAAAATGTTAGTCTCTTCTTGGAGAAAGGAGGCTTCCTCAATATATTCTTTCACATAAGCATTAGAAGCATAGTTTTCATAGCAATATTTAAGTATGGCAAAAATTTCAGATTTGTAAAGAGTAGCATCATACTTTTCAATCAAAGAAGCAATTTCATATGCACCCTTAAAAGAAACACATTCTACAATTTACAATATCATGGTAACTATAAACACCTTTGGCATAAGAAGATAAGATTTCATTATCCTTAAAATTACATTGGAAGGGAGGGTGTTTTTAGGATCTTGAGAACAACAAGTAAAATAATGTATTTCAGATAAATTCCAAGCATAGCAATGCAAACAATTAATTTGATCCCATAAGAGTTTTCCTTTTTGAGATAAGCGGTAACGCAAAAATAAGCATGCTCATCTCATGATTTCCCTCAACTAGGCTAGTTGGATTTTTAGCACGAGCACAAATGGATCGAAGATGATCCAAGTAGAAAGCTTCAGCAGTATGGTAGATTTTGGGTGGTTCCTCAACCACTGGGTTAGAAAGTACAACTAATTTGTTTGGTATTTTGCATTTCCTACCCGTAATTAAAGATAGAAAACAAGAATAGAAAGTAAAATGTACTTAGTGATAAAGCCAACAAGCGCACACGAGAATATTCACCCCACGCTATTGCTCCGCAGAAATGGCACCAGAAAAATATCTTGATAACCCACAAATGTAGGGGATCAATTGTAGCTTTTTTTTATAAATAAGAGTGTCGAACCCAACAAGGTGCTAAAGGTACAATTTATATTCTCTTCAAGTTCTATCGACCACCGATACAACTCTATGCACACCGATGTTCGCTTTACCTAAAAGAAGTATGAAACTAATTTGCGGGAATAAAACTAGAAGTACTTTGCGAGAATAAAACTAGGAGTAATTTGCAAGATAATAAAAGTTAGTTGTTTAGTACAAAGCTTTTTGTAACACAAGGGAAGGATTTGTCCCTAGGCAATGGATAACTAGATCGGTAATCATTATTGCAATTATATATGGGGGGGACATGAGCTAACATACTTTCCGTACTTGGATCATATGAACTTATGATTGGACCTCTATGAAGCATCCGCAACTACTAGAAATCATTAAGGTAAACCCAACCATAACATTAAGTAACAAGTCCCCTTTACTCCCATACCCAACAACCTCCTTACTAGGGTTTAAGCTTCTGTCTGATGGAAATATGCCCTAGAGGCAGTAATAAAATGGTTATTATTATATTTACTTAATCATGATAAAGGTTTATTATTCATGCTAGAATTGTATTGACCGAAAATTTAAATACATGTGTGGATACAGAAACAAATACTGTGTCCCTAGTGAGCCTCTACTAGACTAGCTCGTTGATCAACACATGGTTAAGGTTTCCTAACTATAGACATCAGTTCTCATTTGATAATGGGATCACATCATTAGGAGAATGATGTGATGGACAAGACCCAACCGTTAGCATAGCATATGATCGTTCAGTTTATTGCTAGTGCTTTCTTAATGTCAAATACATGTTCCTTCGACCATGAGATCATGCAACTCCCGGATACTGGAGGAATACCTTGTGTGCTATCAAACGTCACAACGTAACTGGGTGATCATAAAGATGCTCTACAGGTATCTCCGAAGGTGTCTGTTGAGTTGGTGTGAATCAAGATTGGGATTTGTCACTCCATGTATCGGAGAGGTATCTTTGGGCCCTCTTGGTAATACACATCACAAGAAGCTTGCAAGCAAAGTGACTAAGGAGTTAGTTGAAAGATGATGTATTACGGAATAAGTAAAGAGACTTGCCGGTAACGAGATTGAACTAGGTATAGAGATACGACGATCGAATCTCGCGCAAGTAACATACCGACAGACAAATGGAATTACGTATGTTGTCATAAAGGTTCAACCGATAAAAGGTCTTCATGGAATATGTAGGAATCAATATGGGCATCCAGGTCCCGCTATTGGTTATTGACTGGAGAGGTGTCTCGGTCATGACTACATAATTCCCGAACCCGTAGGGTCGCACGCTTAACGTTCGTTGACACTAGAGTATTATTGGGATATTTGATGAGTGGTAAACAAATGTTGTTCGGAGTCCCAGATGAGATCCCGGACATCATGAGGAGTCTCGAAATGGTCGAGAGGTAAATATTTAGATATGGGAAGTCATATTTTGGGTTCTAGAAAAAGGTGCAGTTTTTTCGGTATTGTGCTGGGAAGCTTGCAGAAGGTTCCGGAGGATTCCGGAGGGGTCCGAAAGTCCACAAGTGGGTCCACCACGACCCAAGGGCTAGCATGGGCTATAGGGAGGTGCCCTGACCTTATTGGGCTAGGCGCACCAAGTCCTCAAAAGCCCATGTGGCTAGGGAAGGCAAAAAAGGAAGGGGTCCTAGTAGGAATAGGATTGGACTTGGAGTCCAACTCCTCTCCCCCTTAGCTGCACCCTAGGGCTTGGACGGGCTGTTTCCCACGCCCCTCCACCTATATATAGAGGGGAGGGGCGTCCCAAGAGGATACACCAAGCCCTTGGCGCCCCTCTCTCTCTCCCGTTACTCCGTAGTTCCACTGCCTCGTCCCGACGACGCTTAGCGAAGCGTTGTCGGTGCTCCACCACCACCATCACCACCATGCCGTCATGTTGGTTGTGATCCTATCTACTTCTCCTCTCCTTCTTGCTGGATCAAGAAGGAGGATACGTCATCGAGCCGCACGTGTGCTAAACTCGGAGGTGCCATCCGTTTGGCACTAGATCGGTGGATCGTGATCGAATCGCGAAGAGTACGACTACATCAACCGCGTGATAAACGCTTCCGCTTAGCTATGTACAAGGGTATGTAGATGTTGTCCCCCTCTCGTATCTATGCATCTCCATGGATAGATCTTGCATGTGCGTAGAATTTTTTTTTGTTTTCCATGCAACGTTCCCCAACAGTGGCATCATGAGCTAGGTCTATGCGTAGATGATATGCACGAGTAGAACACAAAGAAGTTGTGGGCGATGATAGTCATACTGCTTACCACCAATGTCTTATTTTGATTCGGTGGTATTGTGGGATGAAACGGTCTAGACCAACCTTACATGTCCACGCACATGAGATCAGTTCCACAGACTGACATGCAACTTGTTTTGCATAAATGTGTCTGGCGGGTGTCTGTTTCTCCTACTTCAGTCTAATCGAATTTGACTATGGCCGGTCCTTGAAGAAGGTTAAAATAGCAAACTTGATAATCACCGTTGTGGTTTTGCGTAGCTAAGAATGGTTCATGCTAGTTGTCTGTAGCAGCCACGTAAAACTTGCAACAACAAAGTAGAGGACGTCTAACTTGTTTTTGCAGGGTATGTTGTGATGTGATATCGTCAAGACTTGATGTGATATACGTGGTTGTATGAGATGATCATGTTTTATAATATCGACAACCGGCAGGAGCCTTAGGGTTATCCCTTAATTATTGTATGAAATGCAAGCACCATGTAATTGCTTTACTTTATCGCTATGCATTAGCAATACTTGTAGAAGCAATAGTTGGTGAGACGACCCCGACGAAATGATGGAGATCAAGGTGTTGAGCTGGTGACGATGGAGATCATGCCGATTCTTTGAAGACGGAGATCAAAAGCACAAGATGATGATGGCTGATAACCCACAAGTATAGGGGATCGCAAGAGTTTTCGAGGGTAGAGTATTCAACCCAAATTTAGTGATTCAACACAAGGGGAGCCAAAGAATATTCTCAAGTATTAGCAACTGAGTTGTCAATTCAACCACACCTGAAAGACTTAATATCTGCAGCAAAGTATTTAGTAGCAAAGTAGTATGGAAGTAACAGTAACAGTAGCAGTTTTGTAGCAATCATAACAGTGGCAATGGAAAAGTAACGGAGCAAAGATCAATACGAAACGAGCTAGTAGGCAATGGATCAGTGATGGATAATTATGTCGGATGGCATTCATCATGCAACAGTTATAACATAGGGTGACACAGAACTAGCTCCAATTAATCTATATAATGTAGGCATGTATTCCGAATATAGTCATACGTGCTTATGGAAAAGAACTTGCATGACATCTTTTGTCCAACCCTCCCGTGGCAACGGGGTCCTATTGGAAACTAAGGCATATTAAGGCCTCCTTTTAATAGAGTACCGGACCAAAGCATTAGCACTTAGTGAATACATGAACCCTCAAACTACGGTCATCACCGGGAAGTGTCCCGACTATTGTGACTCCGGGGTTGCCGGATCATAACACATAGTAGGTGACTATTGACTTGCAAGATAGGATCAAGAACACAAATATATTCATGAAAACATAATAGGTTCAGATCTTAAATCATGGCACTCGGGCCCCAGTGACAAGCATTAAGCATAACAAAGTCATATCAACATCAATCTTAGAACATAGTGGATACTAGGGATCAAACCCTAACAAAAATAACTCGATTACATGGTAAATCTCATCCAACCCATCACCGTCCAGCAAGCCTACGATGGGATTACTCACGCACGGCAATGATCATCCTGAAATTGGTGATGGAAGATGGTTGATGATGACGATGGTGACGAATTCTCCTCTCCGGAGCCCCGAACGGGCTCCAGATCTGCCCTCCCGAGGAAGAACAAGGCTTGGCGGCGGCTCCGTATCATAAAACATGATGAATCCTGCTCTTTGATTTTGTCCTCCCCGAACGTGAATATATGGAGTTGTAGTTGAGGTCGGTGAAGGTCCAGGGGGCCCACAAGGACGGAGGGCGCACCCCAGGGGGTGGGCGCGCCTCACATCCTTGTGGCCAGAGAGTGGGTCCCCTTCGGTTGATTCTTTCGCCAATATTTTTTATATTTTCCAAAAATATTCTCCGCAAAGTTTCAGGTCATTCCGAGAACTTTTATTTCTGCACAAAAATAACACCATGGCAATTTTGCTTAAAACAACATCAGTCCGTGTTAGTTTCATTCAAATCATGCAAGTTAGAGTCCAAAACAAGGGCAAAAGAGTTTGGAAAAGTAGATACGATGGAGACGTATCAACTCCCCCAAGCTTAACCCATTGCTTGTCCTCAAGCAATTCATTTGACAAACTGAATGTGATAAAGAAAAACTTTTACAAACTCTGTTTGATCTTGTTGTTGCAAATATGTAAAGCTAGCATTCAAGTTTTCAGCAAAGATTATGAACTAACCATATTCATAATAACATTTAGGTCTCACATTTACTTATATCAATGGCATAATGAACTAGTGAGAAATAATAATAAATCTCGTATGACAACACTTCCTCAAAACAATCATGATATGATATAACAAGGTGGTATCTCGCTAGCTCTTTGTGAGACCGGAAAACATAAATGCAGAGCACCCCTAAAGATCAAGGGCTGACTAGACATTCTAATTCATGGTAAAAGAGATCCAGTCACAAACATACTCAATATAAATTAATAACAATGCATACAAATGGCAGTCTCTAACTGGTGCCTTTTATAAGAAGATGGTGACTCAATAATAGAAGTAAATAGATAGGCCCTTCGCAGAGGGAAGCAGGGATTTGCAGAGGTGCCAGAGCTCGAGTTTTGAAAACAGAGATCAATAATAGTTTGAGTGGTATGCTTTCATTGTCAACATAACAACCAAGAGATCTCGGTATCTTCCATGCTACATACATTATAGACGGTTCCCAAACAACATGGTAATGTTTATACTCCCCCACCACCAACAAGCATACTCCACGGCTGGTCCAAAACAACGGGTACCGTCCAACTAACAACAGTCCCGGGGGAGTTTTGTTTGCAATTATTTTGATTTGATTTGAGCATGGGACTGGGCATCCCGGTTACCAGCCATTTTCTCGTGAATGATGAGCGGAGTCCACTCATCGTGAGAATAACCCACCTAGCATGGAAGATATTGACAGATCTAGTTGGTACATGAGCGATTCAAGCATACAAAACAGATTATCATTTGAAGGTTTAGAGTTTGGCACTTGCAAATTTACTTGGAACGGCAGACAAATACCGCATATAGGAAGGTATGGTGGACTCGTATGGAACAACTTTGGGGTTTATGGAAGTGGATGCATAAGCAATATTCCCGCTTAGTACAAGTGAAGGCTAGAAAGAGACTGGGAAGCGACCAACCAGAGAGCGACAGTAGTCATAAACATGCATTGAGATTAACCAACATTGAATGCAAGCATGAGTAGGATATAAATCACCATGAACATAAATATCACGGAGTCTATGTCGATTTTGTTTCACCTACATGCGTGAACATGTGCCAAGTCAAGCCACTCGAATCATTCAAAGGAGGATACCATCCTATCATACTACATCACAACTATTTTAATTTTCATGTTGGCACGCAAGGTAAACCACTATAAACTCCTAGCTAATTAAGCATGGCATGAGTAACTATAATCTCTAATTGTCATTGCAAACATGTTTCATTCATAATAGGCTGAATCAGGAACGATGAACTAATCATATTTACAAAAACAAGATAGGTCGAGTTCATACCAGCTTTTCCTCATCTCAATCATTTCATCATATATCGTCATTATTACCTTTCACTCGCACGACCGAATGGTGTGGATAATAATAATAGTGCACGTGCATTGGACTAAGCTGGAATCTGCAAACATTTATTCAAAGGAGAAGACAAGGTAATATGGGCTCTTTGTTAAATCAACAATAATGCATATGAGAGCCACTCAACATTTTCATCGTGGTATTCTCCTCTCGACCCCCAAAGAAAAGAAAAGAATTTCAAAGAAACACACTGCAATATTTTTTGGAGTTTTTGTTTTTCTGAAGAAAGTAAAATAAGAACGAGAAAAACTATTTACACGGGAAAGCTCCCAACAAGCAGAAGAAGAACGAGAAATCTTTTTGGGTTTTCTTTTAATACTACAACTAAGCATGCATAGAAAGTAAACTACAACTAATTTTTTTGGTTTTTCTTAAGGTTTTTCAAACACACAAGAAGAAAGCGGGAAAAAGAAATAAACTAATATGGATAATACAATGAAAAAGTATGAACACCGACAACTGAAATGAATGTGTGAACTTGAGTGTAATGTCGGTGGGAAATACGTACTCCCCCAAGCTTAGGCTTTTGGCCTAAGTTGGTCTACGCCCATGGCTCAAAGTAGCCCTCTCCGGTGTACTAAGGAGGACCCTGGGGGTTCCACTGGTTGGTGAGCTCCTGTGGATCCCACTGATAAATAGACTCCTGATATGGATCAGGTGATGGCTCTGGCTCAGAATGTGGGGATCGTGTCCCCTCCCAGTATGCATGAATGTCCGCGGGCAAAACAAAGTACCTGCGTGAATGAATATCGAACAAAGTAGGTGCAGGCAAGGTAATAATCTGAAAAGTATCCTCAATAAATATCAAATTATAAATGAGCCTCTTTTCCTCATCATATTGAATAAACTTATGTGCTACCATGCTGTCATAATCTAAGTAAATAGTGGGTAGCAGTTTCTCCTCTTTCTCATAATGCCTAATGGGTATCTCGAAGCGTCTAGCAAGGCGGGAGGCGAAGATACCTCCAAAAATAGGACCCTTTGTGCGGTTGAGACTCAACCATTTAGCAACCATAGCGCTTAAAATGAAAGTTTTATCACGAAGTAAAGCATGGCACAAGATGGCAAGGTCAGGAGCACTAAGGCCTCCACTCTCCCCGCAACCAATTAAACATCTCCCAGCAAATAATGAGTAGTAGCGTAAAACAGGAAAATGTAAACTAGCCACTCTCGCTTCAGACACCCTTCTCCTTTCCCCTACGGCGACTTCATCAATAAAATCCTCCACATCACTAGGACGTGGCTCCTCAACGCTACCCTCATAAGGTAATTTAGAAACCTCACAAAAGTCATAAAGCGTCATTTCCTTGTACTCATAATATAAGTAAAAGTCTACCATGGGTGGTGATCTCCTAGCATGAAAACGAAAATTTTGCATGAAAGTATTAGTGAGTAGGAGATACTAATCACACTGGTCGAAGAGGAAGTCGGTGATGCCTGCATTCTCAGCCAAATAGTAGAATTCATCATAAATTCCGGCCGCCTGTAAGAATGCATCGCATGGCCATTCACACGGCCGAATCTCCGCGGCGTGAGGAACATTATATTGGGCTTCTCTTTCTCCTCATTTTCTTTTTCCTTTGAGCCCCGGCTTGAGGAACCTCTCAACAATCTCCTCAACATTTTCTTCCTCTGAAAATTTCTGAAATTTTTAGTGACTAGAAATAAAAGTGAATCAAACTCAACAAAATTGATAGCAACTACTCCCACAAGTGCCTAGAGGCTATATCATGCATCAAAACTATTTTGGACCATATAAATTTGACATGCAAGCTCAAGAACAAGGTCACCATAGCAGCAAAAATTTGCAATAAATAAAGCACTAGAACAAAAACTAATTGGACCATTGGAGGAGTCACATACCGAAGAACAATCCCCCAAAGAAGTTTTGTGAATGGAGCTTTGAGCAAGGAGATCGAAAATGGCAGCAAAATGAGCAAGAACATGAGTTTGAGCTATGGAGTGATTTTTTCTGCAGGAAGACAAAGTGGATGGGTGCTGGAAAAAGTGGAGGGGACCCACATGGGGCCCACAAGGACAGGGGGCGCGCCTAGGGGGTAGGGCGCGCCCTCCACCCTTGTGGCTAGCTGGTGAGGCCCCCTGGTGTGTGTTCAGTGCCAGAAATTCTTAAATATTTTATAAAAAACATACTAAATTTTTAGGGCATTTGGAGAACTTTTATTTTTGGGAAATTTTTTATTGCACGGATAATTCAGAAAATAGACAGAAAATACTATTTTTGCTATATTTAATCTAAATGACAGAAAGTAAAAGATGGGTACGGAGAGTTGTGCCTTCTAGATTCATCCATCTCATGCTCATCAAAAAGGAATCCGTTAACAAGGTTGATCAAGTCTTATTAACAAACTTCTTCCGAAAGACATGAAACCAGAGAACTTCCGAATAACACTAGGTTACCTCTACGGGGATATGCATGTCCCCAATAATAAGAATATCACATTCCTTTTCGACAGTAGGTAGAGGGAATTCAAGACCTCCAATAGTAATAGTTGAAATTTTCCAATAGAATTGATACTATGAACTTCAGGTTGTTTCTTCGGAAAGTGTACTGTATGCTCATTACATTAACATGGAAAGTGACATTGCCTTTGTTGTAATCAATAACAGCCCCTGTAGTATTCAAAAAGGATCTATCAAGAATGATCGACATACTGTCGTCCTCGGGAATATCAAGAATAACAAAGTCCGTTAAGATAGTAATGTTTGCAACCACAACAGGCACATCCTCACAAATACCGATGGGTATATCGGTCGATTTATCAGCCATTTGCAAAGAGATTTCAGTAGGTGTCAACTTATTCAATTCAAGTCTACGATATAAAGAGAAAGGCATAACACTAACACCGGCTCCAAGATCACATAAAACAGTTTTAACATAGTTTCTTTTAATGGAGCATGGTATAGTTGGTACTCCTGGATCTCCAAGTTTCTTTGGTATTCCACCCTTCAAAGTATAATTAGCAAGCATGGTGGAAATCTCAGCTTCTGGTATCTTTCTTTTATTTGTAACAATATCTTTCATATACTTAGCATAAGGAGGCATTTTAAGCATATCAATCAAATGCATACGCAAAAAGATAGGTCTAATCATTTCAGCAAAGCGCTCAAAATCCTCATCATCCTTTTTCTTGGATGGCTTAGGAGGAAAGGGCATGGGTTTGTGAACCCATGGTTCTCTCTCTTTACCATGTTTCCTAGCAACAAAGTCTCTCTTATCATAATGTTGATTCTTTGATTGTGGGTTATCAAGATCAACAACAGGTTCTATCTCTACATCATTATCATTACTAGGTTGAGCATCAACATGAACATCATTATTAGCATTATCATTAGGTTCATGTTCATCACCAGATTGTGTCTCAGCATTAGAAATAGAAATATCATTGGGATTCTCAGGTGTGTCTATAGTAGGTTCACTAGCATGCAAAGTCCTATCAGTTTTCTTCTTCTTTTTATTAGAAGTACTAGGTGCATGAGTATTAGTTCTCTGAGAATCTTGCTCAACTCTCTTAGGATGGCCCCCAGGATACAAAGGTTCCTCGGTCATTTTACCACCTCTAGTCATAACCCTAATAACGTTATCATTGTTCTTACTATTCAACTCATTAAGCAAATCATCCTGCGCCTTAAGTACTTGTTCTACTTGAGTTGTGACCATGGAAGCATGTTTACTAATAAGCTTAAGATCATTAAGAGTTCTACTCATATAATCACCCAAGTGGTCAAGCATGTAAGCATTACGTTTCAATTGTCTATTAACATAAGCATTGAAGTTTTCTTGTTTAACAATAAAATTATCAAACTCATCCAAGCATTGACTAGAAGACTTATTATGAGGAATATCACCTTCATCAAATCTATGGAGAGAGTTAACCTCTACTACCTGTGTCGGGTTATCAAGACCGTGTATTTCTTCAATAGGAGGTAGATTCTTAACATCTTCAGCTTTAATACCTTTTTCTTTCATAGATTTCTTTGCCTCTTGCATATATTCAAGACTGAGAAATAGGATACCCCTTTTCTTCGGAGTTGGCTTAGGAGTTGGTCCAGGGAGTGTCCAATCATTGTCATTACTCAATATACTATTCAATAGCAATTTAGCTTGCTCAACAGTTCTTTCCCTGAAAACACAACCAGCACAACTATCCAGGTGGTCTCTGGAAGCATCGGTTAGTCCATTATAAAAGATATCAAGTATTTCATTCTTCTTGAGAGGATGATCAGGCAAAGCATTAAGTAACTGGAGAAGCCTCCCCCATGCTTGTGGGAGACTCTCTTCTTCAATTTGCACAAAAATAAATATTTCCCGTAGGGCAGCTTGTTTCTTATGAGCGGGGAAATATTTTTGAGAGAAGTAATAAATCATATCCTGGGGACTAGCACACAAGCAGGAGCAAGGGAATTAAACCATAACTTAGAATCACCCTTTAGTGAGAAAGGAAACAACTTAAGAATATAGTAATAACGAATTTTTTCCTCATGAGCAAATAGGGTGGCTATATCATTCACTTTAGTAAGATGTGCCACAACAGTTTCAGATTCATAGCCGTAGAAAGGATCAGATTCAACCAAAGTAATTAACTCAAGATCGACAGAGAATTCATAATCCTTATCCGTAGCAAAGATAGGTGAAGTAGCAAAAGCGGGATCATATTTCATTCTAGCATTCAAGGGTTTTTCTTTCAGCTTAGCTAACAGTTTCTTGAGATCCTCTCTATCATTGCAAGCAAAGAAGTCTCTAGCAGTTTCTTCATCATCCATAACATAACCCTCAGGTACAACAGGCAATTCATATCTAGGGGGAGAGTCATAATCTTCAGTTTCAATAATATCATCAGTTTCAGCAATTTCATTCTCTCTAACCCTAGCAAGTTGTTCATCAAGAAATTCACCAAGTGGCACAGTATCCTCATGGACAGAAGTAGTATCATCATAAGCATCATGCATAGCAGAAGTGGCATCATCAATAACATGTGACATATCAGAATCAATAGCAGGTGTAGGTGTCGCAAGTTTACTCAAAACAGAAGGAGAATCAAGTGCAGAGCTAGATGGCAGTTCCTTACCTTCCCTCGCAGTTGAGGGAAAAATCTTGGTTCTTTGATCTTTCAAATTCCTCATAGTGATCAACAGATATAATTACCAAGTGACTCAGAGAATATAGCTATGCTCCCCGGCAACGGTGCCAGAAAAAGGTGTTGATAACCAACAAGTATAGGGGATGGCAACATTTTTCGAGGGTAGAGTATTCAACCAAAATTTATTGATTCTACACAAGGGGAGCCAAAGAATATTCTCAAGTATTAGCAGCTGAGTTGTCAATTCAACCACGCCTGAAAGACTTAATATCTACAACAAAGTATTTAGTAGAAAAATAGTATGGAAGTAACGGTAATAGAGGCAAAAGTAATAGTAGCCATTTTGTAGCAATCGTAACAATGGCAACAGAAAAGTAACAGAGAAAAGATCAATACGACACGAGCTCGTAGGCAATGTATCAATGATGGATAATTATGTCGGATGGCATTCATCATGCAACAGTTATAACATAGGGTGACACATAACTAGCTCCAATTCATCAACATAATGTAGGCATGTATTCCGAATATAGTCATACGTGCTTATGGAAAAGAACTTGCATGACATCTTTTGTCCTACCCTCCCGTGGCAGCGGGGTCCTATTGGAAACTAAGGGATATTAAGGCCTCCTTTTAATAGAGTACCAGACCAAAGCATTAGCACTTAGTGAATACATGAACTCCTCAAACTACACTCATCACAGGGAAGTGTCCTAACTATTGTCACTCCGGGGTTGCCGGATCGTAACACGTAGTAGGTGGCTATAACTTGCAAGATAGGATCAAGAACACAAATATATTCATGAAAACATAATCGGTTCAGATCTGAAATCATGGCACTCGGGCCCAAGTGACTAGCATTAAGCATAGCAAAGTCATAGCAACATCAATCTTAGAACATAGTGGATACTAGGGATCAAACCCTAACAAAACTAACTCGATTACATGGTAAATCTCATCCAACCCATCACCGTCCATCAAGCCTACGATGCGATTACTCACGCATGGCGGTGAGCATCATGAAATTGGTGATGGAGGATGGTTGATGATGACGATGGCGGCGGATTCCCCTCTCCGGAGCCTCGAACGGACTCCAGATCTGCCCTCCTGAGGAAGAGCAGGGCTTGGGGGCGGCTCCGTATCGTAAAACGCAATGAAGAATCCTTCTCTCTGATTTTTTTCTCCCCGAACATGAATATATGGAGTTGGAGTTGAGGTCGGTGGAGATCCAGGGAGCCCACAAGGACGGAGGGCGCGCCCCAGGGGAGTGGGCGCGCCTCCCAACCTTGTGACCAGGGTGTGGGTCCCCTTTGGTTGATTCTTTCGCCAATATTTTTTATATTTTCCAAAAATATTCTCCGTGAATTTTCATGTCATTCTGAGAACTTTTATTTCTGCATGAAAATAACACCATGGCAATTCTGCTGAAAACACCGTCAGTCCTGGTTAGTTTCATTCAAATAATGCAAGTTAGAGTCCAAAACAAGGGCAAAAGAGTTTGGAAAAGTAGATATGGTGGAGACGTATCAATGGCCATATCATGTCACATATTTTGATTGCATGTGATGTTTATCCTTTATGCATCTTATTTTGCTTAGAACGACGGTTGCATTATAAGATGATCCCTTCACTTAATTTCAAGATAAAAGTGTTCTACCTGAGTATGCACCGTTGCCAAAGTTCGTCGTTTCAAAGCACCACGTGATGATCGGGTGTGATAGACTCTACGTTCACATACAACAGGTGTAAGCCAGTTTTGCACACACAAAATACTTGGGTTAAACTTGATGACCCTAGCATGTACAGACATGGTCTCAGAAAACTGGAGATCGAAAGGTCAAACATGAATCATATAGTAGATATGATCAACATAGAGATGTTCACCATTGATGACTACCCCATCTCATGTGATGACCGGACATGGGTTAGTTGACTTGGATCATGTATCACTTAGATAACTTGAGGGGTGTTAATTTAAGTGGGAGTTCATTAGTAATTTGGTTAATTGAACTTAATTTATCATGAACTTAGTCTTGATAGTATTTGCATATCTATGTTGTAGATCAATGGCCCGTGTTACTGTTCCCTTGTATTTAATGCGTTCCTAGAGAAAACTAAGTTGAAAGATGATAGTAGCAATAATGCGGACTGGGTCCGTGATCTGAGGATTATCCTTATTGCTGCACAAAAGAATTATGTCCTTGATGCACCGCTAGGTGACAGACCTGCTGTAGGACCTGATACAAACGTTACGAAAATTTGAAAAGCTCGATCTGATGACTACTTGATAGTTTAGTGCGCCATGCTTTACGGCTTAGAACCGGGGCTCAAAGACGTTTTGAACGCCATGGAACATATGAGATGTTCCCAGAGCTGAAATTGGTATTTCAGACTCATGCCCGTGTTGAGCGATATGAGACCTCTGACAAGTACTTTGCCTACAATATGGAGGAGAATAGCTCAGCCAGTGAGCATGTGCTCAGAATGTCTGGGTACTACATTCGCTTGAATCAAGTGGGAGTTAATCTTCCAGATATGATAGTGATTGACAGAATTCTCTAGTCACTATCACCAAGCTACTAGAGCTTCGTGATGAACTATAATATGCAAGGGATGATAGAAACAATTCTCGAGCTCTTCGCGATGCTGAAATCGGCGGAGGTAGAGATCAAGAAGGAGCATCAAGTGTTGATGGTTAATAATACCACTAGTTTTAAGAAAAAGGGCAAGGGAAAGAAAGGGAACTTCAAGAAGAACAGCAAGCAAGTTCCCGCTCCCATGAAGAAGCCCAAAGGTGGACCCAAGCCTGAAACTGAGTGTTTCTACTGCAAAGGAAATGGTCACTGGAAGCGAAACTGCCCCAAATACTTGGCAGATAAGAAGGATGGCAAAGTAAACAAAGGTATATTTGATATACATGTTATTGATGTGTACCTTACGAGTGCTCGGAGTAGCCCCTGGGTATTTGATACCGGTTCAGTTGCGGAGACTAGTAACTCGAAACAGGAGTTGCAGAATAAATGGAGACTAGTTAAGGGTGAGGTAACGATGCGTGTTGGAAGTGTTTCCAAGATTGATATGATCACCATCGCACACTCCCTCTACCTTCGGGATTAGTGTTGAGCCTAAATAAATGTTATTTGGTGTTTGCGTTGAGCATGAACATGATTAGATTGTGTTTAATGCAATACAGTTATTCATTTAAGTCAGAGAATAATTGTTGTTCTGTTTACATGAATGAAACCTTCTATGGTCATACACCCAATGTAAATGGTTTATTGAATCTCGATCGTAGTGACACACATATTCATAATATTGATGCCTAAAGATACAAAGTTGATAATGATAGTGCAACATACTTGTGGCACTGCCGTTTAGGTGATATTGGTGTAAAGCGCAGGAAGAAACTCCATGCGGATGGACTTTTGGAATCACTTGATTATGAATCATTTGATACTTGTGAACCATGCCTCATGGGCAAGATGACTAAAACTCCGTTCTCCGGATCAATGGAGCGAGCTAATGACTTATTGGAAATAATACATACTGATGTATGCGGTCCAATGAGTGTTGAAGCACGCAGCGGGTATCGTTATTTTCTCACCTTCACAGATGATTTGAGTAGGTATGGGTATATCTACTTGATGAAACACAAGTCTGAAACGTTTGAAAAGTTCAAAGAATTTCAGAGTGAAGTGGAGAATCATCGTAACAAGAAAATAAAGTTTCTATGATCTAATCGCGGAGGCGAATATTTGAGTTACGAGTTTGGCCTTCATTTAAAACAATGTGGAATAGTTTCACAACTCACGCCACCTAGAACACCACAGCGTAATGGTGTGTCCGAACATTGTAACCGCACTTTATTAGATATGGTGCGTTCTATGATGTCTCTAACCAATTTGCCACTATCGTTTTGGGGTTATGCATTAGAGACAGCCGCATTCGCGTTAAATAGGGCACCGTCTAAATCCGTTGAGATAACACCATATGAACTGTGGTTTGGCAAGAAACCGAAGCTATCGTTTCTTAAAAGTTTGGGGATGCGACGCTTATGTCAAAAGGCTTCAACCTGATAAGCTCGAACCCAAAGCAGAGAAGTGCGTCTTCATAGGATACCCGAAAGAAACAATTGGGTATACCTTCTACCACAGATCTGAAGGCAAAATCTTTGTTGCTAAGAATGGGTCCTTTCTAGAGAAGGAGTTTCTCTTGAAAGAAGTGAGTGGGAGGAAAGTAGAACTTGATGAGGTAGTTGTACCTTCTCTCGAATTGGAAACTAGTACATCAGAGAAAGCCGTTCCCGTGATGCCTACACCAACCAGAGAGGAAGCAAATGATGATGATCATGAAACTTCAGATCAAGTTACTACTAAACGTCATAGGTCGACCAGAACACGTTCCACACCAGATTGGTACAGCAATCCTGTCCTGGAAGTCATATTTTTGGACAACATCGAACCTACGAACTATGAAGAAACTATGATGAGCCCAGATTCAAAAAAACGGCTTGAGGCCATGAAATCTGAGATAGGATCCATGTATGAGAACAAAGTGTGGACTTTGGTGGATTTGCTCGATGATCGGCAAGCCATAAATAATAAATGGATCTTTAAGAGGAAGACGGACGCTGATGGTAATATCACTGTCTACAAAGCTCAACTTGTTGCAAAAGGTTTTTGACAAGTTCAAGAGGTTGACTACGATGAGACTTTCTCACCCGTAGCAATGCTTAAGTCTGCCTGAATCATGTTAGCAATTGCCTCATTTTACGATTATAAAATCTGGCAAATGGATGTCAAAAACTTGCATTCCTTAACGTGTTTCTTGAGGAAGAGTGTTATATGATGCAATGCAACCGAAAGTTTTTGTCGATCCTAAAGGTGCTAACAAAGTGTGCAAACTCCAGCGATCCATCTATGGACTGGTGCAAGCATCTCAGATTTGGAATATACGATTTGATGAGATGATCAAAACATATGGTTTTATACAGACTTATGGTGAAGAATGTCATGGACTTAACACGGCAGATGCCCTACCAAAAGGACTTAGGTGTGGAGCCATCACAACTAGGTTAGCTTGAAGGGGTTAAACGGGACAAAGGACACAGAGAATTTACCTAGGTTCGGCCCCTCTCAACGAGGTAAAAGCCTACTCCTGCTTTAGGTTGTATTGCTTGGGTTTCGATTGCCAGGGAGCGAATACGCTTGACCTAGCTCTCGATTGATTGTTACTTGAGTTAACCCGCCGCCGGATCACCCCTTTATATACGTAGGTTGATGCCCGGCGGCTTACAGAGTCCCAGCCGGCTCATACACAACGTGTTCGGCTCGGGGACCAACTAAGCTTGCCTTACAATACAAGTTAAACATATGGAGGTTCATCCTCTTGGGCCTCAAGTCGCCTCTGGGTCTTGGGCCTTCAATAGGCTTGCTTCATATCCCGCCATCTTCATCTTTAAGTCGCCAGCGGTATGACTCGGCCCCTCCTGGTCGGGTCATACCCAATAGTTATATCCCCAACATTAGGCCCAACGTTGATTTGAACATGTTCACATCAATCTTCAGTACCTGACTTAGCAGAATCTTCCATCATCAATTATATGAACTTGTTGTAACCTGCCATGACGTCAGCTC
Source organism: Triticum aestivum (assembly GCF_018294505.1). Taxonomy (NCBI): domain Eukaryota; kingdom Viridiplantae; phylum Streptophyta; class Magnoliopsida; order Poales; family Poaceae; genus Triticum; species Triticum aestivum. Next base: position 178,196,609 of record NC_057802.1, on the reverse strand, counting down.
ACAAATTTGTGTTAACCCGCCATGACATCATCTCGCATTAACTCCACATGAAACTGAGAATATCTCATCATATCTTTATTTTTAATGAACCTCCCAAAAATCGAGGCGTCCTTGTAGCCACATAATCATTTTTCAGCCTCCTTGATTCCCGCGCATGCCATTTATCCACCTCCTTATAAATAGGGACAAGGGGCTCCAGTTTTCACTTTTACCCTTCCCCCCCATCTCCATCTTCTTCCTCGCAACGCCCTTGCGCTCCCGAGCTCCACTGCCATCAGCCTCCGTCAACTGCCTCAACTCCGGCCGCTGCATCACCCTGAACGAACCAGAGCACCGCGGCGCACTCCCGCTGTCCAACAGCATCAGTAAGCACTCCTTCTCCCATACAATAGATCTCCATTAGGGTTTGTCTAGTTCATCAGAGTTCTTCGTTGTTCCTCATTTTTCCTCTTTAAATCACATAGCTGAATCTGAATCTGTTACCAAAGTGGTGCGTCAACTGTTAGCATCCCTTTTCAATCAAAAAAGATCCTTCTTCTGTAGAAAAAATCTCATCTGAACATAGGAGTTCTTCCGCTGCTACCACCTTGGGCTTAGAATTTATTCTATTTTCTGAATTGCTGTAGATCCAAAATGGTAGCACCAGTCTGTGAAATCTGTTTGTCATAACTTGACAAATCCTTATAAATCTGAAATGTAGCAACTTGTTCGGGCAGTTTAACTGATAAACCATAACCCGCCATGTACCATTAGTCCCCTTTTAAGCCGCCAATAGATATATCTGCATAACTCAACGATATCTTCTGGCTTAACATATTGGCTCTTTATAGCACTTTATTTTTGAATCAGTTGACCGGCTTAGCAGCATAATCTTAAACAGTCAATGTTTTCTATTTAGACCTTCCTCCTCAAAATGACCAAGACTGTCACCTCCTGCAACTGGATCGCTTCCCGGGTTACCGAACAAACGTTGAATGAACACGTTCAAGTAGGCGTGTTAGCCGCAAAGAATGTCATTCATTGGAGATCCCCAGGAACAGAAACCATCCTTGAGCGAAAAGAGGACGAAGTTGTTGTCTTCACCGACCACATGCTCTGGGGGTTCACTTCGCCCGACTCAATATTTTCCCGTGATGTGCTGCATTTCTTCCAACTCCATCCTCAAGACATCGGACCCAACTCTGTCACAAACATCTGCAATTTTCAAGTATTTTGTGAAGTATACCTTCAACAGGAGCCCACTGTAGAAATATTCAGAGAGTTCTATTATTTAAATCGCCAAACTGAATTTATGGACGGACCCAACCTAGAATTAGGTGGTATCTCAATTCAGAGGCGGAAAGACACCACCTTCCCAGCCGCCAAACTGTCCAGCCACCCCAAAGTCTGGAACCAAACATGGCTTTATTGTCAAGACACCTCTCCAGAAGGGGAAAATCCTCTACCGGGTTATCGTTAGAGCCGGCTTAGCAACACGCACCCCTCCCCGACCGGATCAGCACAGTTGAACGGGCCAAATATATGCCTGTCTTTTCGAAGATTAGAGCCTTAATGGCCAATGGTTTGACCAGAATCGATCTGGTTCGATGCTGGGTCGCTTGGAGAGTTTTGCCCTTAAGACGCCGCCTCGGCTTAATGTGCGAGTACACCGGTGACTTAAAAGACCCACAACAGCACTGCCAGATTCAGCTAACTGATGATGACATCAACGATATGACCAAGTCTCTGCTGAACGAGAGCTTGGCAGATTGCCGCAAAACTGGGCTGAATTCTTTCTGCGCCCTCAACAAGCCGCCAGCTGTAAGCTTTTAAACAATTTCCAGTTGAATCATATCCTCACTTAAATTGCCCTCTTATACTCATTTGATGTTTACAGGCCGATTCACCTTTTTGGAATTGGAAGCTGCAGGATAAACTGGTCAAGAAGACCCGGACAAAGAACAAGGCTCAGAAAAAGCCTGCCAACAAGAAGACCAACACCTCCGAGCTATTTGACTTGAAGATGTTGATTCGGAGGTAGAACTCAACTCCCTTGGCTCATTTTTTATACATCTTATTGACAATCATCACTATCAGGATGACGCGGAAGGCAGCCACGCAGATGGCAAAGAGGCAACTATCCTTTCCTCCGACTCAGAACCTCTACCAAGACAGAAAGTTTGTCAAGCAAGTCGGAAAGTAAGGTTTTCTCATCCTTTAGCTTATTTGGATCCCAACTTTATTTTGAAGAAGCAGCAACATGAAGCTCGCCGCACGACCTGGAACAGCGGTGGCGGGATTCTTTCCTCTGGCTTACCAAACATGCCGGCTCCTCGCAAGCGTCGTCCAGAGGTTTCACAAATTTTCAACTTAGCATATCCAAAAGCGGGCCTTACTCGACAACCCCTTAACCTGTCTAACTCAAATTATCAGGGAACTTCTCATTCCTCCTCCGGCGACTCAACTGGGACTCATGTTCCCTTGTTCAAAACTGTTCCTGGGTATGAATCACTTAAGCTTGTTTACCTTAATATCTTACTCCATTAATACACTAATCTCATCATGTGTTTTTATTTTCAGTGCCATGGCCAAGCCCAACAAGAAACAGAAAGTTGATAAACCGGCTGAAGAACCCGAAACTGCTGACCCGGAGAAACATACAATGTCCGAGTTTTTGCATCAAATTTTAGAAGTAGCTATGGATGACCCGCCACCGGAGGAACACCCTGTCACCACAGACGCCATGGACACTGACCCAGAAAACGATAAGCCGCCCAGTCCCGCCCAGCCGGCTCAAGAGACCGAGGACATAATGATTACTGGAACAGCTTATACAGCACCAGGCAACCCCACTGCCTTATCCAAGCACAACGCCAAACAATTCTGCTAATGATAAAGGCAAGTGAAAGGTGGACTTGGAAAGCTATGCCCAGTTCAACGCCCAAGAGATTCACTCCGGTTATTTAAACCACCTTCACACCAGCCGTGACTTTGAGGCCGGCCTGGTCAACCTTATGAAGGAACGCTTTGAGGTAAACATTATCATCTTCTCATATATATATATATATATATATATATATATATATATATATATATATATATATATATATATATATATATATATATATATATATATATATATATATATATATGTCAGCCGCCAAGTCTATTGGATATATGTCAACCTTATGAAGGAACGCTTTGAGGTAAACATTATCATCTTCTCATACAAATATATATATATATATATAGTAATACTATTCATCACCCAGGTTGCAGAATAAGTGATTCTTCGTCCGAGGTAATCTTACGATCGCTTCATAAATAAATTACATTTGGAATACAAATAGTTACATTCATATTGATTCACTATGTAAATTTTGGTATAAGAAAACAAAAAAAAGGTTATAAGACCAGAAATATCTCATTTTATGTATGTTTTTACGTTCGTAACTTTACGTAACATAAAATATTTTTTAAGGCAAGTATATATTTTCTTACGCTCTCTTTTTACGTATGAAATAAGACAAAATTTACGAAACGTAAAAATACGGTGCATTGATGTCAAAATAGAGAGGGGGTGAAGAATAACTATTCCTCACCCAGGGTGAAGAATAACTATTCCTCACCCAGGGTGACGAATAGCGCGACCCTATATATATATATATGTCAGCCGCCGCCAAGTCTATTGGATATGATAACCTTGAATATGCTGTAGACTTTAAATCTCCTTGGTGATCTTAATATCCATGTAATAGCATGTTAGAACTGCATAATCAACCCAAGTAGCCCACAGGGTCCGGCTTAATCTGCATGGTTAAGCTGGGACTTCAAAAATATAGCTCATAATTTCGCATATGTAGCTCCCAAGGTCCGGCTTAAACTGACAAGTTAAGCCGGAACTTCAAATAATAATGCTCAATTTTGCTCCTGTAGCCCCCAAGGGCCGACTTATTCAGCATGGGTAAACCGGGACTTATCACCATAATTGCAAATAAAATCCAAGTATGTAGCCCCCATGAGTCAGCTATAGTCATAGCAGTTTCACCGGGTCATCATAGAATTGTCTTCAAAAAATAGCAATATGCATTAGCCCCCAAGTGCAAAGTAAAATACTTGTATTGTGCTTGGGACTTCAAATAAGATAATCATAACTACTCCTATATTGTTCATGTTGTAGGCTGAATTAAATATGAAGGAACCCAAATCAATGATCTGAGGGCCAACATTCAAACCCAACAATCTGAGACGTCAAAAGCCAAATTAGAGCTGAAGACTGCATTGGAAAACATTGAAAAGCTGAAACAAGACTTCAGTGCTGATAAAACCGGCTGGGAGACCGAGAGGGGAACTCTATTGAAAAGAGTAGAAGACGCTGAAGCTGCCCTTAAGCCGGTAACTCATGAGTTGTCCGGCTTAAAATATCAAATCAACAGTATGCATGACAGCGGCTATCTTTGGTAAGTAACAGTATACTTCAATATTTGTTCATCAATGTTGAACAACCACTGAGCCGGTTCATAAATATACTTGGCAATGCAGGTTCCAGATGCTCCAAGCTGGGTGATGATATGCGCATAAGGCTGAAAGCCGTATACACCCTTGTAGAGCAGCTGTACACCGGCGCCCAACGAGCGATTTCTACTGCTTTGCATAAGAAGCAATCATCTTCTCTTATCAAGGAAGTGTTAGAGAAGCTATCTGTGCTATCACAAAGGGTGGAAGAATTGAAGCGATCAGCCGCCAGGGCCGGTGCTATCACTGCTTTGAGCCGGGCAAAGGCGTGGCAGGCGGAACTTGACCTGGAGGAAATATCAGCCGGCTGTCCTAGTGTAAAAGAAGATGGGTCTCCTTTCAGTGCTGATGATTTTACTCAAATAGTAAGAGAGATGCGTCCATGGGCGAGCAAATTGGCTGAGGAAACTAATCTCTCCAAGTACCATCTGGTTTATGATGCCGAAAATACCAAAGTGAAAGCGCCGGTTCATGAAGCTGTGGATCTTATTCCGCCCACACGTAAGCACACCTTCGCTCCTGACATTGATCCATCAAGTCTTATAGATGACGAAGCTGTGTTTAGAGCTTTAACCGGTATCAACTGGGCCACACCTGACTTCCAGCCAACGGGTGACGAAGAAGAAGAAGAGCCGGTGCAAGATGACCCGGAAGCTTCAACACGTGAAGGCCAAGACCATTGATCCAAGGGCCGGTTTATCATCCACAGCCTTGGATGCTATGTGTATAAAAACACTTAATTCTTTTGGGCCGCTTGATGCCTTGTAATACACTAGTTTGAAAACAATGATCTGCCATGCCATCATGCATGTTGATTTGCATAATACTTTTGAGCCTCCCGATCTGACTTTGAAGATCCACTGCTTATGCTCATAATTATTGTCAATCTTGCTGATCAGGCTATCATAAGCCCTGCACACAAGCAGATAACAAGTGCCCTGGTGGTTTACCCCAGGGCGGGTCATAATACCCCATAGAAAAATCCACTGGCGACTGTATAGTCCATAACCAGGTCGGGTTTTATCAAAACCTCGTATATTCATAACAAGTAAACAACATACCTGTGATACTTGTTCACATTGCCGGTTTACCATGCCATACATAGTAAGGGTAATAGCCCAAAGACGTAGAGCGCAACGCCCTGTTCAATTTATTCATACTGCCGGCTTACCACGCCATATGCAGCAAGGGTAACATCCCAAAAACTTGGAGCACAGAACTCCAAATGCAGAATCAACACACACTGGCGACTTATCATCCAAAGCTAGGCCGGGTTATCAAAACTCCGGATAGATTCAAATATGAATCACAAGGATCAAGGCAACATGGCCCTAACCAATTTTCAACCATATATCAATACGGCAGAAAAGATGAACCCAAACAATGTTCAAAGCAAATATAAACCAGAAAAACAAGACATTCATAGGCTGCCAAGCGTCAATATCAAGTGCTATTCAAGGGCCGCACAGCCACTGAGTTAATCCTTAATTCAAACATGTAAGCCGGGCCTCACATGACCAATCGATGTTTTAACTTTGACAAGTTCAGGGTCTTTATAAGATTGACTGGCAAGAGTACGGCGAGTCATTCCAGGATTACCTGGTCGGAGTGGCAATCATACAAAGGCAGGATAACCCGGATTTTTGGTGAATACACCTGGCGTCCAAGCCAATTATAAGGGTAAACAAAGCTCTGTTCATTAAACAGGAAACCCCCAAATAATAATTCAATCCAAGCGTTTCAAGCCGGATCAGTAGGGTAGTCATAGCTATGCTCAATGAGAAGGAAGCCCCCAAGTCATTTGTAAACAAGGCATACAAGCCGGATCAAGAGGGTAGTCATAGCTATGCTCAATAAGCAGGAAGCCCCCAAGTGATCTTATGAAGTAACAATAAAGACTCAGATTCTCAGAAATGAAACAACAGAGGCCCTGAATTATCAGGGATGCCGGCTTTATTATACTAATCATACTATATACATTGATAGAAGTATGTACATCACAAGAGCCAGTGGCTCAGGTGTAATAAGGCTGAAGATGAGCAATGTTCCACGGCCGGTGAGTCTCCTCAGATTTGCGTTAGTCCTTGTGCTCTCGAACATCAATGAGGTAGTAAGATCCGTTGTTCAGATTTTTGCTGACCACAAAGGGCTCTTCCCAAGGTGGGGATAGCTTGTGCATGCCAGTTTGATCCTGGATGAGCCGGAGCACCAAATCCCCTTCTTGAAAGGTCTGGGTTTTAACCCGGCGGCTATGATAACGACGCAGATCTTGCTGGTAAATCGTCGTATGAGCCGCCGCAAGGTCACGCACCTCATCCAGAAGGTCAAGAGCATCCTCACGTGCTTTTTCATTATCAGCTTCAACATAAGTCGCCACACGGGGCGAGTTGTGATAGATGTCACTTGGGAGAACTGCCTCTGCTCCGTGAACCATGAAGAAAGGCGTGTAACCCATAGATCTATTGGGGGTGGTATTGATACTCCAAAGCACTGAAGGTAACTCTTCAACCCAACAACCCGGCGTCCTCTGCAAAGGGACCATAAGCCAGGGTTTTATGCCTCTCAATATTTCTTGATTGGCTCTTTCAGCTTGGCCATTCGACTGGGGTGAGCCACTGATGACACATCAAGACGAATATGCTCTCGTTGACAAAATTCTTTCATTGCACCTTTAGACATATTAGTGCTATTATCAGTTATAATGCTATGAGGGTAGCCAAAACGGAAAATCACCTTTTTGATGAATTGAACCGCCATCGCCGCATCACACTTGCTCACCGCCTCTGCCTCAACCCACTTTGTAAATTTGTCAATCGCCACCAAAAGGTGGGTATTTTTGTCCTTGGATCTTTTCAAAGGTCCAACCATATCCAGACCCCAGACTGCAAACGGCCAAGTAATTGGAATCATCCTCAATTCTTGTGCCAGAACATGAGCTCGTCTTGAAATTTTTTGACAACCATCACATTTACTGACCAAATCCTCTGCATCAGCATGAGCCGTCAGCCAATAAAATCCATGACGAAAAGCCTTAGCCACGAGACACTTAGAGCCGACATGATGGCCATAATATCCTTCATGAATCTCTCGTAAAATCTCACGGCCTTCCTCAGGAGAAACACAATGTCTAAACGCCCCTGTAACACTGCATCGGTGCAACTCTCCATTGACAATAGTCATTGACTTAGACCACCAGGTTATCTGCCTGGCCAAAGTTTCATCTTCAGGTAACTCGCCCCGGGTCATATAAGCCAAATATGGAACTTTCCAATCAGGAATAGCATGAAGAGCCGCCACCAACTGCGCCTCCGGGTCAGGAACAACAAGATCTTCCTCCGTAGGCAATTTAACCGAAGGATTATGCAGAATATCAAGGAAAAAATTAGGTGGTACCGGCTTATGATGGGACCCTAGCCGTCTTAAAGCATCAGCTGCCTCATTTTTCCTGCGATCAACATGTTCCACTTGATAACCTTTGAAATGACCAGCAATAGCATCAACCTCTCGGCGATAAGCCGCCATGAGTGGATCTTTGGAATCCCAAGTGCCTGAAACTTGCCGAGCCACCAAATCTGAGTCACCAAAACACCTCACCCAGCTTAAATTCATCTCTTTAGCCATCCGAAGACCATGGAGCAAGGCCTCATACTCAGATGCATTGTTAGTACAAGGGAACATCAACCTTAAAACATAGCAAAATTTATCACCTCGTGGGGAAGTCAAAATAACTCTAGCTCCCGAGCCTTCCAACTGCCTGGATCCATCAAAGTGAATAGTCCAATATGTGCTATCGGGCTTCTCGTTAGGCATCTGCAACTCTGTCCGGTCATTGATGAAATCCACAAGTGCTTGAGACTTGATGGCTATTCGAGGCATATACTTCAAACCATGGGGTCCAAGCTCAATGGCCCACTTGGCGACCCGACCTGTGGCTTCTCTGTTTTGAATAATATCCCCTAAAGGAGCAGAACTGGCCACAATGATGGGATGACCAAAGAAATACTGCTTCAACTTACGACTAGCCATGAACACCCCATACACTAGCTTCTACCAATGTGGATACCTCTGCTTGGATTCAATGAGTACCTCGCTGATATAATAAACCGGCCGTTGAACCGGATATTCCTTGCCTGGTTCCTTCCGTTCCACAACAATTGCCACACTGACGGCTTGGCTATTAGCAGCCACATATAACAGTAAGGGCTCCTTATCAATAGGAGTTGCAAGGATCGGCGGCTTATCCAACTGCTTTTTCAATGCCTCAAATGCCTTTTCAGCAGCATCACTCCAGACAAAGTGATCTGTTTTCTTCATCATCTGATACAGGGGGATAGCATTTTCGCCCAACCGGCTTATAAACCGGCTTATGGCCGCAATACGACCCGCCAGACGCTGGACATCATTAATACACGCCGGCTTAGCCAAGGAAGTGATAGCCTTGATTTTCTTCGGGTTAGATTCAATGCCTTTTTCAGAAACCAAAAAACCCAAGGGCTTGCCTGCTGGCACACCAAAGACACACTTAGCCGGGTTAAGCATCATCTTGTAGACCAGGAGATTGTCAAAGGTCTCTTTCAAATCATCTATCAAGGTCTCCTTCTTCCTGGATTTCACAACAATATCATCCACATAAGCATGAACATTGCGTCCAATCTGGTCATGAAGGCAATTTTGAACACACCGCTGATAAGTCGCGTCGGCACTCTTGAGCCCAAAAGGCATAGACACATAGCAGAAGGCTCCAAAGGGAGTGATGAAAGTTGTCTTCTCCTGGTCCTTAACTTCCATCTTGATCTGATGATACCCAGAGTAAGCATCCAAAAAGCTCAAACTCTCACAACCCGCCGTAGCATCAATGATCTGATCAATACGAGGGAGAGAAAAAGGATCAGCCGGACAGGCCTTGTTCAGGTCTGTGTAATCCACGCACATGCGCCAAGTGCCATTTTTCTTAAGTACCAGTACCGGGTTAGCCAACCATTCAGGATGAAAAACTTCAATGATGAACCCAGCCGCCAAGAGTCGGGCCACCTCCTCACCAATGGCCTTACACCTCTCTTCATTAAAATGATGAAGGAATTGCTTGACCGGCTTAAACTTTGGATCAACATTGCGAGTGTGCTCAGCGAGTTCCCTCGGTACACTTGACATGTCTGAAGGCTTCCATGCAAAGATGTCCCGGTTCTCATGGATGAACTCGATGAGCGCGCTTTCCTATTTCGGATCCATATTAGCACTGATACTGAACTGCTTGGATGAGTCGCCAGGAACAAAGTCAACCAGCTTAGTGTCATCTGCCGACTTAAACTTCAACAGCGGGTCATGCTCTGTGGTTGGCTTCTTCAAAGGTGTCATATCTGCCGGGTCAATGTTATCTTTGTAAAACTTCAACTCCTCTGTTGCACAAGCCGTCTCAGCATAAGCAGCATCGCCCTCTTCACACTCCAAAGCTATCTTCCTGTTGCCATGTACAGTTATGGTACCCTTATGACCCAGCATCTTAAGCTACAAATAAACATAACAAGGCCGCGCCATGAATTTAGCGTAAGCTGGCCGTCTAAACAGGGCGTGGTAAGGGCTCTTGATCTTGACCACTTCAAAAGTCAGCGTCTCAGCTCTGAAATCATGATCATCTCCAAGAGCCACTTCCAAATCTATCTTACCCAATGGGTACGCCGACTTACCAGGCACCACGCCATGAAAAATAGTAGAAGACGGCTTAAGCTCCTTATCTGTCAAATTCATACGACGGAAAGTATCATAGTAAAGGATATGTATGCTGCTGCCTCCATCCATGAGTACTTTAGTAAACTTATACCCTCCAACCTGAGGTGCAACCACCAAAGCCAACTGACCCGGATTGTCGACCCGAGGCAGGTGATCCTCACGGCTCCATACAATGAGATGTTCAGACCACCGCAAGTAGCGAGGGACCGCCGGCTCAACCGCGTTCACTGCCCTTTTATGAACCTTCTGGTCCCGTTTGCATAAACTTGTACACTGGTGCGTGTCGGTCCTAAACAAATGGTTTTTTACCCCTTTCCGCGACGGCTTTCGGAACCGTCGCCAAGTGAGTGTGTGCGATAGGGGGTCCTTCCCACACGACCCAGAAACCGTCGGGGATATGGAACAGTGATCCAGAGGCCTTCCAAAATGTAATCGTGTGCGATGCAGCACACACTAAATTCTTTCGCACGTGTGGTATCGGTGATTAAGCATTTCTAATGACGCAGTGAAACCATACGGTCTGTCGTAACGAACCGTTTGGGAAACAGTATGTAAGGCACACGGGCCAACATATGAACTGTGTGTGATTTGTGCCCTATCGCACACGAGTTTTCTGCGTAACCCGTCTGCCATGCTAGACTCCATCACACACGTTTTCCAACAATTACCGTCTGCGATAATGTTCTATCACAAATGGTTCAGGAGCCCCTTCGCACACATACAAGTGCTGCCGACCGTTTGTGATTTGTTAGGTATCACCGACGGTTGCCGCAAGAGTGACGTGTGCTTTTCATTTGGGATCCCACACATTTCCTGGAAAAAATACGACTGGGATTGTATTTTGCATTGGGCACGGTTTATTCCCAGTTCTCGTGTGTGATAACGCGACATCACAAACGGTTCCGGCGAACCTACGCACACGTAGTAGCGCTGCGAATCGTTTGCGATCTACTGTGTATCACCGATGGTTCCAATACGATTGACGTATGCTTTCCGATGTGGATCGCACACACTCATTTAGTTGAACCGTGTGCGAAGCAATTGTCAGGTTAAAACAAAAATATCCCATTTTGAATCGGCACGCAAAAAGCAAATTCGCCACAATATTCAATTGAACAAATAAACAAAAATATCCCATTTTGAATCGGCACGCAAAAAGCAAATTCGCCACAATATTCAATTGAACAAATAGTGTCCACAGGAAGAACATTCATCAGATTTCGCAACAATTGCAAATGAACATATGGTAGCTAAATTCCAATGATTTGTCCACACATATATGCATTACATAATTAATCATAGTGTATGAAATACGAAGACCTCATCAGATGGAAAATAATGGATCCATGCATTATATGTTTAGCGGCTAACTCTTACCCAATGTTTCAGGAGAAACCGTGCTGAAATCTTCATCATCACCAGTGGGATTGATGTATGATCTAGGAAGAAGTCGCGGATAAATCTCCGAACCATCAGCAATTCACCAGCCGGGAGCAGTTCACGGGTCCTCGGTTTTAAGATGAGCTGCAGTATTTTTAAGATCAGAATGTGCCATATGAGTGGAGTAGAAGATATTAATTAAGATAGACTTACTGGTACTAATTTGCGAGGATTGTCACAACTATTAGCAGATTTGCAGATGGAGATCATGTGTCTGCAAACATAGTATCCACAAAGGTTGATCCCTGCTTCTTGCTGAGGACACTGAAGTTTTTTGTACAAAATTAGTCATGTATTTGTCTTGTTAGGAACAACCTAACTGGTGTTAGATGTATTATTTTTCTTTGGACAAAATAGAAAGAGGTTTATTTAGAAGCTTGAACATTTGACTAGCGTAAGGAACGGTATTTGCAGACTGTTGGATAAATTTTCCGAAAATAATGGATTTCGGTGTGTTACCGGAGAAACGATCTCGTGCTACAGAGGTAGTTTCCTCTTGAACAGGTTCCCTGTTTTAGTTTCCCACAATGCGAGCACACTGCAAATGATGATGAATTTTGACAACATCAATTATTGAACCAGATATGAATGCAAATTAATTTCAACATCATAGAATTCAATACCTATCCAAGAATTGCTGAAGATGCGTCAGATCCTGAGCGTTTGTTGACTCTCTGAGAGAATCGATGTAGTAAACTATGTGCTTGTTTGGAACAATGAATACCAATATCCAGTGATTGCTACATATTAAGAAAGTCATGAACTTACGAATGATGTCGAAATCTGAAAGACAATCAGTGTATGCGTGGTTGTTTACTTGACTTACCCTTCATGATATGGCCAAAGAAATGATTCTGCATGGGACGTGTTTTCGAAGATACGGACGACCGTGTTAACGGCCCAGTCTCGTCAGTCCTTTTCATGTAATGCTGTGCCATTTGCTAATGCAGGATCTAAGAAATACACATCCTCACTTTGTCTTCTCTGTGCGTTCAATCCCCTGAGAGGAATAAAATGCAGTTAGTTGTTTATCATTTACAGCCTTGTATGGACAAGTTGATCAGCGTTTGTTAAGTACTTACAAAATCACGCATCTAACAAGAGTGGCATCGAGCACGTTGAAGTTGAAGAAGAGATGTAAGTCCTCGAAACTCACAATGATGGAACCAACATTGTGTCGGAACTGATCTCTGTTGTAGTGGACTAGCAAATGGTGATGACCTTCTGACATTTGATCCATGCAATATTCATGTAACTCGCGACAACTTGAGATGCACTCATCAAAGTATTTGCCAACAAGAAATGGCTGACCATGGACGTAATTGCGTGCTTCAAGTATGTCTGCTTTGCTTTTAGCAAGCAACAATTCTACTTGTTCATCATCCATGGCGTCAGAAATAATATTACTCCCCGATTCGAACAAGCTGTTGTTAATTTGGTTCTGGGTGATGAGTGCTTTAAGTAAGAGGCAATCGTTCTCTTCCCTCTTCACTTTCCCGCTGTGCTTCCTCGTGGTTGTGGGTGTAGCCTTTTTGGCCACTTCCTTCTTGGTACTTGAAGCATTTCTGGCAGAACGTCTGGTTGCATGCATGGTAGACTGCCGAGCAGACGGTGAAGCTTGGACGGACTTCTTAGCAGACTGTTTATCTATGCTGGACCGCTGAGATGGCGGTGCTGTAGTGGCGGACTGCTGGGCTGTACATGCATTGAAGCTATGTCGGGTTTCTGTGCAGATGGTGCCAACCTGTCGGTGTGTTGAGGAGGCCGTGCCAACGCGTTGGTTTGCTGAGCAGGAAGTGTTGACGCATTGGTATGCTGATCACGCGCCTGCGGACCGACGGACTGATGAGTAGTCGGTTTTGGACCTACAGACTGCTTACCAGGCGGTTCTGAAGCATCAGACTGCTTAGCAGTCTGTTCCACCAGGTTGGTCTCCTGAGCATGTGCTGCAGCTGGGTCTCCTCCCGCTGCTTCACCGGTCGGCAACTGAACCGGTGGTGCGTCATCAGCAGTTGTAGGCCTTGCCACTGGCTGCTTTGGGGCGGAGGATGACATGGCCTGTACGCCACAAAGTCTGTCCGGCTGATCACAGGTTGATGCATCAGCCCACGAGAGCTGCTCTGGCAAGGGGAGCGTCACCGGTTGAGGGGTGACAGTGGTTGCTCTTGGCGGGGCTTCAGGAATCTCACCGATGAACTCTATTTCCTTTCGTGGCCACTGGATGTGATGTAACAGTGTTTCTCCCAAGGTCCTTTGCTCATCGAAGTCTCCTAGGACATTCTTCAGGGCAAATTCATTGAATCCAGGCTTTACTTCAGTCACATAGCACTTCACACAGCCCGACTTCAATGGCACATTGTCCAAGAAGAGGCCATCTTCCAAGAAGGGTGGGCAAACCTAGGCTGTTGCACATTTTAATGTACCTTCATAATGTGTAAGCACGCCCTTCAGTCTGTCTTTCATTCCAGATAGATCAGATATAGCATCATAATGAGCAGCTGCAGTCTCAGTGTCGCCGGGGTCAGCTGATGCACAGCTACTCTTGTGCAGTGTTGTGGCACAATAAGCAGCATCATCCATGCCCGCCTCCCCTCCCATCTGCTGGCTATCTGTCGTGTTAGAGTCTTCTGCATCATCATCATTGACTCCTCAACATCCTTTCGAACAGCCAGATAAATCTCCTTCTTCAACTTTTCAAACAATGCATTCTGCTTCATTTCGCTCCTCGCTTTTTTCATGCTGAGCCTCTCTTCTTTGCTGAGTGTGAAAGCCCTCTTGTGCGGGACATTAACGCCTATACCCCTTGCACGGCCAGGGGGCTCTTTTGTGTCCAGAGCAATGGACAGAATGTCACATGGCCCTGAGTTCCTGTAGAACCTTCCAGGGATCTTGGAAGCATCTACCATCACTTCATACAGTTTGGCGTCACGTGCGTTTTCAAAGTAATAAGTTGTGTCATCACGCCTCTTTGCACATGCCCGCAAGTAGTCTCTGGCGCGTTCTCCCTTGATTTCACTAAAGGCCGGACTCCCACCCGCCGCTACTGCTTCTTTGTCCTCCTGTTCCAATATCAGTTTCATGTAGTATCCTGCCACACCCATACGGTGGGGGTGTATGTTCTTCTTCTGAAGTTCCGATTGCTGAAACCCTTCGCAGCAAACTCTGAAGTTGCCCTGACCCTTTTGAATTCTGCCCAGTCTGCCTTTGTAATTTGGGGGTATGCGGGGATTGGGTCCTTGCCTTCACTCAAGTACTTCTTGTACAACATGTGCTTCTAGTTTCTCCAAGCATCCCTAGCCTTCTTCAGTGCAGCGTGTTCCACCTGCATTCTCCATTGCTCTGGAACGTTGAAGTGATCCAGGATCTCCCGGACTATCCTTCGCCGTGTTTCTGTGTCAGCCTTCCGAAAGCTCGGCAGATTAATGTTGAGCCTTGCCCTGCCAACAAATCCACACACACTCCTGAACCTCATGCGTGCTTTATCTGGTTTAGTTGGAGCCTAGGACTTTAAATCAATCTCGGTTACTTCATATACACCTTTAGGCTGGTGTGTGGGCTTCCTTGGAGCGTTCCTTCATGTCCTGACCGGAAGGGTAATTGCTGCAGCTCTATCCCGTTCATGACTAATTGATCCCTCAGAATCTGCTAAAGACCTAGGGTTGTCCGAATCAGATGAAGATACATGGCCTGAAGGAGTGCTGTCGCTGCTACTCGGCATCTACAGAGAACACATGCGGAACTCAGGAAAGGAGGATAAGCATAAAACTAACAACTTGGTATCAAGCTTTCTAAACATGCCATGCAATAATTTAGAAAATGTACAGCTAATTTATTAAGTTTGTGTGACTCGGGCGCCCGCGATCTGTAAATAGGCAGTAACTTATTGGAACAAATACAACTTATATGTAGTAAGGAAGGTAGATAGTGAACATATATACGCTCTCAGTTATTTTATAGCCAATTTGGGAACATACGAAATGAAATTGGAAGAGGGATTGCGAGGAAATATGCCTCACCGCGATGGAGAGCAGTAACTAACAGGCTTCTTAATGCAAACCCGGCCGAACCACAGGAGAGGTGAGGGTTACTACATCGATATGCTCGAGGGTGGCTGGCGAGCATGAAGACGGCGAGGCGCGGGCCGCCGCGTGTTGGGAACAACAGTGGAGGTAGGCTTGACGCCGAAGAGCGAGCACACGGCCGGGGTGAGCACGGCGGCGCCTGAGAGGGTTCTGCTATGGATCTGGGGGAGGGGGAGATGGCGAAGGAGATTGGGTGGACTAGTTGAGTGAAACGCGGGCGGACGGTGGGGGGTGTTGGCGGCCTAGGTGAAAAGGGTGAAAAATATCCCCGGTCGCCGCGCGCGCGGAAAGGCCTCTGCAAACGGTTGCCTCCAAGCGCTCGTGTGCACAAACAGAATAATTTCGTTTGAAATGAAGACGTACTAATTTTGAAATGAAGACGTGAGTTCATCGTTTCTCATCTAAATTTTTCGCACGTAAACCAATCACAATTTTACCACGGGTTTGATTTGCTGGCGCATTTCAGGTCTCGTGTGCTATATGTAAGACATTTTTTGGCATTTACCGTGCATGTTTGCATATAAATCAATTCCTAGCCGGACTGCATTTCCCGTCAAAAGGGATGAGGATTGCCGTTCGATCTGGGAGCATCCAATGGTGCAGACGTACGATCCGTGGGGTTTGGGTTCCGGCCAATCAGAACGCACGACTCAGATCGCACGTGCAGCGAGGGGGGAGGGGCATCGGCCACGGTTTGGTAGGCACACGGCATTCGTGTGTGAACCGTGTGCTATTTGAAAACATTTTTTTGGGAGGAGCTATTTGAAAACATGTACATGTGTTGTCGAAAGGGATGAGGATCGCCGTTCGATCAAGGAGAATCCAACGGTGCAGACGTGCAATCTGTGGGGTTTGGGTTCTGGCCAATCAGAACGCACGACTCAAATCACGCGCGTGGCAGAGGGGTGGGGGGTGCATCGGCCACGGTTTAGTGGACACACGGCTTTCGTGAGTGAACCGTGTGCTCTTTGAAAACATTTACATTACCTAACATCATATTTTTGTTCGAATGAAAACATGAGTTCGTCGTTTCGCCTCCAATTTTTTTCCACGGTAAGAAATCATGAGTATAGTGGAGAGTGTCATATACTAGTATCATGAATATACAGTACATATGATACTACCTTTAATTAATTTTAGCGCATAGCTAGTATAATACATAGAGTATATATAGTATATCATATATATACATATCATATTTATTGCCATGCATGGCACAAATTAGCATCGCATTTAACATGATACGGTATATACCTACTATATGTTACTCTAACCCTCTTTATATATATTTAATTCTTTGCCACATCAGCATATATACTTGCTATTTCCGAGTGCATGACATCGTCGGCTATGATACCACCACTATGGCCAGCCTTATATTAGGGAGTATCATATAGTACTATATATATAGTATCATGCATATGATACTAGTGTATGATACTACATACGTATCTTCATAGTGCATATATAGTATCATAGAGTAGTACTAGCTCCCTCTGTAAACTAATATAAGAGCGTTTAGACTACTAAATAGTGACCCAAACGCTCTTATATTAGTTTACGGAGGGAGTATATATCATAGATGACCATATTTATGGCCATGCATGACACAAAGTAGTATAGGATTTATTATATATATATATATATGTGTGTGTGTGTGTGTGTGTGTGTTACGGTATCTACCTATGTTACTGCTTCTTTGCCACATCATCATATTTTCTATTTCCGGGTGCATGATACCGGCTATGATACCCCCACTATGGCCACCCTAATAAGGCTGGTCATAATATGGGAGTATATATCATAGATGACCATATTTATGGCCATGCATCACACAAAGTAGTATAGGATTTATTATATATATATGTGTGTTACAGTATCTACCTATGTTACTGCTTCTTTGCCACATCATCATATTTTCTATTCCGGGTGCATGAGACCGGCTATGATACCCCCACTATGGCCACCCTAATAAGGCTGGTCATAATATGGGAGTATCAAGCGGTATGATGCATGCCAACTAGACTTTTTGGATGATGTGGCACACAGTTAAATTATGAAAGAGAGGGTGTGTGGTATCATATCATGATACCATATCATATTAAATGTTGTACTACTTTGTGTCATGCATGGTAATTAATAAGGAACCTAAGATACTAACTCATGATACTATGCATGCGCGCATTACGGAGGTATTGCCGATCATATACTAGTATCATGCATATATACTCCCTCCTTTCCGGTTTATAGGCTTATCTCAAAATTTCAGTTTTTCCATTTTATAAGGCTCAATTTGGTTGTTCCCCATCACATGTCAAGATTCCAAGGTGCAATAAATCATTGCATGCAAGTATTAAGAGAAAGTTGACCAATGCATGTACTTTATATATGCATGCATGTATTGCAATTAATACATTGGAATACATAAATTTTTGAGGAAAACAAAAGCATTAATTGGGTGTTCTTGCAAACTAGAAAAGGTATTCCACCACTCACCATCTACCTTGGTTGGTGAGATTTTTGAATTGAGCCCTATAAGGCTGGTTGTAATGGGGAGTATCATATATATATACTAGTAGTATCATGCATATATATGATAGTGTAGCTAGGATACTAGCTAGCTACTTCCGTAATGCATAGTATCATAAGTTAACATCTTAGGTTGCCTTACTAATCACACAAAGTAGTAGTACAACATTTAATATGATACGGTATCATGATATGATACCACATCCCCTCTTGTGTGCCACATCATCTAGAAAGTCTAGTTGGCATGCATGATACCGCTTATGATAATACCATTACAACCAGCCTAGCTAAACAGGAAAGGAGGGAGTATGAGACTAGCTAGCCACAATGGAGAGTAGTACACTGGTAACATACACATATCCCTAGACGACTATATATGTTACTACCTTCATAGTGGGTAGTAACATAAGTGGAGTGTCATGCAGAGCTTCATTTCTTAGGTTACAGACTCATGCATATTGCATTGGGACATGTGATGCTACAATAACTATCAGTTACTGAAACTATCTCTCTCCTCATTAACTTATTGCCACATAAGCAAGTTTGCTAAGTTGGAGTCGGTGTTACTGCTGAAGTTACTCCCACTGTGGCTAGTCTGATACTAGCTAGTCGTCTATGATATACTAGCTACCTCACTAAGAGCATGGTTAATAATACAACCAAGGGTCGACTATAAGAAGTTGACATGTCATATAAGCCAACCTCTTAGCGGGTATGTACAATAATAAGTTTTATATACGTACTAGTTTATCAATAGTTGGCCCACCTTACATCCTCACAAAGTGTCTTGGGTCTCCTGTTGCAGCTGGCTCTACTAACCAAGAGCCCGCTTCTCTTCTCTTTCCTTGAACTAATAAGCACATATATATTATTCTATTCCTTATAGCTAGACTACCCACAGTGGGAGTAACATAGGTAATAACATCACACATATCTACTCCCATTGTGGGTACGGTATATAGTCTTACTATAGTATGAGAGTACTACCCACAATGGGAGTAACATAGGTAGTAACATCACATATATCTAGATAAAGTAGATGATGTGGCAAGCAATAAATGAAGAAAGAGAGGAAAGTAGTAACATAGCTAGTTACTAGTAGTATGAGTAACATCACATGTACATATCAAGGCAAGATGTGTCTATAGCCTAATAAATGAAGTGTTGCATGTTACCACACATATATGTTACTCCCCACTATAGAGGTAGTAACATAGACTAGTGTAACACATGGGCATGTTACTAGTCTATGTTACTACCCATTGTGGCTAGTCTGAGTAACATAACACATCTCAAGGCAAGATGAGTCTATAGCCTAATAAATGAAGTGTTGCATGTTACTACACATATGTTACTCCCCACTATAGAGGTAGTAACATAGACTAGTAACATTCTATGTTACTACCCATTGTGGCTAGTCTTATGTCACTCTATTGTGTACTTACTTGCTCTAATAATGCATAGTATCATATAGTAGCTAGTATCATATGTAGTACTTTATTTATATTGTCATGCATGACACATATATAGTAGCATAACATTTATTATAATACGGTTTCATGATATGATACTTAACCCTCTCTTTCTTCATTTAATTAATTCTATGACAACTCATCAAAATTGCCTAGTTGGCATGCATGATACTAGCTATGATACCCCCTTACTATCAGCCTAGCAAAGGTGTACAAATCATTTGTGCGTCACTTTGTGAGTTTTCATCCGTTTGTTCGAGAAGCAGGGAGAAGTTTCAAACATTTCGGCCGCGAGGTGCGGCCACTGGCGTAGGCCTAGTTGGTATTTTAATTACAGAAAATTCAGATGGAGTTTAGACATCATCAAAATCGATGTGTGCCTGTGGCGTGCTCTCACGACCCCGTGGAAAAAAATTGGTAAAGTTTGGCACAAGTTTTGATGACCGCTCCTTCCAAACCGGAGCATCTCACATGAAGGATCATGGTTTTCCAAAAGGAGACGTGTCAATTCAAACTCCTATGGCCGGTGACTTCATCGTTTGGCCTCATAAAAATTTCCACGGTACGCAATCACTATTATACCACGGGTTTGAGGGTTCTGGCCAATCAGAAAGCACGACTCATATCATGGGCGGGGTGGTGGCGGGGTTTGGTCGGCACACGGCTTTCATCAACGAACCATGTGCTATTCGCAAACCAGATTGCATATTTTTGTTCACACATACTGTAGTGAGATCGATTGAGTGTGCTACCTCTATGATATAATAATAATAACAAAAAACAGTTCATATTCATTGCCTGAGCTGACAGCATATCAAGGTCAACATATTAACGGTTCTTACATCAACAGAAAACCAGGCATAACTCACAAATTCAGTACACGCGACAGTTCTGAATTGAAAGAATTAAGTTGCAGGGTAGGCATAAAGACTAGTCTTATAGCTTAATTCCCATGTACATGTGGGAACTGGGATCATTAAGTTGACCCCGAATGAACTTGGGGTTTTTGATGATTTTAAACTTCTTCTCTGTTGCACTGGTGCATGATCCCTTGGCTGGCAACTCATCAAATTCATCGTACTCGTCCTGATCGGCAACATCATCGACACCCAGTACCCTTCTCTTCCCATGCATCGCTAAATGGCCCTTCTTATGCAAGGGGTCTTCCACAAAGAAAATCTGGGTAGCATCGCTGGCAAGAATGAATGGGTCGGCGTGATATGCCATCATTGTCCTGTTAACACAGGTCTTCCTGTACTCATCAATCCTTACCTGACCAAGAGGGATCCATGCGCACCTGAATAATGCCACCTTAACTTTCACATAGTCAAGCTCCCAAATCTCTTTGATGGTTCCATAGTATACCCTTTTATCAGCTTCATTTACAATCATGCATTCTATTCGAACAGAGCTGTTCTGATACGAGGTCTTCTTATCACGTTCCTTAGTGTAGAACGTGTATCCATTTATGTCATATGCTTCGTACGTCAGCACCGTAGGTGATGGCTTTTGTGCCAACCATGTAGCAATGTCATCGATGGATCCTTGTGCCAAACGGTTCTTCAGCCATTCGGCGTAGTTCTTAGTGTGCTTCTTCATCTCCACCTCTGATGAAGGCACCATTAGTAAGAATCATTGGCGTATCTCCGCCAAGTGTTCTTCGGCATAAGCGATGAGAACTAGGCTGTTAAGAAGTACCATCAAATGGGCTTTCTCTGCCAATTCTCCGGGTGCAGCCATTTGCGTGCCAGCAAGGACTGGATGACCTTTCAGCCTTCCCTCGTGGCAAGAGAGGGCAAACCTATAGGTCTTTGTTTCATGTATTCAGTGCAAAACTCAACCACCTCCTCCGCGGTATAATCTTGTAGGATGCTTGCCTCTGGATGGTTTCGGTTTCGACAAAAGCGCTTCAGGATTACCATGAACCGCTCGAAGGGATACATGTTGCAAAGAAAGGACCACAATACTTTATCTCGTCGACAAGGTGCACAGTGAGATGGACCATGATATCAAAGAATGACGGTGGGAAAAACATCTCTAGGTTGGACAATATTCTTGCAATATCATCTTGCATATGATCCAACTCTTCAGGATCTACAACTTTCTGCCATATAGTTTGTTGAAGAAATCACAGAGGTCAATGAGTGTGTTTCTTATATCTTTATCCATCAGATTCCTGATGGCCACCGGGAGGATTTGTGTCAAAATTACGTGGCAATCATGTGACTTCATGTGTCCCAACTTCATTTTACCTGAGCTCACATCCACGAGACTTTTGATGTTTCCGGAGTAGGAAGAGGGTGTCTTAACTGACAACAAATAGGTGAAGAACTGTGTTGCTTCTTTCGTACTGAAATTGTAACTCTGGCGAGCTTCACCATCCTTTCTTTTACCTTTAATCTTGAGCAGAGTACCAAGGATGCTTTCACAAATGTTCTTCTCTACGTGCATGACATCGATGCAGTGACGTGCACGTAGAATCTCCCAGTAAGGTAATTTCCAGAACACCGATTTCTTCTTAAACACTTGATCCTTGGGTGTTAGTTTCACCGTCAAAGGGTGGTTCTTGCCAAGCACAACATTAATTTTTTTAGCCATGTTGTGGACCACCACCCCTTCATAGGGTCTTGGGGCTACAGCTGCCTCTGCCATACCATCAAATTCAGCTTTCATCTTTCGGTATGGGTGATGTTTCTGTAAGAACCTACGATGATGCAAATACACTGTTTTGTGTGAGTTGCGAAGTCTTCTGCTAGCTGTCCTATCCATGCATGTGACACACTCTACTTCTCCCCTTGTTTTCTGCCCCGATGTGTTGCCTAATGCCAGCATATCTTGAATGGTGTGCACCAGCATGGCATGTAGATTGAAAATCTCCTTTCTGTAAGCATCATAACATTTTACAGCAGGCGCATCTATCCACACTATCAGCAGTTCTTCTACCAGTAGTTGAAACTAAATGTCGATGTCATTTCTAGATTGCTTCGGGCCTTGGATAATCATTCACATCATAATGTATTTTTTCTTCATACACAACCAAGGAGCTAGGTTATATATGCACAGAAGCACCAGCCATGTGCTGTGATTGGTGCTCATATCGCCAAAAGGATTCATCCCGTCAGTACACTCCCTGAGCCTTATACTTCTAGGATCCTTGGCAAAATTTTCAAACTTTTTGTCGATTAATTCCCACTGAGCCCCATCTTTCGGGTGCCTCATATACTTATCCCCAATTCGCTCATCATGATGCCACCGCAACCTCTTTGCCTCTCTAGGGTTTGCAAACAAACGCCTCAACCTTGGAATTAAAGGCAAGTACCAAACAATCTTGAACGGGACTCCTGTCTTGATCTTGTCGTCCAATTTGTACTTGTCCTTTGCTCTCCTGCGCTTGTATCGTGCATGCTTGCATGTGGGACATGCACGATAATCTTTGTACTCACCACGGTACAATAAACAATCATTCACACAAGCGTGTATCTTCTGTACTTCAAGTTCCAATGGGCAAATAATTTTCTTCGCTTCATTCGTGCTTCTGGGGAGCACATTATCTTCCGGAAGAATTTGTTTTAAAAGACCTAACATCTCTGTGAAGCCCTTGTTTGATAGACCGTTTGCTGCTTTAAATCTAAGAAGCGCCAGGGTGGCACTCGACCTGGAATATTTCTTTTTGCAACCTGGATACAATTCTTTCTGGGAGTCCGCATCAATGGTTGGCAGATCCTTGTACCCAATCATATGCTTATCTGGGCCCTCGAAATCTGCAATCATAGCAACAAAATCTGGCATATCAAGATCGTCGTCATCTGCGTCGACGTCTTGGTTTTCCAGTGGGCGTTTCGGCTTTCCGGTGTTCCATTGGTAGCTTGACGCCTCTGCCCCGATGTTAGATTCAACATCCATGTGACACTGCTCGGGGTTTGGCTTCTCGCTGCCCTGGGTATCTTCATCCATGACCTCCTCTTCACCGTGTCTGGTCCAACGTGTATATCCATCCATGAATCCCCTAGAGACTAAGTGCATCTGGACATCTGCAACTTCATGTGACTCTGTATTCGCACAATCAGTACATGGACACAGGATGTAATCCGCATAACCAATTCTCCTCTTTGTACTTTCAGCCAAATTCATGAACTCTGTCACGCCACTGATAAAATCTGCGGTTTTCTGATTCTTCATCCATCGAGATCGTTCCATCTGCAGCACATGAATGGTAATTAAAAACAAAACAACAACATTAATACACGGATTAACTGCTGTCCAAAGATGCGTGCATAAATCACAAGGTTTTATTTTAATAATTACTGAGGGCGCTCCATGTTGTTATCCAGACGTGTTATGCCAAAAATTAATGGCCAGTCAATTTACACGTAGAGTACTAGTACAACACTACACTTAGGAATTGAATACCTAAATTTAGCCACTCACGAAAAGAATACCTTAATTAATTAGCCGCGCGGCGACCTCCACCCAGCAGATAGACAAGCGCGATGTGGTGGCACGCTGAGACAGCAGGGTCGAGGAGCAAAGCTTAGTGCGGCTGCCGCCTGAAGTTCGACCTCCACTATCCCGCCATCGACCGCGATGGATGTGCACGAATCACGCCGCCGCCGACCTCGATGGTTGAGCTCCTCCTATCTCCCGCCGCAGAACGAGGATTGACCTCCTATGACGCCGCCACCGCCCACCGACCGAGGATTGACCTCTTCTCCGGTAGCCGCTGCCTACACCGCCGCCGCCATCTCTATATGCAGAGCGGCTATTTTTTTACGGATATCCGCGGAGCGGCTATTTACACGGTATCTCACCGTAACTCAATTATATGGACAGGGTAGTACATCAGATACGGTTATGTAATGGCAACCGTGTCTAACCTACGTTGTCTTCTCACACGGTTTGGTGCGGAAATCGTGTGTGACGTTGTAATACCTAACACAAACGACATGTACAAACAGTGTGCTGTATACAACATATATATAGTGCCATTAGTAGTTCCCGACCGTTAGCTTATCTCCACAGTTTCCCCATTTCCCCCAAATCCCTACATAGCCTCCAAATTCCCTCGTGTGGCACTGACATTGGGGGAATGCGGACGAGTGGTGCTGATGGTTTCGGTCTGGCTGCTCCTGCTCGTATCACGGTCACGACGGCGGTCACCGCCGAGCACTTGCCTAAGGTCATCAGAAGGCAGGTGTACTACGGATCTGAATCATCCTGTCAGGTTCCAATCTATCCCGATCTTTTTACCATGTCCAAAGTATGGCTCCTTACTGAATCCGTCCTGAATGACCCCCCTCCCCCAGGAAAGCGATCTGCCACCGGATCCGGAGCTTGACTCCAGACTCCCGCAACACGAGTTCGACTCCGAGTTTTGCGCCACCGAGAAGTACCAAAAGCTGATTTGTGTGCACGGGCACACTCCCGCTCGACGTATATGCATGCAGGGATTCGACATTGGCAGGCGGTTTCTCAGTTTCCCCTTAGAGGTTAGTGCTAATTTAGTACATCATTTTACTTCAGTTAATGCCACCGCTCATCCAGAATACTATTTAACATTGGCAGGGATATGAGGCTTGTGCCTTTGTTAACTGGCTGGATGAAGAATGGCATGGTAGGGCTCGGAGTGTTATCACCAAGCTCGCAGAAGATAACGTAAAGCTGAAGAAGAAACTGGTTGATCTGGAATGTATAATCAGTACGATGAAGCAAGAAAGAATCAATCACAGGCAACAGATGAAAGCAAGAGACAAGAAGGAACTAGCATGTGTAGTTGTGGTTGTCGCATTAGCCATGTTCTATGCGCTGTTTGCAATGATGATTAGGGGTTTTGTTTGACAGTATTTCTAAAGCACATCTAGATGTGCTCTAAGTAATGCACATCTAGGTCCTATATATGCCATTGATGTTACACGAAGATTCGTGCAGATATTTTCTTTGTCTTTTTTCTTTTCCTTTCTAGTTCGATTATTACTAGCTTTATCAATAAGAAGAGCTCAGTGTATTGCTTGCCAACTGTCCTACTCCGTTCGTTCCGGTACCGGTGCATAATCCCAAAACTCGTTCCTTGTTTTTGCCCTGAAAAAGGAAACCAGCCAAATAGGCAATAGGAGTCATGCGCAACCTCGGGAATTTGGAGCGACTTGTACAAATAATTACGGTTGATTATATCAGCGGTTAGATAATACGTCAACCCCCGCTTCAATCCCTGCTTCAATTGGCAGTTCCTCTTCTCTGCATACCCCGCTTAATTGTCCACCATCTTCATCGTCCCTGGCAGGCCGCGCTACACACTGGCACACACTCTGCAGCCATGTCGAGTGATAGCAAGGACGACAGTTCAGCCAGCAGTCTGGCGCCCGATGATAGGTCAACATCGGAATCATCCCGCTCGTCTTCCATGAGTCCGGCGTCGAGCCCAGACCTCGATTATATCTGGTTCATGGAAGGGACGCCGCCTCTGGAGGCGTCAGACAACAACCAGACGGACGAGGAGCCGTCGGAGGACGAAGAAGAGGACGACGATGATGATGAGGAGGAATGGTCGAACGAGGAGGAGGACGACGATGACGACGGCGGCGGCGATGAAAAGCCAACGGTCAGCGGCAAGAAGCGTCCTCGCCAAGACGAATTCACGGGCCATCCAACAAGAACAACAACAAGAAGGACTAAATTAAGCAGACTGTATATATCTCTGTTTATCCTGTCAATCTCATCGTAGACGGTTAGTAATATGTATTCGACAGAGATCTTCTACATTATCACCAACAGGTTGGTTTGTGAAATGTGTACCCTGACAAGCACACAATTCACAAAAAAGACCATATGGGCTGTCTATAATGATCGCACACAATTCTGATTACCGACCTGTTTTCCGGGTATCACACACATCTTATTACGCTGGATCGTTTGTGTTTACCTCACTCATCGCAAATGGTTCATCGGAGTGAACTGTATGCCGTATATCGCACACACCTTGGTCTGGCTGCCCGTTTCTGTTGTTCTATCTCATCGCAAACAGTTCGTACAGATCAACCGTATGCCCCTCATCGCACACGCAACTAAAATCTGAACCATGTTTGATCTATCATTCATCGCAAACGTTTTGCATCATTTCTGACGGTTTTCATACAGCACCGTTTGCGATTATTGCATCGCACACAGTCTCGAAGGGTCTCTTATCATAGTGTCGCGTTAGCAGCATCTTGCAGTAGTGGTAGTAAACACATGATACTGACAACTATTCAACTGCTTTGGATTACTCTGATAACCAGACTACTGCTGTTGATTCCCTTGGCCAGATTGCTGATTAAAACCACCTTGATTGCCTTGGCCCTAAAAACCGGAGTTTGAGCCACCACCACCAAAGCCAGGTCTGTGAGAGCCGGATCCTGAGCCGCCATTCAGGCCATGATTATTTTGGAAAAAATTGGAATTTCTATACTCCCTCATGATGAAGCAATCCTTCCACAGATGACTGGCCGGCTTCTCTTGCGTACCATGCTTTGGGCAAGGCTGATTCATCATCGCCTCAATGTTAAATTTTGGCCCTCCAAACCGGGGCGTTGACGCTTTCCCCTTACGACACTGATTATTGTTTTGTGCATTGTTGTTAGCCACAAAGTCTAAACCGCTGTCAGCTTTGCGCTTACCGTTGCTACTTTGACCCGCCGTATTATGTTGCTGCCCTTTTGCATTGTCGCTCTTCTTCCCCTTGCCAGCTTTCTCCTCATCAAACTCAGGGTCCTTTGTACTATCAAAGTCGGCATATTTGACAAGAGCCGCCATGAGCTCCCCCATATCGTTGCAATGGCGCTTAAGCTGCCCCAGTTTCTGCTTAAGGGGAAGGAAACGAAAATTCTTCTCCAACATCAGGACCGCTAAACCGGCATTGATACTGTCCGATGAGTGTATAACGGCCGAGATCCAGCGCACCCAATTGGTTGTTGACTCGCCCTCACCTTGGATGCAAGAGTCTAAATCTAGAATCGACATAGGCTGCTTGCACGTGTCTTTAAATTTTTGGATAAAACGCGTCTTCAACTCCGCCCATGACCTCATGGAGTTAGCGGGCAACCCTTTCAACCAAGTACGAGCCGATTCATCCATGGTGAGGTACTTAGCACACACAGCATCACTAACATCCAACATCTCCATGTCCATCTCATAGCTATCAATCCAGGCCTCTGGGGGTTGATCCGCCGTGTAATTTGGCACCTTGTGGGGGCCCTTGAAATCCTTAGGCAGGCGCTCGTTACGTAGAGCCGGCACTAAACATGGCACACCAAGGGTTCTAGAGGTCACTCCTGCCTCCACAGACATCGATGGGTAAGCCAACGATTGCTGTTGAGCCTCCAACTGAGCCGCCAGCTCCGCCTCCCGACGCGCCCTACCCTGGTCCACAAAAGTCTGAGCATCGTTACCACCACGCTGCGGGTCGTGCCTACGAGGCTGGTTATGGTGCAGCTCACTGCTTGAAATTGCTGGCGAGTCAATATGCCTGCTATAACCCCGACTTGGACGTGGGGTCGAATGAATCCGTTCACGGCAGTATGAATAAGCCGCCTGTTGCGCCACCGCTGTCTGAGGAAGCTCTCCGGCTCTCCGTATCTCCATCGCGGCCGGTGACTCGCCTTCAATAGGGAGGGCCGCCAATCGTGTAGCTGCGGCGATCATATTGTCTAGAGGGTTAGAATAATGACCCGGCGGTGTCGGAACATGCTGAGGCGGGGTCAAATATAAACGAGGCGGGTCCGCAACGCATGGCTGAACCGGCGCTCCGGTCATGGGTGGCTCAACAACCCGGTTCACCATGGGAGGGTCACTGGTCCCTGCCCCAGGCGTGTTGAAAAGGTTCCTGGCCTCAAACTCTGTGGGTAGATGGGTCTAATGCCTCCTCCTCATGATGGAGTTTGAAGCGTTTTGATCCAAGGTAAGCCGGAAAGACTCTGCCTGAATCCGTTGTGTCTGAGCGTCCAAAGCAGCTCGTTCCGTGGCCATCCTAGCATTCTCAACCGCAAGTTCTTCCTTGGCTTGAGCTATCTCATCTCGTAGCTTCGCAACATCCACTTTATGTTATTCTTGAGTCTTTGGAGTTACCTCTACCCCCATTGAAGTCGCCAAAGCATCCAAGAGCTCGGTCTGAACCTGAGTCGGCGGGCGCGCAGAGCCGCTCACACTAGCCGTCGCCGCAGTCGTTGAGCTAGAGGTCATAGCCGCAGCAGTCGTCGAACCGAGCACTGGTTGTGTACCGGCCATGAAGATTGCAACCCTGTTCGGCGGCTCATAGGGGTCCGGAATACTGTCACCATCGGAACAGCCCCCAAGCCTACCGTCATGCAGCTGATACATTGAATCGGTCTCACCGGTTGAAGACTCTCCATCAGAGCAGATTACCGTCTCTCCCCTGGACACAAATCCTTCCTCAAGATCCGCCCCATGGATGAAACCAACAAAGGCATGCTTCACGGCGGCTTGAACCTTGGCGGGTCGTACGCGCTGAGCCGTCTCGACGATGTCGGTGCAGGTGTCCGGCTCAGGCCCTGACTCGCCGATCTTTCCGATGAAGACATGGATTCCGCCAAAGGGGACCCAGTACCCGTACTCAATTGAGCCGGCCTCGAGGCCCCATCCAGCGTCGTCGATGTAGAGCTTGCCGCGATGACTCTTAGTCATCCGGCCCACGGTGTATCCCTTGATCCCCGCGAAGCTGCCCTTCAAGAACTCGAAACCACCGTGCCCTTGCCCCACGGTGGGCGCCAACTGTCGTGGACTTAACACGATAGATGCCCTAGCGAAAGGACTTAGGTGTGGAGCCATCACAACTAGGTTAGCTTGAAGGGGTTAAACGGGACAAAGGACATGGAGAATTTACCCAGGTTCGGCCCCTCTCAACGAGGTAAAAGCCAACTCCTGCTTTAGCTTGTATTGCTTGGGTTTTGATTGCCAGGGAGCGAATACGCTTGACCTAGCTCTCGATTGATTGTTACTTGAGTTAACCTGCCACCGGATCACCCCTTTATATACATAGGTTGATGCCCGGCGGCTTATAGAGTCCCGGCCGGCTCATACACAACGTGTCCGGCTCGGTGAACAAATAAGCTTGCCTTATAATACAAGTTAAACATATGGCGGTTCATCCTCTTGGGAGTCAAGTCCCCTCTAGGTCTTTGGCCTTCAATAGGCTTGCTTCATATCCCGCCATCTTCATCTTTAAGTCGCCAGCGGTATGACCCGGCCCCTCCTGGGTGGGTCATACCCAATGGTTATATCCCCAACAAAGCCTGTATTTACAAGAAAGTGAGTGGGAGCTCAGTAGCATTTCTGATATTATATGTGGATGCCATATTGTTGATTGGAAATGATATAGAATTTCCGGATAGCATAAAAGGATACTAGAATAAGAATTTTTCAATGATAGACCTCGGTGAAGCTACTTAAATATTGAGCATCAAGATCTATAGTAATAGATCGAGACCCTTAGTAGGACTTTCATAAAGCACATACCTTGGCAAAGTTTTGAAGAAGTTCAAAATGGATCAGTCAAAGAAAGAGTTCATGCCTGTGTTGCAAGGTGTGAAGTTGAGTAAAGACTCAAAGCCCGACCACGGTAGAAGAGAGAGAGAGAGAGAGAATGAAAGTCATTCCCTATAGGTTCTATAAATTATGCCATGTTGTGTGCCTTGCCATGAGTTTGGCAAGGGGGTACAATAGTGATCCAAGAGTGGATCACTGGACAACTGTCAAAATTATCCTTAGTTATCTAAGAGGACTAAGGAAATGTTTCTCGGTTATGGAGGTGATAAAGAGTTTGTCGTAAAGGCTTACGTCGATGCAAGCTTTGACACCGATTTGGATGACTCTGAGTCTCAATCTGGATACGTATTGAAAGTGGGAGCAATTAGCAAGAGTAGCTCCATGCAGAGCATTGTAGACTTAGAAATTTGCAAAATACATATGGATCTGAATATGGCAGACCCGTTGACTAAACCTCTCTCACAAGCGAAACATGATCATACCTTACAACTCTTTGGTGTTAATCACATGGCGATGTGAACTAGATTATTGACTCTAGTAAACTCTTTGGGTGTTAATCACATGGCGATGTGAACTTGAAGGAAATATGCCCTAGAGGCAATAATAAAGTTGTTATTTATATTTCCTTATTCATGATAAATGTTTATTATTCATGCTAGAATTGTATTGATCAGAAACCTAAATACATGTGTGAATATATAGACAAACACTGTGTCCCTAGTAAGCCTCTACTTGACTAGCTCGTTGATCGAAGATGGTTAAGCTTTCCTAACCATGGACATGAGTTGTCATTTGATAACAGGATCACATCATTAGGAGAATGATGTGATGGACAAGACCCATCCGTTAGCTTAGCACATTGATCGTTTAGTTTTATTGCTATTGCTTTCTTCATGTCAAATACATATTCCTTTGACTATGATATTATGCAACTCCCGGATACCGGAGGAATACCTTGTGTGCTATCAAACGTCACAACGTAACTGGGTGATTATAAAGATGCTCTATAGGTATCTCCGAAGGTGTTTGTTGGGTTGTGTTGGGGATATTACCACTGGGCGTAAACCGGCCAGGAGAGGCCGGGTTAACCCTATAAGTAGTTCATTTGTATCTGAAGTCCATGAAGACAGACGGTGACGCTTCATGAAGGCCCAGGCCCCAAAGCCAGTTTAAGGCCTGTAGACATAAACTGGCATTGATATGTAAACTTGTGTTGTAAGATAGAAGTAGCAGAGACCGAGCCGGACACTATTATGAGCCGGCCTCGGATTCTGTAAACCGACGGGCGTCAACCCATGTATATAAGGGGACGACCCGGCGGCGGTTCAAGGACAACAGACAACAACTCGAGACTGAGGCAAAGCGTATTCGCTCCCTGGTCATCGAAACCCCATCAATTCCATCACAACTAGACGTAGGCTTTTACCTTCATCGTAAGGGGCCGAACTAGTATAAAACTCTCTTGCGTCCCTTGTCCGCTTTAACCCCTTTAAGCTAACCCGTAGCGATGGCTCCACGACTAAGTCCTTTCTCTAGGACATCTGCCGTGACAAAACCACGACAGTTGGCGCCCACCGTGGGGCTATCGCACGATGGTTTCAAGTTCTTGGAGGGCAACTTCGAAGGACTCAAGGGTTACGCTGTGGGCCGGATGACCAAGAGTCGTCGCGGCAAGCTCTACATCGACGATGCAGGCTGGGGCCCCGAGGCCGGCTCAATCGAGTACGGGTACCGGGTCCCCTTTGGTGGCATACACGTTTTCATTGGCAAGATCGGCGAACCGGGCCCTGAGCCGGACATCTGCACCGACCTCGTCGAAACGGCTCAGCGTGCGAGATCTGCCCGGGTCAAGCCTGTCATGAAGCGTGCCTTCGTGGGAGTTATCCATGGAGGGGAATCTGAGGATAGATCGGAATCTGGTGGTGAGACCGTCGTTTATTCCGGCGACGAGTCATCGACCGGAGAGACCGAGTCGTTATATCAGTTACAAGATGGCCGGATTGGGGGCTGTTCCGATGGCGACAGTATTCCGGACCCCTTTGATCTGCCAAACCGGGTTGCGATCTTCATGGCCGGCACGCAACCGGCGCTCCACTCTTCGACCGCAGCGGCGATGATTTCCGGATCGGCAGCGGCGGCAGCGGCCGGGGCAGGAGGCCCTGTGCGACCGCCAGCTCAGGTTCTATCTGATTTGTTTGACGCGTTGGCAACGCTGATGGCGGAGGTTAACCCGGCGGATCAGGATGCACACAATGCGGAAATCGCGAAAGTGAAAGATCAGATCACCCAGGCCAAAGCCGACTTAGCAGCTGAGGATACCAGGATAGCCGCGGAGCGGGCCGCTTTGGATGCACAAGCTTACCGGATTATGCTGGATCAGAGTGCGTCGAACGAAGTCCTGAAGAGGAGGCACCGATCTCGCCTGCCGCCGGTTTATGACGCTAGAAATCTCTTTAACACCCCAGGAGCAGGGACCAGTAATCCGCCGGTGGTAAACCGGGCGGAGGCACCTGGAGCAGGGGCGCCGGTTCAGCCACGTTTGGTGGATCCGCCTCGTCAGAACAACATTGTAGCACCGCATGTCCCCACGCCACCGGGTCATTATTCTAACCCGATGGACAACATTGTCGCTGCCGCTTCACGGCTGGCGGCCATCCCGATCGAAGGCGATTCTCCGGCGGCGGTCGAGACGCGTCGGGTTAAGGAGCTTCTTCAGACAGCCTTGGTTCAACAGGAGGCTTATTCATATAGTCGCGATCGGATTCATTCCACTCCCCGTCCAAGCCGGAGTTACAGCAGGCGTATGGATGAACCGGCAGTGTCAAGCAATGCGCGGAACCGTGATCCGCCCCGTGGCAATAACCCGGCGGGTGGTGCTGGTGATGCTCAGGAGGTGGTGGACCGGGCTCGGGCACGCAGAGAGGCCGAGTTAGCGGCGCAGCATGAAGCCCGTCAGCTTACTCCGGTTCGTCCAACCACATCGGTGGAACCAGGAGTTACCTCTAGTTCTTTGGGAGTGCCATGTCTTGTCCCAGCGTTGCGCAATGTGCGCCTGCCCAAGGATTTCAAGGGCCCGCGCAAGGTGCCGAATTACACCGCCGATTTATCCCCTGAAACATGGGTCGAAAGCTATGAGATGGCCATGGAGATGCTGGATGTGGATGATGCGGCATGTGCGAAATACTTCACCATGATGCTAGAAGGGACAGCCCGCACTTGGTTAAAGAGCTTACCGGCTAATTCTATCAGGTCATGGGCCGAGTTGAGAGCCCGGTTTATTCAGAATTTCAAGGATACATGCAAGCAGCCCATGTCAATTGTGGACTTAGCTGCCTGTGTCCAGGAGGAAGGAGAGTCAACAACCCATTGGGTGCGCCGGGTTTCGGAGATTTTGCATTCATCAGACCGCATCAACGCTGACACCGCAGTTTTAACATTGGAAGGCAATTGCCGGTTTGAACCCCTGAAGTTGAAGTTGGGACGGCTCAAACGTCATTGTAATGACATGGGAACCCTCATGGCTGCACTGGTGAAGTATGCCGACTCTGATAGTACCAAGGATCCCGAGTCTGACGATGATAAGACAGGGAAGGGAAAGAAGAGCGGCAACGCCAAGGGGCAGCACCACAACCCGGCGGGTCATGGAAACGGCGGCAAGCGTAAAGGCGGACCACGGTTTAGACTTTGTGGCTAACACTAATACACATGACAAGGGCCAGCGGCGTAAGGGTAAACCGCCCCAGCGCGGTGGAAGGCCAAGTCCTAATCCGGACCGTTTGTCTTATCTGTTGAACCAGCCCTGTCCAAAGCATGGGACGAAGGAGGACCCGTCCACGCACCTCTGGAAAGATTGTTACATCATGCAAGAGTTCAAAAATTCTGATTCTTTCCGGTATGATCATGGACCAGGAGGCGGTTCGGGCCCCGGTCTCATGGGCCGGGTTATGGCGGAGGAAATTCCGGTTCAGGCTTCCACGGTAATCAGGGTGGACATAACAATCAAAGTAATCAGGGTAACCAAGGTGGCTATAATCATCAGGGCAATCAGCAGCAGCAGCAGCAGTCGGGTTACCAGAGCAACCCGAAGCAGTTGAATAGCGGACAGTATCATGTCTTCACCACTAGCTTGGACAAGCGCGATCAGAAGCTTCATAAAAGGGTGGTGAATGCCGTTGAACCGGCGGTGCCCCGTTATTTGCGCTGGTCCGAGCAGCCGATTGTGTGGAGTAGAGAAGATCATCCACCCCGGGTTGACAATCCGGGTCATCTGGCTCTGGTGGTGGCACCTCAGGTGGGAGGTTATAAGTTCACTAAGGTACTCATGGATGGAGGGAGTAGTATCAATATCCTTTATTATGAAACTTTCCGTCGCATGGGGTTAACAGATAAAAATCTTAAACCGTCCAATACGGTGTTCCATGGTGTGGTGCCTGGTAAGTCGGCATATCCTGTTGGTAAGATAGCTCTGGAGGTGGCTTTTGGAGATGAGCATGACTCGAGATCAGAAACCTTGACCTTTGAAGTGGTGAAAATCAGAAGCCCGTATCATGCCCTATTTGGACGGCCAGCTTATGCTAAGTTTATGGCACGGCCTTGTTATGTCTATCTGCAGCTCAAGATGCCGGGTCACAAGGGAACTATAACCGTGCATGGGAGCCGCAAGATTGCTCTGGAGTGTGAAGAAGGTGATGCGGCTTATGCTGAGTCGGTTTGTGCAACAGAAGAGTTGAAGTTTTACAAGGACAATGTTGATCCGGCAGATATGACTTCGTTGAAGAAACCAACTACAGAGCATGATCCGGCCCTGAAGTTTAAATCGGCTGATGAGACTAAGCTTGTTGACTTCGTGCCTGGCGATTCGTCCAAGCAGTTTAGCATCAGCGCTAACTTGGATCCGAAATAGGAAAGCGCGCTCATCGAGTTCATCCGTGAGAATCGGGACATCTTTGCATGGAAGCCTTCTGACATGCCAGGTGTACCGAGAGAACTCGCTGAGCACACTCTCAATGTTGATCCCAAGTATAAACCGGTCAAGCAGTTTCTCCGCCGGTTCAATGAAGAAAGACGCAAAGCTATTGGAGAAGAAGTAGCCAGGCTCTTGGCGGCTGGATTTATCGTTGAAGTATTCCATCCTGAGTGGTTGGCTAATCCGGTGCTGGTCCTCAAGAAGAATGGCACTTGGCGTATGTGTGTGGACTACACAGATCTCAACAAAGCTTGTCCAGCAGATCCTTTTGCCCTCCCCGTATTGATCAAATTATTGATGCTACGGCGGGTTGCGAGCGTTTAAGCTTTTTGGATGCATATTCTGGTTATCATCAGATCAAAATGGCAGTTAAGGACCAGGAGAAGACAGCCTTCATAACTCCCTTTGGAGCCTTCTGCTATGTGTCCATGCCCTTTGGGCTCAAGAGTGCCCAGGCGACTTATCAACGGTGTGTGCAGAATTGTCTTCATAAACAGATCGGCCGCAATGTTCACGCCTATGTGGATGATATTGTGGTAAAATCAAGGAAGAAGGAGACATTGATTGATGACTTGAAGGAAACCTTTGATAACCTGCGGGTTTATAAAATGATGCTTAATCCGGCCAAGTGTGTCTTTGGTGTACCTGCAGGCAAGCTCTTGGGCTTTTTGGTGTCTAACAGGGGCATTGAAGCTAATCCGGAAAAGATCAAAGCCATCACCTCCTTGGCTAAACCGAAGTGTATCAATGATGTTCAACGCCTGGCAGGCCGGATTGCCGCGTTGAGCCGGTTTGTCAGTCGCCTTGGCGAGAAGGCCATCCCTTTGTATCAGATGCTGAAGAAAACGGATAACTTCGTCTGGAGTGACGCCGCTAATGAAGCATTTGAGGACTTAAAGCGGCAGCTGGCTAATCCGCCGATTCTCGCTGCTCCAGTGGATAAAGAACCATTGTTGCTATATGTGGCAGCTAATGCTCGGGCTGTTAGTGTGGCTATTGTGGTGGAGCGCAAGGAGGCAGGAAAGGAATATCCGGTTCAGCGGCCGGTTTACTATATCAGTGAGGTACTTATTGAGTCCAAGCAGAGGTACCCGCATTGGCAAAAATTGGTGTATGGGGTTTTTATGGCAAGCCGGAAGCTTAAGCAGTATTTCCAAGGTCATCCCATCACGGTGGTCAGCTCTGCTCCTTTGGGGGATATAATCCAGAACAGGGAAGCAACTGGCCGGATTGCTAAGTGGGCTATCGAGCTCGGGCCTCACGGGTTGAAATACATACCCCGAACGGCGATCAAATCTCAGGCACTTGTGGATTTCATCAATGATTGGACAGAATTACAAGCGCCAGAGGAGAAGCCGGATCATACTTATTGGACTATTCATTTTGATGGGTCCAGGCAATTGGAGGGCTCGGGGGCTGGAGTCGTATTAACTTCCCCACGAGGTGATAAGTTTTGTTATGTTCTCCGTTTAATGTTCCCTTGCACTAACAATGCAGCTGAATATGAGGCTTTACTCCATGGTCTTCGGATGGCTAAGGAGATGAACCTAAGCCGAGTTAAGTGCTTCGGTGACTCGGATCTGGTGGCTCAACAAGTGTCCGGCACTTGGGATTCCAAGGACCCACTAATGGCAGCATATCGTCGTGAGGTGGATATTGTTGCAGGTCACTTTAAAGGTTATCAGGTGGATCATGTGGACCGGCGGAAGAATGAAGCGGCGGACGCTTTAAGCCGCCTGGGTTCCCAACGTAAACCGGTTCCACCTAATGTCTTCCTGGATGTTTTGCATAATCCGTCCGTCAAGCTCCCTGGTGAAGAGGATTTGGCTGTTCCTGATCCGGAGGCTCAGTTGGTGGCGGCCCTTCATGTTATCCCGGATTGGACGGTTCCATATCTGGCGTATATGAACCGGGGCGAGTTACCAGAGGATGAAACTCTGGCCAGGCAGATAATCCGGCGGTCCAAGTCCATGACTATTATCAATGGAGAGTTACATCATTGCAGTGTGACAGGGGCGTTTCAACGCTGTGTGTCTCCTGAGGAAGGCCGTGAAATTTTGCGTGAGATCCACGAAGGAGATTGTGGTCACCACGCCGGTTCAAAATCTTTGGTGGCCAAGGCGTTTCGTCACGGTTTCTATTGGTTGACAGCTCATGCTGATGCCGAGGACTTGGTCAAAAGATGTGATGGCTGTCAGAAATTCTCAAGACGCGCTCATGTACCGGCTCAAGAATTGAGGATGATTCCAATCACCTGGCCGTTTGCAACTTGGGGGCTGGATATGGTTGGGCCTTTCAAGAGGTCCAAGGACAAGAAGACCCACCTTTTGGTGGCGGTTGATAAGTTCACGAAGTGGGTGGAGGCAGAGCCAGTTAGTAAGTGTGACGCAGCCACGGCGGTTCAATTCATCAAAAAGGTGATCTTCCGGTTTGGCTTTCCACACAGCATTATAACAGACAATGGTACCAATCTGTCAAAGGGTGCCATGAAGGAGTTCTGTCAACGTGAGCACATCCGGCTTGACGTGTCATCAGTGGCTCACCCCCAGTCCAATGGTCAAGCGGAGAGGGCCAATCAAGAGATCTTGAGAGGCATCAAACCCCGGCTTATGGTTCCTTTGCAACGGACGCCGGGTTGTTGGGTTGAGGAGTTACCTTCAGTGTTATGGAGCATCAATACCACACCCAACAGATCGACAGGATACACACCGTTCTTCATGGTTTATGGAGCGGAAGCGGTTCTTCCTAGTGACATCCGTCATGACTCACCTCGTGTAGCGGCATATGTTGAAGCTGACAACGAGAAGGCACGGCAGGAAGCTCTTGACCTGTTAGATGAGGAGCGTGACATGGCGGCAGCCCGTTCGGCGATTTATCAGCAAGATCTGCGTCGTTATCATAGCCGCCGGGTTAGAACCAGAACCTTTCAAGAAGGAGATTTGGTGCTTCGACTCATCCAGGATCAGACGGATATGCACAAGCTATCCCCCCTTGGGAAGGACCTTTTGTGGTCAGCAAGAATCTGCACAACGGGTCATACTACCTAATCGATGTTCGAGAGCGCAAAGACTCACGTAAATCGGAGGAGGAGACCAACCGGCCGTGGAATATTGCTCATCTTCGGCCCTACTATACTTGAGCTACAGGCTCTGCTTATGTACATATTATGACATTGTATATATTATGATCAATATAATAAACCGGAACCTCAGCTAAAGCGGGGTATCTGTTGTTTTCTTACATCATGTGTGGTTACATGGAGCTTACACAGCGGCGTCCGGTTTACCCCTTGATTTAGCTTTTCAAAGCTTGATATTAGATCACTTGGGGGCTTGGTCGTATCCGAACCATAGCTACACCTCTTGATCGGTGCAATGCCACAGCATCACTTGGGGGCTTGGTCGTATCCGAACCATAGCTACACCTCTTGATCGGCGCAATGCCACAGCATCACTTGGGGGCTTGGTCGTATCCAAACCATAGCTACACCTCTTGGTTGGCGCAATGCCACAGCATCACTTGGGGGCTTGGTCAAACCCGAACCATAGCTGCACCTCTTGATCGGCGTAATGCCACAGCATCACTTGGGGGCTTGGTCGAACCCGAACCATAGCTACACCTCTTGATCGAATTTGGGGCCTGGCAGCTCGTGAAAAGCCTCGGCTACAACGGTTTTTTATTTGCCTTTTGCTGAGTTTTCTTTGTTTTCATAAGATTTGTGACATTTTTAAACCGGTGTTTATCAACCCGGTTAGGCTATCAACTACAAGTTGACAGTATACAATCAAATTATAATCCGGAGACTATCAGCCCGGTCTGGTTTTGACTCAAAGTCACCAGTATGGAATAAACTGGTGTTTATCACAGCCCGGAACGGTTTTCTGATAAACCGGCATTATATAACAGGAGTTACTTCTACTCTGGATTAGGGTTATTACCCTCATTACAAAGTTGGTCAGCCAACACTATGCCTAAAGGTCACAGGTACCATATATTTCTATATTTGGTTATCTTTTACAACCTTGGTTATAAACCTTGGTCATATATATATTTGGGTATCATAACCCGCCCGGTGGTAAACCGCTAGGGCGCTTTAAGCTTCTTATCTGCAGGAACAACTTGAATAAATAGCTATGGATTATGAACATCATATCTTAAGCATGGCGGATTAACACGCATCAGTTGCAGATAAATATGCACGAAGGCATAACAGACCAAATGTTTTAACTAGCCTATTACAAGGCGTTTCAGTGCCCAAAGGGATAATTGTTTCTCAATAAGAATTGAAGCACGTGGAAGACTAAACCGGCCCCCGGATTATGATTGCTTATCAGCTTGACCTGACGGCTGCGGATCATCTTGCACCGGTTCATCTTCTTCGTCTCTACCCAGCGGCTGGAAGTCAACAGTTGTCCAGTCGATCCCAGTTAAAGCTTGGAACACAGCTTCGTCGCTTATAAGGGTGGACGGCTCAATATCAGGGGCATAAGTGTGCTTACGGATTGGAGGGATCAGGTTTTGAGCCTCAGGAGTTGGTGCAGCAACCCGCTTGTTATTGGTATCATAACTCGCCTGGTAAAATGAAAGATCAGCCTCTTCAGCAAGTTGACAAGCCAGTGGACGTACTTCCCGGTTTATGGCGCGGAGATCTTCAGTGCCAAATTCTGATCCGTCTTCTTTTAAGCTTGGGTAGCCTTTAGCCACGTCCGTCGGATCAAGATCAGGCACCCATGCTTTTGCCCGGGTTAGTGCGGTCAGAGCGCCAGCCCTTGCAGCAGACCTCTTTAGCTCTTCTACCCGGGGAGGTAGCATAGATAGCCTGTCTAAAGTATCCTTGATTAACGTCGGGGGCGGCTTATTGTGAGAAGCGGTGCAGATAATTCGTTGTGCGCCGGTATACAGTTGCTCTATCAGCGTGTAGGCAGCCTTCAGCTTCTTCTGAACATCAGAGCCCAGATGACTAATGCGAGTTCCTGCATCATTACAAACATCAGTAAACCGGCAATGCATGGGAAGATATGTTGAAAGTATAAAGCAAGGATGCTTACCGAACACAGCAGCAGTCATGGCATGTATTTGCCACTTTACACCAGTCAGCTCGTCTACCACCAGTTTGAGAGCTACTTCTGCGTCTTCAGCTCTTTTCTGCAAAGCGGATTTCTCTGTGTTCCAATCCGCCTGCTCCTTGGCGAAGCTCTCCTTTAGCTTTTCCATAGCGGCTAAGGCGCTCGTCAGCTCATCTTTTGCTTTGGAAGTTTCGGCCTGTTGGGACTTGATGTTCTCTTGCAGATCAGCGGTTTGGCTTTCCTTCTTGCTCAGTTCAGCCTATACAGAGACAGATACATAATGAGTTGACAGTACATATTTGAAGTACCAAGCGCATAACAAGTTATGCCCTTGATACTTGGGGGCTAATGCATATTTGCTCCTTATCAGAAATTTCTACAAGTCCCAAGCACAATACAAGTATTAATCTTGGCACTTGGGGGCTAATGTGTGTTTGCTCAAAAACTGTTGGTATGGGAATTCTTATACAGTCCCGGTTCATCTTTATAAAGTTAAACCGGCCCTTGGGGGATATACCGGTGAAAGAGCAGTATGGCAAATTTTAAAGGAACCGTTTCATCATAAAGAAGTAATCCGGTCCCTGGAGGCTAAATATGCAAAGTTAAGTTATGACAAAAGTCCCGCTTTAGATTGGTATCATAAACCGTCACTTGGGGGCTACTAGGAGTTGATAAACTGCAATTGGACAAAAGAGAAAAATAGTAGTTACCTCATATCGCTCCTTCATCAAGTTTACCAAACTAGCTTCATAGTCACGGCTGGTATACAGACGGTTCAAGAAGCCAGAGTGAATGTCTTGAGCATTGAGATGGGCGTAGCTTGATAAATCGGCATTCCATTTGCCTTTGCCGATAGCAGAGAGGTCGTCCTTGGCAGTATGCTTTGACAAAGCGACAGGGTTGCCAGGAGTGGTGTGGCCAGTGCCAGTAATCATAATGTCATCATCTTGGTCATCAGCAGCCTTCACTGGAGTTGGCGGTTTGTCAGTATCCTTAACTGGACTGACCGGTTTGTCATCAGTTCGGACAGGGCTAGTTGGTCGGTCTGCATGGCTTGTATGTCAACTTGCACTTGTTCGGCAAGGAAATCATGGTCTTGAGGCGGCGGATCGTTAAGCATGTCGTCAGCGTCGGTTTCTTCTGGTTCAACAGCTACATTATCATCAGCCGGTTTGCTTAACCGAGCCTTCTTGCTGGGTCTCGGCTTGGCGCTGAGAAAAGATAGACATGAGAATCAGTACAGTATGAAAAGATAACACATCAAGAATAAAGACACGTGCATAGCTCACCCAGGAACTGTTTTGAGGGGTGGAAGCTGTGTGGCCGATGACTCGCCAGAAGATGAGTGAGAAGTACCCTGATAATTTGAATCAGACGGGTTAAGAGGCTGGCGGAAACAACCTGCTTTGGGGTATGAAGTATCAATGGGATAAGAGACCTCTGATCGGCGTTTCCGAACCGGACTGTTCGGTAAAACGGCGGAGGTAACTACCTGGCCGTTGTGCCAGGTTGTACGGTGAGCCTCGTGCTGCTGCGTCTTCAAAAGAAAGTTTGGGTCCAAGTAAGCAAGAGGGTGAGAAAATTTTACTTTCCGGTTTGCTTGACGGATTTTTGATGTTGGCAGAGGATCTGAATCGGAGGAAAGAATGGTTACCTCTACGTCCTCAGCATGACTGCCTTCAGGTCGTCCTGATAATAATCATTGTCAATGAGATGTACGAAAAATGAACCAAGAGAGTCAAGTTCTACCTCTGGTTCCGGATTACCCACATCATCATCATCTGGTAGATCGGAGGATGCAGTGGTCCTTTTTTGGCAGGTTTTTTAACAACCTTGGTCTTTGGACGAACTGGCTTGACCGGTTTGTCTTGCGGCTTCGCCGGTTTGTCCTGTGATGGTTTCTTGTTCCAGAACGGATCATCACCCTGTCAGAAAATAATCACACTTTCAGAGAATATTTGGACAGAAGCAACTTCAGATAAAAAGATTATATGATTCTTACAGCTGGTGGTTTGTTGAAGGTGCAGAAAGGGAGTAGTCCGGTTTGGGCACAGACAGCCTCCGGTTCGTTCAATATCTTTTTTACAGCCTCAGTGACTTCTGCATCTGTAAGCTGAATGTCAATGTGCCGCTGAGCATCCTTCAAACTCCCCGTATACTCACACATCAAACCGGAGCGCCGGCTTAAGGGCAGAATACTCCAGCTTATCCAACAACGAGCAAGATCAACTCCTGTCAAACCGTTTGCCATGAAGGCTCTAAGCTTTGATAATTGAGGAGCATAGTTGGCCCTTTCTCTTGCAGTCAACCTCTGAGGAAAAGGATGTGTGTTGCTCAGGCGTTCAGGGCGGTAACCCGGCAGGGGGTTTTCATCAGGCGGAGATGTATCCATGCAATAAAACCAAGTCTGGTTCCATTCTTTGGGGTGACTGTGGAGTTTGGGATGAGGGAAGGTGACTTCTTTCCTTTTCTGAACCGCCATTCCGCCCAGTTCCGTATTGGGTCCATCCGAGAACTCTGTGCGACGGTTTAAGTGAAAGAAATCCCTAAACAGTTCGACTGTAGGTTCCTCTTGCAGATAAACCTCACAGAAGACTTGGAAGTGGCAGATGTTGGTCACAGAATTGGGACCGATGTCTTGAGGGCGCAGCTGAAAATTGGCTAGTACATCTCGGAAATTTTTTGAACCGGGAGGGCTAAAACCTCGTCCGAGATGATCAGCAAACACGACTACCTCTCCATCCTTGGGTGTAGGAGGATTTTCCGGGCCAGGGAGCCTCGAGTGGATGACATCTTTCTTGGCTAAAGCACCCGTTTTAACAAGATTGTTTAACTGTTCTTCGGTTACTCGAGAGGGAGCCCAATTGCATTCATAGACTTGCTTGGCCATGGCAATGGAAATCTGAAACATGATTATTGCCGGTTTAAGATTTACAGTGGACAACTATACAGCAGTATAAGGAGACAAGCATATTGATAAACCAGAATTGGTTATTCGTAAACCGGAGTCTGACAATGGAAACAGTACAATGATGAAAGCATTGGCGGTTCAACAGGGGACTAATGGTATCTACTGGGTCATCATTTGGTATATGAAGTTAAACCGCCCAATCTGGTATTAAAGATGTATAAGTGAAGGGAAAAACATGTTTCACAAGTTGGCATTATAATTTTGGATCTACCGCATGTCAGAAAATGAAAATATATTCAGACCTAAATATTGGTACCGAAGCAGTTGATGAAGGTTCAGATGGGATTTTCTACTTAAACGAGATGCAAGGATGGAAAAGAAGGGCTACGGCTATCGCCGTACAGGATAAATATCAAGGTTTGAATCAAAGAGCTATTGCACAACGACGAACGCCGACGAACACTGAAACCCTAATGACAGATCTATGGCGGAAGGAAAGAAGGCTTACCGATGCTGATGGAAGAGCGGAGAGGCGCCGCGATTCTCTGGTGCGTTCAGGGTGATGCAGCGGCCTTTGTCGAAGCAGAGAGGAAGGACGACGGCGGCGGCAGAGCTCGAGGGTCGGTCGGTGCGAGGAAGACGACGACGCGAAGAGGCACGAGGGGGAAATGGAAAGACCCCTAGCCCTATTTATAAGGGTAGAAAGATAAGCGTCAGGTGCGAAAATCGAGGAGCCTAAATTTTGGATATGAGGCGGAGCTGTCGCCTCGATTGTCGGAGGCTCGTTAATGACGGGTGATGTCACGGCGGTTTACCATGATCCTAGAAGATGATGTCACGGCGGTTTACAAGAGTAAGTGAAGATGTTGAAGAA
The DNA here is from genome assembly GCF_018294505.1 of Triticum aestivum. Classification (NCBI taxonomy): domain Eukaryota; kingdom Viridiplantae; phylum Streptophyta; class Magnoliopsida; order Poales; family Poaceae; genus Triticum; species Triticum aestivum. Next base: position 178,152,515 of record NC_057802.1, on the reverse strand, counting down.
GAAATTTTCTTAAGTATTGAGGATTGACATGAACCAGTTCAAATCAATCTGGGGCCTAATGTTGGGGATATTACCACTGGGCGTAAATCGGCCAGGAGAGGCCGGGTTAACCCCATAAGTAGTTCATCTGTATCTGAAGTCCATGAAGACAGACGGTGACGCTTCATGAAGGCCCAGGGCCCAAAGCCGGTTTAAGGCCTGTAGACATAAACCGGCATTGATATGTAAACTTGTGTTGTAAGATAGAAGTAGTAGAGACCGAGCCGGACACTATTATGAGCCGGCCTCGGATTCTGTAAACCGACGGGCGTCAACCCATGTATATAAGGGGACGACCCGGCGGCGATTCAAGGACAACAGACAACAACTCGAGACTCAGGCAAAGCGTATTCGCTCCCTGGTCATCGAAACCCCATCAATTCCATCACAACTAGACATAGGCTTTTACCTTCATCGTAAGGGGCCGAACTAGTATAAAACTCTCTTGCGTCCCTTGTCCGCTTTAACCCCTTCAAGCTAACCCATAGCGATGGCTCCACGACTAAGTCCTTTCTCTAGGACATCTGCCGTGACAAAACCACGACAGGTTGGCATAGATCGAGATTAGGATTTGTCACTCGGAGTATCGGAGAGGTTTCTTTGGGCCCTCTCAGTAATGCACATCATAAGAAGCCTTGCAAGAAAAGTGACTAATGAGTTAGTTGTAGGATGATGTATTACAGAACGAGTAAAGAGACTTGCCGGTAACGAGATTGAACTAGGTATGTAGATACCGACGATCGAATCTTGGGCAAGTAACATACCGATGGAGTAAGGGGATAACGTATGTTGTCATAACGGTTCAACCGATAAAGATCTTTGTAGAATATGTAGGAGCCAATATGAGCATCTAGGTTCCGCTATTGGTTATTGACCGGAGAGGTGTCTTGGTCATGTGTACATAGTTCTCGAACCCCTAGGGTCCGCACGCTTAACGTTCGATGACGATATATTATTATATGAGTTATATGATTTGGTGGCCGAATGTTGGTCAGAGTCCTGGATGAGATCACGGACATTACGAGGAGTCTCGAAATGGTCGAGAGGTAAAGATTGATATATAGGACGATGGTATTCGTACACCGGAAGTGTTCCGGAGGGTATCGGGTACTTATCGGGTCACCTGAAGGTGTTTTGGGTACCCCCGGCAATCCTATGGGCCATATGGGCCTTGTGAAGGAACACACCAGCCCACAAGGGGCTGGTGCACCCTATAATGCCATAGGAGGGGGAGAAGGAAAGGGGGAAGGGAAAGGAAAGTGTCGATTACGATTCCCACTTCCTTCCCTCACCCCGCCTCTTTCCTTCCCCTTCATGCATACATGCAAAGGGGGGAGGCCGAATTGGAGAGGACCCCAAGTAGGATTCCTCCTACTTGGGGCGCCCCCTTGGCTGCCTCTCCTCCCCTCCAACCTATGTATTGTGGGGGGCACCGCTAGAACACACAATAACAATCGTTAGCCGTGTGCGGCGCCCTCCTCCACAGTTTACACCCCCAGTCATAGTTTTGCGGTGCTTAGGCGAAGCCCTGCGAGAATCACTTCACCATCATCGTCACCATGCTGTCGTGCTGATGGAACTCATCTACTTCCTCGATACCTTACTGGATCAAGAAGGCGAGGGACGTCATCGCGCTGAACGTGTGCAGAACTCGGAGGTGATGTACGTTCGGTGCTTGATCGGTCAAAGCTAGAAGAAGTTCAACTACATCAACCGCGTTGTCAAACGCTTCCGTTTACGGTCTACGAGGGTACGTAGACACACTCTCCCCTCTCGTTGCTATGCATCTCCTAGATGGATCTTGCATGACCGTAGGAATTTTTTTGAAATTGCATGCTGTGTTTCCCAACAGTGGCATCCGAGCCAGGTCTGTGCGTAGATGGTATGCATGTGTAGAACACAAAAAGTTGTGGGCGGTGATAGTCATACTGCTTACCACCAACGTCCTATTTTGATTTGGCAGTATTATGGGATGAAGCGGCCTATACCAACCTTACATGTCCACGTACATGAGACCGGTTCCACCGACAGACATGCAACTAGTTTTGCATAAAGGTGGCTGGCGGGTGTCTGTTTCTCCTACTTTAGTTGAATCGAATTTGACTGTGGCTGGTCCTTGAAGAAGATTAAAACAGCAAACTTGATGAAACACCATTGTGGTTTTGTGCGTAGGTAAGAACGGTTCTTGCTAGAAGCCCATAGCAGCCACGTAAAACTTGCAACAACAAAGTAGAGGACGTCTAACTTGTTTTTGTAGGGCATGTTGTGATGTGATATGGTCAAGACATGATGTGATATACGTTGTTGTATGAGATGATCATGTTTTGTAAGTTATCGGCAACTGGCAGGAGCCTTATGGTTGTCGCTTTATTATATGAAATGCAAACTCTATGTAATTGCTTTAGTTTATCACTATGCGTTAGCGATAGTTGTAGAAGCAATAGTTGGCGAGACGACCACGACGCTACGATGGAGATCAAGGTGTCGAGCTGGTGATGATGGAGATCATGACGATGCTTTGGAGATGGAGACCAAAAGCACAAGATGATGATGGCCATATCATGTCATATATTTTGATTGCATGTGATGTTTATCTTTTATATGCATCCTATTTTGCTTAGTACGACGGTAGCATTATAAGATGATCCCTTACTAAAATTTCAAAGTATAAGTGTTCTCCCTGAGTATGCACCGTTGCGGCAGTTCGTCGTGCTGAGACACCACGTGATGATCGGGTGTGATAGGCTCTACATTCACATACAACGGGTGCAAGACAGTTTTGCACATGGGGAATACTCAGGTTAAACTTGACGGGCCTAGCATGTACAGACATGGCCTCGGAACACTGGAGACCGAAAGGTCGAACGTGAATCATATAGTAGATATGATCAACATAGAGATGTCGATGGGAAACGACACCTATGGTATCACAAGAATCCCTACTACGGTTGTCGGGGCGCAGGGTTGCAAGAAGAGCAGGATTAGTAATCAGCACAAGGATCGTTTACCCAGGTTCGGGCCGCGAGGATGCGTAAAACCCTAGTCCTGCTTTGGTGGATGTATTGAGTGTTCTTGATCCTTCCAACTAGCTACGGTGGCTGGGTCGTTCCAAAGAGCCGAATCCTCCTCCGGTACACCATGGGCCTCCTTTTATAGTTGAAAAGGGCTCCCACAGTGGCACACAGGAGGTGGAAAGGCGTACAGTGCTACGAGCTTATCGCTCGTATTACAGGACAAGACGCATTTAATGCATCGCTTAGGTGTCCCCTTGCTTTATTGGGTACGGGAACGAGGCCCGTCCCGTCTGTCGCCGCTCCTCCTTGCTTCGACACGCGCCCTGGTCAGCGATGCATGCGGTGCCATGTAGGCAGGCAGGCAGTTGAGGTGGCGCGGTGGCAAAGTCTTCACGAAGATCTGCATGCCACCACGCAGGCGCTTGATGAGTTGGCCTGGGAGCTGCATGTTGCCACGCAGGTGCCTGCCCAGCTGGTTGGGCTGGCAGCTGCATGCGAACGGCGATGGAGACTTGGCTGGTGCGGGCCTGGAGGTGGCCCTACTAGCGCCCTTGTCGAGGGCCTTGCCGGGTGGCCCGGCAAGGGCCTTGCCGTGGCGTGCTGTTGTCCCCGGCAAGGATCTGACCGGGGGTGTTGTAGCTCCCCTCGGCAAGGATCTTGCCGAGGATCGTTGTCTTTCAATCCTCATCTGGTCTTGAATATTGCTTGTCTTCACAAAGATCTGCATGCCACCATGGAGGTGCCTCCCGAGCCCTGGCCCAACGTGGTTGATGGTGTTGGAGACCGTGGGCTCAAGGGTGGTGTGCTCCGCTGGTGTTGGACGAGCTGCCCCGACAAGGGCCTTGCCGGGGCCGCGGAGGCTGCCCCGGCAAGGGTCTTGCCGGGGGAACCTGCTTCGTCTCTTTGCTCTTTTGTGGTCTCGGCCTTGGCGTTGCTCTGGCTGTCTTGGGCTTCAGTTTTACCTCGGTTCACCTCCCCTGTTCTGCTTGGTGTGGCCGTGGGCGCGGCTCTGACTGTCCGTGCACAGGTAAAGGGGTACAAAGGTGCGCCCCTTCTTTTGTACACCGACAGGAGCCCCCGGACCTGGCCCACAAATAAGCGCGACCCGTTGTTGGGCCAGGCCCAAAACGGTGCGCGGGCAGGAGGGGCGGTTTTTACCGTGGTAATTTTCCGTCTACTGCGCTTCCCCACGACCCGCGTTGAATGCGCGACGTGAAGGGGTGCGCGTGACGTGGGCGGCATGCGTGGGGCGGTTCCCGCATGCATGCGTCACATCATGGTAAAGAGGCGGCTCGGGCCTTCCCCGTAAAAAGAGGGAGGCGTGGAGGCGCGGCTCATTTACTGGATGGACTCGGGTCGCAGTCTTTAAGGCGCCCACGCCCCCCTGATCACGGGGCGGGGAACGGTCGCCTCACCCGTCCTTTCGACCCTGCACACTCGCCATGCGTCCTTCATGCGGGTGGCGAGCTGTGGAGGCAGGAAACCGGGCCGTCGCTGGTTGGTGCAGCGGGTCGGTCCCGATTCCCTGCGCCCCCGATGGCTGGATTGGCTGAGCGGGGCGGCCGAGCCCCGACCCCGTCCCTTTATAAGGAGAGGGAAAAGGGGGGATGGCACTCTGCACTCTTCTATCTCCTCCTGCTCCTGCTTCTTCCTCTCATCTGCCATGGAGAAGGGGAACCCCGGTCCCTCGATGGTGGCAGCGAGGGTCGCCGCTCGATAGCGCATCCCTCCTCCTCCTGAGCTCGCGGTGGCGGAGCCGGCCACGAGTGGAAGGGGGAGGGGGCGAGGTCGTGGCAGAGGTCGTGGTGCCCGGGGAAGAGGAGGACGGGGCGGCGCGCCGGCCTTGCCCCGCCAATGATGCCTTTCCCGATGGAGGGCCACGTTGGAGACCAGCCTCGCGAATTCTATATCAGGCTGCACCGGCCTCCGCGTCGCCCTCTTCGTCTTCCCGCCCCGTTTGCTCATGAGATGGAGCGTGACCCGCCCCAGACCCTTAGATTGCACATGAGGGGCTGTGGGAATGGGGGCACGCGGGTCGACGTCGACTTCCCGGCTCCTCGGGTCATGTACCTCCGCCGTGGATGGAAGACGCGCTCACATCCAGAGCCTGACGGCGGGGCTCGTCCTCTACTTCAAATTAATGGAGGACGGCTTGCTCTCCATCAAGGTCTTCGGGGATCTCGGAACTCGCCTGAAGTGCTGCGTGGAGAGCTCCTCTGATGGAGATTCCAACGATGGAAGCTCTTCCTCGAGCGAAAGTGACGAGGAGGACAGCAGGGCAGATGATAGGGACGAGTCCGACTAGGCGTCGGACGCCCTGCACCTGGGCGGGTGTGGCAGCAGCAGCATCTGCACCTGGCCGCTCCTCCGGCGGAGTTTTGCCGGGGGAGGGGCCAGCTCCTTGAACTTCTCGGGGCCGTCTCCTTGGGCGGCACCGAGGTGTTCTCTTGGTGCTTTCTGCTGCTCGTAGTTCGCCTAGGCGCCCCTTTTGCCCTTCTGCTTCCTTGACCTGCCTCCTGAGGAGAGGGGCAAGAAAGGGATCACGGGCATCTCATCTCTTTTTTAATCTGTAAGCCTTCGGGCCTTGTTAAATTTAAAGCTTGTAATCCCCCTTGTTCATGATTTGCTTTCCGTACGAACTGTACCTGTATGGGACGTTTTTAATGAAAAAGGGTGCTTGCCGGGTTCTTCGTGCGTGAGCGAGGCCCATGCCAAGGATGAATCCTTGTTATTCTCATAATAAACGTTATCGCCCGGCAACAGGCCTTGCCGTTTCTCTTCTTCGGCCGACCGTTCTCGCGCTTTTGGCGGAGGCAGGGCGAAGTAGAGTTAGGCTCCTCGTTCATTTCTTCGCCACCGCAACTACTACCAAATTCCGACCCAGGAAGTAACTCTCGGGTACAGGGAAAAAGGGAGTACGGTGGTTTTAAGACATAAACGAGGCTTCACATGTCCCAGTTCCATACGGAAACGTACATCAGGGGGGATGGAAAACTTATCTGAATCCGCAGCCCCGGCAACCTTGGCTCGCCGTGGTTGGATCCTTACATCTTCAGCCCCCGGCAGCCTTGCTTGCCGGGGTCGGAGCGTCAGTTCATTCTCCTTTTCCCAAGTGGCTCAGCAGAAGTGCCCTGCGAACCAAACAAAACAGAAAAGACGCACACCCGACCTCTAGGCTAGGGGTTAGTCGCCGCTAAGCACTATCAACCCTAACCGAGGAAGAGACTCAACCTAGCATGCATGCTATAACTTAGGGCGCCGGCGCTTCGTTTATTTATGCTCAGGGTCTGCGCCTGGCTTTGTAGAGAGGGTTACATGCCTTGCCGGCAAAGCTCGTACAAAAGGTGGCTTGCCGGGGGGGCCGGCAAGCCGCGCCTTATGGGTAAAACTTGCGAAGATGCTCGATGTTCCAGGAATTACTCACTGGGACGGCATCTTCGGTCTCCAGGCGGACAGCGCCGGGCCTGATGACTCGTATTACCCGATAAGGGCCTTCCCACTTTGGCGTCAACTTGTTGGTATTCTTGGTCGACTGAACGCGCCAAAGAACAAGGTCGCCTTCCTCAAAGCTTCAGGCATGAACCTTGCGGCTATGGTAGCGGCGCAAGGCTTGCTGGTAGCACGCTGCTCTCACAGCTGCCTGAAGACGATCTTCCTCAAGGAGCATTGCGTCATCTTGCCGCAACTGCTCTTGCTCAAGCTCATCATGAGTGAGCACTCGAGGTGACCCGTATATGAGTTCCGTGGGCAGAACTGCCTCCGCCCCATATACTAGGGCAAAGGGTGTCTGACCGGTGGCTCGATTTGGCGTTGTCCTGGTCGACCAAAGAACCACCGGCAACTCATCAATCCAGCGCCTTCCGCTCTTGTGCAGCCTGTCAAAGGTCTTCGTTCTCAGGCCTCGCAATACTTCAGCATTCGCCCTCTCCGCTTGGCCGTTGCTCCGGGGGTGTGCCACGGAAGCAAAACAGACCTTGTTGCCAAGGTCTTGAACGTACTGCATGAAGGTGTGGCTCGTGAACTGCGTGCCGTTGTCGGTGATAATTCTGTTTGGCACACCAAAGCGGTAGACCAGTCCCTTGAAGAACTTGACGGCTGACTGTGCTGTCACCTTTCTCACTGCTTCCACTTCCGGCCACTTTGTGAACTTGTCGATTGCAACGTACAAGTACTCAAAGCCCCCGATAGCACGGGGGAAGGGGCCCAGTATATTGAGCCCCCAGACCGAGAATGGCTAGGATAGAGGGATTGTTTGACGGGCTTGAGCTGGTTGATGAAGCTTCTTTGGATGGAACTGACATGCTTCACAGTTGGTTACTAGTGTCGTCGCATCCAGGAGGGCGGTGGGCCAGAAGAAACCTTGCCGGAACGCCTTGCCGGCAAGGGCCCTCGACCCTATGTGGGAGCCACATATGCCTCCATGTATCTCCGCCAACAGCTCCAGTCCTTCCTCCCGGGGGATGCACTTCAATTTCACACCATTCGGCCTCCTCCTGTACAGGACGTCATCGACGAACTGGTACAGGGCAGACCAACGGGCTACTTTTTCCGCTTCTTCCTGCTCCTCAGGAAGCTCTCCTGTTTGGAGAAATCGGACGGTATGCTGCGCCCATGCCGGAGCCTGGGGCTCGATGGCAAGGACCAAAGGCATCTCTTCTGCCATGGGAGCGGCTGTCTCCACGGCCAAGGCTTGACGCCCTGCCGGAGCCAGTTGCTCTTGGGCAGGCTCAGTGTGCACGGCAACATCCTTGCCGGCAGTCCCAGGGGGCTCGGCGGGAAAGTTCTTGCCGGGACCTGATTTCCTCCGCTTGTTCTGCCCTATTGATGGTTCGACGGATGGCTGAGTTAACCGGAGCAAAAAGGTACCTGGTTCCACAGGTAGCTTGAATGCGGCACGCTTCGACAGGTAATAGGCGATGTCGTTCTCCGCTCGGGGAACGTGCTCCGCTTGGATACCGTCAAAGTGCTCCTCCAACTTCCTCACTTCATCTACGTAGGCCTCCATCAATGGGCTCTGGTAATCCTTGTTGACTTGCCTGACGACAAGCTGCGAGTCACCCCTGACGATGAGCTTCTTCACTCCGAGGTCTGCCATGATTCTGAGACCGGCAAGCAGCCCCTCGTACTCAGCAGTGTTGTTTGTGGACATCTCCCTGGGAAAGTGCATCTGGACCACATACTTGAGGTGCTCTCCAGTGGGTGCGACAAGCAGCACACCGGCACCGGCGCCTTGCAGCGAGAAAGCCCCATCAAAGTACATGATCCAGTCACGGTATGCTTCCTTGCCGGGGAGAGCGGTCTCCTGGATTTCTTCGTCGGGCGTTGAGGTCCATTCTGCAATGAACTCCGCCAAGACTACTCTGGATTGTCGAGGTAATTTCAAACTTCAACCCAAAACTTGACAACTCCAGGGCCCATTCCACAATCCTTCCGGTCGCATCTGGGTTATGCAGTATCCGTTGCAATGGGAGGCGGGTGACGACAGTGATCTCGTGGGCTTGGAAGTAATGACGCAGCTTCCTCGAGGCCATAAGGAGGCCGAAGAGCAATTTCTGCACACCGGAGTACCTCGACCTAGCCCCCTGCAAGAGGGAGCTGACAAAGTAAACCGGGTGCTGCATCTTCTTCTTCTTCTGCACCACCTCACTTGACCGCGCGGACACTGCCTTGGTGGCATCAGACTCTGCCGGCGGCCTTGCCTTGCCGGCACCAGGCCCTGCCAGGGGAATCTTTGGCTTGCCATCCGCTGGTTCTGCCGTCGCCACTGCCTCCTTGTCGACCTCCCTCTGTGCCACCAGTGCAGCGCTGACCACTTGATTCGTCGCCGCCAGATACAGCAGCAACGACTCTTGTGGTTTAGGCGCAACCAGTATTGGCATGGAGGAAAGGTATTTCTTCAGATCCTGCAACGCCGCCTCGGCTTCTGGGGTCCACTCTATTGGGCCTGCCTTCTTCAAGATTTTGAAAAAGGGAAGGGCATGCTCGGCGGACTTGGAGATGAATGGGCTCATGGCGGCGACGCAGCCGGTGAGCTGAAGCACATCTTTGATCCGCTTGGGCGCCTCAATCTGCCGAATAGCTTTGATTTTGTCTGGGTTTGCCTCGATCCCGCGCTGCGACACAAAGAATCCGAGAAGCTTGCCGGACGGAACGCTGAAGACACACTTCTCAGGGTTCATCTTAAGGTTGATCTTGCGTAGGTTGGAAAATGTCTCTTCCAGATCTTGCACAAGAGTTGCCCCGTCCTTGGTTTTGACCACTATGTCATCCATGTATGCTTCCATATTTCTATGGAGCTGGGGTTCAAAACCAATTTGGACTGCTCTTGCAAACGTCGAGCCAACACTCTTCAACCCGAAAGGCATCCATAAAAAGCAATACGTACCACATGGGGTGATGAATGCTGTCTTCTCTTCATCCTCTCTTGTCATGAAGATTTGGTGGTAGCCCGAGTAGGCGTCGAGGAATGACAACAGATCACACCCGGCCGTGGAGTCAACAATCTGTTCGATGCACGGCAACGGGAAGGGGTCCTTAGGACAAGCCTTATTGATATCTGTGTAGTCAATACACAGCCTCCACTTCCCATTTGCCTTGCGCACCACTACCGGATTGGCCAACCATGTCGGGTGGAGCACTCCTCTCACCAAACCTACCGCTTCCAACTTTCTGATCTCCTCTGTGATGAACTCCTACCTCTCTAGAGCCTGCTTTCTAACCTTCTGCTTGATGGGCTGCACATGATGGCAGACAGCTAGGTGGTGCTCAATCACCTCCCTGGGAACACCGGGGATGTCAGATGCTTGCCACACAAACACGTCGACATTCGCCCGCAGGAAGGCGACGAGCGCGCCTTCCTATTTGCTGTCAAGGGTGTCGGGGCGGCTTCCTTGGCCGCCACGCTTCTTGCCGGATCCCTCGGCACCGTCCTCACCTTTCTCCTTGTCCCGCCTTTCATACTCGGCCTTTTGCTTTTCAGCAAGCAGCTCGACTTGCCGGCAGTTCTGGAGGGCGTGGCCCTTGGTGCGGTGGATCTTGCAGTACTGCTTGCCGGAGCCCCCTGGCTTGTCGGCAGCTGCTAAGGCCCGGCAGGCGGCGCACCCGGCAATCTCCTTGCCGGGGCTGTCTGCCTTGACCTTCTTGGCAGCGCCGGTGTCGTCAGATCCTTCAACGGCAAGTACGGCCTTGCCCTTGCATTTCCTGTTGCGACGCTGGCCCTTCTTCATCGGGGCGGCGGCGTCTTCGTCGGTAGAGTCGGTTTCCGCGCCGGCGTCTTCGCCGGGGTACTTCCTTCCCTCTTCAGCCCGGGCGCATCTATCGGCCAGAACGTAGAGTTCGGCCACATCCTTAACCTTTGTCATCGCCAGCTCTTCGCGCATCTTATGGTTGCGCACGTTCTGATGGAACGCGCTGATCACAGCGTCGGGTTGAACGTCGGGAATGTTGTACTGCACCCGGCTGAACCTCTGGATGTACTTGCGCAGGGTTTCCCCTTCCTTCTTTGGAATGATATGCAGATCACTGGCATGGCCATGAGCTTGGTGGGCTCCTGTGAAGGCGCCAACGAACTCATGGCACAGATCCGACCAAGAAGAAATGGAATCCGCCGGCAAGTGCATCAACCAAGACATAACATTGGGCTTCAGTGCCAGCGGGAAATAATTGGCAAGCACCTTGTCGTCGCGAGCTCCGGCAGCCTGCATCACAATGGTGTAGATGCTGAGGAACTCGAACGGATGGGTCTTGCCAGTGTACTTCTCGCTGACGTCAGGCTTGAACGTGCGGTGGGACGGCCACTGGAACTGCTGCAGCTCGTGGGTAAAGGCCGGGCAGCACACCTCGTAAGGTAGGCGCCAGAGCGCCCCGGTGCTGGGTGGTCCATAGCGGGTCCCGTCCGCTTGTCCGACTGATGGCGTGTATCACGCCGGCGCTCAATAGTGGTTCGAGCATCTTCGTGAGCTCGTTCTCGAAGAACTTGGCACTGGTCGCGGTGGGTCCGCGGGTCGGATGACGCTATAGAGATGTTATCACAAGCGTTGTCACGACGGGCCGATGCCCGCGGCGGCTGGCGAGGAGGAGGAGAGTGCACTGTGACCGCAGCACCCCCGGTCCTCCCAGCGCTGGCATGTGGTGGCTCGGTGGAGCGCCAGCCCGAGCGTCTTTGTTGGGGACGGCGACGAGGCTCCGGATGGTGGCCCTCCACTCGTCGAGCTTCTCCGCAGCAGGAGGGAAGTCGAGGAGCAGCTGCACGCGTGCCAAAAGCTTCTGCTGGCGTGGGTGGCGGCGACAGCTGCGTGGACCGTGGCGCGCTTCGACTTCTAACCACGTTAGAAGGAGCTCCATCACGACCCAGCGGTTGCGCGCCATTTTCGCCAGCACTTCGGCGGGCATGCTGAACTCCTTCATCCCGCGGATGATGCATAGGGTTCTTCCCACGGCGGTGCCCAGGGTCACCGGCGTGGTGACGCTGCTCGTCGCGCACACCATGGGAAGAGCGCGCAGTGGTCGCCGGCGTGGGCGTCTTGGAGGTTGTTGCGCCGCCCACAGGTGGCACAACGACAATCCTGGAGGGCCCCGCGCCACCCGCGGGGGGCCCAGCCCCATCTTTAGACTTGGTGATGTGCGGCCCATCGCCTGCCGCGCGAACGGCTTCGCTCGCCAGGCTCTGACTGCCAGGGCGATGCTGGTGCTCGCGGACCGTGGCTTGGGTTCTGTCCGCGACTGGGCCGCTGCTCGCCCGTACTGGCACGGGCCGTTCGGCCCCCGACGAGCCGATCGTCGTGGCCGTCTTCTTCTTGGGAGCCATGGCGATGAAGAAACGCTAGGCTAACTACTAGACCAGATTCTCACAATCGCGTAGCCCCCTACCTGGCGCGCCAAAGATGTCGGTGGGAAACGACACCTATGGGATCACAAGAATCCCTATTACGGTTGCCGGGGCGCAGGGTTGCAAGAAGAGCAGGATTAGTAATCAGCACAAGGATCGTTTACCCAGGTTCGGGCCGCAAGGATGCGTAAAACCCTAGTCCTGCTTTGGTGGATGTCTTGAGTGTTCTTGAGCCTTCCAACTAGCTACGGTGGCTGGGTCGTTCCAAAGAGCCGAATCCTCCTCCAGTACGCCATGGGCCTCCTTTTATAGTTGAAAAGGGGCTGCCACAGTGGCACACAGGAGGTGGAAAGGCGTACAGTGCTACGAGCTTATCACTCGTATTACAGTACAAGACGCATTTAATGCATCGCTTAGGTGTCCCCTTGCTTTATTGGGGACGGGAATGAGGCCCGTCCCGTCCGTCGCCGCTCCTCCTTGCTTCGACACGCGCCCTAGTCAGCGATGCATGCGGCGCCATGTAGGCAGGCAGGCAGCTGAGGTGGCGCGGTGGCAAAGTCTTCACAAAGATCTGCATGCCGCCACGCAAGCCCTTGATGAGTTGGCCTGGGAGCTGCATGTTGCCACGCAGGTGCCTGCCCAGCTGGTTGGGCTGGCAGCTGCATGCGAACGGCGGTGGAGACTTGGCTGGTGCGGGCATGGAGGTGGCCCTGCTGGCGCCCTTGGCGAGGGCCTTGCGGGGTGGCCCGGCAAGGGCCTCGCCGTGGCGTGCTGTTGTCCCCGGCAAGGATCTTGCCGGGGGTCTTGTGCCTCCCCTCGGCAAGGATCTTGCCGAGGATCGTTGTCTTTCAATCCTCATCTGATCTTGAATATTCCTTGTCTTCACAAAGATCTGCATGCCACCATGGAGGTGCCTCCCGAGCCCTGGCCCAACGTGGTTGATGGTGTTGGAGACCGTGGGCTCAAGGGTGGTGCGCTTCGCTGGTGCTGGACGAGCCGCCCCGACAAGGGCCTTGCCGGGGGAACCTGCTTTGTCTCTTTGCTCTTTTGTGGTCTCGGCCTTGGCTTTGCTCTGGCTGTCTTGGGCTTCGGTTTTACCTCGGTTCACCTCCCCTGTTCTGCTTGGTGTGGCCGTGGGCGCGGCTCCGACTGTCCGTGCACAGGTAAAGGGGTACAAAGGTGTGCCCCTTCTTTTGTACACCGACAAGAGATGTTCACCATTGATGACTACTCCCTCTCACGTGATGATCGGACATGGTTTAGTTGATTTGGATCACGTGATCATTTGGATGACTCGAGGGATGTCTATCTAAGTGGGAGTTCTTAAGCAATTTGATTAATTGAACTATTTATCATAAACTTAGTCCTAATAGTATTTGCAAATTGTGTTGTAGATCAATAGCTCGCGATGTAGCTCCCCGTTTATTTTTGATATGTTCCTAGAGAAAAATAAGTTGAAAGATGATAGTAGCAATGATGCAGACTTGGTCCATGATCTGAGGATTATCCTCATTGCTGCACAGAAGAATTATGTCCTTGATGCACCGCTAGGTGAAAGGCCTGCTGCAGGAGCAGATGCTGATGTTATGAACGTCTGGCAAGCTCGATCTGATGACTACTCGATAGTTAAGTGTGCCATGCTTTACGGCTTAGAATAAGGACTTCAAAGACATTTTGAACGTCATGGACCATGTGAGATGTTCCAGGAGTTGAAGTTAATATTTCAAGCAAATGCCTGAGTTGAGAGATATGAAGTCTCCAAAAAGTTCTATAGCTGCAAGATGGAGGAGAACAGTTCTGTCAGTGAACACATACTCAATATGTCTGGGTATCATAATTACTTGACCCAGCTCGGAGTTAATCTTCCAGTTGATAGTGTTATTACAGAGTTCTCCAATCACTGCCACCAAGCTACAAAGGCTTCGTGATGAACTATAATATGCAAGGGATATATAAGACAATTTCCGAGCTCTTCACTATGCTCAAAGCTGCAGATGTAGAAACCAAGAAAAAACATCAAGTGTTAATGGTTGACAAGACCACTAGTTTCAAGTAAAAGGGCAAGGGAAAGAAAGGGAACTTCAAGAAGAATGGCAAGCAAGTTGCCACTCCCATGAAGAATCCCAAAGCTAGACCCAAGCTTCAAACTGAGTGCTTCTACTGCAAAGGAAATGGTCACTGGAAGCGGAACTACCCCAAATACTTGGCGGATAATATGGATGGCAAAGTGAACAAAGGTATATATGATATACATGTTATTGATGTGTAATTTACTAGTGTTCATAGCAACCACTGGGTATTTGATACCGGTTCAGTTGCTGAGATTAGTAACTCGAAACAGGAGTTGCAGAATGAATAGAGACTAGTTAAGAGCGAAGTGACGATGTGTGTTGGAAGTGATGCCAAGGTTGATACGATCACCATCACACACTCCCTCTACCTTCAGGATTAGTGTTGAACCTAAAATAAATGTTATTTGGTGTTTGCGTTAAACATGAATATGATTAGATCATGTTTATTGCAATACAATTATTCATTTAAGTCAGAGAATAAATGTTGTTCTGTTTACATGAATAAAACCTTCTGTGGTCATACACCCAAGGTGAATGGTTTATTGAATCTCGATCGTAGTGATACACATATTCATAATATTGATGCCAAAAGATGCAAAGTTGATAATGATAGTGCAACATATTTGTGGCACTGCCGTTTAGGTCATATTGGTGTAAAGCGCATGAAGAAACTCCATGCAGATGGACTTTTGGAATCACGTGATTATGAATCATTTGATACTTGCGAACCATGCCTCATAGGCAAGATGACTAAAACTCCATTCTCCGGAACAATGGAGCGAGCCAATAACTTATTGGAAATAATACACACCGATGTATGCGGTCCGATGAGTGTTGAGGCACGCGGCGGGTATCGTTATTTTCTGACCTTCACAGATGATTTGAGAAGATATGGGTATACTTAATAAAACACAAGTCTGAAACATTTGAAAAGTTCAAATTTCAGAGTGAAGTAGAGAATCATCATAACAAGAAAATAAAGTTTCTACGATCCGATCGCAGAGGCAAATATTTGAGTTACGAGTTTGGTCTTCATTTGAAACAATGTGGAATAGTTTCACAGCTCATGACACCTGGAACACCACAGCGTAATAGTGTGTCCGAATGTCATAACCGTACTATATTGGATATGGTGCGTTCTATGATGTCTCTTACCGATTTGCCTTTATCTTTTTGGGGTTATGCATTAGAGACAGCTGCATTCACGTGATCTATAGAGATAGATGAAGGCACTTAATTGGACTTTCTCCAAGCACATACCTTGATAAAGTTTTGAAGAAGTTCAAACATGGATCAGTCAAAGAAAGGGTTCTTGCATGTGTTACAAGGTATGAAGTTGAGTCAGACTCAATGCCCGACCACTACAGAAGATAGAGAGAAAATGAAAGTCATTCCCTATGCCTCAGCCATAGGTTCTATAAAGTATGCCATGTTGTGTACCATACCTATTGTGTACCTTGCCATGAGTTTAGCAAAGGGGGTACAATAGTGATCCAGGAATAGATCACTTGACAGCGGTCAAAATTATCCTTAGAGGACTAAAGAAATGTTTCTCGGTTATGGAGGTGACAAAGAGTTCGTCGTAAAGGGTTACGTCGATACAAGCTTTGACACTAATCCGGATGACTCTGTGCCTCAATCTGGATACATATTGAAAGTGGGAGCAATTAGCTAGAGTAGCTCCGTGCAGAGCATCGTAGACATAGAAATTTGCAAAATACATACGGATCTGAATGTGGCAGACCCGTTGACTAAACCTATCACTAATGCAGGATGCTGCTAACACAACACTACGATCACAGACCCTTCGACGAAACTGTGTGCGATGCCATAATCGCAAACGATGTTGTAAAAAACCGTCAAAAAGGTGCAAAACGTTTGCGATGGAGGATGCATCAAACCCGGTTTAGATTTTAGTTGCGTGTGTGATGCAGGGCATACGGTTCAGCTCAATTAACTGTTTGCGATGAGGAGGAACAAAAGAAACTGGCAGACAGATGAAGGTGTGTGCGATGTACAACATACGGTTCACTCGGATGAACTGTTTGTGATTAGGCAACACAATGGAAACGGTCAGCCAGATCAAAGGTGAGTGCAATATACGGCATGCGGTTCACTCGGATGAACTGTTTGCGTTGAGACATGAGAACAGAAACGGTTCAAATGATTAAGATGTGTGTGATACAAGGCAAACAGGTCTGTAATTGGAAACGTGTGCGAAGACCGATAACAACACATATGATTACTGCTAAAAAGCCGTGTGCGTTGTGAGCAAATGACTGCTGGTATACAATTGTGAGTGATTGATGAAAACATCACCGATGGGTTCCATTGTCTAGTCCGTGTGCGATGTGATTTTCTTTGTCCGCACAACATCTATGCTCTGTCTACATAGCATCAACATATATACTTAAAAAGACAGCATTGCATAACTAGATTAAGCATACAATTACACAAGTGACTACACACATAACATTTTCACACACCAAAGAAAGCAATTACATGCATACTAAAGTAGGAGAAACGAGGATCTAATCATCTACTTATTGTTGCGACGACGCTTGTCATTGCTTTGCTTCCGGCTGGATCCCTGGCCGTTTTGGGGAAGGAGGCACTTCCTCATGTCAACGATCTGCCTGTACGTGTCGTAGCTCGTGTAGGCCTCCTTGGCCGCGTACACGTCGTGAGCTTTGTCGAGTTTCTCCATCCAGGCCGAGTGTCAGGCACGCTTGTCCTTGTTGCACGAATCCTTCATGTCTCTGTAGTAGGGGTCGATGATGGCCTTGGCGAGGTGAACCAATGAGTCCTTCTCATGCTCCTTGCTGCCCCAGATCTTGTATTGGCCCTGGATGTCGACAAGATTCTGGCAGGCGATGCCCGAATTCTCGAGCGCCTTTACATCGTTGGTGATGTCCACCGTAGCGAACATGTAGTGGGGGATGTTGAAAAACCTGGCGAAACGCTCGCAGGGCCTTCTGGCCAGGTAGTAGTGGTAGACGAGGACATGGTGGTGCATGCACATCTAGGCGACGGCGACCTTGGGACGAGACCCGGCACGAGCGCGGGTGTACTCGAGGCCGAACCCGACCACCTTGTACTTCTCCGTGGCAAGCAACAGCTCCATGATGTGGATGGAGTGCTCCAACCAGACCGGGTCGTTGGTGTACACCACCGAGAGGTCCATGAACCTACTGTGGGTGTCCACCACGGCATGCATGGTGAACTGCTGCTCGTCGTCGGCAGCCGCTCGAAGTGCCATTGGAGCCGCGCATGATACCCTCTAAGAATTTCTCGTGGTGGGTGTGCTTCTTGCAATGGTGGGGCGCGATCGAAAGGTTGAAGAGACACAAGGGTAGGTTAAATGGCCGCTGTAATAAATGGGGGCGGGCCGGCCTGTAATCGTCACGTCTTGTCACGGCGTTCATAGCCGAGGATTCCAGTACACGCTTGACAACACCGCACCACACGCGTGGGCTCGAAGAGGCACCAAATGTATCATCGGTGAGCATGTTCCCGCGCTACCACGCTGTTGACCGCGCAAGCTTCCCGCCCAGCTAGTTTGGCCACGCGTCGGCTAGAAGAGGTACAAATCGTGGGTGTTTATTGGCAAAAAGCTTTGTAAAAACGAAGTGTGTGGAATGACTTTGGTCATAAGTTTACCCTTGGGTGATGAGGTCAAAGTTACATAGAAGGGTGATGATGGACACTCAAGTGCGATAATTAATTCTGCGCTCTACAGTGCACACGGTGGAAGAAACCAACTGTGTGCAATAATGTCGAAGATCGAGTCGAGTTAGCTATAAAAATCGTGTGCTGTGAGATCGACAAGGTAAACTGATTCGAGAATGGTTAATAAAATCTAAGACCATTGCATATTAAGGTCAAAATAGTGCTAGCAATATACGAGTCTCATACGATGCCATTTCAACGATTGTACCACAAAAGCTCGAAATGTTACAAGGTTCAACTTCCAGAGTTATATGGCTCAAATTCGAAGATTACAAGGTTCAAACTGATATTAGAAATGAAATTCAGCTCATCAGCTGCAAACGCTCGCGCTGATCCGCTGAACATGGATATCAGAGAGGTTCAAACCAATATCACCGCTTCTAAGTCTGGTTTCGAAACCTCAGAATTTTTGCAAAGGGGTCAGCCACTGAGAAGTCATGTATGGGGTTGACACGATGACTTTCGATTACTCTGTCATTTGAAGTTCCAAAATGAAATTCAGCATTTTTGGAGCCTACTCTGTTCTGCCGCAGGCGCCGGCGCTGATCAACAAACCATTCATTTTTGCGAAATAAATGTAGGGTAAACCTCATTTCCTTCAGCACCCTTGCTCTGAGAACAAAGAACCTGGTGAATATAATCTCCGGTAAGGTCCCTCGGTAGGACTTCAAAGTAATTTTTGAGAGATGCAGATCTAGGCATTCAACATGATTGTTATATTGTATCACATTATCCACCACTGGGCCTAATCTTATCTGCAAAAGAAGAAAACGTGTTAGTGCCTACATGCAGTTTTGAACATTACTATAGGCCTAGCTATTTGGTTTGCAGGATTTGTAAAATGCACTAACATGCCATCTTTCATCTGACATGATTAACATGGGCATTCGATTACATTCTAGAAAAATGTAGCCTTCTACACAAGAGGTTGGAGTGGATGAAAAGTTCCCTAAGAAAACTAGTACAGATGAATCCAAAGGAGAAATGCTTATTGATTGTAACCATATGGATCAAGCAACCAATATGGGGGGGCATGTATGTACTAAAATCCTCCAAAAGAACCTTCAGAAATCGTAGTACATTTTCATTGTAAACTTGGAAAAAGGTGTCACAAATTGAACTCCCTTATAGTTAACATTTAACAGGAAAGGAACATCACCTCGATATATATATATATATATATATATAGCTTCTCCAGGCACGGAAAGCATCTCAGGAAAGTGACAACTTGCTCTAGGTCGGGGCCGATAGATTCTAGTGCCAAGACCTTCACTGTGCGCAGTTTCGGGGTCAAGCTTGTCGGAATCATTTTCTGAATGACAGATGAACAAACATCTTCAAAATTAGAAATAATGTGGATTTGTAGAAGGAGAGGTAGAAGGCGGCTGTTGTACCTGAACGGGTGTGGATCCAATAACAAGTTCGGAGTATTTGTCAGAAATGACATTGATTCTTGTTGGACCTTCTTGATCAACTACAAGTAATCTCTCAAGTGCAGGTGTGTCCTCAGTGACCATACTGTGGTACACATCTTGTGATGTCTTCCTGCCGCACCAGCAACACACATAAATAGTCCGGACAGTAATGGAGGTGATGTGGAAGGTACTCAACCCATTGATCACCTGAAGACGAAGGCACTCGAGTGCAGTACAGCCACGGAGCAGGCGCTCCATGTCACCCTTTCAGAGGCAGACGGTGATGAGCTCGAGGTGCTTCAGTCGTGGTAGAATAAGAGCGGGTGCGTCATTAAGGGGCGGGAAATGGCAGTTCCTAAACTTGGCGACGCGGAGCACGAGCGCGAGGCAGAGTGCGGATGTTGGCAGCGACCGCATATGCCCATCATCAAAAGTGAGCTCCTCGATCTGATCTAGGGCGGGGGATCAGAACCAGTCATCAAGCTTGGCTCGGTCCTTGCCGTTGGAACGGAACTTGCCCATTCTAAGGCCTTTGGTTGGGCCAAGGTGACTGCCGAGGATCTTGGAGAACGCATCCATGCTTTTGCGATAGCCATGGCAGAGCTCATGGATGTCGATGAGGTTGAGAGGGCTGGAGTTCCATAGGGGGCACCACCACCGGGAAAGGAGGGTTGTCCGCGCCCATATTTGATTGGGAGGAGGGAGATGATGACTTTCAACATATCATCGGGGAGGTTGCTGATGAAGTCTGGGCCTGCTGGAGTCGCTTGCGGTTCTAGCTCGCCCTGCCTCCGCTTGTTGGCAGCCCCGTTGTCTACCTCTAGAGTCTCCTTGTCAGCAGCGCTTTCTGATAGAAATGGGAGTACAGCGAATATTTAGTTTAAACAGGGCAATAGAAAAGTGTATTGGTAACTAGAAGTTATTAGGTAGGAATATAGTAAGAAAAGGGAATAACAGTTGGTTGCTTAAATACTACACAATTCATTTGACATTGCTGGGTAAGTCAACATGCAGATAGTTGAAAATAAAACTTACTTCGAACAAATTCTGGATGGATGATTTTGTCGGGGAAGTTAGCATATATCTCATGACCAGGGCCTTTTATGTGCAGTGCAATTTTAGTGCCAGCTTTCAGTACATAAAACTTTGCAATTTCTTTCCAAAAGCCAGTGCCAAAATAGGAGTCACCACGTTCATCAAGTCTTACAGTAGCAATGATTGTAAATCCATGGTTTGTGTGCAGTATGACATCTGTGGAGCCTTGATGTATGTAAAGGGAAAAATTGTGCACTACATAATCTGTTGCATAGCAAGGTATGTTTCGCAGAAAATGGTAGGATTGTTAAAGAAGGTAACATGCAAATATGGGCCTAAATTAAAATAACTGTACAACAGTTGAAATCGAAGGACAAAAATCTATAATTAAACAGATAAGGTAAACATGATGTCATGGAAATATGAGAGTAATCGAAAGAACAATACATCATTAATTTGCCTAATATAGAAAGAAGAGGGGGAAATCCCCTTTGACGTATATGGTGCATGTGGCACCTTTTATCCAAATGTAGCAATATTTAGAATATGTTCAGGAAAGTAGGCCATGCCAACCGATTTAGGGTGAGATTGAACATACCGCACGCGTCGTCAAGTTATCTGGTACAGTGAGATGGAATCTCTGGTGGCGCTCGCAAAGTCCTGAAGTGTCGGCGCACTGCACATTCTATGACTGAAAGAAAACCCTCAAATCATCTCGAATAAAAATGAATTCACGGTGATTTCCGCCGGGTGATTAAAGGAGGCAGATGAACTGGGATAAGAGATGAGATAATATCTCGTTAAATTAGTTACCTTGTTGTCCATGAGAAAGAACCCTCAATACGGCAGATTCCCCAACCGAGCGGAGCTGGGTCGACCGCGAGCAGCGTCGAGAAAGTCGATGGTGATAGGCAGCGGCAAGCGGAAGTGGCGAAATGCGGTGGGCTTTGCCGGTAGCCTGGCGGCAGCGGCAGGCGTCGAGCTAAGTGTTTACCGCCGCGATAGGCGGTGCCCTGGCATAGACGCGGAGGAGCTTGTGCAGGTGTGAATGGGGAACGTACCGGAGGGGCCGAGGGGGTGGCGGGCAGGGTGAGGGTTTTTGTGATGTGGGAATGGTGAGGGTTTTCTTTTTTCTTTTTTGAATTGGGTGGTGAGGGTTTTCTGTCCCAGAAAAATTTTTGGGGCGACGGTTTGCTAGAGCGAACCGTGTGTGATTGACGCAACAGGTAAAATGAAAGTCATTGCACACGGTTCCAATTTTGGGAACCGTGTGTGATTGACGTACTACTTCCGTCCTGGTTTATTGGTCCCCTGTTGTAATTTTTACCAAAATTTGGCGAAATATTTAACATACTCAGACATAGATAATAAGCGTACACGTACATAAGCATAGTTCAACCATAAGTACATAGTTCAACCGTCATTAAGCATACTCAAGCGTACATAGTTCGATCCATCCTACATCTCATCCCACATGCGACCGACACGATCCTGAAGCTTCTCCAGGTACTCGGTGTACGCGCCGTGCGCCACCCTGCGAGAATACTTCTGCTTAAAGGAGCCAACGGCCCGTCCTCTTGCATGCGCCAGAACACTTAGATATGCGTCATGAAGCTTCTGGTTGCAAAATGGGCATCCATAGCCGCCGTTCCAGGTCCTAATACGCTTGTTATGCATTCCCGCATAAAGCTCCCTCAGGATTTGCCTCCTGTACCTCCTCTGGCCATCTTCATCCTCGATGTCCACATCGTTAGACAGCACCCATACAAATAGTAAAACAAATTTGGCATAAAATCAATGATTACATGCCGTGAAGTAGGATTAGGAATTTATGGCTATTTATTTATACATATCCAGAGATTATGGTTCGATTTTTAAGCACACTCATCTATGTACAGACCAATCTTGAAGAAAATAATGGCACAAACATATGTAGGTCATTCAAAATCAATTGTCAAGCCCTGGCTAGGAATTATTAGCACGAACACTAATCCTAGTCGGATTACTAGCAGAAATCATTTGCACAGATGAAACAACTAATCACTTATCACCTCTACCATTCAAACAATCAATACACTACACGGATCTAACAAAACTTACTCAGATTTCATGGATTGGGAGAACATAACCATAGGATTTCTATTCCAAAAAGGGGGAGGCAGGAGTAACCAGAGAAACCCTATGATCTATTTGACACATAAATGGGTATAGATGACTAACCAGATGTCCGTCGTCGTTGGAGTCGTCGCCGGAGTCGTCGCTAGAGTCATCGCCGGAGTGGTCGTCGGAGTCGTCGCCGGAGTGGTCGTCGAAGTCGGTGTGGAACTCCGCCTCCGGCTGTGGAAGATCGACGCCATCAACGACGTCTGGGTGCAGCGATAACTCGCCGGTGGTGATGGCAACCTCTATCTCCATCTCCACGCCGTGCTCTGGTGCTTTAGCAGCCCCGGCGTCACCACTCCCTTTGATGGGGCGCTTCGGCGGCATCATCATACACTGACGGCTTTGAGGACTAAGAGCGGCGTCGAGGATGCAAGCGGAGAGAGAGGATTGTGTGTGCGTAGCGAGGATGGGGGGTGCGGCCGCTCGGGCACACCATTAATATGGAGTAGTGGGAGTTGTTGGAGAGAGGCGGGCGGCGGTCAAACCGATGGCTCGCCTCCCGGTGAGCCTGCGCACCGGACTGCTGGCATGCCTACCAAAGTTTCACACAGCTACTCGCACGCCTCCAAATGACACTGCGCAGCGAGCATGCCTCTGTCAATTCACACACCTACACGCACGCCTCCCCGTCTGCCTGCGCGGCGGACTGCTCGCATGCGTCCCGTCAACTCACGCCTGCTCGCAAGGCACACGGGTCGCACAGCGGCAGGTATATTGTTTTTCTTTTTGGATGATTAATGTTGCCGCTTTATTGCTTAACCGAAGCATGGCACGTATCCATTGTTGGTCTAAAGCTCACGGTATGAATAAATAATCCATTTGGGATATTGGTTCCCAATTATTAATAATCTCCCGTATGTAATTAGATAAAGATTACTTCAAAACTGGTCTCAAATTTGACAAAAAAAGTACAATGCCACTTTGTATTGATGTCCATATGACAACACGATAAGTTTCATGAACTTCAAATAAGTTTTGGATGTACTAGAATTTAAAAATCAAGATTCTCAATGTTTGAAATTTTTTGCACGGGGAGTAAACATGCACCCAGTGAGACACATGTGTTTTTTGCACATTATACCCGTAGAAAATCAATCAATCAATGTACTAAAACGTCTTAATGATCTATGTGATTTTTTTGAAATTAGAACGTCCCTCCTTTGGTAACATGTATGTTCACCGTGGGATAATTAATTTAACATGCATCATAGTTGCAGTAGATTCGCTGTGTGTGTGTGGGTGTGTGCGTCTGGGGGTGGCGGGTGGCTCGCAATACACTACGAGTTGTGAGCCACCGTGTGGGTTGACCATTTTGTTAGGCAGGCCGGTGTCACATCAGAGTCGTGAAATCGTTATTTAAAACATTACACAACCCTTTCATACATAAATGTTTTGGCCACATGCAGTCGATGGTTGTCCTACACGACACTCGATACTCGCGTGTGACACTTTCTGTGGGCCTGCGAGGTCATCGTCCATCACTTTGACGAACAGCCGACAGTGAGGTTAATTTGACCAGCAAGGTAGAATCTTTTTTGTTTGTGTTATGGTGGTATATAGTATGCGTCGAAGAGGTGGGAGGGGACTAACATATATACTATACGTACGCGTTCGTGAACAAGTACACCTCACTCAGTGTCGGGACTTTTTGGTTTCCGAGGCACGTGCCACATCAAAATTGTGAAATTGGTTATTCAAACATCACACAACACCTTTTTGGGCCACATGCATATCCTAGCTAGGACACTCATGTGTGACGCTTCCATCTGTGGGCCCACGAGGCCATCGTTGATGCATGCATGCATCACTTTGACCTACATCGAGAGAGGTTAATTAATTTCACCGTCGATGAGGATTCTTTTGGGTTGTACATATATTACGGCAGGAGCATATAGTATGCGGTGAAGAGGGGGGAAGGGGACCATCATACGTAGTACGCTTGATATGAACCTCGCTCTGTGTGGGTGCATGGTTTATGGTTTTTGAGGCATGTGGCACATCAAAGTTGTGCATTTTGGGTATTCAACATATATATGTTTGGCCCACATGAAAAGCGGTGGTGGTTGTCCTCTCGCACCCACTTAAGCAGTTATCAGCGATATCGATGCTTTCCATTTGTGGGCCCGCTTGGTCCATCACTACTTTTTGCCTGACAACAAGAGATGTTAATTTGACTTAGGAGGGGATTATTATCTTTGCTCTGGGATGACATGCATGATACAGCTTGAGCACACACACATGCATGTGTACGCATGAATCCCTCCCATCGAGTCGAAGTGGCTAGTACAACGACACATCATGAACCGATCTCGCTCTGTGTGGGGAGCTAGTGTACAATTTTTGACACACGCGCCACATCAATGTTGTGTATTCAAACATGCATGCACGCATCACCTCCATACATCTGCATGTAGTGGTTGCCTTCGAACGGTACACTCCCTCGCGTGGTTATCGGCGACAAGCCTGTATATTCGTGGGCTCGCGTGGACATCCATGATCACCTGACCAACAACAAGATAGGTTACCATGGCGGATTCTTCATTTGGTTCGTGTTATCGTAGTATAGGTCATGGTGAGATCCAGACCTAATTAAGTTTGAGCACATATACTATGCACGTATGCATGCATGAATCCCCGTCGTTGGCTTGAAGTGTGGTGTAACATATGTATGCATCGTCAACCTAACCCTCACTCAGTCTGGGTTTTTCTAGTTCGAAATCACGGTGCCACGTCAAAGTTGTTCCATTGTTACTCAAAAACACACCTCTCCATACATATGTTTGGGCCACACGCATGCAGTGGTTGTCTTCGGGGACTAGCTACTTGTGTGATTATTGGCAAGATATATGCCTCTCTGGGGTCGCATGGACGGCCATCACTTTGACCAACAACAAGAGAGAGGTTGTACGACCAAGGTGGATTATTCTTGGTCCGTTTTATGATCCATCTTGGTGAGATATATGCCTCTCTAGCCCGCCGACTGAAAGTGTGGGGGGGTTGCTACTTCGCACTTTGCTAGGTGAACCTCAGTTGGGGGGCATGCATTCATAGCTTAGGATTCCCTTCGTGGCGACACGAGGGGGGTGGGGGGCTGCTAGCTACTTTGCACTTTGCTAGGTGAACCTCGGTTGGGGGGAGGGGCATGCATTCATAGCTTAGGATTCCCTTCGTGCCGACATGAGGGGGGGCTGCTAGCTACTTCGCACTTTGCTAGGTGAACCTCGGTCGGGGGGGCATGCATGCATTCATAGCTTAGGATTCCCTTCGTGCCGACACGAGGGAGGGGTGGCCGCTAGCTAATTCGCACTTTGCTAGGGTGAACCTCGGTTGGGGGGAGGGGGAGGGCATGCATTCATAGCTTAGGATTCCCTTCGTGCCGACATGAGGGAGGGGGCTGCTAGCTACTTTACACTTTGCTAGGTGAACCTCGGTTGAGGGGCATGCATTCATAGCTTAGGAATCCCTTCGTGCCGACACGAGGGAGGGGGGG
This sequence comes from Triticum aestivum, assembly GCF_018294505.1. Lineage (NCBI taxonomy): Eukaryota > Viridiplantae > Streptophyta > Magnoliopsida > Poales > Poaceae > Triticum > Triticum aestivum. The sequence goes on along the minus strand of NC_057802.1, from coordinate 178,126,731 downwards.
CTGCTAGCTACTTCGCACTTTGCTAGTTGAACCTCAGTTGGGGGGGCATGCATTCATAGCTTAGGATTCCCTTCATGCCGACACGAGGGAGGGGGGCTGCTAGCTACATCGCAATTTGCTAGGGTGAACCTCAGTTGGGGGGGCATGCATTCATAGCTTAGGATTCCCTTCGTGCCGACACGAGGGGGGCTGCTAGCTACTTCGCACTTTGCTAGGGTGAACATCGGTTGGGGGGGCATGCATTCATAGCTGTAGCACCCCGGTGTAATGATGCTACAGTAACTCCTGGGGTTAAGTTAATCATTTTGCTAAACAAGTGTTTGATCATCATTGTCTCCTCTCTCTTTCAAATTCCAGTTGAATTCAATTTCAAATTATGAGTGAAATTCAAAATGCTCAAACATGAAAACTAAAATGTTCATCTTGTGCCAAATAATCCATAATGAATATTTGTGGTGAACCTATTTTTTAAAAGTGTTTAAATGGCCTAAGCTATTTGAAACTGATGCTTTAAAAAAAGAGAAAGAGCACAAGCCATTGTGCATTGGGCCAAGTGCATAGTGCCTGGCCCGAGCCAACAGGCCCTGCTAGGCCGGCCCACTCCCCCTCCCCCGGTCGCTTCCTATTCCTCCGATCGGGCGGGACAACGCGCGCCCATCGCCGCCCAGCCACCTCGCCGGCGACGCCTGTTGGTGTCAAAACCGGTGGATCTCGGGTAGGGGGTCCCGAACTGTGCGTCTAGGATCGGTGGTAATAGGAGACGGGGGACACGATGTTTACCCAGGTTCGGGCCCTCTCTATGGAGGTAATACCCTACTTCCTGCTTGATTGATCTTGATGAATATGAGTGTTACAAGAGTTGATCTACCACGAGATCGTAATGGCAAAACCCTAGAAGTCTAGCCTATGTGTATATGGTAATGAATATCTCCTTTCCGGACTAATCCCTCCGGTTTATATAGACACCGGGGGGGATCTAGGGTTTACATGGAGTCAGTTACATAAGAAGGAATCTTCATAGTTGGTCGCCAAGCTTGCCCTCCACGCCAAGTAGAGTCCAATCCGGACACGGTGCAGTCTTCGGCCTTCATGTCTTCACAACCCATCAGTCCGGCCCATGGATAACAGGCCGGACGCCCGAGGACCCCTTAGTCCAGGACTCCCTCAGTAGCCCCTGAACCTGGCTTCAATGATGAGGAGTCCGGCACGCAGATTGTCTTCGGCATTGCAAGGCGGGTTCCCCTTTCTCCGAACTCCAAGATAGTCTTCCGATGCGACGATTGTATCCGGACCTGTTACACACACCATACACAACCGCAGAGAGAATATAATATTTGCACGAATCTAATCTATTGACAGCTTCTTTACAACACGACATTGCGTCTGTCCGGTCATAATTTCGAACCGTTTTTTATCTGCCATCCCACGTTCCGAGACGCGGTTGCTATTGGCACGTCTTGTCGAAGCAGAGATCGTGTCCCCTTATTGCGGGATTCTCATCAATACGGGCATGGGTAACTCAACCATGCCGTTTATACAGCCCTTGGGAATAGGCGAGTTTTTAGGACGAGTGGGGAGGCGCTTGATATTCGTGGTCTTTATAAGGGGATAAGGACACTCTCCCTTTACCCACACCCTTCTTCATCTTCAGTCCTTCTGTCCTCGAGCCCTAGCGCCCAAGATTTAGCTTTTCCTCGTTCGAGAAGGCACTTCAATCATGTCCGGATCCGGAGCTGGAGGCAAGTGGATGGCCTCCTCCGTTAAGAAGAAGGACATCACGGAGCTCCGGGAGGCCGGCTATTTAGCCAAGGAGATTACTCACCGACTCCCGGCAAAAGGGCAAGTCGTTCCTACCCCCGAGCCCCATGAGAGGGTTGTGTTTCTTACACACTTCGTCCGTGGGCTGGGATTCCCCCTTCATCCATTTGTCCGTGGATTGATGTTTTACTACGGGTTGGACTTCCACGATCTGGCCCCCAACTTTATACTCAATATCTCAGCTTTTATCGTTGTGTGCGAAGCCTTTCTCCACATCCCACCTCACTTCGGCCTATGGCTGAAGACCTTCAACGTGAAACCGAAGGTGGTGAGTGGTCAACAAGCAGAGTGCGGGGGCGCCATGGTGGGCAAAATGCCCAATGTCACCTGGCCCGAAGGATCCTTCATGGAGACAGTGAAGGGATGGCAATCGGGGTGGTTTTACATCACTGATACGCGTGACGCCGATTGGGTAGCAGCCCCCGAATTCCAATCCGGAGTTCCAATGCGGCTCACTTCCTGGCAAGAGAAGGTCCTGACCTGGGGATCCTTGGACGAGATAACTGGGCTCCAGACATGCCTCCAGAACATGATAACCAAGAAGATCAAGCTTGTGAATGTGATCCTGGTTATGCTCATTCGCCGGATCCTTCCGTGCCAACGCCGGACTTGCTATTTGTGGGAGTACGACCCCGCTGAGCACCAAACGCTGCGAGGGCTCTTCGGCACAACGCACAAAGGCATCTGGAAAGCGCTCTTCAAGGCTGGCGAGACGCCCCCGCCCACGACTGAAAATCGCGGGCTTAGCTCAAAGCGCCAGGCCAATCCGGTAAGTCTTTTAATGTTTTTGAGGTACACCCTTCACCGGCATATTTTGAGGATGGATACTGAGTTCCTACTTTAGCAGGCCTGGATCGAGGTGGCGGAGCAGATTAACTGTCCGGCTTCGCTTCCTGGGGAGGAAGAATTCCCACTTCTGACGAAGATGTTGTTTCCGGCGCCGTATGACGTGCCAGAGAAGACGGCCAAGAAAGCAGCCAAAGGGGCCAAGAAAGGCCCTTGCCAAAAAGGCGCTCCGGGCATGTCATCTGAGGACGAGACTTCCTCTTCGTCCGATGACGACGACGACAAGGAAGAAGAAGAAAACGATTCCACACCTGAGGTGGGGAGGAAGAAGAGGGCGGCCCCCCCCCCGGATCCGGAGGCGAAAGCGCCTAAGAGGGTCAAAGGCTCCCAAGCGGATAACTCCGTGTGGGATATTGATAGCAGTCCGGAGCGACCTCGCCGGACCAAGCCTCGGGCCGCTTCGTAAGTACCATAATCCGCAATCGTATGGCCTTCCTGGTTTGTACTATTGACATATTGTAAGCCTTGTTACTGCAGTCCGGCACGCGATAGCTCCCCGCAATCCTCAACAGAGGATTCGCTGGACTCGAAGGAGATGGCTAGCATATCTCCGCCACCTGCTCATTCCGTCTACCCAAGGGTGGTGACGAGGTGGTGTCCAAAAATACTTTCCATGGCCGGGGGGAGATTCCGGAGGTCATCGGGGTGACGCCCCAAGATGACTTTTCGGTCACCGGACATGTGGGGAAAAAAGTCCCCGTGGGGACTGGTGACGGGGCCCAAGTCCCTTTGGACCTTAGCCGGATACTCTTCCGGAGATCCATACAGCTCCAGGGTCCAGCGAACGGCATTCCCTGCAAGGAGGGAATATGCCAGTTCCACCGGTGACCTCTGTCCAACCGGAGGCGCCGGATAATCTGCTGGAGGCGCTATGAGGCGCCTCTATTGTGGATGAACATCGTGTCCTTATGGACACGGTGATAGAGAAGGTTCAGTTCGTCAAAAGTAGACTGACAGAAGCCTGCATTAGCCTTCTAGCGGGCTTTGAGGTAAGCAATGTGATTGTAGGAAAAATATCACAGTATAGACAGTAGCCCCTGATGCTCTGTTTGGTGTTCGAGAAGAAAAGCCGAACAGAGGATCAAGAATAAATATCGCAAGAGTCTAACATGAGTTGTCTATGTGAATAAGCAGTTAACGCTTAAGGCTGCCACTGCTCATGCTGCGGAGGTCTCCGGACTGAAGCAGAAACTGAAGCGGGCCGAGGAGGAGCTCAGCCTCGTGAAGAAGCAGCTGGAGGATAACCAAGGTACGCAGTAGCCTGTAGGTATATTTCGAAAAAATGAATAGCCCGACTGGACTAAAGTGTCATAAACTTTATTAGGGGATCACGACCGAGGTGGCAACCCTTAAGAAGGTGCAGGCCGAGGACAAAGCGGCCAAGGAACACGCCTTGCGCGAGAAGCACAAGGCCTGCGTTGGCGAGGCGCAGCAACAGCTCCAGGGCGTGATAGAGAGATTTGAGTCCCTGGAGCGCGATTGTAAGGCGCAAGAGTCCGAATTGGCGAAGGTCCGCCAGAGTGCACAGGATGCACGAGCCGAAGCCCAGAGCGCCCTCCAGGAAATTCAGGCGGCCAAGATGATTACAGCGGGTAAGTCTTTCACCATGCATATCAAGTAGATAGAAGGAACATTCCTTGTACTTATCCTGAATTTGGATTTTCCAAGGGCGTTTCCGGATCTGCCACACAGTGTATCGGATGCTGTCGAGTATTACAGAGCTGAGGAAGGGATGTCTATGGAGAAGCTATTCTGGTCCCAACATCTGGGATCCGAACATCCGGTACCCTTCAGCGACCAGCTAAAGCGGTTGGTCGAGCTGCACAGGTTGGCAGAGCTAGCCATGAAGGACCTGATGGTCCGGCTGTGGCCTGCTGATCCTATACCTAGCAGCTACTTCGGACTTGTGCAGCAGCTTGTGAGTGCCTGTCCGCGGCTCGAAGCCGTGAAGCGGTCGGTCTGCATTGAAGGTGCACGTATGGCCTTTGCCCGCGTCAAGACGCATTGGGCGAAGCTGGATGCCAAGAAGCTGATGACTGAGGGACCGCCGGAGGGCAAGGAGCATCGTCGACCCAAGCACTATTTTGACGGTGTTCTGGAGGGGTCACGCCTTGTGGCGGAACAATGTTCGAAGGATGTTATATTCCCATGAGAACATGTGTATTACCTTGTTCTGTAATATGGAACAATGATGTTATGTAGTATAATGTTTATGATTTAAATTTTACCTCCTGTGCGGCCGTTTATTAAATCTGAGGGTTGACCAGTCGTCGGCTTCTGCCCCCACGTAGATAGTATGGGGGTGTTCGGGATAAATCTAAACACTCTTTACTCCACATTCTGGTCCTTAAAGGAGATGTTTAGCACAACTAACAAGGCAATCAGACTATGCGGCCTTTACTGCCCTCACTTAGCCATAGGAGTTTGACAATTAATAAAGTTGGCAAAGCCCCTAGTGTTCGGAAGGCCGAATTAGGGGCGTTATACACGCCTAATCGGAAGAACCGATTCTTCGCAAGAAGCGGAAAAAAATCTCCAACGATTTGGAACCTCTCGGACAGCTGACCGGCTCTCGCCACATCATGACAGTCAGTTTTCGGCTTTCTCTATTGAGGTGCTCGTCCGGAAGAACCGGGACACAATCATAGTAGTTCTCCCTTTACTACCCTAGCCGATGTAGCGGAACATAAGGTAGTAAGCACAGGAGCCGGGCAACCCAACTATTGACCAAAGACATGATTCGGAGCCGATGCATATAATGCTATAAGTTCGGGGTGCCGAACTATACTGTAAAAGTGTTCGGACTTTTATTGCCGTGATGCGGGGTGTAATGAAGCCCCTCCTCCAGAGGATCCTCAGGCACGATGAAATCGTTGTTGCCGAGGCTTGTCTCCTCCTCGGAGGGTGGACGGTAACCATCGTCCTCCGAGTCATCTTCTACGGCCTGTTCATCGGGGTTATCTTGCCCGTTGTCGTTTTCTTCCTGTTCGGATGTAGCTCCGACAGGGTATTCATTGTTTTCGGCGTCGCTTGGAGTGTTATTTCCTCCGGTGCCAGTGTTGCCATCTTTTGAGCGTCGAGGCTTAGAGCGGCGTTTGGGGCGCCGGCATTTGGACTGCGTTGTAGAAGGCTTATTCGCGTCTGGCTCTTCTTTGTCGTCGCCAGATTCTTTAGGTGTATCAACCATGTACATGTCGTACAAGGAGGTGGCCGTCCAGCATCCAGTAAATGGCGGGTCTTGGCCTTGCTCCTTGTTGGCATCGTCGTCCATATCGTTGATGTCTTCGGAGCCATAGTCAAGCACATCGATTAAGTCATCGACGGTGGCTATGAAGTGGGTGGCGGGTGGGAAGCAAAATTCTTCGTCATCCGTCTCTAGATCGAACCGGACGTAGTTCGGCTGTGAGTCCTTCTCCAAGGACAAATTCTTTAAAGATTTTAGCACGTCACCAAAGGCGAGTGCTGGAAAACGTCAGCGGCGCTGAACTCGAAGATCGATCACCGATCTAGCTCGGTGTCCGCGGGCGTACACAGTCCGGAACTTATAGCCGGAGACAAGTCCGAAGTTCCGTTAAAGCGAATATTGCAGGGCGTTGAGTCCGTGTGCGGCTCCAATACTGCGGACTCTGCGGCCTCGGATGGCACGATCTGCTTTGGCTCTAAGGCCGTCGCAGCAGCAGGAACCATCTCCTGGTTGTGATCCGATGACAGATTTAAGTCACGTTCATCGGGGTGAGGGGGAGCGATCGCCGCGAGCTCAAATCCCTTGAAGATAAAGTCTCCACGGATATCCGCGATGTAGTTCAAGCTTCCGAATCTGACCTGATGGCCAGGGGCGTAGCTGTCGATCTGCTCCAGATGGCCAAGCGAGTTCGCATGCAGTACGAAGCCGCCGAATATGAAGGTCTGTCCGGGGAGGAAGGTTTCTCCCTGGACAACGTCATTACTGACGATCGAAGGGGCCATCGAGCCCTTTGCCGACGGCACAATGGAACTCTCAATGAAAGCACCAATGTCGGTGTCAAAACCGGCGGACCTCGGGTAGGGTATCCCGAACTGTGCGTCTAGGATCGATGGTAACAGGAGACGGGGGACACGATGTTTACCCAGGTTCAGGCCCTCTCTATGGAGGTAATACCCTACTTCCTGCTTGATTGATCTTGATGAATATGAGTGTTACAAGAGTTGATCTACCACGAGATTGTAATGGCTAAACCCTAGAAGTCTAGCCTATGTGTATATGGTAATGAATATCTCCTTTCCGGACTAACCCCTCCGGTTTATATAGACACCAGGGGGATCTAGGGTTTACATGGAGTCGGTTACATAAGAAGGAATCTTCATAGTTGGTCGCCAAGCTTGCCCTCCACACCAAGTAGAGTCCAATCCGGACACGGTGCAGTCTTCGGCCTTCATGTCTTCACAGCCCATCAGTCTGGCCCATGGATAACAGGCCGGACGCCCGCGGACCCCGTAGTCCAGGACTCCCTCAACGCCCCCGCGAGAGGATAAGAGCGCCCCCTCCGGTTCCTCGAGTCCCCCCACCTAACTCCACCCACTCCCAGAATCCCCTCGCCCTCTCCGCCTGCTTGTTGCCTCTCCCCCTCGTTCCCCATCCACCTCTGAGCGCCATCGCCGCCGCGTCTTCGTCATCTCCGCGGCCACCGTGCCTTCGACGCGGCCTGGCCGTGCTCGTCGGCATCACCGTGGACTGCCGCGTCCTCTGGAGCCGCTGGAAGGAGCCGATGAGCTCTGCATCTCCGACCACATCGTCGTCTTCCTCGGGTCGATGGTGATCCCCTTCTTCCCCGACGATGTTCTGCAGCTCCTAAATCGTCACGGGCCTACGTGTGAGCCGCGCGGTGAGCTTCTCCGTCCCTTGCTCCTCTTCGTTGACCCCTCGCGCACCGTAGCTACCTCGTCGCCGTTGCCGTGAGCCCGTCGCCGCGAATCGCCTCGCCGTCGTGGCCATAGCCCCTATCGCGCTCACCCGGGCACGGCGTCGAGCTCCTGGTGCTCCCAGGAGCCCAATGAGCTCGAGCCCGTGCCTCCCCGTACCCTCTAGCCTCGTCTCCAACCGCGGCCGAACGCCGGCGTCCGCCCCGGCTCTCGCCGTTGTTGTTCCAGCCTGTTACGGGCCGCGCCGCCACCGTAGATGGATGCGGCGTCCAATGCCCGTTCGAACGCGACCAGCCGCGGCCGATTTGGCGCCCCGTAGGCTTTTCCCGACGCGCTCCCGAACGCCGCTGCCGCCTCCGCTCGCCACCGGTGATGCTCCGGTCGTCCCCTACGCCGGTCGTCATCACCATCGTGTGCGCGGCGCCGGGCCGCACCCTTAGGTCCAGGCCGCAGATCCGGAGGCCCCCTGTAGCACGGCTCCGGCCAACTCCGGCGAGGCGCCGTTGTTGCTTTGGTCGTCGCAGCCCCTCCATCGCCGGCGTCCGACATGGCGCCGCGTGGCCTCACCTGTGAGGCTGATGTGTGGGCCCATGGGGCCCTGTTGACTCAGTCAACTCTGCTGACTGGGCACCATTGTCAATAACAGGCGGGCCCCACCCGCTAATTAACTTCGGTGTAAATTAAAATGTTTAATTAACCTAAGCAGCCACTGACACCCGGGACCCACCCCCTTAATTAACTCTGTTTAATTAAAATAACCCACTGTTAGCCCTCTTTGTATGACATGTGGGACCAACTAGTTAGGTTTGACCTGGTCAGCCGCCCTGCTGACTGCTGATGTCACTGTGACGTCATGCTGACGCAATAAACCTTTCCGTTAATTTGTTTAATTCCAGAAAATGTTTAAAACTTTGAAAATTAATAGAAATTAAACAGTAACTCCGATGAAAATATTTTCTACATGAAAGTTGCTCAGAACGACGAGACGAATCCGAATACGATGTCTGTTTACCTGTTAGATGCCTCTAACTATCTGTACATGGAACTTTCCCCCTCTTTTCCTCTCTCCGGAATCCGCCTAACGCCGGGAATTCATCCTCGGATGTTTATCCCCTCCGTCTGCAACGTGTAGTACCGCGTTAGTTCACCCCGGCATAGCATATTGCCATGTTATGCTTTGTGATGCTATGCTTGCTTTATATTTATTGTTTCTTCCCCCTCTTCTCTCCGGTAGACCCCGAGACCGATGCCGCCCCTGTGATCGACTACGTCGACGATGACACTTCTTCCTTTTCAGCAGAACTTCCAGGCAAGCCCTCCTTTGATCATCTCGATATCGCCCATTCCATTCTCTCATGCTTGCATTAGATTTTGCTACTGTTATTGTTTGCTCCTATTCTGATGCATAGCCTGCTTTTGTAACCTGCTCCTTGTACATTACCTCCTTATCCTAAACTGCTAAGTATAGGTTGGTTAGTGATCCATTAGTGACCCCCACCTGGTCCTTGTTGCCCCTGCTTCATCATCGACGACTTGATCAACGTGATCGACGACCAGAGCCCGACACCTCACATCACATCATGCCCCCTTTGTCGCTCGACTCTGCAGAGTTAACATCGAGTGCCAAGGGTGGAACCTCATACATCACTCCCGATGAGATCTCTGTAGTGTAGCTATTCGGTCGTGGTCGTCGAGGGTGATTTCCTCCTTAACCACTTACGATACGACTCTATCGTGCAACCCCTCAAGTGTGAACCTCGAGGGTGGTTCCTGTTATGTTCACGTTGATGATTACATCGAGTGGAATTCATCGGGGGTGATTCCTCGGGTTTTCCCCTTGATGTTTGGACATACGGATACTTGGACTTTACAACTGTTACTTGGAATGGCGGGTCGACCCTGAGGGGTACCCGCGAGTGATGTGGAGACGGGTTGACCTGGAGGGTACCCGAGAGTTGAATACGAGGCGTGGCCGGGCATTCTTAGCCCTTGCCGCAAGTCCTCGAGACGAGGCGACGGGGTCACATCTTTCGTGAGTCTCTGCTCGTGACCGCACTACCAACACACTAACGGTTTGGGTATTTGATCTGAGGGGCCTCTGGCCTGATAGCACTAACCATCACGTGGGCATAGTATGGGCGTTCTGTGTCGTATGCATCAACCAAAGTTTAATAGACGTCATGCGACTGAGCGGCGTGCGCCGGGTTGGACTGCGTAAGCACCTGCCATTTTAAGGAGGTAGCTAGGTCTCCTCACCGGCCGCGTACGCAACATGTAGGAGTTCCCGGGACGATGGCCCAAGACCCCTGGGGGCATAGGTTTAGTCCGGCGTGCTTGACCTCTCTATTAAGCCTAGGTCGGGTTGTGGCATATTGTTTGGCCGAGGCCGGGCATGACCCAGGAAAGTGTGTCCGGCCAGAGTTAATCGAGCGTGGTGGGTAAGTTGGTGCACCCCTGCAGGGAAGAAAACATCTATCGATAGCCTGTCCTACGGTAACGGACACTTGGAGTTGTATCCCGATTGATACAACTAGAACTGGATACTTGAGGTGATAAATGGATAGTATGGCTCTGGGATTGCTTTCTCGCTGGGAGCCGAGAAAGAATCTCTGGCCGAGGTTGTTAACACTTCTGACTTATGTTATACTACTCTACCCCCTCCTATTGCTGCAAGATGGTTGTTTCCAGAAGATGCTAGTCTTCGATAGGACTAGCTTCTCCCCCTCTTATTCTGGCATTTCTACAGCCCAGTCCACATATACAACCTTCCTTTGATAATGTTGCATATGTAGTGTAGATCCTTGCTTGCGAGTACTTTTGATTGAGTACCCACGGTTGCTTTGCTCCCCCTTTTTTCCCCTTTTCCATTCTTCTCGGATGTCGCAACCAGATGGTGGAGCCCAGGATCTAGACGCCACCTTCGACGACGACTGCTACTACACTGAGGGTGCCTACTACTACGTGGAGGCCGCCGACGACCAGGAGTAGTTAGGAGGCTCCATGGCAGGAGGCCTTGCCTCTTCGATTGTGTTGCTTTTGTGCTAGCCTTCTTAAGGCATCCCTGTTCAACTTATGTCTGTACTCAGATATTGTTGCTTCCGCTAACTCTTGTGCACTCGAGCTTATGTATTCGAGCCCTCGAGGCCCATGGCTTGTAATATAAAGCTTGTATTATTTTATTTGTGTCTAGAGTTGTGTTGTGATATCTTCCCGTGAGTCCTTGATCTTGATTGTACACATTTGCGTGTATGATTAGTGTACGATTGAATCGAGGGCGTCACAAGTTGGTATCAGAGCCGACTGCCTGTAGGTAGCCCCCTTTCCAACTCCTTGGCCGAAGTTGAGTCTAGTCATTGAAAAACTTTTATTAACATTGGTTGTGTGTCTTACGAGCCCACGTTGCCATTGGGTGGTATTAGGATCTTTTACTCCTTGTCTATACTCTGGGACTCTGATCTCTCTTCCATTCGGGTTAAACGAATTTACTAACTCTAACATTAGGATCCCGTGACCACATTCACCCCAAAGTTGGATAAGCCATAGTTATTCCTTAGAATAGTATTTTGAATAGTGCACACACTGTCGTGTTGACTACTAAGTGGTATCCATCGTACCTCTTTCATTATGCATGTTTCATCATGAATGATCCTTGTCTTTGCAAATGCTCAATGCTGAACTACCCCCTGTTACATGTTAGCGGGGTGGTTAGACCCACTGGTCGTGGCCGTGGTGCCAACGACCCACCACCGCCCGAATTCTTTGCCGGAATGATGCAACAATTTGAGCTGAACCGCCAGTTCATGGAAGGAATGATGGCTCAGTTTCCTCGTCCGAATATGAATCAGCAGCCAGCCCTAGTAACTCTGCAGGACTTCATGCACCTCGACCCAACTATCTACCGCAGCTCAACTCAACCCCTTGATGCTGATGACTGGCTCCGCGACATCACGTATGAAATGGAGTCTGCTAGTGTGGCCCCTGCTAGCTATGTCACCTTTGCATCTTTCTTTCTTAAGGGTCCCGCTGCTCAATGGTGGGACAGCCACACGCGTACCCTGCCTACTGGAACGGTCATCACTTGGCCTGATTTCCAAGTCGCCTTCCGTGCCCACTTCATTCCTCAGGGAATCATGGACAGGAAGAAGCGGGATTTCTGCAACCTCACCCAAGGCAACAAGTCCGTAGATGCTTATCAGCGGGATCTTGGACTTGTCCCGCTACGCTGAAGAAGACATTGCTACTGATGCTCGTAAGCAAGAGAAGTTTCATGACGGACTTCACCCTGATATCAAGCTATCACTACTCGTTCATGACTTTGCCGACTTCGCCACCTTTGTGAACAAGGCCATTCATGTTGAAACGGGTCTGTGGGGACACCAGAGATCCCTCAGGCGCAGCCGTGACGCTGGCTCATCTTCGGGCCCGTCAGCGCAGAAGCGTCGGATATGGATTCCCCACAGCATGTATCGTCCAATTGCACCTGCACCAAGACAGTCTTATGCCGCACTGCGTGTGCCTCCACCCCCGTAGAGGCAGCCTCTTCGAACTGTACCACCTCGAGCTCCTGCTCCCAGTCCCAATGATGGTTTGTGCTTCAAGTGTGGCCTTCCAGGTCACCGTTCCAGGACCTGTCCTCAGCATCAGAATCAGCTGTCTCTACCTTCTAATGGTCGTGGTAACAATCAACCCCACACAAAAAATGCCCGACCTTATGGTCATGGGAAGGCTAACAACATTGATCTGAATGAAGCTCAAGACCAGCCTGCTACTGTGATGGGTACTCTCCTTGTTAATTCAGTACCAGCTTCTGTTTTATTCGATTCAGGAGCATCGCATTCATTCATGTCAGAAAAGTTTGCATACACACACGACATTCGATGCGAGCCCATGAACACTCCGATAGTGGTACGCACCCCTGCGGGCCGATGTCAAACTACCATGATTGGTTGCGGCGTTCCCGTTGAGATTGAAGGGTTGGAATTCCTTGTTTCTCCCATTATTCTGGAGTCTTCCAATATTGACCTCATTCTGGGAATGGATTGGTTGAAAGCACATACGGCTTCTATCGTTTGCGCCACTAAAACCATCCACCTTCTACACCCTTCAGATGAGATAGTAAGCTACAATGCTCGTCTGGTTCAAAATGCCAAAGCCCGACTCTATCTCCTGAATGCGTTGAACGCAGCACCTCTTGAGGGAATTGAAAAGATTCCAGTTGTTCGCGATTTCCTAGATGTCTTTCCAGAAGAACTTCTAGGAATACACCCTGCCCGGGCTGTCGAGTTCGTCATCGACTTGAAACCAGGCACCGTTCCTATTGCCAAACGAATCTACAAGATGCCACCTCATGAACTCCTTGAACTTAAGGAGGAAATCGACAAATCTCTTCGCAAGGGTTTCATTCGTCCAAGTTCCTCTGCTTGGGGAGCACCTTCTCTCTTCATCAAGAAGGACGGAACGAACCATTTGGTCCAAAACTACCGTCCTATCAACCAAGCTACAATTCAGAACAAATATCCCCTTCCTCGGATCAATGATCTGTATGATCAACTGGCTGGTTCATCGATATTCTCTAAACTTGACTTGAGGTTGGGTTACCACCAGATCCGTGCTCGTGAAGAGGATATTCCCAAGACCGCCTTCGTTACTCGATATGGTTCATATGAGTACACCGTCATGTCTTTTGGCTTGACCAATGCTCCAGCCACATTCTCTCGTCTGATGAACTACATATTCATGGATTACCTCGACAAGTTCGTCGTAGTCTATCTGGATGATATCTTGGTATATTCGAAGAACAAAGAAGAACATGCTGAACATCTTCGACTTGTTCTAGAGAAGCTTCAAGAACATCAACTTTATGCCAAGTATTCCAAGTGCGAATTCTGGTTACCCGAAGTCACCTACCTTGGTCATGTTATCTCCAAGGATGGTATTGCTGTCAACCCAGAGCGCCTTCAGGCTAGTCTTGACTGGACCCCTCCGAAGACTGTCAAGCAAGTCAGAAGCTTTCTCGGACTAGCCAGCTATTGTCGCTGCTTTGTCGAGAACTTCTCAAAGATTGCCAAGCCACTGACCAATCTGCTTCACAAGGTCGTTAAGTTTGATTGGACAGACAAATGTCAGGAAAGTTTCCAGGCACTCAAGGACAAGCTGACATCTGCCCCAATGCTTGCTCCCCCTGATTCTCGCAAGGACTTCGTCATCTATTGCGACGCTTCACGTCAAGGATTAGGCTATGTCCTAATGCAAGAGCGCAGAGTGATTGCTTATGCCTCCCGTCAAGTACGTCCTCACGAAGAAAACTACCCATTTCATGACCTTGAGCTTGCTGCGGTTATCTATGCACTGAAGCTATGGCGACAATACCTTCTCAGTAATCGTTGCAAAATCTTCACCGATCTTCAGAGTCTGAAGTATCTGTTTACTCAGCCAGATCTGAACCTTCGCCAGCAGCGATGGATGGAAGCTATTGCTGACTACAACTGTGGTATATCCTATACCCCTGGCAAGGCTAATGTAATGGCCGATGCCCTGAGCCGCAAGTCTTATTGCAATAATCACATGGTCTACAAAGCTCAACCCCGCCTTTATGAAGAGCTATGCAAGCTGAACCTTCAACTAGTTCCACAGGGTTCTCTAAATAACCTTGTCCTGGAACCAACTCTTCTTAAGGCTATTAAGTTTGCACAAGCCAAAGATGCTCATGTTGATCTGATGAACAAGGATCTTGCCTTAGTGAAATCCAGAGATTTCTCACTTGGTGAAGATGGAACCTTATACTTCAGAGATCGCATTGTAGTACCCCGGTTCAAGCTTATGACAGAGAAGGTGATGAAAGAAGCGCATGACACCCCTCTCTCTATTCATCCGAGAAGTACCAAGATGTATCTAGACATCCGTCAGAAGTACCGATGGTCTAAAATGAAGCAAGACATTGCTCGATATATCGAAGAATGTGACGTTTGCCATCGCGTCAAAGCAGAACATCAGAAACCGGCTGGATATCTACAACCGCTTCCGATTCCTGAATGGAAGTGGGATAAGATTCAGATGGACTTCGTCACTGGCCTTCCCAAGTCTCAGAAAGGTAACGATGCTATCTTTGTCGTCATCGACCAATTCTCGAAGGTTGCTCACTTTCTGGTAGTGAAGGAGACTATAACTGCAGGTCAATTAGCAAACTTGTATATCTCCAGAATTGTGTCACTCCACGGCATTTTGAAGGAGATCAGTTCAGACCGCGGAAGTATATTCACTTCAAAGTTCTGGGATAGTTTCCAAGAGGCAATGGGAACTCATATTACCTGGAGCACTGCTTATCATCCCCAATCCCAAGGCCAAGTCAAGCGAGTCAATCAAATTCTTGAAGACATGCTTCAAGCTTGTGTTATTTCTTTCGGCAAGAAGTGGGAAGAATCTCTCCCTTATGCAGAGTTCTCTTATAACAACAGCTATCAAGCCAGCTTGAAGATGGCACCCTTTGAAGTGCTCTATGGATGTAAGTGTCGAACCCCTCTGAATTGATCAGAAACTGGGGAACGGACGCTCATTGGTCCAGACATTATTCAACAAGCTGAAGAGCAGGTTCGCATTGTCCGGGATAATCTC
The DNA here is from genome assembly GCF_018294505.1 of Triticum aestivum. NCBI lineage: Eukaryota > Viridiplantae > Streptophyta > Magnoliopsida > Poales > Poaceae > Triticum > Triticum aestivum. The sequence goes on along the minus strand of NC_057802.1, from coordinate 178,111,557 downwards.
AAGGCGGCCCAGTCCCGCCAGAAGAGCAACTATGACCGGAAACACTGGGGTTCAAATTATCAACCTGGTGAACAAGCTTATTTGCGTGTCACTCCTTTGAGAGGCACTCATCGGTTTGGAGTCAAGGGCAAGGTAGCTCCTCGCTACATTGGTCCCTTCCGTATTCTCGCCCGCCGTGGACTGGTGGCTTATCAACTGGAGTTGCCACCTCAGTTCTCTCACGTCCATGAAGTCTTCCATGTGTCGCAACTTCGTCGATGCTTCAAGGATCCGGAACGTGAAGTGGATCCGGAATTGATTGAAATTCAAGATGATCTCACATACAAAGAGCATCCGATTCGCATTCTTGAAGAAGCTGAACGTCGAACCTGCCAAAAGGTTACCAAGTTCCTCAAGGTGCAATGGTCAAATCAAAATAAAGATGAAGCCACTTGGGAACGCGAAGATAACCTCCAGGCTGAATACCCCGACCTGTACCCTTCTACCTCTTAATTCTCGGGACGAGAATTTCTTTTAGAAGAGGAGAGTTGTAACACCCCGGTGTAATGATGCTACAGTAACTCCTGGGGTTAAGTTAATCATTTTGCTAAACAAGTGTTTGATCATCATTGTCTCCTCTCTCTTTCAAATTCTAGTTGAATTCAATTTCAAATTATGAGTGAAATTCAAAATGCTCAAACATGAAAACTAAAATGCTCATCTTGTGCCAAATAATCCATAATGAATATTTGTGGTGAACCTATTTTTTAAAAGTGTTTAAATGGCCTAAGCTATTTGAAACTTATGCTTTAAAAAAGAAAAAGAAAAGAGAAAGAGCACAGGCCACTGTGCACTGGGCCAAGTGCACAGTGCCTGGCTCGTGCCAACTGGCCCAGCTAGGCCGGCCCACTCCCCCTCCCCCAGTCGCTTCCTGTTTCCAACCGGGCGGGACAGCGCGCGCCCGTCACCGCCCAGCCACCTCGCCAGTGACGCCCCCGTGAGAGGATAAGAGCGCCCCCTCCGGCTCCTCGAGTCCTCCCCCACCTACCTCCACCCACTCCTAGAATCCCCTCTCCCTCTCCGCCTGTTTGTTGCCTCTCCCCCTCGTTCCCCATCCACCTCCGAGCGCCATCGCCGCCGTGTCTTTGTCATCTCCGCGGCCACCGTGCCTTCGACGTGGTCTGGCCGTGCTCGTCGGCATCACCATGGACTGCCGCGTCCTCTGGAGCCGCTGGAAGGAGCCGTGGAGCTCTGCATCTCCGACCACGTCGTCGTCTTCCTCGGGTCACCGGCGATCCCCTTCTTCCCCGACGATGTTCTGCAGCTCCTAAATCGTCACGGGCCTACGTGTGAGCCGCGCGGTGAGCTTCTCCATCCCTTGCTCCTCTTCGTTGACCCCTCACGCACCATAGCTACCTCGTCGCTGTTGCCGTGAGCCCGTCACCGCAAATCGCCTCGCCGTCGTGGCCATAGCCCCTATCGCGCTCACCTGGGCACAACATCGAGCTCCTGGTACTCCCAGGAGCCCAACGAGCTCGAGCCCGTGCCTCCCTGTACCCTCTAGCCTCGTCTCCAACCGCGGCCGAACGCCGGCATCCGCCCCACCTCTCGCCGCCGTCGTTCCAGCCCGTTACGGGCCGCGCTGCCACCATAGATGGATGCGGCGTCGAATGCCCGTTCGAACGCAACCAGCCGCGGCCGATTTGGCGCCCCGTAGGCTTTTCCCGACGTGCTCCCGAACGCTGTTGCCGCCTCCGCTCGCCACCGACGATGCTTCGGTCGTCCCCGACACCGGTCGTCGTCACCATCGTGTGCGCGGCGCGGGGCCGCACCCTTAGGTCCAGGCCGCAGATCCGGAGGCCCCCTGTAGCGCGGCTCCGGCCAACTCCGGCAAGGCGCCGCCGTTGCTTTGGTCGTCAGAGCCGCTCCGTCGCCGACGTCCGACGTGGCACCGCGTGGCCTCCCCTGTGAGGCTGACGTGTGGGTCCATGGGGACCTGTTGACTGTGTTGACTCAGTCAACTCTGCTGACTGGGCACCCTTGTCAATGATAGGAGGGCCCCACCCGTTAATTAACTTCGGAGTAAATTAAAATGTTTAATTAACCTAAGCAACCACTGACACCCGGGGCCCACCCCCTTAATTAACTCTGTTCAATTAAAATAACCCACTGTTAGCCCTCTTTGTATGACATGTGGGACCTCTGGCTAGGTTTGACCTGGTCAGCCGCCCTGCTGACTGTTGATGTCACTGTGACGTCATGCTGACGCAATAAACCTTTCCATTAATTTATTTATTTCCAGAAAATGTTTAAAACTTTGAAAATTCATAGAAATTAAACCGTAACTCCGATGAAAATGTTTTCTACATGAAAGTTGCTCAAAACGATGAGACGAATCCAAGTACGCAATCCGTTTACCTGTTAGATGCCTCTAACTATCTGTACATGGAACTTTCCCCCTCTTTTCCTCTCTCCGAAATCCACCTAACACCGGGAATTCATCCTCGGATGTTTATCCCCTCCGTCTGCAACGTGTAGTACCATGTTAGTTCACCCCGACACAGCATATTGCCATGTTATGCTTTGTGATGCTATGCTTGCTTTATATTTATTGTTTCTTCCCCCTCTTCTCTCCGGTAGACCCCGAGACCGATGCCGCCCCTATGATCGACTACGTCGACAACGACACTTCTTCCTTTTCACCAGAGCTCCCAGGCAAGCTCCCCCTTTGATCATCCCGATATCGCCCATTCCATTCTCTCATGCTTGCATTAGATTTTGCTACTGTTATTGTTTGCTCCTATTTTGATGCATAGCCTGCTTTTGTAACCTGCTCTTTGTACCTTACCTGCTTATCCTAAACTGCTTAGTATAGGTTGGTTAGTGATCCATCAGTGACCCCCACCAGGTCCTTGTTGCCCCTGCTTCATCATCGATGACTCAATCAACATGATTGACGACCAGAGCCCGACACCTCACCTCACATCACGCCCCTTTTGTTACTCGACTCTACAGAGTTACCATCGAGTGCAGAGGGTGGAACCTCATACATCACTCTCGATGAGATCTCTGTAGTGTAGCTATTCGGTCGTGGTCATCGAGGGTGATTTCCTCCTTAACCACTTCCGATACGACTCTATCGTGCAACCCCTCAACTGTGAACCTCAAGGGTGGTTCCTGTTACGTTCACCTTGATGATTACATCAAGTGGAATTCACCGGGGGTGATTCCTCGGGTTTTCCCCTTGATGTTTGGACACACGGATACTTGGACTTTACAACTGTTACTTGGAAAGGCGGGTCGACCCTGAGGGGTACCCGCGAGTGATGTGGAGACGGGTTGACCTGGAGGGTACCCGAGAGTTGAATACGAGGCGTGGCCGGGCATTCTTAGCCCTTGCCGCAAGTCCTCGAGACGGGGCGACGGGGTCACATCTTTCATGAGTCTCTGCTCGTGACCGCACTACCAACACACTAACGGTTTGGGTATTTGATCCGAGGGGCCTCTGGCCTGATAGCACTAACCATCACGTGGGCATAGTATGGGCGTTCTGCGTCGTATGCATCAGCCGAAGTTTAATAGACGTCATGCGACTGAGCGGCGCGCGCCGGGTTGGACTGCGTAAGCACCTGCCTTTTTAAGGAGGTAGCTAGGTCTGCTCACTGGCCGCGTACGCAACGTGCATGAGTTCCCGGGGCGATGGCCCAAGACCCCTGGGGACATAGGTTTAGTCTGGCGTGTGTGACCTGTCTATTAAGCCTAGGTCGGGTTGCGGCATATTGTTTGGCCGAGGCTGGGCATGACCTAGGAAAGTGTGTCCGGCCGGAGTTAATCGAGCGTGGTGGGTAAGTTGGTGCACCCTTGCAGGGAAGAAAACATCTATCGATAGCCTATCCTACGGTAACGGACACTCGGCATTGTATCCCGATTGATACAACTAGAACTGGATACTTGAGGTGATAAATGGATATTATGGCTCTGGGATTGCTTTCTCGCAGGGAGCCGAGAAAGAATCTCTGGCCGAGGTTGTTAACACTACTGACTTATGCTATACTACCCTACCCCCTCCTGTTGTTGCAAGATGGTGGTTTCCAGAAGATGCTAGTCTTCGATAGGACTAGCTTCTCCCCCTCTTATTCTGGCATTTTTGCAGCCCAGTCCACATATACAACCTTCCTTTGATAATGTTGCATATGTAGTGTAGATCCTTGCTTGCGAGTACTTTGGATGAGTACTCACAGTTGCTTTGCTCCCCCTTTTCCATTCTTCTCAGATGTCGCAACCAGATGGTGTAGCCCAGGATCCAGACGCCACCTTCGACGACGACTGCTACAACACTGAGGGTGCCTACTACTACGTGGAGGCTGCCGACAACCAGGAGTAGTTAGGAGGCTCCCAGGTAGGAGGCCTTGCCTCTTCGATCGTGTTGCTTTTGTGCTAGCCTTCTTAAGGCATCCCTGTTCAACTTATGTCTGTACTCAGATATTGTTGCTTCCGCTCACTCTTGTGCATTCAAGCTTATGTATTAGAGCCCTCGAGGCCCATGGCTTGTAATATAAAGCTTGTATTATTTTATTTGTGTCTAGAGTTGTGTTGTGATATCTTCCCGTGAGTCCTTGATCTTGATCGTACACATTTGCGTGTATGATTAGTGTACAATTGAATCGAGGGCGTCACAATAGCTTAGGATGCCCTTCGTGCCGACACGAGGGAGGGGGCTGCTAGCTACTTCACACTTTGCTAGGGTGAACCTCGGTTGGGGGGGCATGCATTCATAGCTTAGGATTCCCTTCGTGCCGACACGGGGGAGGGGGAGGGGGGCTGCTAGCTACTTCACACTTTGCTAGGTGAATGAACCTCTGTTGGGGGGGCATGCATTCATCGCTTAGGATTCCCTTCTTGCCGACACGAGGGAGGTGGGGGGCTGCTAGCTACTTCGCACTTTGCTAGGTGAACCTCGGTTGGGGGGAGGGGGCATGCATTCATAGCTTAGGATTCCCTTCGTGCCGACACGAGGGGGGTGGGGGCAAGCGATACAGTGCGCTTTGCGAGAGAGGCGCCACATCGAAGTCGCATTTGGTATTTGAAAATCAAACCACCCTTTTGATACGTAAATTTGGTCCACATGCAAGTGTGTTCATGTTCTGACCCTCTCTCGCATCATTTTTCACCAAATTTATGAACATTAGATAAGTCGGATGGCGCAATAGACACGGTTCACTCAAACTAACCATGTGCCACGCCGGTGCACCTGTCACGCACACATCCGCACAGTACATTCGGCTCCACGAGGCTCCCCCTCTCAAAAATATCTGCCCACCTCGAGGGTTTTTCTGTTTCATAACAGACGGTGGTTATCTTCGGACCGTGTGCGATGTTTCTTGTTCCCAATCCCGCCTGCATCCCTAGAAAATATCTGCCTGCCTCGAGGGTTTTTCTGTTTCATAACACACAGTTGTTATCTCCAGACCGTGTGCGATGCACTATCATCAAAATTTTCAATAGCCCGGCATTTCAATCCCGCATTTGACTCCCGCGTAGTAAAATTTTCAGTACCCGCGTAATTTTCTCAAACACCCCGCGCCCCCCTCCACACACACACACACACACACACACACACCAAAATCTCCTCGGGCGTGCGCGCGCGCACACACACACCCTCCCTCGCTCGAAACCCTAGCAAGATCCCCACCGCCGCTGCCGCCGCCGCTGCAAGGCCTCCATTGTCAACATCTGCCGGTTTGCCCGTGCAGCTTACCCACCGATCTCCATACCCAGGCCGCCCTGAGTTTCTTAGATGACACCTGCCAAACGCACCTTTCCCACAGATCCCCATCCCCCACTCTAGAGCGTCACAGCCTAAGCCTGGCTACGCTTCCTGTGGAGCTCGAGGAGTGATTGGCGCAAAAGAGGTGTATAGCGGTCTCTTCGCCCGACGTCGCCGAGGAAGCTGACGACCATTACTGGTGGCAGGCACTCAAGCAGCGGGCTAGAGTATGCGGGCATGTCTCGGCCGCCGGCTACGACATCGAGGTCATCGACAGCGATGGCCTGAGGCGGGCTGTGTCACAGGTTAAGTTGCCCACCCCTCGGGTTCAACCACCATCGATCTCATCCATGGCCCCGCCGCTGATCTCCTCTGATTCGATGTCAACAATTTCCCATTCTACATCCCCATTGAGCCCCTTTTGTCATTTCTGAAGGACACGTTCTGCAACGCTGGCTTGGGATCCACAGCTTCCAAGTCAGACCCCTCATCGACGGCGACCACGAGGAGGGCACCCTCTCCGACTCTTCCAAGGGGAAAGAGCCCATCTGCTCTTCCAAGGGGAAAGCGCTCGTCTGCGACATCAGGGAGGACACCCCACAGTTGTGCTCTTCAAAGGGGAAGGAGCCCATCTGCGACAACATGGAGCACATCCAGGGTCCGTGCTCTTCCCACGGGAACGATCCCATCTGTGACAAGTGAGGAAACCCATGATTTGTTTTGTCGTGCCTGTTCACAGGGGGAAACCCATGATTTGTTTTGTCGAGTCCCTTTTGTAGTGTAGTGAGAATATGTCCAGTTTTAATTGCTATATCTGGTTGTTTGCAGTATGCCTTATTTATTTCAGTTGTTCACAATGTGATGCTCTATATGTGCAATTATTTACTGTGCAGTACATTTCATCAATCCAGTTTTAAACATACCGATGGGAGTGCATATATTTTCTTGCTGTTAAGCCTGTTATAGCTAGCATATGCCTCTTTTAAAGTTTTTTTATTGTTCGGTTGTTTGTAGTTAGCATATGTCCAGTTTCAAATGCTATCTTTGGTTGTTCGTAGTATGCCTTGTTTATTCCAGTTATTCACAACGTGATGTTCTATATGTGCAAGTATGAACTGTGCAGTTCAATTTCATCAGTACCAGTTTCAACAATACCACTATGAATGACTACATTTGGTTGCTGCATCTTGTAGTTAACACGCCTTTCCATTTTTATTTAACAATAACCAGTGTACTTAGACCGGCACAATACCAGTTTGAATGACTATGTTTGCTTGTTGTTAAATGTTAGGCCTGTTGCAGTTAGCACACCTTTCCACTTGTTTTACTTTACTAGCATGCTTAAACCTGCACACTGAAGCTATCTTTTGGAGATTATTTTGTCTGCCATGTATAATTTTTGTTGATGTTTAGCCTGTTGTGCTTAACATGCTTCTCGATTTACCTATACAGGACAATTTTGGGAACGACTGCTGTTTTCCATCGAGGTTACTTTCATCCCATGGCTTATATCTGCTCACTGTTCAGGATATCGGTAGCTGGTACCATATAGGCCGGCGGCTGATAAGGGACTAATCGGTGAATCAGACTTTTAACTGAATATATCTGCAACCTATTTTTCGTTAGGTTAACTAGGGCCATATGTAATATATCTGAGGCTACATAGCAACATGCACTGTACTTAATGTCTAAATATGCAATCCTAGGCTACATAGCAACAAGGAAGAGTGATACATTAATGTTCTAATGATGTCTAGATATACGTAGAAGAGCAGCAGCAACAACAACAACAACACCGCCCTGTTTGGATACTCAACTTAGCTAGAGGTTAGAGTTAGTTTCTAGCTCATTACTAACCCTGAACTAACTCCATCCGAAGAGTTTTTTGGATGGCAGGGTTAGATTGACAATAAATGCACTAGGAGAACTAGCTCCAATTAGCACCTCTTGGGCTGGATAGTTTTTTTTGGGTGGGTTATAGATGCAACTAGCTCACCCGAACTAGCTCAAACTAACTGTAACCCATGGATACAGCAGCAGTTAATCAGCCGATAATTTGTAAGAATGCACTAAACTCCTTCCAGCCCATAATATAAGATGTTAGTTCATCTAATATGTGAGTATATTGGATGTTATAAGATACTCCCTCCGTTCCTAAATATTTGTCTTTTCAGAGATTTCAAATGGACTACCACATACGGATGTATATAGACATATTATAAAAGAGTGTTGTACTACATCATTGTGCAATTGTTGTTTAGCTTCTAATATTAACTTGGTGCTTTTAGGTACATATGTCATTGGTAAAGATCCGCGCTTCGACCCTTTCTGCGTATGGGGCAATGAGATATCGATGAACCAGCATCAAGTGAGGAAGCTGATAAAGATTGTTAGTAAAATGGGTCCAAAGATGGCAATTAAACTATTTGTTTACACTTTATCCAAGACAACACCGAACTGCAGGATGGTAAGTAAGAACTCTGGAGCCTTCTTTTTACTGCCCATAATGAGTTGTGTTAGATGACAATGTCTGAATCTTTTTCCTTTGCAGTGGTTGCCAAAGCAGTTTACTCAAGATTACCTCTCAAACTACATGATTGGTGGGCATGCAAAGGTTAAATTATTTCTACCAGAACATGATGATTATCTAGATGTTTTCATGAAGACCGTGAAGGATGGGCGGTCGGCCATCACAAGGGGTTGGACTAGAGTCATGTGTGCCTTCTGCATGGAGGAGGGCACAATATGGGCATTCCGCTTCACCTTGTTCAGCAACCAAAATATATTTCACCTCTTTCTTTACCATCTTTAATAGTACAAGTATACAACTTTGGTTCATCATTCTTTATTTGGTTCTTATGTAATTCTTGAACATATGTACCTATGAATCGAATAATGCATTGGTTGTTTGAACCTGATGGATATGAATAAAGCTGTAGCATACATTCAAATTCAAATCAAAATCCGGTACAATTTGGAAAAACAGCAATTAAATTTAGGTGAAATTACGCTCTCCAGGTTGTCACGGCACACACGGTTGGTAAAACACAAACATTTGCGATATGCACCATAATCCGAGACGGTTCACAAAGAGGAAACGTGTGCAAGCATGCACACAGTTTCCGTTTGCAAACCATGTGCGATGTCAGACAATATCACAAATGGTGCGGGCAAACTGAACGTTTGTGTTAGTTGCCTTATCGTACACGATTTGCAACCATGAACTGTTTCTGATGAAGTATGCATCGTAAACGTTGCACCACAGGATAGCGTGTGCGATAGTTGTCATGTACGACGATGTTACGACGGTCTGACGTTTCGTAATCCTGTCCGGCACTCCCATGACGATTAGCTAATCTTCTTAACGGTGAACCGTTTGTGGTGAGCCGCGCATCATACACGTTCTATAATAGTGAACCGTTTGTGATGGGTCGCGCATCGTAAACGTAGCACCACAGAATAACGACTGCGATGGCAATGCGAGCATAAATAAGTAGGAGTACTGTAGGGGCCCTATCCCCGACGGTTTCTGGGTCATGTGGGAAGGACCCCCTATCGCCCACACTCACTTGGCGACAGTTCCAAATGCCGTCGCGGAAAGGGGTTAAAAACCGTTTTTTTTAGGACCGACGCGTACCAGTGTATCTCACAAGCAAAACATGATCACACCTTAGTACTCTTTGGTTGTTAATCATATGGTGATGTGAACTAGATTATTGACTCTGGTAAACCCTTTGGGTGTTGGTCACATGGCGATGTGAACTATGAGTGTTAATCACATGGCGATGTGAACTATTGGTGTTAATCACATGGTGATGTGAACTAAATTATTGACTCTAGTGCAAGTGGGAGACTGAAGGAAATATGCCCTAGAGGCACTAGATTATTGACTCTAGTGCAAGTGGGAGACTGAAGGAAATTTTTATTATTCATGCTAGAATTGTATTGATCGGAAAACTAAATACATGTGTGAATATATAGACAAACACTGTGCCCCTAGTAAGCCTCTACTTGACTAGCTCATTGATCAAAGATGGTTAAGGTTTCCTAACCATGGACATGAGTTGTCATTTCATAACGGGATCAGATCATTAGGAGAATGATGTGATGGAAAAGACCCATCTGTTAGCTTAGCATGTTGATCGTTTAGTTTTATTGCTATTGCTTTCCTCATGTCAAATACATATTCCTTCGACTATGAGATTATGCAACTCCCGGATACCGGAGGAATACCTTGTGTGCTATCAAACGTCACAACGTAACTGGGTGATTATAAAGATGCTCTACAGGTATCTCTGAAGCTGTTTGTTGGGTTGGCATAGATCGAGATTAGGATTTGTCACTTCGAGTATCGGAGAGGTATCTCTGGGCCCTCTCGGTAATGCACATCATAAGAAGCCTTGCAAGCAAAGTGACTAATGAGTTAGTTGCAGGACGATGTATTGCGGAACGAGTAAAGAGACTTGCCGGTAACGAGTTTGAACTAGGTATGTAGATACCGACGATCGAATCTCGGGCAAGTAACATACTGATGGAGAAAGGGAATAACATATGTTGTCATAACGGTTCAACCGATAAAGATCTTCATAGAATATGTAGGAGCCAATATGAGCATCCAGGTTCCGCTATTGTTTATTGACCGGAGAGCTGTCTTGGTCATGTCTACATAGTTCTCGAATCCCTAGGGTCCGCACGCTTAACGCTCGATGACGATATAGTAATATATGAGTAATGATTTGGTGGCCGAATGTTGTTCGGAGTCCTGGATGAGATCACTGACATGACGAGGAGTCTTGAAATGGTCGAGAGGTAAAGATTGATATATAGGACGATGGTATTCGGACACCGGAAGTGTTCCGGAGGGTATCGGGTACTTATCGGGTCACCGGAAGGTGTTTCGGGTACCCCCGGCAATCCTATGAGCCATATGGGCCTTGTCAAGGAACACACCAGCCCACAAGGGGCAGGTGTGCCTTATAATGCCATAGGAGGAGGAGAAGGAAAGGGGGGAGGGAAAGGAAAGTGTCCATTAGGATTCCCACTTCCTTCCCTCACCCCGCCTCTTTCCTTCCCCTTCATGCATACATGGAAAGGGGGGAGGTCGAATTGGGGAGGACCCCAAGTAGGATTCCTCCTACTTGGGGCACCCCCTTGGATGCCTCTCCTCCCCTCCAACCTATATATATATATGTGGGGGGCACCGCTAGAAGACACAATAACAATCGTTAGCCGTGTGCGGCGGCCTCCTCCACAGTTTACACCCTCGGTCATAGTTTTGCGGTGCTTAGGCGAAGCCCTGCGAGAATCACTTCACCATCACCGTCACCACGACGTCGTGCTGACGGAACTCATCTACTTCCTTGACACCTTGCTGGATCAAGAAGGCGAGGGACGTCATCGCGTTGAACGTGTGCAGAACTCGGAGGTGCCGTACATTCGGTGCTTGATCGTTCGGAGCTAGAAGAAGTTCGACTACATCAATCCGTTGTCAAACGCTTCCACTTTTGGTCTACCAGGGTACGTAGACACACTCTCCCCCTCTCGTGGCTATGCGTCTCCTAGATAGATCTTGCATGAGCGTAGGAATTTTTTGAAATTGCATGCTACGTTTCCCAACAGAACTATGGGTGTTAATCACATGGCGATGTGAACTAGATTATTGACTCTAGTGCAAGTGGGAGACTGATGAAAATATGCCCTAGAGGCAATAATAAAATGGTTATTATTATATTTCCTTAATCATGATAAAGGTTTATTATTCATGCTAGAATTGTATTGACCGGAAACTTAAATACATGTGTGGATACATAAACAAATACCGTGTCCCTAGTGAGCCTCTACTAGACCAGCTCATTCATCAACAGATGGTTAAGGTTTCCTAACCATAGACGTGAGTTGTCATTTGATGATGGGATCGCATCATTAGGAGAATGATGTGATGGACAAGACCCTACCGTTAGCATAGCATATGATCGTTCAGTTTATTGCTACTGCTTTCTTAATGTCAAATACATGTTCCTTCGACCATGAGATCATGCAACTCCCGGATACCAGAGGAATACCTTGTGTGCTATCAAACGTCACAATGTAAGTGGGTGATCATAAAGATGCTCTATAGGTATCTCTGAAGGTGTCTGTTGAGTTGGTGTGAATCGAGACTGGGATTTGTCACCCCATGTATCGGAGAGGTATCTCTGGGCCCTCTCGGTAATACACATCACAAGAACCTTGCAAGCAAGGTGACTAAGGAGTTAGTTGCAAGATGATGTATTATGGAACGAGTAAAGAGACTTTCCGGTAACGATATTGAACTAGGTATAGAGATACCGACGATCGAATCTCGCGCAAGTAACATACCGACAGACAAAGAGAATTACATATGTTGTCATAAAGCTTCAACTGATAAAAGATCTTCGTGGAATATGTAGGAATCAATATGGGCATCCAGGTCCCGCTATTGGTTATTGGCCGGAGAGGTGTCTTGGTCATGGCTGCATAATTCCCGAACCCGTAGGGTCGCACGCTTAACGTTCGTTGACACTAGAGTATTGTTGGGATATTTGATGAGTGGTAAACAAATGTTGTTCGGAGTCCCGGATGAGATCCCGGATGTCACGAGGAGTCTAGGAATGGTCAAGGGGTAAATATTTATATATGAGAAGTCATATTTTGGGTTCCAGAAAATGGTGCAGTTTTTTCGGTATTGTACCGGGAAGCTTCCAGAAGATTCCGAAGGATTCCGGAGGGGTCCGGAAGTCCACAAGTGGGTCCAACACGACCCAAGGGCTAGCATGGGCTGCGGGGAGGTGTCCTGACCTTATTGGGCTAGGCGCACCAAGTCCTCAAAAGCCCATGTGGCTAGGGAAGGCAAAAAAGGAAGGAGTCCTAGTAGGAATAGGATTGGAGTTGGAGTCCAAGTCCTCTCCCCCTTAGCTGCGCCCTAGGGCTTGGAGGGGCTGTTTCCCATGCCCCTCCACCCATATATAGAGCGGAGGGGCACCCCAAGATGATACACCAAGCCCTTGGCGCCCCTCTCTCTCCCGTTACTCCATAGTTCCACCGCCTCAACACTGCGATGCTTAGCGAAGCGCTGTCGGTGCTCCACCACCACCATCACCACCACGCCGTCGTGTTGGTTGTGATCCCATCTACTTCTCCTCTCCTGCTTGCTGGATCAAGAAGGAGGAGACTTCATCGAGCCGCACGTGTGCTAAACTCGGAGGTGTCGTCCGTTCGACACTAGATCGGTTGGATCGTGATCGGATCACGAAGAGTACGACTACATCAACCGCGTGATAAACGCTTCCCCTTAACGATCTACAAGGGTATGTAGATGCTCTCCCCCTCTCATAGCTATGCATCTCCATGGATAGATCTTGCGTCTGCGTAGAATTTTTTTTGTTTTCCATGCAACGTTTCGCAACACTGTCACTCTCACAACCCACTATAAGCGAATCATGAACGTATTGCAACACCCTACAGCGGGAATCCCCCACGTGTGTGCAGCATGGAAGGCACAATAGGACAACACCAAAATAAAACATACAACTCAAACCAATCACGGTCATCAATCAACCCATAGAACAAAACGAATCTACTCAAACATCATAGGATGGCAACACATCATTGGATAATAATATGTGGCATAAAGCACCATGTTTAAGTAGAGATTACAATGAGGAGAAGATGTGTTACACCGCTGCATAGAGGGGGGAGAGTTGGTGATGACAACGACGAAGTTGTTGGTGTAGATCGTCGTCACGAGGATTGCCCCGGCGGTGTTCCGGCGCCACCGGGTGAGAGGGGGGAGAGCCCCCTCCTTCTTCTTCTTCCTTGGCCTCCCCCTAGATGGGAGGAGAGCTTACCCTCTGGTCCATGGCTCCCATGGCTCCCGGAGGGTAAGAGCCCCTCCGAGATTGGATCTCTCTCTCTCTGTTCTCTTCAGTTTTGCGTTCCTATTTTTGGCCGAAAATCATTTCTTATATCCCCGGAGATCCGCAACTCCAATTGGGCTGAAATTTTAACATAATTTTCTCTCGATATAAGCTTCCCTGCGGCCGAAGAAGAACTCCAGCCGACTTAAGAGGTGCCCACAAGGAAACACCGTGCGGCCTGAGGGGTGGTGGCGGCCTGATGCCTTGTGAAGGTTGTGGGCTTCCGTTTGGGTTGATTCCACCTCCCAAAAATCACATATATTCCAAAATAAATCTCCGTAAAATTGTATCCCATTTGGACTTTGTTTGATATGGATTTTCTGCAAAACAAAAAACATGCAAAAAACATGAACTGGCACTGGGCACTGGATCAATATGTTAGTCGCAAAAATAGTATAAAATGTTGCCAAAAGTATATGAAACTTGTAGAATATTGGCATGAAATAATCAAAAATTATAGATACGACGGACACGTATCAGGGTCCGAGTGCCATGATTTCAGATATGAACCCTCTATGTTTGCATGAATATATTTGAGTTCTTGATCCTATCTGCTAGTTATATGCACTTGTTATTATTCTGATCCGTAGGCCCCCAAAGTGACAATAGTTGGGATACTCTCCGCGGATGACTGTAATTCAAGGATTCCATGTATTCACCATGTGTCTTTGTTCCTGTTCCCTATTAAAAGTAAGCCTTAATATCCCTTAGTTTCCTTATGGACCCCGCTGCCATGGAGGATAGGACAAAAGATGCCATGCAAGTTCTTATTATAAGCACGTATGACTATATACAGAATACATACCTACATTGAATTGATGAATTGGAGCCATCGTGTATCGCTCTAGGTTGTGACTATTATATGATGAATATCATCCAACACAAATATCCATCCCTGATCCAATGCCTACGCTTTCCTCATATTGATCTTTGCTAAGTTACTACCGCTGCTCCTGCTGTTACAACCACTACAAAACTGCTACTGTTACGGTTACCGCTACTGTTACTACTGCTATCGAACTATCTTATTACTGTGCTACTAAACACTTTGCTGCAGATATTTAGTTCTCCAGCTGTGCTTGAATTGACAACTCAACTGTTAATACTCATAAATATTCTTTGGCTCCCCTTGTGTCGAATCAATAAATTTGGGTGAAATACTACCCTCAAAGACTGTCGCGATCCCCTATACTTGTGGGTTATCAGAGAAACTCTCCCCATTTAGGGGGGAGGCCATGAAGGAACAATCTGAAGGAAATATTCCCTACAGGCAATAATAAATTTGTTATTTTATATTTCCTTATATCATGATAAATGTTTATTATTCATGCTAGAATTGTATTAACCGGAAACTTAATACATGTGTGTATACATAGACAAAACATAGTGTCCCTAGTAAGCCTCTACTAGACTAGCTTGTTAATCAAAGATGGTTAAGTTTCCTAACCATAGACATGTGTTGTCATTTGATGAACGGGATCACATTATTAGGAGAATGATGTGATGGACAAGACCCATCCGTTAGCTTAGCATAATGATCGCTAAGTTTTATTGCTATTGCTTTCTTCATGACTTATACATATTCCTTTGACTATGAGATTATGCAACTCCCGGATACCGGAGGAATACCCTGTGTGCTATCAAATGTCACAACGTAACTGGGTGATTATAAAGAAGCTCTGCAGGTATCTCCGAAGGTATTTGTTGGGTTGGCATAGATTAAGATTAGGATTTGTCACTTCGAGTATCGGAGAGGTATCTCTGGGCCCTCTCGGTAATGCACATCATAATAAGCATTGCAAGCAATGTAAGTAATGAGTTAGTTACGGGATGATGCATTATGGAACGAGTAAAGAGACTTGCCGGTAACGAGATTGAACTAGGTATGAAGATACTGACGATCGAATCTCGGGCAAGTAACATACAGATGACAAAGGGAATAACGTATGTTGTTATAATGGTTCGACCGATAAAGATATTAGTAGAATATGTGGGAGCCAATATGAGCATCCAGGTTCCGCTATTGGTTAGTGACTAGAGAGGTGTCTCAGTCATGTCTACATAGTTCTCAAACCCGTAGGGTCCGCACGCTTAACGTTCAATGATGATTTGTATTATATGAGTTATGTGATTTGGTGACCAAATCTTGTTTGGAGTCCTGGATGAGATCACGGACATGACGAGGAGTCTCGAAATGGTCGAGAGGTAAAGATTGATATATAGGATGATAGTATTCGGACACCGGAAGTGTTCTGGGGCTACCGGGTACGTATCGGGTCACCGGAAGGGGTTTCGGGCTACCCCCGGCAAACTATATGGGCCTTATGGGCCAAGAGGGGAAACACACCAGCCACAAAGGGGCTGGTGCAGCCCCCCATATGGGCTGGTCAAATTGGAGAAGAAAAGGGGAAGGAGGAAAGGGAAAAGGGAATAGGATTCCCGCTTCCCCCTCTTCCCTTCCTACTCCGAATAGGAATAGGAAAGGGGGAAGGACGAATTGGGAGGTGCCCAAGTAGGATTCCTCCTACTTGGGGCGCCCCCTTGCCTGCCTCTCCTCCCCTCCAACCTATATATATGAAGGGGGGCACCTCTAGAACACACAACAAACATTGTTAGCCGTGTGCGGCGCCCCCCTCCACAGTTTACGCCTCCGGTCATATTCACGTAGTGCTTAGGCGAAGCCCTGTGCGAATCACTTCACCATCACCGTCACCACGCCGTCGTGCTGACGGAACTCTCCCTCGACACTTTGCTGGATCAAGAGTTCGAGGGACGTCATCGAGCTGAACGTGTGCAGAACCCGGAGGTGCCGTACGTTCGGTGCTTGATCAGTCGGAACGAGAAGAAGTTCGACTACATCAACCGCGTTGTCAAACACTTCCGCTTTTGGTCTACGAGGGTACGTGGACACACTCTCCCCCTCTCGTTGCTATGCATCTCCTAGATAGATCTTGCATGAGCGTAGGAAAATTTTGAAATACTGTGTTCCCAAACAGTGGCATCCAAGCCAGGTCTATGTGTAGATGTTATATGTACGAGTAGAACACAAAGAGTTGTGGGCAATAATAGCCATACTGCTTACCACCAACGTCGTATTTTGATTCGGCGGTATTTTTGGATGAAGCGGCCCGGACCGACATTACATGACCACGTTCATGAGATTGGTTCTACAGACGTGCTTCGCACACAGGTGGTTGGCTGGTGTCTGTTTCTCCAACTTTAGTTGAATCGAGTTTGACTACGGCCGGTCCTTGCTGAAGGTTAAAACAGCACCCTTGATGAAAAATCATTGTGGTTTTGATGTGTAGGTAAGAACGGTTCTTGCTAGAAGCCCATGTAAAACTTGCAACAACAAAGTAGAGGACGTCAAACTTGTTTTTGCAGGGCATGTTGTGATGTGATATGGTCAAGACGCGATGATATATAAATTGTTGTATGAGATGATCATGTTTTGTAAAAGTTATCGGCGACTGGCAGGAGCCTTATGGTTGTCGCTTTATTGTATGAAATGCAATCGCCATGTAATTGCTTTACTTTATCACTAAGCGGTAGCGATAGTCGTAGAAGCAATAGTTGGCGAGACGACAACGATGCTACGATGGAGATCAAGGTGTCAAGCCGGTCACGATGGAGATCATGACGGTGCTTTGGAGATGGAGATCAAAGGCACAAAATGATGATGGCCATATCATGTCACATATTTTGATTGCATGTGATGTTTATCTTTTATGCATCTTATTTTGCTTAGTATGGCGGTAGCATTATAAGATGATCCCTTAGCTAAATTTCAAGGTAGAAGTGCTCCCCCTACGTGATGATCGGGTGTGATAGACTCTATGTTCATATACAACGGGTGCATGACAGTTTTGCACATGCGAAATACTCAGGTTAAACTTGACGAGCCTGGCATGTACAGACATGGCCTCAGAACACTGGAGACCAAAAGTTCAAACGTGAATCATATAGTAGATATGATCAACATAGAGATGTTCACCATTGATGAATACTCCATCTCACGTGATGATCAGACATGGTTTAGTTGATTTGGGTTATGTATCGCTTAGATGACTTGAGGGATGTCTATCTAAGTGGGAGTTCTTAAGAAATTTGATTAATTGAACTTAATTTATCATGCATTTAGTCCTGATAGTATTTGCATATCTATGTTGTAGATTAATAGCTCGCGTATATCTCTCCTGTTTTATTTTTAATATGTTCCTAGAGAAAACTAAGTTGAAAGATGATAGTAGCAATGATGCAGACTGGGTTCATGATCTGAGGATTATCCTCATTGCTGCACAGAAGAATTATGTCCTTGATGCACCACTAGGTGACGAACCTGTTGCAGGAGCAGATGCAGACGTTATGAACGTTTCGCAAGCTCGGTATGATGACTACATGATAGTTTAGTGCACCGAGCTTTACGGCTTAGAACCGGGACTTCAAAAATGTTTTGAACGCCATGGAGCATATGAGATGTTCCAAGAGTTGAAATTGGTATTTCAGACTCATGCCCGTGTCGAGAGGTATGTGACCTCTGTCAAGTACTTTGCCTATAAGATGGATGAGAATAGCTCAGCCAGTGAGCATGCACTCAGAATGTCTGGGTTCTACAATCGCTTGAATCAAGTGGGAGTTAATCTTACAGATAAGATAGTGATTGACAGAATTCTCTAGTCACTATCACGAAGCTACTAGAACTTTGTTATGAACTATAATTTGCAAGGGATGACGAAAATGATTCCCGAGCTCTTCGCGATGCTGAAATCGGCGAAGGTAGAAATCAAGAAAGAGCATCAAGTGTTGATGATTAACAAGACCACTAGTTTCAAGAAAAAGGGCAAGGGAAAGAAAGGGAAATTCAAGAAGAATGGCAAGCAAGTTGTCACTCCCATGAAGAATCCCAAAGCTAGACCCGAGCCTAAAATTGAGTGCCTCTATTGCAAAGGAAATGGTCACTGGAAGTGGAACTGCCCTAGATACTTGGAGGATAAGAAGGATGGCAAAGTAAACAGAGGTATATTTGATATACATGTTATTGATGTGTACTTTACTAGTGTTCATAGTAACCCCTGGGTATTTGATACCGGTTCAGTTGCTAGGATTAATAACTCAAAATAGGAGTTGCAAAATGAACATAGAGTAGTTAAGGGCAAGGTGATGATGTGTGTTGGAAGTGATTCCAAGGTTGATAAGATCACCATCGCACACTCCCTCTACCTTCGGGATTAGTGTTGAACCTAAATAAATGTTATTTGGTGTTTGCGTTGAGCATAAATATGATTTGATCATGTTTATTGCAATATGGTTATTCATTTAAGTCAAAGAATAATTGTTGTTCTGTTTACATGAATAAAACCTTCTACGGTCATACACCCAATGTGAATGGTTTATTGAATCTCGATCGTAATGATACACATATTAATAATATTGATGCCAAAAGATGCAAAGTTGATAATGATAGTGCAACATATTTGTGGCACTGCCATTTAGGTCATATTGTTGTAAAGCGCATGAAGAAACTCCATGCAGATGGACTTTTGGAATCACTTGATTATGAATCATTTGATGCTTGCAAACCATGCCTCATGGGCAAGATGACTAAGACTCCGTTCTCTGGAACAATGGAGCGAGCCACTGACTTATTGGAAATAATATATACCGATGTACGCGGTCCAATGAGTGTTGAGGCTCGCGGCGGGTATCGTTATTTTCTAACTTTCACAGATGATTTAAGCAGATATGGGTATATCTACTTCATGAAACACAAGTCTGAAACATTTGAAAAGTTCAAAGAATTTCAGAGTGAAGTGGAGAATCATCGTAACAAGAAAATAAAGTTTCTACGATCTGATCGCGCAGGCGAATATTTGAGTTATGAGTTTGGCCTTCATTTAAAACAATGTGGAATAGTTTCACAACTCACGCCACATGGAACACCACACTGTTTTTAACCCCTTTCCGCGACGGCATTCGGAACCGTCGCCAAGTGAGTGTGGGTGATAGGGGGGTCCTTCCCACACGACACAGAAACCGTTGGGGATATGCCCTCCTGGCACACACGCTCGGCAGAATGAGGTCGTGTGCAACCAGCGAGCACTCAAATACAGAAATACATACAGTAGTGCTAAAAAAATACAATTATACAGGTGAAATCACTTTCGGTCGTAAGTACATCCCACACAGTCAGTCACCGCTAAACGTTTCCGTTCGTATATACATCCCACATAGTCACTCCAAGGAAAACGTTTGCGCAAGGTGGTGTAACGCAAACAGTTTTCAAGAGAATGTCGTGTGTGATTGTTCATTGATCCAACACGGTTTATTCCTAGAAACTGTGTGCATTGCCTGAGGTCATCGCCCACGGTGTTTTCTCATTAACCGTTTGCAATAGGAAAACCCAATTAGCAAGCTAATTGGCCAATTAGCGGGCTAATTGCCGTATTATTAATAACCCATTTACTAATCTAATTGACATTCATATTAAGCACATAATATATTCCATTTCCATATTAAGGAAGCAGGATTTCATAATTGAAATACATCGGAGTACAACATGATATAGCTTCAGCACTCAGCTACCCCATTACACAACTGCACCAGCAGCAAGTTTCACATGCAACATCTAGAACCTTTCGAATTAGCATCATAGACGGTACATAGAGAGATGCATCTCATCTGGAAAACTGCTGAAGTGGAAGGTGAATATTGAGCCTTCATTCATGTTGAAGGTCTTTGCAACTTTAGGCCAGCGCATGTGGATGATTGACCGTCCATCCTTCGACCTCTTCAGGAACACTTCAATATTGAACCGTGGGTGTTGTATGAAAACTTTCCTCGCCTCATGACCACAGAGGTGGTTTGAGAGGTAATCATCAGTGAAGCCTAAAAACAAGGATGTGCATAAATATCTTCTCTATATTGCAAATGGGGCAAAGGAATAAAAAAAGGCAAGGTATAATAGTTAGTACCATCTTGTAAACCTCAGTGCTTCCCATTGTTTCCCTGCAACACATATAAGGTAGTTAGTCATCAGGTTAAGTAAGGGTTCGCATGCTATCAATAAAATATGTTGATGATAAATAAGCACATTGCAGATTCATCAGATTAATTCAAGCCGCATGGAAAACCCATTTATCCAAACCAAGCATGATTAAGAACTAGGAAATATAGCACTTGTATATGTTTCTCATGTATTAAGTGCAGCCAAATTCGATTTATTCCTCACATGGTATACAATAACAGAATGCAGCCACAACAATTGAACATCGCATTGCAGAATTGAACCAAGCAGTTAACTAAACACCACAACAAATGAACCAAACATTAACTGAGCACCACATTGCACAATATAACATACTCCTAAATAGAAGATCAGACAGTTAACCAAACAGTTAACTACAGCCAATTGTAGCAATTGTATTTGTTTCTCATGTATTTACTACAGCCATATTCAATTTATTCCTCACATGGTATACAATAATAGAATGCACCCAAACCTATTGAACATCACATTGCAGAATTGAACCAAACATTTAACTAAACACCACAACACAAATGAACCAAACGTTAACTGAGCACCACATTGCACAATGTATAACCAAACCAGGCATGCTTGACAACTTGGAAATATAGCAATTGTATTCGTTTCTCATGTATTTTGTAAAGATAAATTCGATTTATTTCTCACATGGAAGACAATACAAAATTGCAGCCTGAAGAATTGAACATCACATTTGCAGAATTGAACCAAACAGTTAACCGAAGACGACAACTAATTAACAAAACAGTTAATAAGTGAGCACCACACTGCACGACATATAGAACATATACACTAAAGCAACATATTGCATGGTAAAATTAGATAGCACAATTCACTAGAATTTGTGAAGGAAAGGCAGGAGCAGCACACGCAACGGGTAAACCGAGCATGCTTAACCGGCGTAGCTAGCAAATGGCAAGGTGCTCCTCCAAGATCTGGGGGTCGGCACGAATGGCAGCCATCGCGACCTCATACGCGCGTGCGGCCGCGATTTGATTCTCCGCTGCCAAATCCTCCCTGAGATCCTGGCTATACTACGTGCACCATGGCTTAGGGCGGCGCTTATTTGGTGGAGGGGTCAGTGATTTGGGTGGAAGGTGTCGCACTCGCACCGGCGGTTGGGGCATGTGGGATGTGGAAGGAGGAGGAGGATGGGGGTCGGGTGTGGATTACCTGCCTGGATAGACAAGGCCGAGCAGCGTGAAGGAGGGTCCCCGACGAGGAGGCGGCGCTCCAAGCAAGGAGTGAAGGTTTCAACTTGGAAAGGAAGGCGGAAAGAGGGGAAATGTGGCTTTTGGTAAGGGGGAGGGGGCGGGGAGGTAGATATTTCTGCGGAAGCCAAAAATTTGGAATCACTTCAGCCAAAAAACTGGCGCGCAAAGTGTCATCAGACACGGCCCCTTATTCAGAACTGTGTACGATATGTGGACATCACAAACGATTCAGATAGCTTAACCCGTGTGTGATGAGTTTGAACGTCAAAAGTCTTGGTTCAAATTTCCATGGTTACAGTGGTCATCCACGTCATTGCATAATTTGGGTACACAAAGGAGACTACAGCACACCCACACTTCTTAATCGAGCAAGTTCAGCAATTAAACAGAGCTAGCTGACCTAAACATTACTCTAACAAATTAAAGATCGGTGCTCTTAATTAAACAAAACAAAGAGTACTACTACGGCTGGTGCTCGTCGATCTCCGCCGCCGCCTCCATGTCCAGCTCGCGCCCGACTGTCTCCCGGGGAAGGGGCTCCATGGCATCCATCGCACCATACTCGGCAAGCTTCTCGCCATCCGCGCCCGCCATCTCTTTAGAAAAGGCCGCCACGAGCTGGGCGTGGGCGGACGCGATCTGGGCTTGGACGGGCTCCGTCGTTGCAAGGTATGCGGCGGAGGAACGGACGGCTGCTCAAACGCTCTCGGCGATTGCCAGCTCTTCGGCCGTGGGTTGCCGATGTCGGTGGAAAATGACACCAATGGGATCACAAGAATCCCTACTACGGTTGGCGGGGCGCGGGGTTGTGAGAAGAGCAGGTCTAACAGGAAGCACACGGATCGTTTACCCAGGTTCAGGCCGCGAGGATGCGTAAAACCCTAGTCCTGCTTTGGTGGATGTATTGAGTGTTGTTGAGCTTTCGAACTAGCTACGGTCGCTGAGTCATTCAAAAGAGCCGAATCCGCCTCCAGTACGCCATGGGCCTCCTTTTATAGTCGAAAGGGGCTGCCACAGTGGCACACAGGAGGTGGAAAGGCCTACAGTACTGCGAGCTTATCGCTCGTATTACAGGACAAGTCGCATTTAATGCCTCGCTTAGGTGTCCCTTAGCTTTATTGGGGACGGGAGTGAGGCTCGTCCCGTCCGTCGCCGCTCCTCCTCGCTTCGACATGCGCCCTGGCCAGCGATGCGTGTGGTGCCATGTAGGCAGGCAGGCAGCTGAGGTGGCGCGGTGGTAGGGTCTTCATGAAGATCTGCATGCCACCATGTAGGAGCTTGTTGAGTTGGCCTGGAAGCTACGCATTGCCACGCAGGTGCCTGCCCAGCTGGTTGGGCTGGCAGCTGCATGCGAACGGCGGCGGAGTCTTGGTTGGTGCGGGCCTGGTTGTGGCCCCACTGATAGCCTCGGAGGGCCTTGCCGGGGCCCGGCAAGGGTCCTGCCATGGTGTTGCAGTCGTCCGCGGCAAGGATCTTGCCGGGGGTCTTGTGGCTTTCCTCGGCAAGGATCTTGCCGAGGACCGTTGTCTTCCAATCCTCATCTGATCTTGAGTATTCTTTGTCTTCACAAAGATCTGCATGCCACCATGGAGGTGCCTCCCGAGCCCTAGCCCAACATGGTTGATGGTGTTGGAAACCATGGGCTCAAGGGTGGCGCGCTCCGCTGGTGTCGGGCGAGCTGCCCCGGCAAGGGTCTTGCCGGGGGAACCTGCTTCGTCCCTCTGCTCTTTGTGTTCTCGGCCTTGGCGTCGTCTTGTTTGTCTTGTGCTTTGGCTTCTCTCCGGCTCCCCTCCTCTGCCCTGCTTAGTGTGGCCACGGCGCGTGGCTCCGACTGCCCGTGCACAAGTAAAGGGGTACAAAAGAGCGCCCCTACCTTTGTACACCGACACGACCGTTGTCGGAGAAGCTTCGTTCGATTTGTGCGGTGACCGCCAGGAGCTGGGCGTGGGCGGCCTCGAAATGGTCGTGGGTGGCCTCCATCAGGGCTAAGGCCGCCGCTGCGGAACGGACAGCTGTTGTGCCGCTCTCGCCAGTTGCTATCCCCGAGGCAGATGTTGCTGCCGCCACGTGAGAAGCAACAGCGGCCGTTTGGGCTGCCTTTGCCGCCCGATCACAGATTGCGGTCGTGCTCATGCACCTTGTTAGCACGCGCATGGCAGCTACGGCTGCGCTCTCGCCGGAGTGGGACACCGAAGTTGCCCTCACGACGCGGGTCCACGTGCCCATCTTTCACCGGTGACGATTGAACAGTGAAATGATATTTGGGGAGCGAGCTGGTGTGCTTGAGACACCGGTTGTGGACTGTAGCCGACGCACCTTCTCGCGTAAGCCATAGGCGTACTATACATCGACGGTGCTCCAGGATATTTTGTGTTGCATCTCACACGGTTGGTGATAATAAACTGTGTGCGATCTACTTGATTTTTCATCTTGATTTGAATTACATAATGGGGTCACAACGGCAATGGACGGTGTTTGAATTGCTAGACCTTTTATCTGGAGTGAACATGCAACTACATGTGTGTCAAAGAATTGGAATTATTCAGGGTTCATTTGAACATTTTATACATTAAATTGGTTTTCTAGCCATTTCAGGTGCATAATTCAAAATTAAACTACATGCACATGCTCCAGTGCATATAAATTGGTTGAAAAATCAAATTTGTGTCCTTGGGTGCATGCTTAGGTCCCATGCAAGAAATGGGAATGAATTTCAAACACCAGGGCACCGTTGATTGCCGGCAAAACATTGAGATGCCTGGTTTTTAAATTCTAGTAAATCCAAAAGTTGTCTGAAATTCATGAAACTTGGCATCCTATCATGGAGCGGCATCAACATGCCGTGGTAAATTTTTGGTCCCATTTGGGGCAGGTTTGGGTATATGCTTCTCACAAACCAGAGCTTCTCACAACAAGCATGATGGTTTTCGGTAGGGAATGTCCCACCTTTGGGGACGAAACGATATCCATTGACACTTATTGCTTTCAATAATTTTCTCGTGTCAACATAGAACAACAAGAGTGGTGTGTGAATTTTTGTGATTTTTCGGGGTTCGTTTGAACATTTTTATGCATTAACTGAGTTTTCAATGCATTTATGTGCATGATTCAAATTTGAACTACATGCACATGCTCCAGTGCATTAAATTGGTTGAAAAATCAAATATGTGTCCTTGGGTGCATGCTTAGGTCCCATGCAAGAAATGGGAATGAATTTCAAACACCAGGGCACCGTTGATTGCCGGCAAAACATTGAGATACCTGGTTTTTAAATTCTAGTAAATTCAAAACTCGTCCGGTGCGCAGGTTCACCAGGAAGCGTGCGAGATGTTCAACACAGGATTTGTGCATCTCTTCAACGCAAACGGTTCAGTGAAGCAGTAAAGCGGCAGAAAATAAACCAAAAAATATACGTGCTGCCACACGCCCCATGTGTCGTGCGAGCAGGCGTGAGTTGACGGGACGCATGCGAGCAGTCCGCCGCACAGGCAGACGGGGAGGTGTGTGTGCAGGTGTGTGAATTGAGGGGGGGCGTGCGAGTAGCTGTGTGAAATGATGATAGGAATGGCAGACGTCCGTCGCGCAGGCTCACCGGGAGGCGAGACAACATTCAACCGCAGCCTGCCTCGCTCCCACTGGTCCGTATCAATTGCGCGCCCGAGCCGCCGGCCATAATAGGCGGCCGCACCCCCGGTCCATAGTGGTCACCAACGTCTGGACTCTGGAGTGTATGACGATGCCGCCGAAGCGCACCATCGGAGGGAGTGGCGACGTCGGGGCTGGTGAAGCACCTGCACAACGCGTGAAGCTGGCCACAGAGGTTTCCGTCGCCACCAACGAGGTCTCGCGCGGGCAGCAGCACGACCCTAACTTCGTCGGCGCCGTCCTGCCCCCCCCCCCCAGTCGGAGCCGGAGGTCAACAGCAACTCCGGCAACAACTGCGACTTCGACGAAAAACCGGTTAGTCATCTATATACCCATTTGTGCGGCAAACATATCAAGTGTTTTATCTGGTTAATCCCCCCCCCCCCGCCCTGCCCCTCTATAATTTTTTTGGAATACAAATCCTATGGTTATGTTCTCTCAGTCCATGAAATCAGAGTAATTAAGATCCGTTAGATGCACGTAGTGTATTGATTGTTTGAATGTTATCCGTATAGAGTTAGTGATTAATTGTTTGTTCTATACAAATGATTTTTGCTAATAATCCGAATAGGGTTAGCTTGCGTGCTAATAATTCGTGGCCATATCTTGAGAATTGATTTTGAATGTCCTACATATATGTTTGTGCCTTTTTTTCTTCCTGATCTTGAGAATTGATTTCGAATGTCCTACATGTTATGCCATTTTTTCTTTCAGATTGGTATGTACACAGATGAGGCTCCGACCAGCGCCGCCGCCGGATGTAGATCTTGGACCCGGCTGTGCGGCCAGAAGCGCCCCTGGACCTGAGGAACCAGTAGAATCTCCGGCGGACCGCATCAGCGATCTCCCAGATGGAATCCTCAGGGAGATCATCTCCCTTCTCCCCACCAAGGATGGCTGCCGCACACAAGTCCTCGCATCTCGGTGGCGCACTCTGTGGCGCACCGCGCCTCTTAATCTCGACTGTCGTCAGCTATCTATCGATGATGATTCTGAACTCCCCGGAGCCATTATCTCCTCCCACAGGGGCTCCGTTCAATGCATCTGCATCCCGACTTGCTACCTGCTAGACATACCCTGCACGGTGGCTGCCTGGCTGACATCCCGTCAATTCGATAAACTCCAGCAGTTTGAGTTCTACCATGACTATGTATGTGACATACCACGAACCGATGTATTTGTGCCCTCACCACCGATGTCCATCACGTGGTTTTCCTCCTCTCTCCACACCGCCACCTTTGCCCGGTGCCATCTAGCAGACAATCTGGTACAAATGCTTCGACTCCCATTGCTAAAAAAACTTGCGCTTGTGGTGGTTGATCTGTCGGAGGCCGCACTGCACAGCATCATCCACTCCAGCTGCCCTACCCTGGAGCGCTTGCTGCTTGCTTTTGCAATGGAAATTCATATCCGTTGTCTCAAAATAAAGTCGCCCCACCTTTTAAGCATGGGAATTTGTTTTTTTGGACATGATCTCATCATCGAAGATGCCCCTTCACTTCAAAGGTTGCTCCTTGATTCTGGTATAGTACCTGCGCAAATAACTATAGTCTCTGCGCCTAAACTGGAGACCTTGGGTGCAATTCGTGATCCTTTTAGATGGTTCAAAATGGTGTTTGGCTCCACACCTATTGAGGTACTGTATATTATTCACATAAACTTTTGTAATCTGCCTTTTTCATTTGTGCGCATAAGTTAAGTATCATCTTGGAGTACACTTTTGGTACTAATATTATGTTCTATGCTCAATGAAGAGCTTGTCCATCCTATCAGTGGTGGTGGATTCCATCAAGACCTTACATATCAGTATGTTTTGATCTGAACACGATTATTGGCTTGCTGCAATGCTTTCCATGTCTGGAGAATTTGTATATAAAGGTGATGATTTCACGCACATTGAAAGCCCATATATAATGTACTATAATTAATCATTGAGCTATCACTCTTTCAACATAATATTTTTAGACATTAACTGTTTTCAATCTACATCTCTATTTAGGCACTAACACATGGAGAAAAAGGTATAACCAAATGATGGTTCAATAAGCACTGGGATTTTCTCAGATCTCATGACATTCATTTGAAGACAGTAACACTGGAAGGATATGCATCCAACAATGCAAACACTAGCTTTGTCACATTCTTCATGTTGAATGCGAGGGCACCATTGTCCATGAGGATTAAGTTTTTCGACAAGAAATTTCTTACGACTGCAAGTGTTGAACAACATAAAAAGAAGTTTCAGGTGGATGCTACCTCTTGAGCATGCGTTGGTTTTTCCCTTTAAGAGGAAAGGGTGATGCAGCAAAGTAGCGTAAGTATTTCCCTCAGTTTTTGAGAACCAAGGTATCAATCCGGTAGGAGGCCACACGCAAGTCCCTCGTACCTACACAGACAAATAAGAACCTTGCAACCAACACGATAAAGGGGTTGTCAATCCCTTCACGGCCACTTGCAAAGGTTAAAAGTAAAGATTGCAAAATAAACGGAGATAGAAATAGCTAGTTGTCGGAAGATTAATATGATGGAAGATAGACCCGGAGGCCATAGGTTTCACTAGTGGCTTCTCTCAAGATAGCATAAGTATTACGGTGGGTGAAAAAATTACTGTCGAGCAATTGATAGAAAACTGCATAATTATGAGAATATCTAGGCATGATCATGTATATAGGCATCACGTCCGCAACAAGTAGACCGACTCGTGCCTGCATCTACTACTATTACTCCACACATCGACCGCTATCCAGCATGCATCTAGAGTATTAAGTTCATCAGAACAGACTAACGCATTAGGCAAGATGACATGATGTAGAGGGATAAACTCAAGCAATATGATATAAACCCCATCTTTTTATCCTCGATGGCAACAATACAATATGTGTCGTTTCCCCTACTGTCACTGGGATCGAGCACCGCATGATTGAACCCAAAGCTAAGCACTTCTCCCATTGCAAGAAAGATCAATCTAGTAGGCCAAACCAAACTGATAATTCGAAGAGACTTGCAAAGATAACCAATCATACATAAAAGAATTCAGAGAAGATTCAAATATTGTTCATAGATAATCTTGATCATAAACCCACAATTCATCGGATCTCGACAAACACACCGCAAAAAGAGTTACATCAAATAGATCTCCAAGAACATTGAGGAGAACTTTGTATTAAGATCCAAAGAGAGAGAAGAAGCCATCTAGCTAATAACTATGGACCCGAAGGTCTGTGGTAAACTACTCACACATCATCGGAGAGGCTATGGTGTTGATGTAGAAGCCCTCCGTGATCGATTCCCCCTCCGGCGGAGCGCCGGAAAGGCCCCAAGATGGGATCTCACGGGTACAGAAGGTTGCGGCGGTGGAAATAGGTTTTCGTGCTGCTCCTCGATGGTTTCGGGGTACGTAGGTATATATAGGAGGAAGAAGTAGGTCGGTGGAGCCACGAAGGGCCCACGAGGGTGGAGGGCGCGCCCAGGGGGGTAGGCGCGCCCCCTGCCTCGTGGCCTCCTTGTTGATTTCTTGACGTCCACTCCAAGTCCTCTGGATCACGTTTGTTCCAAAAATCACGCTCCCGAAGGTTTCATTTCGTTTGGACTCCGTTTGATATTCCTTTTCTGCGGAACACTGAAATAGGCAAAAAAACAGCAATTTGCACTGGGCCTTGGGTTAATACGTTAGTCCCAAAAATAATATAAAAGTGTATAATAAAGCCCATTAAACATCCAAAACAGAATATATAATAGCATGGAGCAATCAAAAATTATAGATACGTTGGAGACGTATCAGTGGACCTAAGGGCTTCTGATCGTGCTCGGCTTCTATTTACAACAGATTGTCATCATGTACGAGTAGAATTTCTGGCCGGGGATCTTTATTTTATGGATCAGACCGATCCATTTGATTGTGACTGCCGAAAACTTTGGTTGAGTTAGATGTCATTGTCATGTTCAATCTGGATTTTGTCTAAACCTGATGAGCAATTAATCCTCGTGCTTTTGTACTGTTTGTAAGCTAGAGTTAGATATTGTTTCCCTTTTCAACTCGGTTTTGACCCATATTTTCTTTCATACTGGGCCAATGGCTTGCCATTTCTTTCATTAAGACATAAATATTATAAGCATTCACAACATAGGGAAAGAACATCACTGTTACTGTTAGTCCAATTTGTGACAAGTTTTGGTACAAACTTCTTACAAACCGGAGCTTCTCTCAAAAAGGCTGATGGTTCCGAGAGGGACCTTGTCACCTATGTGTGCGAAACGACATACGCTGTCTCTTCCCGCCTTGATTTATTTTACAGAGGCAACATGCAACTATTTATAGTAGTGTCATCCTAAAAATATGAAATTATTCACGGTTTGTTTTGCCTTTTTATACATTATTTGAGTTTCCTAGGCATTTTGGAACGTACTTTCGTGTGTGAAAAGGTCATGTGTATACTAGCCACATATGTAATTCGATGTTCAATCTGTTTATGGAATCAAGTCCTTATAAATTATAAGTACATATGTTGTTGTTCTGTGTGCAATGACATCGCAAACAGACTGTCCTGGGGAACCCGTCGGTGATGATTTGATCAATCCCTGACAATTGTATACCACCAAGCGTTTGCCCACAACACACATGGCTTATTAGCAGCAATCGTCTGTTTTATTATTGATCTTCGCACACATTTCCGATTACAGACCTGTTTACCGCGTATCACACACATCTTGTTATATTGAACCGTTTATGTTCTCTTGGCTCAAAGCAAACAGTTCATCCGAGTGAACCGCATGTCGTATATTGCACACACCTTCATCTGGCTGACCATTTCTTTTGTGTTGCCTAATCACAAACAGTTCATCCGAGTGAACCGTATGCTGTATATCGCACACACCTTCATCTGGCTGCCCGTTTCTTTTGTTCCTCATCATCACAAACAGTTCATTGAACTGAACCGTATGACCTGCATCGGACACGCAACTAAAATCTGAACCGTGTTTGATGCATCCTCCATCACAAACATTTTGCACCTTTTTTGACGGGTTTTTTACATCCCCGTTTGCGATTAGTGCATCGCACACAGTTTCGTGAAAGGGTCTCTGATCGTAGTGTCGCGTTATAAGCAACCTGCAGTAGTGGTACACCTTCTATCACAGATCCGAAGGCAAGATCTTTGTAGCTAAGAATGTATCCTTTCTAGAGAAGGAGTTTCTCTCGAAAGAAGTGAGTGGGAGGAAAGTAGAACTTGATGAGATAATTGTACCTTCTCTCGAATTGGAAAGTAGCTCATCACAGAAAACCATTCCCGTGATGCCTACACCAACAAGAGAGGACTCTAATGATAATGATGATGAAACTTCAGATCAAGTTACTACCGAACCTCGTAGGTCAACCAGAGCACGTTCCGCACCAGAGTGGTACGGTAATCCTGTTCTGGAAGTCATGTTACTAGACCATGATGAACCTACGAACTATGAGGAAGCGATGATGAGCCCAGATTCCGCAAAATGGCTTGAGGCCATGAAATCTGAGATAGGATCCACGTATGAGAACAAAGTATGGACTTTGGTTGACTTGCCTGATGATCAGCAAGCCATAGAGAATAAATGGACCTTCAAGAGGAAGACGGACGTTGATAATAGTGTTACTATCTACAAAGCTAGACTTGTCGAAAAAGGTTTTTGACAAGTTCAAGGTGTTGACTACGATGAGATATTCTCACTCGTAGCGATGCTTAAGTCTGTCCGAATCATGTTAGCAATTGCCACATTTTATGAAATATGGAAAATGGATGTTAAAACTACATTCCTTAATGGATTTCTTAAAGAAGAGTTGTATATGATGCAACCAGAAGGTTTTGTCCATCCTAAAGGTGCTAACAAAGTGTGCAAACTCCAGCAATCCATCTATGGACTGGTGCAAGCATCTCGGAGTTGGAATATACGCTTTGATAAGGTGATCAAAGGATATGGTTTTATACAAACTTTTGGTGAAGCCTGTATTTACAAGAAAGTGAGTGGGAGCACTACAGCCTTTCTGATAAGTATATGTGAATGACATATTGTTGATCGGAAATGATGTAGAATTTTCTAGAAAGCATAAAGGAGTGTTTGAAAGGAGTTTTTCAAAGAAATACCTCGGTGAAGCTGCTTACATATTGGGCTTCAAGATCTATAGAGATAGATCAAGACGCTTGATAAGACTTTCAATGATTACATACCTTGATAAGATTTTGAAGGAGTTCAAAATGGACCAGTCAAAGAAGGAGTTCTTGCCTGAGTTGTAAGGTATGAAGTTGAGTAAGACTCAGCACCCGACCATGGCAGAAGATAGAGAGAGAATGAAATTCATTCCCTATGCCCCAGCCATAGGTTCTATAATGTATGCCATGGTATATACCAGACCTATTGTGTACCTTGCCATGAGTTTGGCAAAGGGGTACAATAGTGATCCAGGAGTAGATCACTGGACAGTGGTCAAAATTATCCTTCGAAGACTAAGGAAATATTTCTCGGTTATGGAGGTGATAAAGAGTTCGTCGTAAAGAGTTATGTCTAGTGCAAGTGGGAGACTGAAGGAAATATGCCCTAGAGGCAATCATAAAGTTGTTATTTTATATTTCCTTATATCAAGATAAATGTTTATTATTCATGCTAGAATTGTATTAACCGGAAACTTTATACATGTGTGGATACATAGACAAAACATAGTGTCCCTAGTAAGCCTCTACTAGACTAGCTTGTTAATCAAAGATGGTTAAGTTTCCTAACCATAGACATGTGTTGTCATTTGATGAACGGGATCACATCATTAGGAGAATGATGTGATGGACAAGACCCATCCGTTAGCTTAGCATAATGATCGTTAAGTTTTATTGCTATTGCTTTCTTCATGACTTATACATATTCCTTTGACTATGAAATTATGCAACTCCCGGATACCGGAGGAATACCTTGTGTGCTATCAAATGTCACAACGTAACTGGGTGATTATAAATATGCTCTACAGGTATCTCCGAAGGTATTTGTTGGGTTGGCATAGATGGAGATTAGGATTTATCACTCCGAGTATCGGAGAGGTATCTCTGGGCCCTCTCGGTAATGCACATCATAATAAGCCTTGCAAGCAATGTAACTAATGAGTTAGTTACAGGATGATGCATTATGGAACGAGTAAAGATACTTGCCGGTAACGAGATTGAACTAGGTATGAAGATACCGACGATCGAATCTCGGGCAAGTAACATACCGATGACAAAGGGAATAACGTATGTTGTCATAACGGTTCGACCGATAAAGATCTTCGTAGAATATGTGGGGGCCAATATGAGCATCTAGGTTCCGCTATTGGTTATTGACCGGAGAGGTTTGTCGGTCATGTCTACATAGTTCTCGAACCCGTAGGGTCCGCACACTTAACGTTCGATGATGATTTATATTATTTGAGTTATGTGATTTGGTGACCGAATGTTGTTCGGAGTCCCAGATGAGATCACGGACATGACGAGGAGTCTCGAAATGGTTGAGAGGTAAAGATTCATATATAGGACGATAGTATTCGGACACCAGAAGTGTTCTGGGGTTACCGGGTACGTATCGGGTCACCGGAAGGGGTTCCGGGCTACCCCCGGCAAACTATATGGGCCTTATGGGCCAAGAGGGGAAACACACCAGTCACAAATGGGCTGGTGCACCCCCCCCCCCCATATGGGCTGGCCAAATTGGAGAAGAAAAGGGGAAGGAGGAAAGGGAAAAGGGAATAGGATTCCCCCTTCCCCCTCTGCCCTTCCTACTCCGGATAGGAATAGGAAAGGGGGGAGGCCGAATTGGGAGGTGCCCAAGTAGGATTCCTCCTACTTGGGGCGCCCCCTTGGCTGCCTCTCCTCCCCTCCAACCTATATATATGAAGGGGGGCACCGCTAGAACACACAACAAACATTGTTAGCCGTGTGCGGCGCCCCCCCCCCCCCCTCCACAGTTTACGCCTCCGGTCATATTCAGGTAGTGCTTAGGCGAAGCGTGTTGGGGGTCGTTGCAGAAATTAAAAAATTTCTACGCATCACCAAGAACAATCTATGGAGTCTTCTAGCAACGAGAGGGAAAAGAGTGCATCTACATACCCTTGTAGATCGCGCGCGGAAGCGTTCAAGAGAACGGGGTTGATGGAGTCGTACTCGTCGTGATCCAAATCACCGATGATCCTAGCGCCGAACGGACGGCACCTCCGTGTTCAACACACGTACGGAGCGGGGACGTCTCCTCCTTCTTGATCCAGCAAGGGGGGAGGAGAAGTTGATGGAGATCCAGTAGCACGACGGCGTGGTGGTGGAAGTAGCGGGATCCCGGCAGGGCTTTGCCAAGCGCAAGCGGGGAGGAAGAGGTGTCACGGGAGGGAGGGAGGCGCCAGGGCTTGGGGTGCTGCTCCCATGCGCCTCCCCACTATATATAGGGGTGGAGGGGGCTGGTTTCTTGCCCTCCAAGTCCATTGGGGCGTTGGCAAAGGTGGGGGAAAGAAATCCCATCATTTCCCTTCCCCACCGATTGTTATCCCCCTTTTTTAGGGATCTTGATCTTATCCCTTCGGGATATGATCTTATTCCTTCTAAGGTGGGATCTTGGTGCGCCTTGACCAGGGGTGTGGGGCCTTGCCCCCACTACCCACGTTCATGTGGGTCCCCCCATGCAGGTGGGCCCCACTTCGGAACCTTCTAGAACCTTCCCGGTACAATACCGAAAAATCCCGAACATTTTCCGGTGGCCAAAATAGGACTTCCCATATATAAATCTTTACCTCCGGACCATTCCGGAACTCCTCGTGACATCCGGGATCTCATCCGGGACTCCGAACAACTTTCGGTTAACCGCATACTAATATCTCTACAACTCTAGCGTCACCGAACCTTAAGTGTGTAGACCCTACGGGTTCGGGAGACATGCAGACATGACCGAGACGACTCTCCGGTCAATAACCAACAGCGGGATCTGGATACCCATGTTGGCTCCCACATGTTCCACGATGATCTCATCGGATGAACCACGATGTCGAGGATTCAATCAATCCCGTATACAATTCCCTTTGTCAATCGGTACGTTACTTGCCCGAGATTCGATCGTCGGTATCCCAATACCTTGTTCAATCTCGTTACCGGCAAGTCACTTTACTCGTACCGTAATGCATGATCCCGTGACCAAACACTTGGTCACATTGAGCTCATTATGATGATGCATTACCGAGTGGGCCCAGAGATACCTCTCCGTCATACGGAGTGACAAATCCCAGTCTCGATTCGTGCCAACCCAACAGACACTTTCGGAGATACCCGTAGTGCACCTTTATAGCCACCCAGTTACGTTGTGACGTTTGGCACACCCAAAGCACTCCTATGGTATCCGGGAGTTGCACAATCTCATGGTCTAAGGAAATGATACTTGACATTTGGAAAAGCTCTAGCAAACGAACTACACGATCTTGTGCTATGCTTAGGATTGGGTCTTGTCCATCACATCATTCTCCTAATGATGTGATCCCGTTATCAATGACATCCAATGTCCATAGTCAGGAAACCATGACTATCTGTTGATCAACGAGCTAGTCAACTAGAGGCTCACTAGGGACATGTTGCGGTCTATGTATTCACACATGTATTACGATTTCCGGATAACACAATTATAGCATGAACAATAGACAATTATCATGAACAAGGAAATATAATAATAACCATTTTATTATTGCCTCTAGGGCATATTTCCAACAGTCTCCCACTTGCACTAGAGTCAATAATCTAGTTACATTGTGATGAATCGAACACCCATTGAGTTCTGGTGTTGATCATGTTTTGCTCTAGGGAGAGGTTTAGTCAACGGATCTGCTACATTCAGGTCCGTATGTACTTTACAAATATCTATGTCTCCATTTTGAACATTTTCACGAATGGAGTTGAAGCGATGCTTGATATGCCTGGTCTTCCTGTGAAACCTGGGCTCCTTGGCAAGGGCAATAGCTCCAGTGTTGTCACAGAAGAGAGTCATCGGGCCCGACGCATTGGGAATAACTCCTAGGTCGGTAATGAACTCCTTCACCCAGATTGCTTCTTGTGCTGCCTCTGAGGCCGCCATGTATTCCGCTTCACATGTAGATCCCGCCACAACGCTTTGCTTGCAACTGCACCAGCTTACTGCCCCACCATTCAAAATATACACGTATCCGGTTTGTGACTTAGAGTCATCCAGATCTGTGTCGAAGCTAGCATCGATGTAACCCTTTACGACGAGCTCTTCGTCACCTCCATAAACGAGAAACATATCCTTAGTCCTCTTCAGGTACTTCAGCATATTCTTGACCGCTGTCCAGTGTTCCATGCCAGGATTACTTTGGTACCTTCCTACCAAACTTACGGCAAGGTTTACATCAGGTCTGGTACACAGCATGGCATACATAATAGACCCTATGGCCGAGGCATAGGGGACGACACTCATCTTTTCTCTATCTTCTGTCGTGGACGGGCATTGAGCCGTGCTCAATTGCACACCTTGCAATACCGGCAAGAACCCCTTCTTGGACTGATCCATATTGAACTTCTTCAATATCTTGTCAAGGTACGTACTTTGTGAAAGACCAATGAGGCGTCTTGATCTATCTCTATAGATCTTGATGCCTAATATATAAGCAGCTTCTCCAAGGTCCTTCATTGAAAAACACTTGTTCAAGTAGGCCTTTATGCTTCCCAAAATTCTATATCATTTCCCATCAACAGTATGTCATCCACATATAATATGAGAAATGCTACAGAGCTCCACTCACTTTCTTGTAAACACAGGCTTCTCCATAAGTCTGTGTAAACCCAAACGCTTTGATCATCTCATCAAATCGAATGTTCCAACTCCGAGATGCTTGCACCAGCCCATAGATGGAGCGCTGGAGCTTGCATACCTTGTTAGTATTCTTAGGATCGACAAAACCTTCCGGCTGCATCATATACAATTCTTTCTTAAGAAAGCCATTAAGGAATGCCGTTTTGACGTCCATTTGCCATATCTCATAATCATAGTATGCGGCAATTGCTAACATGATTCGGACGGACTTCAGCTTCGCTACGGGTGAGAAAGTCTCATCGTAGTCAACCCCTTGAACTTGTCGATAACCCTTAGCGACAAGTCGAGCTTTATAGATGGTAACATTACCATCCGCGTCCGTCTTCTTCTTAAAGATCCATTTGTTTCCTATCGCTCGCCGATCATCGGGCAAGTCTGCCAAAGTCCACACTTTGTTTTCATACATGGATCCTATCTCGGATTGCATGGCTTCAAGCCATTTGTCGGAATTTGGGCCCGCCATTGCTTCTTCATAGTTCGAAGGTTCACCGTTGTCTAACAACATGATTTCCAAGACAGGGTTGCCGTACCACTCTGGCGCGGAACGTGTCCTTGTGGACCTACGAAGTTCAGTAGGAGCTTCATCCGAAGTACCTTGATCATCATCATCATTAACTTCCTCTCTAGTCGGTGCAGGCACCACAGGAACATCTTCCTGAGCTGCGCTACTTTCCGGTTCAAGAGGTAGTACTTCATCAAGTTCCACTTTCCTTCCACTTACTTCTTTCGAGAGAAACTCTTTCTCCAGAAAGGACCCGTTCTTGGCAACAAAGATCTTGCCTTCGGATCTGAGGTAGAAGGTATACCCAATGGTTTCCTTAGGGTATCCTATGAAGACGCATTTTTCCGACTTGGGTTCGAGCTTTTCAGGTTGAAGTTTCTTGACATAAGCATCGCATACCCAAACTTTTAGAAACGACAGCTTAGGTTTCTTCCCAAACCATAATTCATACGGTGTCGTCTCAACGGATTTCGACGGAGCCCTATTTAAAGTGAATGCGGCAGTCTCTAAAGCATAGCCCCAAAATGAGAGCGGTAGATCGGTAAGAGACATCATAGATCGCACCATATCCAATAGAGTGCGATTATGACGTTCGGACACACCATTTCGCTGAGGTGTTCCAGGCGGCGTGAGTTGTAAAACTATTCAACATTTCCTTAAGTGTGTGCCAAATTCGTGACTCAAATATTCCCCTCCACGATATGATCGTAAGAACTTTATTTTTCTGTCACGTTGATTCTCAACCTCACTCTAAATTCCTTGAACTTTTCAAAGGTCTCAGACTTGTGTTTCATTAGGTAGACATACCCATATCTACTCAAGTCATCAGTGAGAGTGAGAACATAACGATAGCCACAGCGAGCCTCAACACTCATTGGACCGCACACATCAGTATGTATGATTTCCAATAAGTTGGTTGCTCGCTCCATTGTTCCGGAGAACGGAGTCTTGGTCATCTTACCCATGAGGCATGGTTCGCACGTGTCAAATGATTCGTAATCAAGAGACTCCAAAAGTCCATCTGCATGGAGCTTCTTCATGCGTTTGACACCAATGTGACCAAGACGGCAGTGCCACAAGTATGTGGGACTATCATTATCAACCTTACATCTTTTGGTATTCACACTATGAATATGTGTAACACTACGTTCGAGATTCATTAAGAATAAACCATTAACCAGCGGGGCATGACCATAAAACATATCTCTCATATAAATAGAACAACCATTATTCTCGGATTTAAATGAGTAGCCATCTCGAATTAAACGAGATCCTGATACAATGTTCATGCTCAAAGCTGGCACTAAATAACAATTATTGAGGTTTGGAACTAATCCCGTAGGTAAATGTAGAGGTAGCGTGCCGACGGCGATCACATCGACCTTGGAACCATTCCCGACGCGCATCGTCACCTCGTCCTTTGCCAGTCTCCGTTTATTCCGCAGCTCCTGCTTTGAGTTACAAATATGAGCAACCGCACCGGTATCAAATACCCAAGAGCTACTACGAGTTCTGGTAAGGTACACATCAATAACATGTATAGCACATATACCTTTGGTGTTGCCGGCCTTCTTGTCCGCCAAGTACTTGGGGCAGTTCCGCTTCCAGTGACCACTTCCCTTGCAATAAAAGCACTCAGTCTCAGGCTTGGGTCCATTCTTTGGCTTCTTCCCGGCAACTGGCTTACCGGGCGCGGCAACTCCCTTGCCGTCCTTCTTGAAGTTCTTCTTACCCTTGCCTTTCTTAAACTTAGTGGTTTTATTCACCATCAACACTTGATGTTCCTTTTTGATCTCCACCTCCGCTGATTTCAGCATTGAATATACCTCAGGAATGGTCTTTTCCATCCCCTGCATATTGAAGTTCATCACAAAGCTCTTGTAGCTCGGTGGAAGCGACTGAAGGATTCTGTCAATGACCGCGTCATCCGGGAGATTAACTCCCAGCTGAGTCAAGCGGTTGTGTAACCCAGACATTTTGAGTATGTGCTCACTGACAGAACTATTTTCCTCCATCTTACAACTGAAGAACTTGTCGGAGACTTCATATCTCTCGACCCGGGCATGAGCTTGGAAAACCATTTTCAGCTCTTCGAACATCTCATATGCTCCGTTTTGCTCAAAACGCTTTTGGAGCCCCGGTTCTAAGCTGTAAAGCATGCCGCACTGAACGAGGGAGTAATCATCAGCACGCTGCTGCCAAGCGCTCATAACGTCTTGGTTCTCTGGGATGGGTGCGTCACCTAGCGGTGCTTCTAGGACATAATCTTTCTTGGCAGCTATGAGGATGATCCTTAGGTTCCGGACCCAGTCCGTATAGTTGCTTCCATCATCTTTCAGCTTGGTTTTCTCTAGGAACGCGTTGAAGTTGAGGGCAACGTGGGCCATTTGATCTACAAGACATATTGTAAAGATTTTAGACTAAGTTCATGATAATTAAGTTCATCTAATCAAATTATTCAATGAACTCCCACTCAGATAGACATCCCTCTAGTCATCTAAGTGAAACATGATCCGAGTCAACTAGGCCGTGTCCGATCATCACGTGAGACGGACTAGTCAACATCGGTGAACATCTTCATGTTGATCGTATCTTCTCTACGACTCATGCTCGACCTTTCGGTCTTCCATGTTCCGAGGCCATGTCTGTACATTCTAAGCTCGTCAAATCAACCTAAGTGTATTGCGTGTGTAAATCTGGCTTACACCCATTGTATTCGAACGTTAGAATCTATCACACCCGATCATCACGTGGTGCTTCGAAACAACGAACCTTCGCAAAGGTGCACAGTTAGGGGGAACACTTTCTTGAAATTATTGCGAGGGATCATCTTATTTAAGTTACCGTCATTCTAAGCAAATAAGATGTAAAACATGATAAACATCACATGCAATCAAATAGTGACATGATATGGCCAATATCATTTTGCTCCTTTGATCTCCATCTTCGGGGCGCCATGATCTTCCTCGTCGCCGGCATGACACCATGATCTCCATCATCGTGTCTTCATGAAGTTGTCACGCCAACGATTACTTCTACTTCTATGGCTAACGTGTTTAGCAATAAAGTAAAGTAATTTACATGGCGTTATTCAATGACACGCAGGTCATACAAAAAAATAAAGACAACTCCTATGGCTCCTGCCGGTTGTCATACTCATCGACATGCAAGTCGTGATTCCTATTACAAGAACATGATCAATCTCATACATCACATATATCATTCATCACATCCTTTTGGCCATATCACATCACACGGCATATGCTGCAAAAACAAGTTAGACGTCCTCTAATTGTTGTTGCAAGTTTTTACGTGGCTGCTATAGGTTTCTAGCAAGAACGTTTCTTACCTACGTAAAACCACAACGTGATATGCCAACTTCTATTTACCCTTCATAAGGACCCTTTTCATCGAATCCGATTCGACTAAAGTGGGAGAGACAGACACCCGCTAGCCACCTTATGCAACTAGTGCATGTCAGTCGGTGGAACCTGTCTCACGTAAGCGTACGTGTAAGGTCGGTCCGGGCCGCTTTATCCCACGATGCCGCCGAAACAAGATAAGACTAGTAGTGGCAAGAAAGTTGACAACATCTACGCCCACAACAAGTTTGTGTTCTACTCGTGCATAGAAACTACGCATAGACCTGGCTCATGATGCCACTGTTGGGGATCGTTGCAGAAATTAAAAAATTTCTACGCATCACCAAGAACAATCTATGGAGTCTTCTAGCAACGAGAGGGAAAAGAGTGCATCTACATACCCTTGTAGATCGCGCGCGGAAGCGTTCAAGAGAACGGGGTTGATGGAGTCGTACTCGTCGTGATCCAAATCACCGATGATCCTAGCGCCGAACGGACGGCACCTCCGCGTTCAACACACGTACGGAGTGGGGACGTCTCCTCCTTCTTGATCCAGCAAGGGGGGAGGAGAAGTTGATGGAGATCCAGCAGCACGACGGCGTGGTGGTGGAAGTAGCGGGATCCCGGCAGGGCTTTGCCAAGCGCAAGCGGGGAGGAAGAGGTGTCACGGGAGGGAGGGAGGCGCCAGGGCTTGGGGTGCTGCTCCCATGCGCCTCCCCACTATATATAGGGGTGGAGGGGGCTGGTTTCTTGCCCTCCAAGTCCATTGGGGCGTTGGCAAAGGTGGGGAAAATAAATCCCATCATTTCCCTTCCCCACCGATTGTTATCCCCGTTTTTTAGGGATCTTGATCTTATCCCTTCGGGATATGATCTTATTCCTTCTAAGGTGGGATCTTGGTGCGCCTTGACCAGGGGTGTGGGGCCTTGCCCCCACTACCCACGTTCATGTGGGTCCCCCATGTAGGTGGGCCCCACTTTGGAACCTTCTAGAACCTTCCCGGTACAATACCGAAAAATCCCGAACATTTTCCGGTGGCCAAAATAGGACTTCCCATATAAATCTTTACCTCCGAACCATTCCGGAACACCTCGTGACGTCCGGGATCTCATCCGGGACTCCGAACAACGTTCGGTTAACCGCATACTAATATCTCTACAACTCTAGGGTCACCGAACCTTAAGTGTGTAGACCCTACGGGTTCGGGAGACATGCAGACATGACCGAGACGACTCTCCGGTCAATAACCAATAGCGGGATCTGGATACCCATGTTGGCTCCCACATGTTCCACGATGATCTCATCGGATGAACCACGATGTCGAGGATTCAATCAATCCCGTATACAATTCCCTTTGTCAATCGGTACGTTACTTGCCCGAGATTCGATCGTCGGTATCCCAATACCTTGTTCAATCTCGTTACCGGCAAGTCACTTTACTCGTACCGTAATGCATGATCCCGTGACCAAACACTTGGTCACATTGAGCTCATTATGATGATGCATTACCGAGTGGGCCCAGAGATACCTCTCCGTCATACGGAGTGACAAATCCCAGTCTCGATTCGTGCCAACCCAACAGACACTTTCGGAGATACCCGTAGTGCACCTTTATAGCCACCCAGTTACGTTGTGACGTTTGGCACACCCAAAGCACTCCTATGGTATCCGGGAGTTGCACAATCTCATGGTCTAAGGAAATGATACTTGACATTTGGAAAAGCTCTAGCAAACGAACTACACGATCTTGTGCTATGCTTAGGATTGGGTCTTGTCCATCACATCATTCTCCTAATGATGTGATCCCGTTATCAATGACATCCAATGTCCATAGTCAGGAAACCATGACTATCTGTTGATCAACGAGCTAGTCAACTAGAGGCTCACTAGGGACATGTTGTGGTCTATGTATTCACACATGTATTACGATTTCCAGATAACACAATTATAGCATGAACAATAGACAATTATCATGAACAAGGAAATATAATAATAACCATTTTATTATTGCCTCTAGGGCATATTTCCAACAAAGCGCTCCGCGAATCACTTCACCATCACCGTCACCACGCCATCGTGCTGACAGAACTCTCCCTCGACACTTTGTTGGATCAAGAGTTCGAGGGACGTCATCGAGCTGAACGTGTGCAGAACTCGGAGGTGTCGTACCTTCGGTGCTTGATCGGTCGGAATAAGAAGAAGTTCGACTACATCAACCGCGTTGTCAAAAGCTTACGCTTTTGGTCTACGAGGGTATGTGGACACACTCTCCCCCTCTCATTGCTACGCATCTCCTAGATAGATCTTGCGTGAGCGTAGGAATTTTTTTGAAATTGCATGCTATGTTTCCCAACACAAGCCGGAGGGGAGCCTCTTTTCCCTTCTCTCCCGGTGGCGCCGGAGTGCCGCCGGGGGAACCATCGTCGCGGTGATCATCTTCATCACCTCCCTCATCTATTTTCAGTGGTCCACTCTCCTACAACCCGTTGTAATCTCCTACTTGAACATGGTGTTTTTGTGCTATGAATTATTATCCAAAGACTTGGGTCACTACTATTGTGTTTAAGTAGATTTTTTTTGTCCTATGGTCAATTGATGAATTGCTATGATTCTTGATTTAAATTGCTTGTGGTTATGTTATTGTTCTTTGGTGCCTATCATATGAGCGTGAGCGTGGATCACACTACAGAGTTAGTTGTATGTTGATAGGACTATGAATTGAAGGACGAGAGCGACATAAGCTTCTTCCAACCATAAAAATTGATTCATACGAGATTGAAGGGGGACCAATTAATCTTAATGCTATGTTTGGATTTTACCTTAATATCTTTGGTTGTTGGGGATGCTTTCCAATAGTTTCAATCATAAGTGCATAGAGATTCAAGTAAGGGATGACATGCTAGCAGATGCCTCTCCCACATTAAAACTTGCTAACTAGTAATTGCCTAGGGACAACTCCGCACATCATAACATTGTTATTCCACATTCACTATTTGTAATATATTATAATATAATTTAACTTTATTTAGGAAGCACCTATTTTTATGTTTTAATTCTCCATTATCATGCAAAAGCTATCCTCTTTATACCCACAAAGTAGTTTTATTTCTCGTTTCTAGATAAAAGCAAACACTCGGTATACATAGGGTTGTATCGGTGGTGGATAGGACCTGAGAGAATATTGATCTTACTTTTATATTTTTGTGGGTTCGACAATTCATATTTATCACTTTCATATTTGGAAAATGCTACAATGATTCCTTGCACATGGAAATTATAATTGCTCTTGTTGTGCGATTAGCCCACATATTTACTACATGGCATGTTTCCTATGGCCCAAGCAGTCGATAGAGAAGCTGGAACAAATCTTAAGAGGCTTTCTTTGGCAAGGTAAAAACTCAGCAAAAGGGGGACATTGCTTGGTTGCATGGGACACGGTGATTACGCCCAGGATGAATGGAGGCTTGGGAATTAGAGACCTCAGGGCACATAACATGGCAATGATATGCAAGCTCATGACTAACATTCTACAACACAACGAAGTCCCATGCTTTACTTGGTTCGTCACACAGTACTGTCAGAAGGAGATCGCAGCTCTCCGGCATAGCAGAGATACCACCATGTGGAAATGCTTGAAATCATCGCTGCACCTTGTTCTTCACTCGACACAATGTAAGCTGGGTGACTTCACCCGGATCTCCTTCTGGTTTGACCACTGGCTTCAATGTGGCAGGCTACGGTTTGCTTTTCCTGTGCTATTCTCCTTCGCCTCCTCCAAGCACTGCACGGTGGTTTCGCAATTCAGAGAAGGACAATGGACACTTCATTTGCACCCCAACTTATCCAACACCGCCTCAACAGAGCTTGGAACCTTGCTTGGCTTCCTGCATTCCGTGCAAC
Source organism: Triticum aestivum (assembly GCF_018294505.1). Classification (NCBI taxonomy): domain Eukaryota; kingdom Viridiplantae; phylum Streptophyta; class Magnoliopsida; order Poales; family Poaceae; genus Triticum; species Triticum aestivum. The sequence goes on along the minus strand of NC_057802.1, from coordinate 178,067,361 downwards.
CAGACCCTTCTAGGGGGATACCAGAACACCTACGGCGACGAATGGAAAGCTTTCGACCAAATACTTCTCTGATCTACTTGCCTTCAGAGGTGTGGAGTGCCAACTGGCCCCAAACATTTGGGATCCTATCATACCCCGTAAGCACAGAGTGTTTCTATGGATCGCTCTCAAAGGTAGACTAAACACCAAGGATAACATGATGAACAAGCATTGGACGGCCATTGCGCCACATAATGGTTGTGATGTCTGCCCAGCAGTGGAAAGCATTGATCATATCGTCCTGCGATGTAAGCTCGCGGACAAAGTGTGGGGTAAGGCGGGACTTCTTACACCTGCCACTACGGCATCTTCACTGAAAGATTTCTTATGCTGCCGCGCATCAGCTGATTCTTATGGGAAGCTTTGGAATGTTTTGCTCGCGGCGGGCGTTGTTGGATTATGGAGGGCATGGAATGATCGGGTCTTCGACAAGGACAACTGGCATGCCACACGTGCACTCCACGAGGTTTCTGATCTTCTTAGACTATGGAGCTCGCGTGCCAGAGTGGCGGATGATCGCTGCACACTTTTAGGTTGGGCCGACTTTCTTGTAACTCCCTAGCACTGCTTCCCTCAACCCCCCCTCCGCCTCATGTAACCTCTTCTTAACTGGCTTGGTGGTGGCCTGCTGCACTCTCAGTGCACGTTTTCACCACCTTCATGTAATCGGCCTTTGGCCTTTCGGGTTTACCCCGTTTTGAATGCACAAGGTAGACTATCTCTACCTTTTCTTTCAAAAAAAATATATTCTGCGGCATGTTCAACCTTAGCATCTAGTTCCTGGAGCAAGTCGAGGCCTTGGCTATGGTTTTTGCCTGTGTCATTTGTGGCAATCAGCTCCTGCAATTCGTCGGCGGCGGTTGTCGCGGAGTTGGTAAGCGGTGGGATGAAGACATGATCCGCTACTTTGTCAGGTGACAAACATGTGTGTATACATGTGTGACATTCACGTCCCTTGTTGCAATGCAAGTTCTTTTTAGGGATGTTGCATAGCCAGTTGTTAGTACTGACTCGTGCGATTGCTTCACACACATGTCTCTTATAAGCTTCAATGTATTTTTAATGTATTTTTGGTTGTTTATGTAAAAAGAGTATTTTGGTTTCTCTCACGTACTTACGGATCATAATGACATATCGGTTTGACATCATATTTTTAAGCATGATAAATCTAATGTCATATTTTTAAACCTAACAAGGACTTAACGTGTTTGCTGGTGAAAATTGTCATGCTCGCAATAATGTAATTTCCCATTCTTAGGCATCAGATTTGGGATGCCTAAAATCTCAACAGATTTATACCATACCTAAATATGTGACGTTTATTATTATTTTTTTAGAAAAACTGACGTTAAATTTATAGCGATTTGCAAGAAAATTTGCCAAAAAAAGAAGAAGCTGGCTCGACGTGCCATGCTCACAATAATGTAATTTCCCTTTCTTAGGCATCAGATTTGCGATGCCTAAAATCTCAACAGATTTATACCATACCTAAATATCTGACGTTAATTATTATTTTTAGAAAAATTGACGTTAAATTTGTAGCGATTTGCAAGAAAATTTGCCAAAAAGAGAAGAAGCTGGCCCGGCGTGCCATGCTCGCAATAATGTAATTTCCCATTCTTAGGCATCAGATTTGCGATGCCTAAAATCTCAACAGATTTATACCATACCTAGGTTATCTTTGCAACAAGGGTATTGTTTCGGAAACACCGGTAACTATTGTAACAATGGCTTTGTTTCAGAAACACATGGGCGACTATTGCAACAAGAGTTTTGTTTCGGAAACATTGGTGACGTTGCAAAAGCATCTCTCCGTATGGGTCCCTTCTTTGCAACAAGAGTTTTGTTTAAAAACAACTATTGCAACAATGGCTTTGTTTCAGAAAAATTGCCGCATGGGGCCGGGACGGATCAGCAGGGAGGGCTCCCCCGACACCTACATCATCGACGAAGAGGCCATGCGCTGCACCGCGGGCCACTGAAACGACAATTGGGTTGCGCGGGTCTCAGGCACTTTCGCCGACGTCGGGTGGTGGCTTGGCGATCCCGATCTAGATACAGGGCACGGGGATGTGAGCGGTAGGGCGGCCGGCTGCCCGGGCGACAACAAGTGAGGCGGCGAAAGAAAAGATGAGGGATGGAATTGGGACGGCGAAGGCCTCCCTCGCCCGCGAACGACGGTTGTCGAAGGGGCCGTTGGCGAGCACGGGCAAGCACACGTGTAGGTGGCCATGTAGTCCGTCTGTAGCAAGTGCTGAGATGCAGAAGTGCTTCTAAAATATGGGTGGAGTTGCAAGAACGTGAAGTAGATGAGGATGGCTCCTGGCCGTCAATCAAAACAGATCGAACGCCCACAGAGGCGGTTGACGCGCATCGAAAGATCAGCCGAGTGAATACAAACGTTTCCCATACGGCCACACCTAAATATCTGACGTTAATTACTTTTTAGGAAAACTGATGTTAAATTTGTAGCGGTTTGCAAGAAAATTTGCCAAAAACGCTGGCCCGGCTACTCCGGCCTACCAGCAAAAGCGATTTTAATTCCTTCATCGCTTACATCCTAAGCAACGTGCTGGCACCGTCCATTCGTGGATCCCGTGCCTAGCCTCCACGCGTCGCGACACGTCCCGCAACCGCAACCGACCTGACCCGCGCCGACGGGAGGGAGGGACGAGACCCCGACTCCACGCCCCTTGCGTTGCTTACTTCGGTTCCTTCTCCCTTCCTCGGTGCAGAATCCAAACCCCACCCACGCACACGCAGTCATCACGAAGCAAAGCGAAACCGCAAAGGACTCCTCCGGCAGAGCATGCGCGTTGCTGCGACGCGGCCCGCCTCCTCCGCTCCCGTTGCCCTCCTCGCCGCTCTAGCCCTCCTCTTCCTCGTCGGCTCCGCCTCCCTCGCCATCGGAGCCATGGCCAGCCACGTCCTCGGCGGCAAGAGCGAGAACCCCGCCGCGGCCAACAGCCTCGAGACCGACGGCCTCGCCCGCTTCGCCGTCGACGAGCACAACAAGCGCGAGGTGACGCGATTTGACTACTCATCCTCCCCTTTCTCTCCCCTCCTCGGATGGTCTGCTATTTTTGCTGCTGTGATGAACTGGCGCGGTCGATTTGGGTACTCATATGTGAGTTGTGTGTGTGTGTGTGGTGGCGCTGCAGAACGCGCTGCTGGAGTTCGTGCGGGTCGTGGAGGCCAAGGAGCAGACGGTGGCCGGCACGCTGCACCACCTCACGCTTGAGGCGCTTGAGGCCGGGCGGAAGAAGGTGTACGAGGCCAAGGTCTGGGTCAAGCCGTGGCTCGACTTCAAGGAGCTGCAGGAGTTCCGCCACACCGGGGACGCCACCTCCTTCACCATCTCCGACCTCGGCGCCAAGAGAGGTACGCTCCCGTTGGTTTCATCGGTGCGATCTGTCCGTTGCTTGCTGTTGCTTGTGTTATTCCTGTATATGTGTTATTTATTAAGATACTTGTGATGCGGCGAGTCGTAGGTGTTTGTAGAAATGCCTATTTGCCTGGTATTGGATATGCCCTCCTTGCGAACTACATGTGTATTCGTTCAGGTGGTTTCATTCAAAATCACTGTTCCAGATCACCCAAATAGGGTTGTGGGGATAGCTTGGAATCAATTTTTGGCACGAGAATTTGAGCTGCTCTAGTATTTGGGATTTGTAGGCTTATCCAACAAACCTGTTTCCTTCATAGGTTCAGTCTTACTTTATGATAGTATCCTTGGAGCTTCAACTGATAATCAAACAATAGAACAAAATCACTAGACTGCTCCAGCTCATGTCAATTGTGCATTAAAGAGAAGGCCATAATATTAGGTGAGTTTGTGAAGATGGTTTACGTACCAATGATGATGACCATCCATAATATTAGCCCAAAGCATACATAACATGAACTAACTTCATCACTAATTTCTGGATTGGGAGTTAGTTAGACGGCTATAATTGTTCGTCGAAATTGGACAGCTGATGTGTGGTCCAGTGGCGGAGCTAGGATCAAGCCACGACCCGGGCAAGCCCCAGGCCAATCACTTGGTACAGTATTAAACAGTGTAAAATCTGCTACAGTAAACAAAGGAGCCAAGCCTCACGACCCAGGCCGCCGCCCGGGCAGCCTGGGGCTTGTCTCCGCCACTGGTGTGGTCTACGAAGTGCTGTCGACCTGTTGAGTTCATCAAAATGAACATAATTCTGATGATCAGGACATTTGGTTCAAATGCAGGCACACAAGTTGTTATTTTCATAGTTACTTTCATATGGTAGAAAATCGTATGTTGCCAATGTAGTAGTTTGACTATCATGATGAGGTTTGGTAGTGTTATGTTCACATCAGCACATCTTGATTTCCAAATGAAATTCAAGTATTAGCTCACATAAGTGTAAATATTTGCCACGACTTGGCAAGTGTTCATACCAGTTTGTAGTTCACCCCAGCATTGAAACAATGTTCCTACTTTCTGACAGTAAAGGCGTTCTGTTCATGTAACCTGATACACGAACTGATTTTAGAAGAAGTAAAAGTGGATAACTGGATGTTGCACACTATCTCGGCATTTGTCCAAATTATTCAAGTAATTTGTTACATGAACGCTGCTATACACCCGATATATTGCGGCCGATGCATGCACGATCGCAGCGCCAACAGCAAAGCTGCAGGCAGGAGAGGAATTGTTTTTTTCCTTGCTGATGCTATCGTCTGCAGATTGTGCGAGTAGTGTCGTGTGTGAAGCAATTTCGTTGTTACATTCTCCCTATTTCCGATAGTGTAATTGCGACATCTAATCTAACCATGTGAGCAGAGGGGGGTAGGGGTAAAGAAGTGTTATTGAGAAAAGACATGTTCTAACTGTATGACGCTTCTTTCTGTAAGAACTTCACATATTCTTTCTGAAGTGGCATCGAATGTCATACCAGCCTATTTTCTTCTTTGGCATGTTCACTTTTTCTGCTCGAGACTTGTAACAGGGAACAAGATAAAACCTGATGCCAAGTGGTTAAATTAGGAAGTCATTGAATATCAGATGTTGCATATGATATGGATGGTAATAGTAGACATGAACTTGTGGTACATGTTAGGTCTTATATAGTTTAGCTTCCCGTAATATGGTCTTGTCAAGTACTTGTTGTATTGAACTCAAACCAATTTCAGGTGGACATGAGCCTGGATGGCGTGATGTGCCTGTGCATGATCCTGTAGTCAAAGATGCTGCAAGCCATGCTGTGAAATCAATCCAGCAGAGGTCGAATTCCCTTCTCCCATATGAACTTGTTGAAATCGTTCGCGCCAAGGCTGAGGTTTGTTTTATGTAATTGTTCTTCTACTTCAACTCCTTCACGAGTAGTAATATTCATCTCAGCTTTACTTGCTGCTACCATGACCAGGTGGTTGAAGACTTCGCCAAGTTTGATATCCTCATGAAACTGAAGAGAGGGACCAAGGAGGAGAAAATGAAAGCTGAGGTGCATAAAAACCTCGAGGGAGCTTTTGTGCTGAACCAGATGCAGCCAGAGCATGACGAATCTAGCAGCCAGTGAATCTGACTTGTTAAGCTCACAGTAATGTAGTTTTGTATTAAGAAATAAACAGTAAACCTGTCACTACCTGGATATTATGCTTTCTGCACTGGCTTGGTTGTTGGATGCAGCAAGATGGAGCTGTGTTCCTTACTAGCTGAATCTTGTTTGGTTGCTGTTAATGGTGGAATGTGCAACAAATCTTGTAACTCGAGGGTAATGTTGGATGCGATATACACTGTCAATTTCGGTTACTCCGCAATATACACTGTCAATTTCAGTCACTCGATAGTGTAGTGTGCTAGCTAAGCTAATGGTGCAGTATGTTTTTTTTTTGACAAAGTGAATATATTAATATCAAGGAAATACCAATTACACCTAGCCTCTGCAACAATGTAATCTTGTAAAGACATCACATATGCACACACCCAAAAGAGAAAAAAAAAGAAAAATTAAATGAAAGAAACTGCTATAGTGATTAATTCCTTGTAGTTGCAGCACGAACCACAACTAAGAAACACTCAAAGTCCCAAGAAACACTCAAAGTCTAAATTCTTCAAAAACGACGCCTCTAAAAAGGAAACAGTGTACAAGCCCCATCATCATCTTATCATAGATTTTAGATTTTCACCTGAAGAAAATTCACGTTCTCAAAATAATACCTTCAGATCTTGGGTTTTCATTCTGAAAGCTAAGACTTCGTACTTCGCCTGTGTTGCTGCCCCACTTGCCAATGCCACCGTTACAAGTCACGAATCCCCAAGCGAAGTCATCATCGCCTCAAAGTCTCATAGTTATTTGCTTTCTTGTTAATGGTTGAATCATCATATGAAACGTGTCCATTCTGTTTGAATCACGAACGATTCAACAAAACAGCCCCGGGCTTGTCCGGATGTGGTATTTTTGTTTGAGAAGATTCGGTACTTGCTCTGTAAAGAAATATAAGTTTTTGTATTTCAAGCGTTTAGATCAGAAACATAAGACCGTTTAGATCACTATTTTAGTGATATAAACAGTCTTGTATTTCGATATAAACATTCTTGTATTCGAGCGTTTAGATCACTAATTTAGTGATCTATAAATGTTTTTGTATTTTTTTATGGAGGGAGTACTTATAAAGTTAACAATACCCCCAATTCAACAGCCCCTCCTCCCCCTAAAGAAAACAAACAGGCCCTGAGTGTTGACGTTCATCTGCAAAGACCCCATTCAAACCGGCACCTTCCCCTCTAAGAGCTGAGCTCCGGGCTCCGGACTTGGATCTGCGGCGACTAGTCTCTGTGTTGTTTCTTGTTCCTTGAACTTCCCTTGTGCCGTTTTCTTGTTCCTTGAACTTCCTTAGCACACCCTGCACCGGCTCCTCCCCTGCCTCCGGTGGCCACGATGGGCGGCGGTGGGTGAATCTTGTGACGTGTACATTGGTAGGGTTTCTCCTCTTTTGAATAAGCCCGATCTGGTTTCTTCTCTTTTGGTCCTTCTGGTCTTTGTTACGGCCATGGCGGCCGGAGAAGAGGATGCCGGAAAGGCCCTTCCCAAGGAAGAGTGTAGTAAGCGAGCTTGTTAGACGCCACCCGACCATAATGAAAGCACGCGAAACGACCAGATGATCGACGGGCCAGGGAAGAGTGCGATCAACGAACACATGCAGCACACACGCCAGTCGGCTAGTCCGCGGGGGTGAAAGGCCAAAAGAGATCATACCCGACTTAAAAAATAGAGGGACTCTAGCACGGAGTAAGGTCCCAGGCACGTACCGATGATCATGCTAATGACATATAGTTCTAACCAGGCACAGTTGACCAAGGCATGTCCGACTAGCAAGGGTGATTAGGTCTCTAGCCAAACCGAAAACTCTTGTGGCCGAGCCATAACCGTGCGAAAGAGCAAAAGAGAGCTTCGGCACGAACAACGAGTGTAGGTGTGTGTGTGTGTGTGTGTGTCCTACGTACTTTCCTTTCGTGGATACCATAGCTGACCAGGGATACATCGTTTCAGATAGCTCGAGCCCACACTGCCGTGGTCATCATGATGCCCAATGATCCACAAAGGGACAAAAAACAAATGCAACCGAAAAGTTAGCCAAACATATTTTTTCGCTGCCCATAGTAAGCGGATCAGATAGATAACAGACCTGAGTGTTGCTTGATGAGGGTACGGGCAGGCAAAGCCTGATGAAAGCACGGTGTCGCGCCCAGGCATGCAACATGTTGTCCAGGCCCTCACAACCCCACACAGATGTCATCTTGACAACTTGCAATTTCGCTTGGTTTCGTCCAGGTGCGGTGGTCCCTCCTGTGGTATGCCACAGTCTAATGTTTGTTTTGCATACCATCGCATAGGCTAACATTATAGTTGGAGTAGACCCCGGCCTCGGCGTTGCTTTACTTTGTGGCTGCAGTTGGTCTTTGCGCCAATGACGCAACTGATCATCTAGTGGGACAATAGACTGCAAGGGGGTAGAAATATCAAGGTTCGACTTGATAGAGTTTTGGGACACGATAAGTTTACAGATGGCTTTGATAATACAGTTGTTAGCCACATACAGTGTACTGAATCAGATCGTTGTGCAACGATTATTTTTGTGGAGGTTACATTAGATTGAGGATGGACGGGGAGATAGACCGTTCCGCTTCGAGAATGCATGTACTCGACATGATTGGTGTACACAGGTTGTGGAGGAGTCTTGGCATATTTTTTAAAAAAGGAGTCTTGTCATGTTGATACAAGTAATCCATAATGTATTTGTGATGCCTTGGGAGGGGTGCATGAGAGATTAAAGAGTTGGAGGAAATTTGATTGGTTCGGTTAAAAAACAATTAAAAACCTTGCAAGCTCGGTTAGAGAATGTTTGGGCAAATTCACTTTGTTGGGGATCTGGAAGGGTGAAAAAGGAGTTGATGGCTAGAATTTCAGAATTGCCATCACAGGGGGAGGTGCCGGAGAAGCAGAGATCAAGGTATCAATGGCTTGCTGAAGGTGATCCTAATACTTATATTTTTCCAGGCCAAGGCGAAGGAGCGATTGTGCACTAGTGAAATTAAATCGCTGAAGAGAGCGGATGGCTCAGTTGTAAACTTACAACCTAAATTGGAGATGGGGGCGATCTGTTTTTATCAGGGACTTTCTACAAAATGAGATGGAACCAACCCAGAGCTGGTAACTAAGTGTGTTGATCAGAAGGTCAATGATGCTGAAAGTGCAATTGTCACTCAATTACATTTTGATGATTGATCACAATATGATTTGCGAGGACTAATGTCGGTTGTCAAGTTTATTTCAGGACATTATCGCCTCTTGTACGTCGACGGACGTCGGTAACCCTATCAAGACCAAAGAGAAAAAAGACGGTGTTCGTTGTCGGCTCGAGAAGTTTTTCGGTTTCTTTTTGAGTCATAGGAACATCCGTACTGTCAAGAGGGGTTGCTATGCTCTCGGAGTTGGGGAACTCAAACTTCTCTCTTCCTTATATTTTATCCGCTTCGGGCTTTATCGGGAGTTTCTTCTTTTGTCGGGGCCTCCTCCCTCTCGTCTCCACCACCTCTTGCTCTTCTCTGATCGGTGCGGGTGCCCGGGGTCTAGTGCCCCGGGTGCCCGGCCCCTTGCCCGCCACCTCCTCCCGGTCTCTACCCGGTGCGGGTGCCCGGGGTTTGGGACCCTTGGGTGCCCGGCCCCTGCCCGCCTCCTCCTCACCGCCCCTGCATGGTGCGGGTGCCCGGGGTTTGGGACCCCCGGGTGCCCAGCCCCTCCCTCGCGCCCTTTGCCTCCTCTCTGGATGCTCCGGGTCCCCGGGGTTTGCGGCCCCCGGGTGCCCGGTCCCTATCTTTGCGCATTCCCTGTCCACTCCGGGTGCCCGGGGTCTTGACCCCCCGGGTGCCCGGACTACTCTGCTTTCCTCTGTTTTGTCCGGGCGCCCGGGCCCCTTTAGTCTGGGTACCCGGGGCGGCGGCTGCTCAACGGGCAAATATCCCGTGGGGGTATTTATACCCCCTTCTTCTTCCTCCCAACCCTAACCTTTGCCCAAGCTTTGCTCATCCATTCCCAAATCACCAAAAGCTTGAGATCTCCCTCCTCAACCACCCAAACTTAACAATACTTTGAGGATAGAAGGAGGTTCCCCCGATTTACACTTCCACCAAACCGATTTGCGTTCCCCGACTTCTACATCATCATCAACTTGTTACTCTTGGGTGTTTGACACCCTAGACGGAAGAGGTATCCTTGGAGCCACAAACCATTGTGGTGAAGCTTCGTGGTATAGTTGGGAGCCTCCAATTAAGTTATGGAGATAGCCCGAACCTTGTTTGTAAGGTTCGGTCGCCGCCTTCAAGGGCACCAATAGTGGAATCACGGCATCTCGCATTGTGTGAGGGCGTGAGGAGAATACGGTGGCCCTAGTGGCTTCTTGGGGAGCATTGTGCCTCCATACCGCTCCAACGGAGACATACTTCCTCTCAAAGGGAAGGAACTTCGGTAACACATCCTCGTCTCCACCGGCTCCACTCTTGGTTATCTCTTATCTTTACTTGTGCAAGCTTATATTGTGTTGTATCCCTTGCTTGCTTGTGTGCTTGTTGTTGCTGCATCATATAGGTTGCTCACCTAGTTGCATATCTAGACAACCTACTTTGATGCAAAGTTTAATTTGGTAAAGAAAAGCTAAAATTGTTAGTTGCCTATTCACCCCCCCTCTAGTCAACTATATCGATCCTTTCAATTGGTATCAGAGCCTCGCCTCTTTATTAAGGACTTTGCCATCCGAAGAGTGTGGTTGACACCGTAGACGGTGGGGAGGAGCACCCTGGTGTGAATCCATCCTCGTCTACGGCCGATGGGGGATCCTCGGTATCTCGTCAGGAATTCAATACGGCTTTGGACACATTGAAAACCTCCATGACGACCAAGGTCAAAGGCACGTTTAAGGAGTTTCTTGATGGTCTTAAATTATCCACCGCACCGTTGGAAGTGGTCGGTCCCACTAACAAGGTGACGGATGCTAACTCCGACAAGCCCATGTTGAACCATCCCTTACTTATGGAGGACCGGTTCCCTCCACTCATTTGAATCATGTTGGTCCTCCTCCTAAGTTTGTGAAAAATGAGGATTTTGCCTCTTGGGTCTACCGTTTTAAACGTCATTTAAATCATAGTTCTACTGATCTTTGGAGAATTTTTGAGCAAGGTTTCTACCCGCATGACCCAAGCAACCTCACTCCTAGAGAAGCCGCGGATCATCAATTCAACGAGTCCGCTCTCTTCATTATCCAAGATGCAATTCCACCCAAAGATATTGCGCATCTCCGACCTTTCACCGTGGCCAAGGAAGCATGGCAACATGTTGTTTCCATTTACAAGGGAAGTGCAAGCATTCAACGCTCCAACTATGAAGTGGTGCAAGATGAAGCCGATGAGTTTGCAATGAATGAAGATGAAGAACCTCGTGAACTTTACCGGAGATTAACCACTCTTGCGGTCTCACTCCGAGATCATGGGAGCAAGGATACAGATGACAATTGGATCAAGCGCAAGTTTCTCAGGGCCATGATGCCTTACCATAAGGCCATGTCCTCCGTCATCCGTCAAAGTCCGAACTTCCACACCTTGTCCTCAAGTGAAGTGTTGGATGAGTTTGTGGCAATCAGGGTCTTGGACAAGACCGCCGACAATGTGGTGTTGCGTTCTCAATGAGTAAAGAAGCCCAACCTTGCTTTGAAGGCCAAGGCTAGTGTGGAAGAAGTGTTGGGGAACGTAGTAATTTCAAAAAAAATCCTACGCACACGCAAGATCATGGTGATGCATAGCAACGAGAGGGGAGAGTGTTGTCCACGTACCCTCGTAGACCGAAAGCGGAAGCGTTAGCGCAACGCGGTTGATGTAGTCGTACGTCTTCACGATCCGACCGATCAAGTACCGAACGTACGGCACCTCCGAGTTCAGCACACGTTCAGCTCGATGACGTCCCTCGAACTCCGATCCAGCCGAGTGTTGAGGGAGAGTTTCATCAGCACGACGGCGTGGTGACGATGATGATGTTCTACCGACGCAGGGCTTCGCCTAAGCACCGCTACGATATTATCGAGGTGTAATATGGTGGAGGGGGGCACCGCACACGGCTAAGAGATCAATGATCAATTGTTGTGTCTATGGGGTGCCCCCCTGCCCCCGTATATAAAGGATCAAAGGGGGGGAGGTGCGGCCAGCCTTGGGGCGCGCCAGGAGGAGTCCTACTCCCACCGGGAGTAGGACTCCCCCCTTTTTCTAGTTGGATTAGGACTTGGGAGGGGGGAAAGAGGAGAGGGAGAAGAAGGAAGGGGGGCGCCGCCCCCTTCTCCTTGTCCTATTCGGACTAGGGGGGAGGGGCGCGCGGCCTAGCCCTAGCTGCCTCTCCTCTCTTCCACCTAGGCCCACTAAGGCCCATTATGTTGCTGGGGGGTTCCGGTAACCTCCCGGTACTCCGGTAAAATCCCGATTTCACCCGGAACACTTCCGATATCCAAACATAGGCTTCCAATATATCAGTCTTTATGTCTCGACCATTTCGAGACTCCTCGTCATGTCCATGATCACATCCGGGACTCCGAACAACCTTCGGTACATCAAAACATATAAACTCATAATTTAACTGTCATCGAAACGTTAAGCGTGTGGACCCTACGGGTTCGAGAACTATGTAGACATGACCGAGACATGTCTCCGGTCAATAACCAATAGCGGAACCTGGATGCTCATATTGGCTCCCACATATTCTACGAAGATCTTTATCGGTCAGACCGCATAACAATATACGTTGTTCCCTTTGTCATCGGTATGTTACTTGCCCGAGATTCGATCGTCGGTATCTCAATACCTAGTTCAATCTCATTACCGGCAAGTCTCTTTACTCGTTCTGTAATACATCATCTCGCAACAAACTCATTAGTTGCAATGCTTGCAAGGCTTAAGTGATGTGCATTACCGAGAGGGCCCAGAGATACCTCTCCGACAATCGGAGTGACAAATCCTAATCTCGAAATACGCCAACCCAACAAGTACCTTCGGAGACACCTGTAGAGCACCTTTATAATCACCCAGTTACGTTGTGACGTTTGGTAGCACACAAAGTGTTCCTCCGGTAAACGGGAGTTGCATAATCTCATAGTCATAGGAACATGTATAAGTCATGAAGAAAGCAATAGCAACATACTAAACGATCGAGTACTAAGCTAACGGAATGGGTCAAGTCAATCACATCATTCTCCTAATGATGTGATCCCGTTAATCAAATGACAACTCATGTCTATGGCTAGGAAACATAACCATCTTTGATCAACGAGCTAGTCAAGTAGAGGCATACTAGTGACACTCTGTTTGTCTATGTATTCACACATGTATCAAGTTTCCGGTTAATAAAATTCTAGCATGAATAATAAACATTTTTCATGATATAAGGAAATAAATAATAACTTTATTATTGCCTCTAGGGCATATTTCCTTCAGTCTCCCACTTGCACTAGAGTCAATAATCTAGTTCACATCGCCATGTGATTTAACATCAATAGTTCACATCACCATGTGATTAACACCCATAGTTCACATCGTCATGTGACCAACACCCAAAGGTTTACTAGAGTCAGTAATCTAGTTCACATCGCTATGTGATTAACACCCAAAGAGTACTAAGGTGTGATCATGTTTTGCTTGTGAGATAATTTTAGTCAACGGGTCTGTCACATTCAGATCCGTAAGTATTTTGCAAATTTCTATGTCTACAATGCTCTGCACGGAGCTACTCTAGCTAATTGCTCCCACTTTCAATATGTATCTAGACCGAGACTTAGAGTCATCTAGATTAGTGTCAAAACTTGCATCGACGTAACCCTTTACGACGAACCTTTTGTCACTTCCATAATCGAGAAACATACCCTTATTCCACTAAGGATAATTTTGACCGCTGTCCAGTGATCTACTCCTAGATCACTATTCTACTCCCTTGCCAAAATCAGTGTAGGGTATACAATAGATCTGGTACACAACATGGCATACTTTATAGAACCTATGGCCGAGGCATAGGGAATGACTTTCATTCTTTTTCTATCTTCTGCTGTGGTCGGGCTTTGAGTCTTACTCAATTTCACACCTTGTAACACAGGCAAGAAACTCTTTCTTTGACTGTTCCATTTTGAACCACTTCAAAATCTTGTTAAGGTATGTACTCATTGAAAAAACTTATCAAGCGTCTTGATCTATCTCTATAGATCTTGATGCTCAATATGTAAGCAGCTTCATCGAGGTCTTTCTTTGAAAAGCTCCTTTCAAACACTCCTTTATGCTTTGCAGAATAATTCTATATTATTTCCGATCAACAATATGTCATTCACATATACTTATCAGAAATGCTGTAGTGCTCCCACTCACTTTCTTGTAAATACAGGCTTCACCGCAAGTCTGTATAAATCCTTTGATCAACTTATCAAAGCGTATATTCCAACTCCGAGATGCTTGCACCAGTCCATAGATGGATCGCTGGAGCTTGCATATTTTGTTAGCACCTTTAGGATTGACAAAACCTTCTGGTTGCATCATATACAACTCTTCTTTAATAAATCCATTAAGGAATGCAGTTTTGTTTATCCATTTTCCAGATTTCATAAAATGCGGCAATTGCTAACATGATTCGGACAGACTTAAGCATAGATACGAGTGAGAAACTCTCATCGTAGTCAACACCTTAAACTTGTCGAAAACCTTTTGCGACAATTCTAGCTTTGTAGATAGTAACACTACTATCAGCGTCCGTCTTCCTCTTGAAGATCCATTTAATCTCAATGGCTCGCCGATCATTGGGCAAGTCAATCAAAGTCCATACTTTGTTCTCATACATGGATCTCATCTCAGATTTAATGGCCTGAAGCCATTTTGCGGAATCTGGGCTCACCATCGCTTCTTCATAGTTCGTAGGTTCGTCATGGTCTAGTAACATAACCTCCAGAACAGGATTACCGTACCACTCTGGTGCGGATCTTACTCTGGTTGACCTACAAGGTTCAGTAATAACTTGATCTGAAGTTCCATGATCATCATCATTAACTTCCTCACTAATTGGTATAGGCGTCACAGAAACTGGTTTCTACGATGAACTACTTTCCAATAAGGGAGCAGGTACAATTACCTCATCAAGTTCTACTTTCCTCCCACTCACTTCTTTCGAGAGAAACTCCTTCTCTAGAAAGGATCCATTCTTAGCAACGAATGTCTTGCCTTCGGATCTGTGATAGAAGGTGTACCCAAACTTTTTCACATAAGCATCGCAACCCCAAACTTTAAGGAACGACAACTTTGGTTTCTTGCCAAACCACAGTTCGTAAGATGTCGTCTCAACGGATTTAGATGGTACCCGATTTAACGTGAATGCAGCTGTCTCTAATGCATAACCCCAAAACGATAGTGGTAGATCGGTAAGAGACATCATATATCGCACCATATCTAATAAAGTAAGGTTACGATGTTCGGACACACCATTACACTGTGGTGTTCCAGGTGGCGTGAGTAGTGAAACTATTTCACATTGTTTTAACTGAAGGCCAAACTCGTAACTCAAATACTCTTCTCCACGATCAGATCGTAGAAACTTTATTTTCTTGTTACGATGATTTTCCACTTCACTCTGAAATTATATGAACTTTTCAAATGTTTCAGACTTCTGTTTCATTCAGTAGATATACCCATATCTGCTCAAATCATCTATGAAGGTCAGAAAATAATGATACCTGCTACGAGCCTCAATATTCATCGGACCACATACATCTGTATGTATGATTTCCAACAAATCTGTTGCTCTCTCCATAGTTCCGGAGAACGACGTTTTAGTCATCTTGCCCATGAGGCACAGTTCGCAAGCATCAAGTGATTCATAATCAAGTGATTCCAAAATCCCATCAGCATGGAGTTTCTCCATGCGCTTTACACCAATATGACCTAAACGGTAGTGCCAAAAATAAGTTGTACTATCATTATTAACTTTGTATCTTTTGGCTTCAATATTTTGAATATGTGTATCACTACGATCGAGATCCAAAAAACCATTTTCGTTGGTGTGTATGACCATAGAAGGTTTTTTATTCATGTAAACAGAACAACAATTATTCTCTAATTTAAATGAATAACCGTATTGCAACAAACATGATCAAATCATATTCATGCTCAACGCAAACACCAAATAACACTTATTTAGTTTCAACACTAATCCCAAAAGTATAGGGAGTGTGCGATGATGATCATATCAATCTTGGAACTACTTCCAACACACATCGTCACCTCGCCTTTTACTAGTCTCTGTTTATTCTGCAACTCCCGTTTCGAGTTACTACTCTTAGCAACTGAACCAGTATCAAATGCCGAGGGGTTGCTATAAACACTAGTAAAGTACACAACAATAACATGTATATCCAATATACCTTTGTTCACTTTGCCATCCTTCTTATCCACCAAATACTTGGGGTAGTTCCGCTTCCAGTGACCAGTCCCTTTGCAGTAGAAGCACTTAGTCTCAGGCTTAGGACCAGATTTAGGCTTCTTCACTTGAGCAGCAACTTGTTTGCCGTTCTTCTTGAAGTTCCCCTTCTTCCCTTTGCCCTTTTCTTGAAACTAGTGGTCTCGTCAACCATCAACACTTGATGTTTTTCTTGATTTCTACCTTCGTCGATTTCAGCATCACGAAGAGCTCGGGAATTACTTTCGTCATCCCTTGCATACTATAGTTCATCACGAAGTTCTACTAACTTGGTGATAGTGACTAGAGAATTCTGTCAATCACTATTTTATCTGGAAGATTAACTCCCACTTGATTCAAGCGATTGTAGTACCCAGACAATCTGAGCACATGCTCACTGCTTGAGCTATTCTCCTCCATCTTTTAGCTATAGAACTTGTTGGAGACTTCATATCTCTCAACTCGGGTATTTGCTTGAAATATTAACTTCAACTCCTGGAACATCTCATATGGTCCATGACGTTCAAAACGTCTTTGAAGTCCCGATTCTAAGCCATTAAGCATGGTGCACTAAACTATCAAGTAGTCATCATATTGAGCTAGCCAAACGTTCATAACGTCTGCATCTGCTCCTGCAATAGGTCTGTCACCTAGCGGTGCATCAAGGACATAATTCTTCTGTGTAGCAATGAGGATAATCCTCAGATCACGGATCCAATCCGCATCATTGCTACTAACATCTTTCAACATAATTTTTCTCGAGGAACATATCAAAATAAACATAGGGAAGCAACAACGCAAGCTATTGATCTACAACATAATTTGCAAAATACTATGAGGACTAAGTTCATGATAAATTTAAGTTCAATTAATCATATTACTTATGAACTCCCACTAGATAGACATCCCTCTAATCTTCTAAGTGATCACGTGATCCATATCAACTAAACCATGTCCGATCATCACGTGAGATGGAGTAGTTTCAATGGTGAACATCACTATGTTGATCATATCTACTATATGATTCATGCTCGACCTTTCGGTCTCAGTGTTCCGAGGCCATATCTGTTATATGCTAGGCTCGTCAAGCTTAACCTGAGTATTCCGCGTGTGCAACTATTTTGCACCCGTTGTATTTGAACGTAGAGCCTATCACACCCGATCATCACGTGGTGTCTCAGCACGAAGAACTTTCGCAACGGTGCATACTCAGGGAGAACACTTATACTTTGATAATTTAGTGAGGGATCATCTTATAATGCTACCGTCAATCAAAGCAAGATAAGATGCATAAAAGATAAACATCACATGCAATCAATATAAGTGATATGATATGGCCATCATCATCTTGTGCTTGTGATCTCCATCTCCGAAGCACCGTCATGATCACCATCGTCACCGGCGCGACACCTTGATCTCCATCGTAGCATCGTTGTCGTCTCGCCAATCTTATGCTTCTACGACTATCGCTACGGCTTAGTGATAAAGTAAAGCATTACAGGGCGATTGCATTGCATACAATAAAGCGACAACCATATGGCTCCTGCGAGTTGCCGATAACTCGGTTACAAAACATGATCATCTCATACAATAAATTTAGCATCATGCTTTGACCATATCACATCACAACATGCCCTGCAAAAACAAGTTAGACGTCCTCTACTTTGTTGTCGCAAGTTTTACGTGGCTACTACGGGCTTAGCAAGAACCGTTCTTACCTACGCATCAAAACCACAACGATAGTTTGTCAAGTTGGTGCTGTTTTAACCTTCGCAAGGACCGAGCATAGCCACACTCGGTTCAAATAAAGTTGGAGAAACTGACACCTGCCAACCACCTATGTGCAAAGCACGTCGGTAGAACCTGTCTCGCGTAAGCGTACGCGTAATGTCGGTCCGGGCCGCTTCATCCAACAATACCGCCGAACCAAAGTATGACATGCTGGTAAGCAATATGACTTATATCGCCCACAACTCACTTGTGTTCTACTCGTGCATATGACATCTACGCATAAAGCCAGGCTCGGATGCCACTGTTGGGGAACGTAGTAATTTCAAAAAAATTCCTATGCACACGCAAGATCATGGTGATGCATAGCAACGAGAGGGGAGAGTGTTGTCCACGTACCCTCGTAGACCGAAAGCGGAAGCGTTAGCGCAACGCGGTTGATGTAGTCGTACGTCTTCACGATCCGACCGATCAAGTACCGAACGTACGGCACCTCCGAGTTCAGCACACGTTCAGCTCGATGACGTCCCTCGAACTCCGATCCAGCCGAGTGTTGAGGGAGAGTTTCATTAGCATGACGGCGTGGTGACGATGATGATGTTCTACCGACGCAGGGCTTCGCCTAAGCACCGCTACGATATTCGAGGTGTAATATGGTGGAGGGGGGCACCGCACACGGCTAAGAGATCAATGATCAATTGTTGTGTCTATGGGGTGCCCCCTGCCCCCGTATATAAAGGATCAAAGGGGGGAGGTGCGGCCAGCCTTGGGGCACGCCAGGAGGAGTCCTACTCCCACCGGGAGTAGGACTCCCCCTTTTTCTAGTTGGATTAGGACTTGGGAGGGGGGAAAGAGGAGAGGGAGAAGAAGGAAGGGGGGGGGCGCCGCCCCCTTCTCCTTGTCCTATTCGGACTAGGGGGGAGGGGCGCGCGGCCCAGCCCTAGCTGCCTCTCCTCTCTTCCACCTAGGCCCACTAAGGCCCATTATGTTGCCGGGGGGTTCCGGTAACCTCCCGGTACTCCGGTAAAATCCCGATTTCACCCGGAACACTTCCGATATCCAAACATAGGCTTCCAATATATCAATCTTTATGTCTCGACCATTTCGAGACTCCTCGTCATGTCCATGATCACATCCGGGACTCCGAACAACCTTCGGTACATCAAAACATATAAACTCATAATATAACTGTCATCAAAACGTTAAGCGTGCGGACCCTACGGGTTCGAGAACTATGTAGACATGACCGAGACATGTCTCCGGTCAATAACCAATAGCGGAACCTGGATGCTCATATTGGCTCCCACATATTCTACGAAGATCTTTATCGGTCAGACCGCATAACAACATACGTTGTTCCCTTTGTCATCGGTATGTTACTTGCCCGAGATTCGATCGCCGGTATCTCAATACCTAGTTCAATCTCGTTACCGGCAAGTCTCTTTACTCGTTCTGTAATACATCATCTCGCAACAAACTCATTAGTTGCAATGCTTGCAAGGCTTAAGTGATGTGCATTACCGAGAGGGCCCAGAGATACCTCTCCGACAATCGGAGTGACAAATCCTAATCTCGAAATACGCCAACCCAACAAGTACCTTCGGAGACACATGTAGAGCACCTTTATAATCACCCAGTTACGTTGTGACGTTTGGTAGCACACAAAGTGTTCCTCCGGTAAACGGGAGTTGCATAATCTCATAGTCATAGGAACATGTATAAGTCATGAAGAAAGCAATAGCAACATACCAAACGATCGAGTGCTAAGCTAACGGAATGGGTCAAGTCAATCACATCATTCTCCTAATGATGTGATCCCGTTAATCAAATGAAAACTCATGTCAATGGCTAGGAAACATAACCATCTTTGATCAACGAGCTAGTCAAGTAGAGGCATACTAGTGACACTCTGTTTGTCTATGTATTCACACATGTATCAAGTTTCCGGTTAATACAATTCTAGCATGAATAATAAACATTTATCATGATATAAGGAAATAAATAATAACTTTATTATTGCCTCTAGGGCATATTTCCTTCAAGAAGAGGGTGAAGAGGAAGAAGAAGAGTGTTGTCCCGAAGATACAAAATATGCTTATCATGAGCACATGGCTCTCGCTTCACGGCAATTTTGGAGCAAGAAGAACTCAAGGCACAACTTCAACAAGAACAACTCAAGTGGCGCCAAGGGCAAGCAACGTGTGAGGACATGCTATAATTGTGGCAATGTAAGCCACTTTGTAGCAGAGTGCCCGTACGAGAAGAGGGAAGACAATGGTGGCAAGCTTATCCGAAAAGACAAGGCCAAGTCCTTCCCCAACAAGAACAACTTCACCAAGAAGACTCCTCCCAAGGGGTTGGTGGCACAAGAAGAGTACAATGAGGATGATGACGACGGTGAGACGGTTGCCATGGCCTCCGTTGCCATTGCAAAAACTCCACGGGTGTCCCTCTTTGATTCACCCAATGCCAACATCACCGCCAAGTGCATCATGGCTAAAGCCATTGATTGCTCTCTAACTATGGTGCTAGAAAATCTCATGTCTGCTAGGACTACGTCCGTATTTCCCCAAAGAGGAAGGGATGATGCAACACAGCGAGGGTAGGTATTTCCCTCAGTGATGAAACCAAGGTTATCGAACCAGTAGGAGAACCAAGCAACACAACGTAAACAACACCTGCACACAAATAACAACACCTCGCAACCCGACGTGTTAAAGGGGTTGTCAATCCCTTTCGGGTAACGATGCCAAAAATTTGTAGTAGATTGAAATAATAGATCGCAAATAAAATAAAGTGCAGTAAAGTATTTTTGTATTTTTTGTTTAATAGATCTGAATAAAAATGCAAAGGAAAAGTAGATCGCATGCAAATATATGAGAAAGAAGACCCGGGGGTCATAGGTTTCACTAGTGGCTTCTCTCGAGAAAAATCGCAAACGGTGGGTAAACGAATTACTGTTGGGCAATTGATAGAACTTCAAATAATTATGACGATATCCAGGCAATGATCATTACATAGGCATCACGTCCAAGATTAGTAGACCGACTCCTGCCTGCATCTACTACTATTACTCCACACATCGACCGCTATCCAGCATGCATCTAGTGTATTAAGTTCATGGAAAAACGGAGTAATGCAATAAGAATGATGACATGATGTAGACAAGATCCGTTTATCTATTGCGTAGATATAGATCCCATCTTTTTATCCTTAGTAGCAACGATACATACGTGTCGTTTCTGTCACTGGGATCAAGCACCGTAAGATCGAACCCACTACCCGCGGGCACCTCTTCCCATTGCAAGATAAATAGATCAACTTGGCCAAACAAAACCCAAATATCGGAGAAGAAATACGAGGCTATAAGAGATCATGCATATAAGAGATCAAAGAAACTCAAATAACTTTCATGGATATAAAAAGATATAACTGATCATAAACTCGAAGTTCATCAGATCCCAACAAACACACCGCAAAAAGAGTTACATCATATGTATCTCCAAGAGACCATTGTATTGAGAATTCAGCGAGAGAGAGAAAGCCATCTAGCTACTAACTACGGACCCGAAGGTCTACAAAGAACTACTCACGCATCATCGGAGAGGCACCAATGGAGGTGGTGAACCCCATCCGAGATGGTGTCTAGATTGGATCCGGTGGTTCTGGACTCTGCGGCGGCTGGATGAATATTTCGTCGACTCCCCTAGGGTTTCTGGATTTTGGGGTATTTATAGAGTAAAGAGGCGGTCCAGGGGGCACCCGAGGTGGGCACAACCCACCAGGGCGCGCTTGGGCCTCCTGGCGCGCCCTGGTGGGTTGTCCCCTCCTCGGGACTCCCCCCAGGTGCAATCAGGGCCCAACATCTTTCTTCTGGTCCATAAAAAATCATCATGGAGTTTCATGGCATTTGGACTCCGTGTGGTATTGATTTCCTGCGATGTAAAAAACATGGAAAAAACAGCAACTGACACTTGGCACTATGTCAATAGGTTAGTACCAAAAATGATATAAAATGATTATAAAACATCCAAGATTGATAACAAGACAGCATGGAACAATCAAAAATTATAGATACATTGGAGACGTATCAACATCCTCAAGCTTAACTCCTGCTCGTCCTCGAGTAGGTAAGTGATAAAAACAGAATTTTTGATGTGGAGTGTTGTTTATCAAGTCATATCATATTCTTTTCTTTATAGCATGGACATTTGGACTTTTATGTGATTCAAAGCAATAGTCTAGTTTTGACATAATAATTTAGATACTCAAGCATATCAACAAGCAATCATGTCTTTCAAAATATCAACGCTAAAATAAGTTATCCCTAGCCCATCATGCTCAAACATTGATCCATTCATGAAACACACTCGAATATTAGCTACACCCAGTACTTAAGTACGATCATATTGCCTCCTAGTTGGTGCTTTTATAAGAGAAGATGGAGACTCAAATTCAAAATAAAATTGCATAAAGTAAAAGAAAGGCCCTTCGCAGAGGGAAGTAGGGATTTGTAGAGGTGCCAGAGCTCAAAGCGAAAAAATTAGAGATAAAAACATTTTGGGAGGTGTATCCATCCCACCAACGAAAACGACGTAGAGCTACGAACACTTTCCATGCTAGATATGCCATAGGCGGTTCCCAAACAGAAAATAAAGTTTATTCCTTTTTCCACCATACTTTCACTTTCCATGGCTACCGTATCCACGGGTGCCTTCCATACCAACACTTTCCAAGGAATTTATTATTTGACAACATAAAGTAAATTCATTTTTGCATTTCGGGACTGGGCATCCCTAAAACCTTTGCCTTACTCTCGTGCAATGACTAGTGAATAAACACTCATCGTGAGAATAACACATCCAGCATGGAAAATATTAGCCACCCGTTACCGTTCCGCGAGCGAAACAAACACACAAAAGAGAAGTTTATTTTGAAAATTAGAGATGGCACATGCAAATTTGCTTAGAACGGCAAAAGAATACCGCATATAGGTAGATATAGTGGACTCATGTGGCAAAACTGGTTTAAAGGATTTTGGATGCACAAGTAGAGGTCATACTTAGTGCAAAATGAAGGCTAGCAAAAAGATTGAGAAGCGACCAACCAAGAAACGAATAATCTCATAAGCAAGCATTAAGCATAATTAACACCGAATAATGCACCACAAGTAGGATATGATTTTCATTGCATGATTATTGACTTCCGTGCATGCATAGGGAATCACAAACCTTAACACCAATATTCTTACTAGAGCACAATTACTCAACAACATAACTCACATATCACATCATCATATCTCAAAACTACTACTAAGAATCAAGTTTATTTTGTCCAATGATATTCATGACATTTTTTACTTTATCCTTCTTGGATATCTATCACTTTGGGACTAATTTTCATGTGTTGCTTTCATAAGCTCAAACAAATATAAGTGAAGATCATGAGCATAACAAATTTTCTTTCTCTCAAAATAATTTAAGTGAAGCAAGAGATATTTTCTTCAAAATTTTACTAACTCTCAAATAAATCTAAGTGAAGCAAGAGAGCATTTCTTCAGAAATACTAAGCACACCGTGCTCAAAAAGATATAAGTGAAGCACTAGAGCAAGTCCTAGCTCATAAAAGATTTAAGTGAAGCACAGAGAGCAATTCTAACAAGTCAAGATATAATTGTGGCTCTCTCAAATAGGTGTGTCCAGTAAGGATTGACGACTTAAAACACAAAATAAAACAAGCAAAGACATATATCATACAAGACGCTCCAAGCAAAACACATATCATGTGATGAATAAAAGTATAGTCTCGAGTAAAATACCGATGGTCATTAGAAGAAAGAGGGGATGCCACTTGGGGGCATCCCCAAGCTTAGTTGGTTGCTCATTCTTGGATAATAGCTTGGGATGCCGGGGCATCCCCAAGATTAGGCTCTTTTGTCCTTCTTTCATCCATTGTAAGATAACCCAAAACTTGAAAACTTCAATCACACAAAACTCAAGAAAACCTTTGTGAGATCCGTTAGTAAAAGAAAGCAAACCACTACTATAAGTGCTGTATCAAACCAATTCATATTTTGTTTTTGTATTATATCTACTGTATTACAACTTTTCTATGGCAAAAACTCATCAAAGAAAACCATAGAGCCATCAAAATAAGCACACGACACAAAGAAAACAGAATCTGTCAAAACAGAACAGTCAGTAGCAATCTGACTTTTGCGAATACTTCTGGAACTCCAAAAATTCTACCAAATTAGAAAGACTAGGGTAATTTGTATATTAATCTTCTTCATAAAGAATCAGGGCAAAATCTCTTTTCTGTGATTTATGAAAATTATTTTCGTGAGCACAAAGTTTCTCTCCTTTTCAGCAAGATCAAACAACTATCACCCAAGAAGATCCTAAAGGCTTTACTTCGAACAACACTAATCAAAACACAAAAAACACAATCATGCCAGTAGAATAATTGTGCAAACACACAAGAACAGAAAGCAAAAAAGCAAAAATAAATTTTATTCATTGGGTTGCCTCCCAGCAAGCGCTATAGTTTTACGCCTTAGCTAGGCATAAGGCAAGGATCTAAGTTTTGTCATCTATGGTTCGAGATCCATAAGATGCCCTCATGATTGATTCATAAGGTGGGGCTAATTTTTATTCTAGGAAAGTGTTCCATACACTTCCTCAAAGGAAATTGGAACTTAATGTTGCCTTCTTTCATATCAAGCACGGCACCGATAGTGCATAAAAACGGTCTTCCAAGAATAATTGGACGAGACGGATTGCAATCAATATCAAGAACAATAAAATCTATGGGCACATAATTCCTATTTGCAATAATAAGAACATCATTAATTCTTCCCATAGGCTTTTTAATAGTAGAAACCGTCAAGTGCAAATTCAAGGAACATTCTTCAAGATTGGTAAGACCAAGCACATCACATAAGGATTTCTGGATTGTAGAAACACTAGCACCCGAGTCACACAAAGCAAAACAATCATAATTTTTAATCTTGACTTCGATAGTAGGTTCCCATTCATCATGCAATTTTCTAGGAATTGAAACTTCTAGTTCCAGTTTTTCTTCCAAAGCTTTCATCATAGCATCAACAATATGTTTAGTAAAAGCTTTGTTTTGTTCATAAGCATGGGGTGAATTTAGCATGGATTGCAACAAAGAAATACAATCAATCAAAGATCAACTATCATAATTAAAGTCTTTGTAATCCAAAAGAGTGGGTTCATCACTAGCTAAAGTTTTGACCTCTCCAAACGCACTTTCCTCAATTTTCTCAACAAGATTTTCACCCTTCGAAATATAGGGACGCCTTCTACCTAAAGTTGACTCTTCTCTAGTCCATTTTTCATCAATCTTAACTTTACTAAACAAGGAATCAATAGAACAAACACCAATCATTTTATGATCTTCATCACTTTTGCGAAAGAAATCACTAGAGAACGCTTTTTCTAAAAATTCTCTTTTAGCTCTAAGCACAACGGTTCTTTTCTTACTTTCATCCATAGAAACATAAAGAGCTTTAATTGATTCATCAACTTTAGGCACAAAAAATTTCAACTTGATATTTTCCACATCATGAGCAATTCTATCAACACTTCTAGACAAATCGTCAATCTTATTCAACTTTTCTTCTATGGAAGTGTTGAAAACTTTTTGCATGTTGATAAATTCTTTAATATTATTCTCAAGATCAGAGGTATTCCTATTATTATTGTAAGACTGATTTCCATAGGAATAACCATAATTATTAGAGGAATAACTAGGAAAAGGCCTACGATTAAAATTACCTCTATAAGCATTGTTGTTGAAATTATTTCGAGAGATAAAATTCACATCAATGGCATCACTATTTTCTCAATCAAAGTAGACAAAGGCATATCATTAAAATCAATAGGAGCACTTTTACTAGCAACCAATTTCATAAGAGCATCAACCTTTTCACTCAAAGAAGAAATTTCTTCAACCGAATTAACTTTTTTACTAGTAGGAGCTCTTTCAGTATGCCATTGTGAATAATTTGCCATGGTATTATCAAGCAATTTGGTGGCTTCACCCAAAGTAATTTCCATAAAAGTACCACCCGCGGCGGAATCTAAAAGATTACGAGAAACAAAATTCAACCCTGCATAAAAAATTTGTATGATCATCCAAAGATTTAACCCATGAGTTGGGCAATTCCTTAGCATCATTTTCATCCTTTCCCAAGATTGTGCAACATGCTCATGTTCAAGTTGCTTGAAATTCATGATCTGGGTTCTAAGGGAAATAATTTTTGCGAGCGGAAAATACTTAGTGATAAAAGCGTCTTTGCACTTATTCCAAGAATTGATACTATTACGAGGCAAAGAAGAGAACCAAATTTTTGTAGAATCACGCAAAGAAAACGGGAATAATTTCATCTTGACCACATCATTGTCCACCTCTTTTTTATTTTGCATATCGCATAATTCCACGAAGGTATTAAGATGGGATGCGGCATCCTCATTAGGAGTACCGGAAAATTGATCTTTCATTACAAGATTCAGCAAAGCAGTATTAATATCACAAGTCTCCGCACTAGTGGTGGGAGGAGCAAGCGGAGTGCCAATAAAATCATTGTTGTTGGTATTTTAGAAATCACATAACTTGGTGTTCTCTTGAGTCATGATGACCACACAACAAGATTGCGTTCAAAAACAGATCCGGCAAGAAAACGGTGAACGGAAAAAGAGAGGCAAATAAAACGGTAAATTTTTGTGAAGTGGGGGAGAGGAAAACAAGAGGCAAATGGAAAATAATGTAAATTGCGAGGAGATGAGATTTGTGATTAGGAACCTGGTTATGTTGAAGATCCTCCTCGGCAATGGCGCCAGAAATTCCTTTTGATTGCTCTCTGACTATGGCGCCAGAAAAGCTCCTGTCTGCTAGGACTACGTTGGTATTTCCCCAAAGAGGAAGGGATGATGCAGCACAACGACGGTAGGTATTTCCCTCAGTGATGAAACCAAGGTTATCGAACCAGTAGGAGAACGAAGCAACACAACGTAAACATCACCTGCACACAAATAACAACACCTCGCAACCCGACGTGTTAAAGGGGTTGTCAATCCCTTTCGGGTAACGATGCCAGAAATTTGTAGTAGATTGAAATAATAGATCGCAAATACAATAAAGTGCAGAAAAGTATTTTTGTATTTTTGGTTTAATAGATCTGAATAAAAATGCAAAGGAAAAGTAGATCGCAAGCAAATATATGAGAAAGAAGACCCGGGAGCCATAGGTTTCACTAGTGGCTTCTCTCGAGAAAAATAGCAAATGGTGGGTAAACGAATTACTGTTGGGCAATTGATAGAACTTCAAATAATTATAATGATATCCCGGCAATGATCATTACATAGGCATCACGTCCAAGATTAGTAGACCGACTCCTGCCTGCATCTACTACTATTACTCCACACATCGACCACTATGCAGCATGCATCTAGTGTATTAAGTTCATGGAAAACGGAGTAATGCAATAAGAACGATGACATGATGTAGACAAGATCCGTTTATCTATTGCGTAGATATAGATCCCATCCTTTTATCCTTAGTAGCAACGATACATACATGTCGTTTCCCTTTCTGTCACTGGGATCAAGCACCGTAAGATCGAACCCACTACCGGGCACCTCTTCCCATTGCAAGATAAATAGATCAAGTTGGCCAAACAAAACCCAAATATCGGAGAAGAAATACGAGGCTATAAGAGATCATGCATATAAGAGATCAAAGAAACTCAAATAACTTTCATGTATATAAAAAGATATAACTGATCATAAACTCGAAGTTCATCAGATCCCAACAAACACACCGCAAAAAGAGTTACATCATATGGATCTCCAAGAGACCATTGTATTGAGAATTCAGCGAGAGAGAGAAATCCATCTAGCTACTAACTACGGACCCGAAGGTCTACAAAGAACTACTCACGCATCATCGGAGAGGCACCAATGGAGGTGGTGAACCCCATCCGAGATGGTGTCTAGAATGGATCTGGTGGTTCTGGACTCTGCGGCGGCTGGATGAATATTTCGTCGACTCCCCTAGGGTTTCTGGATTTTGGGGTATTTATAGAGCAAAGAGGCGGTCCGGGGGGCACCCGAGGTGGGCACAACCCACCAGGGCGCGCCTGGGCCTCCTGGCGCGCCCTGGTGGGTTGTCCCCTCCTCAGGACTCCCCCATGTGCAACCAGGGCCCAACATCTTTCTTCTGGTCCATAAAAAATCATCATGGAGTTTCGTGGCATTTGGACTCCGTCTGGTATTGATTTCCTGCGATGTAAAAAACATGGAAAAAACAACAACTGACACTTGGCACTATGTCAATAGGTTAGTACCAAAAATGATATAAAATGACTATAAAATGATTATAAAACATCCAAGATTGATAACAAAACAGCATGGAACAATCAAAAATTATAGATACGTTGGAGACGTATCAGCCACTAACAAGGTAACCCCCAACATCAGAACCACCATCATTACTAATCCTTCCTTGACGAATTGCATTGATGAAAGTGAGGGGACGACGGAGGAGGAAAATGAATTTGATTCTTTTATGAGTAAGCTCAAGGGTAAATCCAAGAAGCACTTTGTTGCTCTCTTGGAACAACTTGGTGAAGCCAATGATATGATCGAGGCTCACGAAGAAACCATCTCTAAGATGGAGGGGCATAGTCATGACTATGCCGATGAGATATCGGATCTCTCTAATGCGCTTGAGGAAGAGTGTGGTCATTGTTTGGCTCTTGAGTAGTCACACAATGATGATCATGCTAAATTAAAGAAAGATCTTGATCATGCTCTTGTTGTATCTCGTTTGCTCAATTCCGAGAAGGCCAAACTTGGGGTTGATCTTGCTAGACTCAAGGAGGAGTTTGATATACTTGACAAGGTTCACAAGGCCTTGAAGGGTGCTCATGCTAGCCTCAAAGAGTCTCATGATCAACTCCAAGTGAAGCTAACCAAGGAGAAAGCCACATTTCCTCATATGGTTTAATTGATAATGCAAATGCTACTAACCCGTGTTGTGAGCATGTGCATCTTGTGGAGGAGAATGCAAAGTTGAAGGAGTGACTTGAGAAAAGCCTTGTGTCTTGCATACAAGGTGAGAAGAACCTCAACGACCTTTTGAGCAATCAAAAGGAATTTGTGGGCAAGGAGGGAATTGGGTTTGCACCCAAGTCCAAGAACAAGAAGAAGAATCACAAGGCTAAACGACCTCCTCCTCTCAAGCAAACTTTTGTGAAGGAGGGAGAGGGTGCTCCTAAGGAGAAGAAGAACAATGTGAAGGGTGGTGGTGTGAAGAAGGGCAATGCCACCCCTTCCAACAAAGCCGGCGACTTTAACCCTTCTTATGCGTTATGCTGTGCTAGTGATGGGCATGTTTATGCCAAATTTGTTGGTTCTCCTTATGACTACATTGAATGGTCTATTTGGATTACTAAGACCCTTGTTACTAACATCAAAGGACCCATTACAAAATGGGTACCTAAAACCAGGCATTGATCTCTTGTAGGTGTTTGCTTCCGGTGGGGGATCATGGTTGCTCGATAGTGGAGCCACAAATCATATGACCGGAAGCAAGGACTTGGTGGTGGACGTGCACAAGATTTTATCTATGCCTAGCAATGTCAAGTGGGGTGATGCCTCATCTTCTAAGGTATTGGGGTTTGGCAAGTTTGTCATTTCTCATGATCTCACGATCGAGAAAGTCATGCTTGTTGAGTCCCTTGCATACAACTTACTTTTCGTTCGTCAACTTGCACTCATGGGCTTTGCCACTTTCTTTGATATTGATACCCTGACCCTCTTATGGATCAAGACTCTTAAAGTAGCCTTTGTTGGGCATGTCGAGAACGGTCTTTATGTGATTAACTTTTTGGAGCGACCCACTAAGACCGCGACATGCCTAATGGCTAAAGTTGACGTGGGATGGCTTTGGCATCGCCGTTTAGCCCACGTCAATATGAGATCTTTGCAAAGTATTCTCAAGGGGGACCATGTCCGAGGACTAACAAATGTTAGTTTTGCTAAAGATCGTGCTTGCGGTGCTTGTATCGAAGGAAAGCTACATGAGAAGGCTCACCCTCCCACGACTATCATCTACTCGAAGAGGCCCTTGGAGCTCCTTCATTTGGATCTCTTTGGGTCTCCATCCTTTGATAGTCTTGGGGGTAGAAAGTATTGCTTGGTGATTGTGGATGATTATTCAAGATACACTTGGGTATATTTCTTCAAGAGGAAGAGTGAGACCCAACAAACCGTCATCGACTTTGCAAATGAAGCTCAACGTCAAAACAATGCAAAGATCTTGACGATAAGAAGTGACAACGGCACCGAGTTCAAGAACTACACCTTGGATGAGTTTCTTAGTGATGAGGGGATCAAGCATCAATATTCCGCACCTTACACCCCTCAACAAAATGGTGTAGCAGAGAGGAAGAACCGGACGTTGATGGATGCAGCAAGGACCATGATGACGGAGTTCAAGTCTCCATACAACTTTTGGGCCGAAGCCATCAACACCGCTTGTCATGCATCCAATCGGCTCTATCTCCGCAAAGGCTTGAACAAGACTCCATATGAGATACTGATATGTCTTCAACGTATCTATAATTTTTGATTGTTCCATGCTATATTATATTCTGTTTTGGATGTTTAATGAGCTTTATTATACACTTTTATATTATTTTTGGGACTAACCTATTAACCGGAGGCCCAACCCAAATTGCTGTTTTTTGCCTATTTCAGTGTTTCGAAGGAAAAAGATATCAAACGGAGTCCAAACGGAATGAAACCTTCGGGAACGTGATTTTCGGAACAAACGTGATCCAGAAGACTTGCAGTCTATGTAAAGCAATCAACGAGGAGAGAACGAGGCAGGGGGGGCGCCCACCTCCCCCAGGCGCGCCCCTCCACCCTTGTGGGGCCCACGTTGCTCCACCGACGTACTTCTTCCTCCTATATATACCCATATACCCTGGAAACACCATATACGGAGCAAAAACCCTATTTCCACCGCCGCAACCTTCTGTACCCGTGAGATCCCATCTTGGGGCCTTTTCCGGCGCTCCGCCGGAGGGGGCATTGATCATGGAGGGCTTCTACATCAACACCATAGCCTCTCCGATGATGTGTGAGTAATTTACCTCAGACCTTCGGGTCCATAGTTATTAGCTAGATGGCTTCTTCTCTCTCTTTGGATCTCAATACAAAGTTCTCCTCGATCTTCTTGGAGATCTATTCGATGTAATCTTCTTTTGCAGTGTGTTTGTCGAGATCCGATGAATTGTGGGTTTATGATCAAGATTATCTATGAACAATATTTGAATCTCCTCTGAATTCTTTTATGTATGATTGGTTATCTTTGCAAGTCTCTTCAAATTATCAGTTTGGTTTGGCCTACTAGATTGATCTTTCTTGCAACAGGAGAAGTGCTTAGCTTTGGGTTCAATCTTGCGGTGTCCTTTCCCAGTGACAGCAGGGGCAGCAAGGCACGTATTGTATTGTTGCCATCGAGGATAAAAAGATGGGGTTTATATCATATTGCATGAGTTTATCCCTCTACATCATGTCATCTTACTTAAAGCATTACTCTGTTCTTATGAACTTAATACTCTAGATGCATGCTGGATAGCGGTCGATGTGTGGAGTAATAGTAGTAGATGCAGAATCGTTTCGGTCTACTTGTCACGGACGTGATGCCTATATACATGATCATACCTAGATATTCTCATAACTATGCTCAATTCTATCAATTGCTCGACAGTAATTCGTTTACCCACCGTAATACTTATGCTATCTTGAGAGAAGCCACTAGTGAAACCTATGGCCCCGGGTCTATTTTCCATCATATTAATCTCCCGTCAACAAGCTATTTCTGGCGCCGTTTATTTTACTTTGCATCTTTATTTCTCTTTATCATAAAAATACCATAAATAGAGAGGGCCGGCCCTCCCCCTCCTCCACTCCTTTATATACGGGGAGGGGGGCACCCCTTGGAGACACAACAATTGATCATTTGATCTTTTAGCCGTGTGCGGTGCCCCCCTCCACCATAGTCCACCTCGATAATACTGTAGCGGTGCTTAGGCGAAGCCCTGCGTCGGTAGAACATCATCATCGTCACCACGCCGTCATGCTGACAAAACTCTCCCTCAACACTCGGCTGGATCGAAGTTTGAGGGACGTCATCGAGCTGAACGTGTGCTAAACTCGGAGGTGCCGTGCGTTCGGTACTTGATCGGTCGGATCGTGAAGACGTACAACTACATCAACCGCGTTGTGCTAACTCTTCCGCTTTCGGTCTACGAGGGTACGTGGACACACTCTCCCCTCTCGTTGCTATGCATCACCATGATCTTGCGTGTGCGTAGGAATTTTTTTGAAATTACTACGTTCCCCAACAGTGGCATCCGAGCCAACTTTTATGCGTAGATGTTATATGCACGAGTAGAACACAAGTGAGTTGTGGGCGATACAAGTCATACTGCTTACCAGCATGTCATACTTTGGTTTGGCGGTATTGTTGGATGAAGCGGCCCGGACTGACATTACGCGTACGCTTACGCGAGACTGGTTCTACCGACGTGCTTTGCACACAAGTGGCTGGCGGGTGTCAGTTTCTCCAACTTTAGTTGAACCGAGTGTGGCTACGCCCGGTCCTTGAGAAGGTTAAAACAGCACTAACTTGACGAACTATCGTTGTAGTTTTGATGCGTAGGTAAGAACGGTTCTTGCTCAGCCCGTAGCAGCCACGTAAAACTTGCAACAACAAAGTAGAGGACGTCTAACTTGTTTTTGCAGGGCATGTTGTGATGTGATATGGTCAAGGCATGATGCTATATTTATTGTATGAGATGATCATGTTTTGTAACCGAGTTATCGGCAACTAGCAGGAGCCATATGGTTGTCGCTTTATTGTATGCAATGCAATCGCCCTATAATTGCTTTACTTTATCACTAAGCGGTAGCGATAGTCATAGAAGCAATAGTTGGCGAGACGGCAACGATGCTACGATGGAGATCAAGGTGTCGCGCCGGTGACGATGGAAATCATGACGGTGCTTCGGAGATGGAGATCACAAGCACAAGATGATGATGGCCATATCATATCACTTATATTGATTGCATGTGATGTTTATCTTTTATGCATCTTATCTTGCTTTGATTGACGGTAGCATTATAAGATGATCTCTCACTAAATTTCAAGATAAAAGTGTTCTCCCTGAGTATGCACCGTTGCCAAAGTTCGTCGTGCCCAGACACCACGTGATGATCGGGTGTGATAAGCTCTACGTCCATATACAACGGGTGCAAGCCAATTTTTGCACACGCAGAATACTCAGGTTAAACTTGACGAGCCTAGCTTATGCAGATATGGCCTTGGAACACTGAGACCGAAAGGTCGAGCGTGAATCCTATAGTAGATATGATCAACATAGTGATGTTCGCCATTGAAAACTACTCCATTTCACGTGATGATCGGTTATGGTTTAGTTGATTTGGATCACGTGATCACTTAGATGATTAGAGGGATGTCTATCTAAGTGGGAGTTCTTAAGTAATATGATTAATTGAACTTAAATTTATCATGAACTTAGTCCTGGTAGTATTAGCATATCTATGTTGTAGATCAATAGCTCGCGTTTAGCTCCCCTGTTTTATTTTGATATGTTCGTAGAGAAAACTAAGTTGAAAGATGTTAGTAGCAATGATGCGGATTGGATCCGTGATCTGAGGATTATCCTCATTGCTGCACAGAAGAATTATGTCCTTGATGCACCGCTAGGTGACAGACCTATTGCAGGAGCAGATGCAGACGTTATGAACATTTGGCTAGCTCAATATGATGACTACTTGATAGTTTAGTGCACCATGCTTAACGGCTTAGAATCGGGACTTCAAAGACATTTTGAACGTCATGGACCATATGAGATGTTCCAGGAGTTGAAGTTAATATTTCAAGCAAATACTCGAGTTGAGAGATATGAAGTCTCCAACAAGTTCTATAGCTAAAAGATGGAGGAGAATAGCTCAAGCAGTGAGCATGTGCTCAGATTGTCTGGGTACTACAATCGCTTGAATCAAGTGGGAGTTAATCTTCCAGATAAAATAGTGATTGACAGAATTCTCTAGTCACCATCACCAAGTTAGTAGAACTTCCTGATGAACTATAATATGCAAGGGATGACGAGAACAATTCCCAAGCTCTTCACGATGCTAAAATTGGCGAAGGTAGAAGTCAAGAAAAACATCAAGTGTTGATGGTTGACAAGACCACTAGTTTCAAGAAAAGGGGCAAAGGGAAGAAGGGGAACTCCAAGAAGAACGGCAAGCAAGTTGCTGCTCAAGTGAAGAAGCCCAAGTCTGGACCTAAGCCTAAGACTAAGTGCTTCTACTGCAAAGGGACTGGTCACTTCAAGCGGAACTGCCCCAAGTATTTGGCGAATAAGAAGGATGGCAAAGTGAACAAAGGTATATTTGATATACAGATTATTGATGTGTATTTTACTAGTGTTCGTAGCAACCCCTCAGTATTTGATATTGGTTCAGTTGCTAAGAGTAGTAACTCGAAACGGGAGTTGCAGAATGAATAGAAACTAGTTAAGGGCAAGGTGACGATGTGTGTTGGATGTAGTTCCAAGATTGATATGATCGTCATCGCACACTCCCTATATTTTCGGGATTAGTGTTGAACCTAAATAAGTGTTATTTGGTGTTTGCATTGAGCATGAATATGATTTGATCATGTTTATTGTAATACGGTTATTCATTTAAGTTAGAGAATAATTGTTGTTCTATTTACATGAATAAAACCTTATATGGTTACACTCCCAATGAAAATGGTTCGTTGGATCTCGATCATAGTGATACACATATTCATAATATTGAAGCCAAAAGATGCAAAGTTAATAATGATAGTGCAACTTATTTGTGGCACTGCCGTTTAGGTCATATTGGAGTAAAGCGCATGAAGAAACTCCATTCCGATGGACTTTTGGAATCACTTGATTATGAATCACTTGGTACTTGCGAACCATGCCTCATGGGCAAGATGACTAAAACGCCGTTCTCCGGAACAATGGAGCGAGCCACTGACTTATTGGAAATAATACATACCAATGTATGCGGTCCAATGAGTGTTGAGACTCACGGCGGGTATCATTGTTTTCTGACCTTCACAGATGATTTGAGCAGATATGTGTATATCTACTTGAAGAAACATAAG
This sequence comes from Triticum aestivum, assembly GCF_018294505.1. Classification (NCBI taxonomy): domain Eukaryota; kingdom Viridiplantae; phylum Streptophyta; class Magnoliopsida; order Poales; family Poaceae; genus Triticum; species Triticum aestivum. Next base: position 178,032,340 of record NC_057802.1, on the reverse strand, counting down.
TCTGAAACATTTGAAAAGTTTAAAGAATTTCATAGTGAAGTGGAAAATCATCGTAACAAGAAAATAAAGTTTCTACGATCTGATTGCAGAGGCGAATATTTGAGTTACAAGTTTGGTCTTCAATTAAAACAATGTGGAATAGTTTCACAAACTCATGCCACCTGGAACACCCCAGCGTAATGGTGTGTCCGAACGTCATAACCGTACTTTATTTGATATAGTGCAATCTATGATGTCTCTTATCGATTTACCACTATCGTTTTGGAGTTATGCATTAGAGACAGCTGCATTCACATTAAAAAGGGCACAATCTAAATCCGTTGAGACGACACCGTATGAACTGTGGTTTAGCAAGAAACCTAAGCTGTCGTTTCTTAAAGTTTGAGGTTGTGATGCTTATGTGAAAAAGTTTCATCTTGATAAGCTCAAACCCAAATCGGAGAAATGTATCTTCGTAGGATACCCAAAGGAAACTGTTGGGTACACCTTCTATCACAGATCCGAAGGCAAGATATTTGTTGCTGAGAATGGATCCTTTCTAGAAAAGGAGTTTCTCTCGAAAGAAGTGAGTGGGAGGAAAGTAGAACTTGATGAGGTAATTGTACATTCTCCCGAATTGGAAAGTAGTTCATCACAGAAATCTGTTCCAGTGATGGCTACACCAATTAGTGAGGAAGTTAATGATGATAATAATGGAACTTCAGATCAAGTTGTTACTGAACCTCGTAGGTCAACCAGAGTATGTTCCGCACCAGAGTGGTACGGTAATCCTATTCTGGAGGTTATGTTACTTGACCATGACGAACCTACGAACTATGAGGAAGCGATGATGAGCCCAGATTCTGCGAAATGGCTTGAGGCCATGAAATCTGAGATGGGATCCATGTATGAAAACAAAGTATGGACTTTGATTGACTTGCCCAATGATCGGCGAGCCATTGAGATTAAATGGATCTTCAAAAGGAAGACGTACGCTGATAGTAGTGTTACTATCTACAAAGCTAGAATTGTCGCAAAAGGTTTTTGACAAGTTCAAGGTGTTGACTACGATGAGAGTTTCTCACTCGTATCTATGCTTAAGTCTGTCCGTATCATGTTAGCAATTGCCGCATTTTATGAAATCTGGCAAATGGATAAACAAAACTGCATTCCTTAATGGATTTATTAAAGAAGAGTTGTATATGATGCAACCAGAAGGTTTTGTCAATCCTAAAGGTGCTAACAAAAACATGCAAGCTCCAGCGATCCATCTATGGACTGGTGCAAGCATCTCGGAGTTGGAATATATGCTTTGATAAGTTGATCAAAGCATATAGTTTTATACAGACTTGCGGTGAAGCCTATATTTACAAGAAAGTGAGTGGGAGCACTACAACTGAAAGGATTGATACGGTCGACTAGAGGGGGGGTGAATAGGAGACTACAAATTTTACTCTTTCTTGTCAATTTTAAGGCTTAGCGGATAAAAAGGGTTCACTAGATATGCAACTAGGTGAACACAACCTATATGACAGGCAAGCTCTAAGCTAAATATGCTAGGCAACAAACTAATTAGCAAGCCAACAAGCATACAAGGCTAAGTAAAGTGCGGGAAAGGATTAACCACAAGTGAGACGAGGACGCGGATTTTATCCTGAAGTTCACTCTTCCTTGGGGAAGAGCTACTCTCCGTTTGGAGCGGTGCCGGGGCCAAAGCTTGCGGAACGCCACCGAAGGCTCACCGTAATCTCCTTCGAGTCACCCCCAACGGATGAGCCTCGAATCACTCGGGGTTGGTCTTGAAGGCGACCACCACACCTTTACAAACTTCTCCGGAGCACACCACAAGCAAGGAAGCTTCCGGAGGAACCTCTAACCGCCTAGGAGCCCAAGCTCCAAGAGTAACAAGTCATGGTGGATGAATGTTGCGAGGAACGCGATTTGGTTTGGTCAAAGTGTAGATCGGGTCTTGCTCTCCCAATCCCCAAAGTTTCAACAAGATTGGGTGGAGGGATTGAGAGTAGTGAGCAAAATGGGGTGTAGCAATGGAGGAGCTCAACAAGACATTAGGGTTGAGGGATGGAGGAAGAAGAAGGGGGCTTATATAGTGTTCTTGGCCGGGAGGGGATTTCTGCCCGTTGGACCCCGTGCGCACGGGGTGTCCAGTGAGTTTCGAGGTACCCCGTGCGCACGGGGGTCAGAGACCCCGTGCGCATGGGGTGTCCCGAAATATTCTGACTACCCCGTGCGCACGGGGATCAGAGACCCCGTGCACACGGGGTGTCCAGAAGATTTCTGATGAAACATCACAGGACACCACGGCAAAGCACACAATAAGTGGAATATCTGAGGAGGTGTAGGAGGGCTGGTGTATCTGTCTTGGAGGCATTCCCACACGACACTGAATCCACGAAGACCCCTCTTGATAGTGCGGTTTTGCCTACGACTCAAATCGAACCAAAACGAAAGACCTTCGAGTCGCCGGTAACCACGCCTTTGATCTTTTTGGACTGGGGGGTCGCACACCTCCATCAATGGACACCTTGGAACCAAAGTCCTGAGATAAAATTTAGCAACCAACATTAGTTCCACTAACCACATTGTCATCACACCAAAATATAATCTAAGTGATACTTGCACTTTCAATCTCCCCCTTTTTGGTGCATTGATGACAATATGGTTAGGACATGGCATACAGGATACAACTTAAGTAAACAGCCATGCGGCAATAGTTGATCAAAGGAGCTCCCCCTATATATGTGCAAGAAAAAAAAGCTTGATTATGCATCAAGCACACACATATGAGGCTCCCCCTAGATCCACATTGTCAAGGCATGCGATCAACATAATAATACCCAACACGGTGCCTAGATCACATGCAAGTGTGGTGAGCAGAAAACGTGAGACTAACCTATAGAAGCTTGATCATACTCCACAAGATATATCAACATAAGCATAGATAAATTCCATAAAGTAGATAGTCTCTCACATAGACTAGGTAGCTCACGACCACACCGCGAAAGCAAGTAAATAAGAGTATCTCAAGCCAAATAAACACAACCAAAACAAACGAGGCCTTGAGATCTCACCCAACTGAAACCAACTGCAAACGCCCCTAATAGAACACTTCTCCCCCTTTGTCATCAAGACAACAAAAAGGGAAAAGGCGATGCTAACGAGACTCTAGACAAGAGGAGGTGCGCTCGAAGCATCATCATCATCATCAAAGTGCCATCCCTCCAAGGGAAAAGAACGAGCTGTGGCCACACTGTCGTTGTCCTCGGACCCTGGACCAACCTCCTCACCAGCTGTAGCACGCTCAGCCTTCTTCTGACGCCTCACCAGCTTGCCCTTGTTGATCTCCTTGACCTGACGGCGCTGAATGGACTGACACATTTTGAACATGTTGCTCACGGTCTTCAGAAGAGACTTCTTCTCGTCTCTGGTGAAACTGGCATCAGTAGCAACCTGCTTCCCTTTGCTACGCGGAATCTGCACATAGGATGAACATCCCTCAGTGTAGGTAGCACGATCCTCAGGCCTGGGGTTGCGTCCCTTCTTGGGAGGCACATATGGTGGAGGAGCAGCCGGAAGCCAGTTGGCATCACGCTTCGGAAAGGAGGTGCGGTACTTGGCAATGTACCTGGCGGGACAGACAGACTCAATCAAAGCTTGGATGAACGGAGCATAGATGCATGACTTGTTCTCCTGAACACACTGCCTGATCTCAAAGAACATGAAGTCTAGAACATCCACTTTCTTCTTGTCATGAAGGTAGACAAAGATGTCCAACATGGAGCTCCTCAGATTGTGAGAGTCCCCGGTCTTAGGATTAAGCGTGTACCTAAGAATGTGACGCATAGTATCATAGGTTGGCTTCAAATGTTTGATAGAACCGGTGGTGAAGGCCTTGTCTGGCTTGTAAGAAAAAGCAATCTCATCCTTGTCTCTACCTGTCTCCCGAGCACGGCCATACTCAGGATGCTCCTCAGCAAAGAACCGATACGGAATGATGTCAGAGAACTTGGCCATGGAGGCCTCACACTCATATGTGCCAGACATCCAAGTCATAGTGCGAGCCTCATCACTGTGGAAGTATACGGTGGCAAAGAACTGCATCACAAGATCTTCACTGTACGGATGGTGGAAGGCGACGAACGGGATCAAGCCAAGACTCCCAAGAGCATTATACACACCGGGATAGATATGATCATTGTCCCGAAGAGCCTCCACATTGATTTGCTTGTGGGGGGCAAACTTGTTTTTCTTGGTCATGATCAGCTCAGAGAACACACGGTGTTGAAAATCACTCTTGAATCTTGGGTCAACCCCTGCATCAGTGTTTGGCACATAGGGGAAATCTTGCCTGCGAGCCCAAAGCTCTGGCTTGGTCCACTTAGAGAGAGGTAGATTCTTGACATTCTGACCTCCTGGGAGCACATGTTCCTCTCCTTCCTCCTCATCAACATCATCAGCAGAATCATCCTCATCATCTATCTCTGCATCTGCGGGGTTCTCATAGTGAGCATCTGTTGGGGAACGTAGCAGAAATTCAAAATTTTCTACGCATCACCAAGATCAATCTATGGAGTAATCTAGCAACGAGGGGAAGGAGAGTGCATCTACATACCATTGTAGATCGTGATGCGGAAGCATTGCAAGAACGCAGATGAGGGAGTCGTACTCGTAGCGATTCAGATCGCGGTTGATTCCGATCTAAGCACCGAAGAACGGTGCCTCCGCGTTCAACACACGTGCAGCCCGGTGACGTCTCCCACGCCTTGATCCAGCAAGGAGAGAGGGAGAGGTTGGGGAAGACTCCATCCAGCAGCAGCACGACGGCGTGGTGGTGGTGGAGGAGCGTGGCAATCCCGCAGGGCTTCGCCAAGCACCGCGGGAGAGGAGGAGGAGGAAGAGGGGTAGGGCTGCGCCGAAAAGGAGACGTTCTCATGTCCTGGGCAGCCCCAAACCTCAACTATATATAGGGGAGGGGGAGGGCTGTGCCCCCATCTAGGGTTTCCCCCCCAAGGGGTGCGGCCAGCCCTAGATGGGGCTTGGGGGGCGGCCAAAGGGGGGAGGAGTGCCTCCCAAGTCAAGTGGAGGCCCTCCCCCTTAGGGTTTCCCCTCTCCCATGCGCATGGGCCTTGGGGGGGCTGGTGCCCCTGGCCCATTAAGGCTAGGGCGCCCCCTTACAGCCCATGCTACTGTATTGGACGTGGTGGAACATTTTCCGGACCTCCGGAATCCTCCGGAATCTTCTGGAAGCTTCCCGGTACAATACCGAAAAAACCCGAACTTTTCCCGGAACCCGAACAACAACTTTCCATATATAAATCTTTACCTCCGGACCATTCCGAAACTCCTCGTGACGTCCGGGATCTCATCCGGTACTCCGAACAACATTCGGTAACCACGTATATACTTTCCCTATAACCCTAGCGTCATCGAACCTTAAGTGTGTAGACCCTACGGGTTCGGGGACCATGCAGACATGACCGAGACGTTCTCCGGTCAATAACCAAAAGCGGGATCTGGATACCCATGTTGGCTCCCACATGTTCCACGATGATCTCATCGGATGAACCACGATGTCGGGGATTCAATCTTTTGATTGTATCACATACAACCTTTCCTTACGAAAACTGGTAAGGAAACTTGTTTTGACATCCATCTGCCAGATTTCATAAATGCAGCTAATGCTAACATGATTCCGACGGACTTAAGCATTGCTACGGATGAGAAAATCTCATCGTAGTCAACTCCTTGAACTTGTGAAAATACTCTTCGCCACAAGTCGAGCTTCATAGACGGTAACATTACCGTCCATGTCCGTCTTCTTCTTAAAGATCCATTTATCTCAATGGCTTGCCGATCATCGGGCAAGTTCACCAAAGTCCATGCTTTGCTCTGATACATGGATCCTATCTCGGATTTCATGGCTTCTAACCATTTGTCGGAATATGGGCCCACCATCGCTTCTCCATAACTCGTAGGTTCATTGTTGTCTAACAACATGACTTTCAAGACATGATCACGTACCACTCTGAAGTAGCACGCATCCTCGTCGTCCTACGAGGTTTGGTAGTGACTTGATCCGAAGTTTCATGATCACTATCATAAGCTTCCGCTTCAATTGGTGTAGGTGCCACAGGAAACAACTTCTTGTGCCCTGCTATACACTAGTCGAAGTGATGGTTCAATAACCTTATCAAGTCTCCACAATCCTCCCACTCAATTCTTTCGAGAGAGAGTTTTCCTAGAGAAAAGACCTATCTCTAGAAGCAATTACTTTTGCCTCCAGATCTGAAATAGGAGGTATACCCAACTGTTTTGGGTTTTCTATGAAGATGCATTTATCCGCTTTAGGTTCGAGCTTATCAGCCTGAAACTTTTCACATAAGCATCGCAACCCCAAACTTTTAAGAAACGACAACTTAGGTTTCTCTAAACGGTGTCGTCTCAACGGAATTGCGTGTTGCCCCCTTTTAAAGTGAATGCGGTTGTCTCTAATGCCTAACCCATAAACGATAGTGGTAATTCGATAAGAAACATCATGGTATGCACCATATCCAATAGGGTGCAGTTATGATGTTCGGACACACCATCACACTATGGTGTTCCAGGCGGTATTAATTGTGAAACACTTTCCACAATGTCTTAATTGTGTGCCAAACTCGTAACTCAGATATTCATCTCTATGATCATATCATAGACATTTTATCCTTCTTGTCACGGCGATCTTCAACTTCACTCTGAAATTACTTGAACCTTTCAATAATTCAGACTTGTGTTTCATCAAGTAAATACACTCAGTATCTACTCAAATCATCTGTGAAGTAAGAACATAACGATATCCACTGCATGCCTCAGCACTCATTGGACTGCATACATCAAAATGCATTACTTCCAACAAGTTGCTCTCTTGTTCCATCTTACTGAAAACGAGGCTTTTCAGTCATCTTGCCCATGTGGTATAATTTGCATGTCTCAAGTGATTCAAAATCAAGTGAGTCCAAACGATCCATCTGCATGGAGTTTCTTCATGCATATATATACCAATAGACATGGTTCGCATGTCTCAATCTTTTCAAAAACGAGTGAGTCCAAAGATCCATCTACATGGAGCTTCTTCATGCGTTTCTATACCAATATGACTCAAGTGGCAGTGCCACAAGTATGTGGTACTATCATTACTATCTTATATCTTTTGGCATGAACATGTGTATCACTACGATCGAGATTCATTTTAGGTGCAAGACCATTGAAGGTATTATTCAAATAAACATAGTAACCATTATTCTCCTTAAATGAATAACCGTATTGCGATAAACATAATCCAATCATGCTTAACGCAAACACCAAATCTCGATGGTAGAGGGAGCATGCGATGCTTGATCACATCAACCTTGGAAACACTTCCAACACATATCGTCATCTCACCTTTAGCTAGTCTCCGTTTATTCCGTAGCTTTTATTTCGAGTTACTAACACTTAGCAACCGAACCGGTATCTAATACCCTGGTGCTGCTGGGAGTACTAGTAAAGTACACATTCATATAACGTATATCCAATATACTTCTGTCGACCTTGCCTGCCTTCTCATCTACCAAGTATCTAGGGTAGTACTGCTTCAGTGACCGTTCCTCTCATTACAGAAGCACTTAGTCTCGGGTTTGGGTTCAACCTTGGGATTCTTCACTAGAGTAGCAAACGATTTGCTGTTTCATGAAGTATCCTTTTTGCACTTGCCCTTCTAGAAACTAGTGGTTTTACTAACCATCAACAATTGATGCTCCTTCTTGATTTCTACTTTCGCGGTGTCAAACATCGCGAATGGCTCAAGGATCATCATAACTATCCCCGATATGTTATAGTTCATCACGAAGCTCTACTAGCTTGGTGGCAGTGACTATGGAGAACCATCACTATCTCATCTGGGAGATTAACTCCCACTCGATTCAAGCGATTGTAGTACTCAGACAATCTGAGCACATGCTCAACGATTCAGCTTTTTCTCCCTTAGTTTGCAGGCTTAAGAAATTTGTCAGAGGTCTCATACCTCTTGACGCGGGCACTAGTCTGAAATCCCAATTTCAGTCTTCGGAACATCTCATATGTTCTGCGACGTTTCAAAAACGTCTTTGGTGCCACAATTCTAAACCGTACGCACTGAACTATCACGTAGTCATCAAAACGTGTATGTCAGATGTTTCACAACATCTACAGATGACGCTGAGGTTCAGCACACCGAGCGGTGCATTAAGGACATAAGCCTTCTGTGCAGCAATGAGGGCAATCCTTAGTTTACGGACCCAGTCCGCATAATTGCTACTACCAACTTTCAACTAAATTTTCTCTAGGAACGTATCTTAAACAGTAGAACTAAAGCGTATGACATAATTTGCAAAGACCTTTTGACTATGTTCATGATAATGAAGTTCATCTGATTTATTGAACTCCCACTCAGATAGACATCCCTCTAGTCATCTAAGTGATACATGATCCGAGTCAAACTAGGCCGTGTCCGATCATCACGTGAGACGGACTAGTCATCATCGGTGAACATCTCCATGTTGATCGTATCTACTATACGACTCATGTTCGACCTTTCGGTCTCTTGTGTTCCGAGGCCATGTCTGTACATGCTAGGCTCGTCAAGTCAACCTAAGTGTTTCGCATGTGTTCCGAGGCCATGTCTGTACATGCTAGGCTCGTCAACACCCGTTGTATTCGAACGTTAGAATCTATCACACCCGATCATCACGTGGTGCTTCGAAACAACGAACCTTCGCAACGGTGCACAGTTAGGGGGAACACGTCTCTTGAAATTTTAGTGAGGGATCATCTTACTTACTACCGTCGTTCTAAGCAAATAAGATGCATAACATGATAAACATCACATGCAATCAAATAGTGACATGATATGGCCAATATCATTTTGCTCCTTTGATCTCCATCTTCGGGGCACCATGATCATCTTTGTCACCGGCATGACACCATGATCTCCATCATCATGATCTCCATCATTGTGTCTTTATGAAGTTGTCACGCCAATGATTACTTCTACTTCTATGGCTAACACGCTTAGCAATAAAGTAAAGTAATTTACATGGCGTTATTCAATGACACGCAGGTCATACAAAAATAAAGACAACTCCTATGGCTCCTGCCGGTTGTCATACTCATCGACATGCAAGTCGTGATTCCTATTACAAGAATATGATCAATCTCATACATCACATATATCATTCATCACATCTTATGGCCATATCACATCACATAGCACATGCTGCAAAAACAAGTTAGACGTCCTCTAATTGTTGTTGCAAGTTTTTACGTGGCTTGTATAGGTTTCTAGCAAGAACGTTTCTTACCTACGTAAGACCACAACGTGATATGCCAATTTCTATTTACCCTTCATAAGGACCCTTTTCATCGAATCCGTTCCGACTAAAGGGAGAGACAGACACCCGCTAGCCACCTTATGCATCTAGTGCATGTCAGTCGGTGGAACCTGTCTCACGTAAGCGTACGTGTAAGGTCGGTCCGGGCCGCTTCATCCCACAATGCCGCCGAAACAAGATAAGACTAGTAACGGCAAGAAGAATTGGCAACATCTACGCCCACAACTACTTTGTGTTCTACTCGTGCATAGAAACTACGCATAGACCTAGCTCATGATGCCACTGTTGGGGAACGTAGCAGAAATTCAAAATTTTCTACGCATCACCAAGATCAATCTATGGAGTAATCTAGCAACGAGGGGAAGGAGAGTGCATCTACATACCATTGTAGATCGTGATGCGGAAGCGTTGCAAGAATGCGGATGAGGGAGTCGTACTCGTAGCGATTCAGATCGTGGTTGATTCCGATCTAAGCACCGAAGAACGGTGCCTCCGCGTTCAACACACGTGCAGCCCGGTGACGTCTCCCACGCCTTGATCCAGCAAGGAGAGAGGGAGAGGTTGGGGAAGACTCCATCCAGCAGCAGCACGACGGCGTGGTGGTGGTGGAGGAGCGTGGCAATCCCGCAGGGCTTCGCCAAGCACCGCGGGAGAGGAGGAGGAGGAAGAAGAGGGGTAGGGCTGCGCCGAAAAGGAGACGTTCTCATGTCCTGGGCAGCCCCAAACCTCAACTATATATAGGGGAGGGGGAGGGCTGCGCCCCCATCTAGGGTTTCCCCCCCAAGGGGTGCGGCCAGCCCTAGATGGGGCTTGGGGGGCGGCCAAAGGGGGGAGGAGTGCCTCCCAAGTCAAATGGAGGCCCTCCCCCTTAGGGTTTCCCCTCTCCCATGCGCATGGGCCTTGGGGGGGCTGGTGCCCCTGGCCCATTAAGGCTAGGGCGCCCCCTTACAGCCCATGCTACTGTATTGGACGTGGTGGAACATTTTCCGGACCTCCGGAATCCTCCGGAATCTTCTGGAAGCTTCCCGGTACAATACCGAAAAAACCCGAACTTTTCCCGGAACCCGAACAACAACTTTCCATATATAAATCTTTACATCCGGACCATTCCGGAACTCCTCGTGACGTCCGGGATCTCATCCGGGAGTCCGAACAACATTCGGTAACCACGTATATACTTTCCCTATAACCCTAGCGTCATCGAACCTTAAGTGTGTAGACCCTACGGGTTCGGGGACCATGCAGACATGACCGAGACGTTCTCCGGTCAATAACCAAAAGCGGGATCTGGATACCCATGTTGGCTCCCACATGTTCCACGATGATCTCATCGGATGAACCACGATGTTGGGGATTCAATCAATCCCGTATGCAATTCCCTTTGTCTACCGGTATGTTACTTGCCCGAGATTCGATCGTCGGTATCCCGATACCTTGTTCAATCTCGTTACGGGCAAGTCTCTTTACTCGTTCCGTAACTCACATCATCCCGTGATCAACTCCTTGGTCACATTGTGCACATTATGATGATGTCCTACCGAGTGGGCCCAGAGATACCTCTCCGTTTACACGGAGTGACAAATCCCAGTCTCGATTCGTGCCAACCCAACAGACACTTTCGGAGATACATGTAGTGCACCTTTATAGTCACCCAGTTACGTTGTGACATTTGGTACACCCAAAGCATTCCTACGGTATCCGGGAGTTGCACAATCTCATGGTCTTAGGAAATAATACTTGACATTAGAAAAGCTCTGAGCAAACGAACTACACGATCTTGTGCTAGGCTTAGGATTGGGTCTTGTCCATCACATCATTCTCCTAATGATGTGATCCCGTTATCAACGACATCCAATGTCCATGGTTAGGAAACCGTAACCATCTATTGATCAACGAGCTAGTCTCCTAGAGGCTTACTAGGGACATGGTGTTGTCTATGTATCCACACATGCCTCTGAGTTTCCTATCAATACAATTTTAGCATGGATAATAAACGATTATCATGAACAAGGAAATATAATAATAACCTATTTATTATTGCCTCTAGGGCATATTTCCAACAGTCTCCCACTTGCACTAGAGTCAATAATCTAGTTCACATCACCATGTGATTAACACTGATAGGTCACATCACCATGTGACCAACATCCAAAGAGTTTACTAGAGTCAACAATCTAGTTCACATCACTATGTGATTAGCACTCAATGAGTTCTGGTTTGATCATGTTATGCTTGTGAGAGAGGTTATTAATCAACAGGTCTGTACCTTTCAGATCCGTGTGTGCTTTACGAATATCTATGTCATCTTGTGGATGCTACCACGCGCTATTTGGAGCCATTTCAAATAATTGCTCTACTATACGAATCCGGTTTACTACTCAGAGCCATCCGGATTAGTGTCAAAGTTCGCATCGACGTAACCCTTTGCGACGAACTCCTTTTCACCTCCATAATCGAGAAAATTCCTTAGTCCACTAGATACTAAGGATAAGTTCGACCGCTGTCACGTGATCCATTCCCGGATCACTATTGTACCCCTTGACCAACTCATGGCAAGGCACACTTCATGTGCGGTACACAGCATAGCATACTGTAGAGCCTACGTCTAAAGCATAGGGGACGACCTTCGTCCTTTCTCTCTCTTCTGCTGTGGTCAGGTCTTGAGTCTTACTCAATACTCACACCTTGTAACACAGCCAAGAACTCCTTCTTTGCTGATCTATTTTGAACTCTTTCAAAATCATGTCAAGGTGTGCGTTCTTTGAAAGTATCATCAGGCGTCTTGATCTATCTCTATAGATCTTGATGCCCAATACGTAAGCAGCTTTATCCAGGTCTTCCTTTGAAAAACTCCTTTCAAACAACCCTTTATGCTTTCCAGAAATTTCACATCATTTCGGATCAACAATATGTCATTCACATATACTTATCAGAAATGTTGTAGCGCTCCCACTCACTTTATTGTAAATACAAGTTTCTAACAAACTTTGTATAAACCCAAAAACTTTGATCACTCCATCAAAGCGTATATTCTGACTCCGAGATGCTTGCTCTAGTCCATGGAAGGATCGCTGGAGCTAGCATACCTTTTAGCATCCTTAGGATTGACAAAACCTTTTTGATTGTATCACATACAACCTTTCCTTACGAAAACTGGTAAGGAAACTTGTTTTGACATCCATCTGCCAGATTTCATAAATGCAGCTAATGCTAACATGATTCCGACGGACTTAAGCATCGCTACGGATGAGAAAATCTCATCGTAGTCAACTCCTTGAACTTGTGAAAAATACTCTTTGCCACAAGTCGAGCTTCATAGACGGTAACATTACCGTCCATGTCCGTCTTCTTCTTAAAGATCCATTTATCTCAATGGCTTGCCGATCATCGGGCAAGTTCACCAAAGTCCATGCTTTGCTCTGATACATGGATCCTATCTCGGATTTCATGGCTTGTAACCATTTGTCGGAATATGGGCCCACCATCGCTTCTCCATAGCTCGTAGGTTCATTGTTGTCTAACAACATGACTTTCAAGACAGGATCACGTACCACTCTGAAGTAGCACGCATCCTCGTCGTCCTACAAGGTTTGGTAGTGACTTGATCCGAAGTTTCATGATCACTATCATAAGCTTCCGCTTCAATTGGTGTAGGTGCCACAGGAAACAACTTCTTGTGCCCTGCTATACACTAGTCGAAATGATGGTTCAATAACCTTATCAAGTCTCCACCATCCTCCCACTCAATTCTTTCGAGAGAGAGTTTTCCTCGAGAAAAGACCTGTCTCTAGAAGCAATTACTTTTGCCTCCAGATCTGAAATAGGAGGTATACCCAACTGTTTTGGGTTTTCTATGAAGATGCATTTATCCGCTTTAGGTTCGAGCTTATCAGCCTGAAACTTTTCACATAAGCATCGCAACCCCAAACTTTTAAGAAACGACAACTTAGGTTTCTCTAAACGGTGTCGTCTCAACGGAATTGCGTGTTGCCCCCTTTTAAAGTGAATGCGGTTGTCTCTAATGCCTAACCCATAAACGATAGTGGTAATTCGATAAGAAACATCATGGTATGCACCATATCCAATAGGGTGCAGTTATGATGTTCGGACACACCATCACACTATGGTGTTCCAGGCGGTATTAATTGTGAAACACTTTCCACAATGTCTTAATTGTGTGCCAAACTCGTAACTCAGATATTCATCTCTATGATCATATCATAGACATTTTATCCTTCTTGTCACGACGATCTTCAACTTCACTCTGAAATTACTTGAACCTTTCAATAATTCAGACTTGTGTTTCATCAAGTAAATACACTCAGTATCTACTCAAATCATCTGTGAAGTAAGAACATAACGATATCCACTGCATGCCTCAGCACTCATTGGACTGCATACATCAAAATGTATTACTTCCAACAAGTTGCTCTCTTGTTCCATCTTACTGAAAACGAGGCTTTCAGTCATCTTGCCCATGTGGTATGATTTGCATGTCTCAAGTGATTCAAAATCAAGTGAGTCCAAACGATCCATCTGCATGGAGTTTCTTCATGCATATATATACCAATAGACATGGTTCGCATGTCTCAATCTTTTCAAAAACAAGTGAGTCCAAAGATCCATCTACATGGAGCTTCTTCATGCGTTTCTATACCAATATGACTCAAGTGGCAGTGCCACAAGTATGTGGTACTATCATTACTATCTTATATCTTTTGGCATGAACATGTGTATCACTACGATCGAGATTCATTTTAGGTGCAAGACCATTGAAGGTATTATTCAAATAAACATAGTAACCATTATTCTCCTTAAATGAATAACCGTATTGCGATAAACATAATCCAATCATGCTTAACGCAAACACCAAATCTCGATGGTAGAGGGAGCATGCGATGCTTGATCACATCAACCTTGGAAACACTTCCAACACATATTGTCATCTCACCTTTAGCTAGTCTCCGTTTATTCCGTAGCTTTTATTTCGAGTTACTAACACTTAGCAACCGAACCGGTATCTAATACCCTGGTGCTGCTGGGAGTACTAGTAAAGTACACATTCATATAACGTATATCCAATATACTTCTGTCGACCTTGCCTGCCTTCTCATCTACCAAGTATCTAGGGTAGTACTGCTTCAGTGACCGTTCCTCTCATTACAGAAGCACTTAGTCTCGGGTTTGGGTTCAACCTTGGGATTCTTCACTAGAGTAGCAAACGATTTGCTGTTTCATGAAGTATCCTTTTTGCCCTTGCCCTTCTAGAAACTAGTGGTTTTACTAACCATCAACAATTGATGCTCCTTCTTGATTTCTACTTTCGCGGTGTCAAACATCGCGAATGGCTCAAGGATCATCATAACTATCCCCTGATATGTTATAGTTCATCACGAAGCTCTACTAGCTTGGTGGCAGTGACTATGGAGAACCATCACTATCTCATCTGGGAGATTAACTCCCACTCGATTCAAGCGATTGTAGTACTCAGACAATCTGAGCACATGCTCAACGATTCAGCTTTTTCTCCCTTAGTTTGCAGGCTTAAGAAATTTGTCAGAGGTCTCATACCTCTTGACGCGGGCACTAGTCTGAAATCCCAATTTCAGTCTTCGGAACATCTCATATGTTCTGCGACGTTTCAAAAACGTCTTTGGTGCCACAAATCTAAACCGTAAGCACTGAACTATCACGTAGTCATCAAAACGTGTATGTCAGATGTTTCGCAACATCTACAGATGACGCAGGTTCAGCACACCGAGAGGTGCATTAAGGACATAAGCCTTCTGTGCAGCAATGAGGGCAATCCTTAGTTTACGGACCCAGTCCGCATAATTGCTACTACCAACTTTCAACTAAATTTTCTCTAGGAACGTATCTTAAACAGTAGAACTAAAGCGTATGACATAATTTGCAAAGACCTTTTGACTATGTTCATGATAATGAAGTTCATCTGATTTATTGAACTCCCACTCAGATAGACATCCCTCTAGTCATCTAAGTGATACATGATCCAAGTCAAACTAGGCCGTGTCCGATCATCACGTGAGACGGACTAGTCATCATCGGTGAACATCTCCATGTTGATCGTATCTACTATACGACTCATGTTCGACCTTTCGGTCTCTTGTGTTCCGAGGCCATGTCTGTACATGCTAGGCTCGTCAAGTCAACCTAAGTGTTTCGCATGTGTTCCGAGGCCATGTCTGTACATGCTAGGCTCGTCAACACCCGTTGTATTCGAACGTTAGAATCTATCACACCCGATCATCACGTGGTGCTTCGAAACAACGAACCTTCGCAACGGTGCACAGTTAGGGGGAACACGTCTCTTGAAATTTTAGTGAGGGATCATCTTACTTACTACCGTCGTTCTAAGAAAATAAGATGCATAACATGATAAACATCACATGCAATCAAATAGTGACATGATATGGCCAATATCATTTTGCTCCTTTGATCTCCATCTTCGGGGCACCATGATCATCTTTGTCACCGGCATGACACCATGATCTCCATCATCATGATCTCCATCATTGTGTCTTCATGAAGTTGTCACGCCAATGATTACTTCTACTTCTATGGCTAACACGCTTAGCAATAAAGTAAAGTAATTTACATGGCGTTATTCAATGACACGCAGGTCATACAAAAATAAAGACAACTCCTATGGCTCCTGCCGGTTGTCATACTCATCGACATGCAAGTCGTGATTCCTATTACAAGAATATGATCAATCTCATACATCACATATATCATTCATCACATCTTCTGGCCATATCACATCACATAGCACATGCTGCAAAAACAAGTTAGACGTCTCTAATTGTTGTTGCAAGTTTTTACGTGGCTTGTATAGGTTTCTAGCAAGAACGTTTCTTACCTACGTAAGACCACAACGTGATATGCCAATTTCTATTTACCCTTCATAAGGACCCTTTTCATCGAATCCGTTCCGACTAAAGTGGGAGAGACAGACACCCGCTAGCCACCTTATGCATCTAGTGCATGTCAGTCGGTGGAACCTGTCTCACGTAAGCGTACGTGTAAGGTCGGTCCGGGCCGCTTCATCCCACAATGCCGCCGAAACAAGATAAGGCTAGTAACGGCAAGAAGAATTGGCAACATCTACGCCCACAACTACTTTGTGTTCTACTCGTGCATAGAAACTACGCATAGACCTAGCTCATGATGCCACTGTTGGGGAACGTAGCAGAAATTCAAAATTTTCTACGCATCACCAAGATCAATCTATGGAGTAATCTAGCAACGAGGGGAAGGAGAGTGCATCTACATACCATTGTAGATCGTGATGCGGAAGCGTTGCAAGAACGCGGATGAGGAAGTCATACTCGTAGCGATTCAGATCGCGGTTGATTCCGATCTAAGCACCGAAGAACGGTGCCTCCGCGTTCAACACACGTGCAGCCCGGTGACGTCTCCCACGCCTTGATCCAGCAAGGAGAGAGGGAGAGGTTGGGGAAGACTCCATCCAGCAGCAGCACAACGGCGTGGTGGTGGTGGAGGAGCGTGGCAATCCCGCAGGGCTTCGCCAAGCACCGCGGGAGAGGAGGAGGAGGAGGAAGAGGGGTAGGGCTGCGCCGAAAAGGAGACGTTCTCATGTCCTGGGCAGCCCCAAACCTCAACTATATATAGGGGAGGGGGAGGGCTGCGCCCCCATCTAGGGTTTCCCCCCCAAGGGGTGCGGCCAGCCCTAGATGGGGCTTGGGGGGCGGCCAAAGGGGGGAGGAGTGCCTCCCAAGTCAAATGGAGGCCCTCCCCCTTAGGGTTTCCCCTCTCCCATGCGCATGGGCCTTGGGGGGGCTGGTGCCCCTGGCCCATTAAGGCTAGGGCGCCCCCTTACAGCCCATGCTACTGTATTGGACGTGGTGGAACATTTTCCGGACCTCCGGAATCTTCTGGAAGCTTCCCGGTACAATACCGAAAAAACCCGAACTTTTCCCGGAACCCGAACAACAACTTTCCATATATAAATCTTTACCTTCGGACCATTCCGGAACTCCTCGTGACGTCCGGGATCTCATCCGGGAGTCCGAACAACATTCGGTAACCACGTATATACTTTCCCTATAACCCTAGCGTCATCGAACCTTAAGTGTGTAGACCCTACGGGTTCGGGGACCATGCAGACATGACCGAGACGTTCTCCGGTCAATAACCAACAGCGGGATCTGGATACCCATGTTGGCTCCCACATGTTCCACGATGATCTCATCGGATGAACCACGATGTCGGGGATTCAATCAATCCCGTATGCAATTCCCTTTGTCTACCGGTATGTTACTTGCCCGAGATTCGATCGTCGGTATCCCGATACCTTGTTCAATCTCGTTACGGCAAGTCTCTTTACTCGTTCCGTAACTCACATCATCCCGTGATCAACTCCTTGGTCACATTGTGCACATTATGATGATGTCCTACCGAGTGGGCCCAGAGATACCTCTCCGTTTACACGGAGTGACAAATCCCAGTCTCGATTCGTGCCAACCCAACAGACACTTTCGGAGATACCTGTAGTGCACCTTTATAGTCACCCACTTACGTTGTGACGTTTGGTACACCCAAAGCATTCCTACGGTATCCGGGAGTTGCACAATCTCATGGTCTAAGGAAATAATACTTGACATTAGAAAAGCTCTGAGCAAATGAACTACACGATCTTGTGCTAGGCTTAGGATTGGGTCTTGTCCATCACATCATTCTCCTAATGATGTGATCCCGTTATCAACGACATCCAATGTCCATGGTTAGGAAACCGTAACCATCTATTGATCAACGAGCTAGTCTCCTAGAGGCTTACTAGGGACATGGTGTTGTCTATGTATCCACACATGCCTCTGAGTTTCCTATCAATACAATTTTAGCATGGATAATAAACGATTATCATGAACAAGGAAATATAATAATAACCTATTTATTATTGCCTCTAGGGCATATTTCCAACAGTCTCCCACTTGCACTAGAGTCAATAATCTAGTTCACATCACCATGTGATTAACACTGATAGGTCACATCACCATGTGACCAACATCCAAAGAGTTTACTAGAGTCAACAATCTAGTTCACATCACTATGTGATTAGCACTCAATGAGTTCTGGTTTGATCATGTTATGCTTGTGAGAGAGGTTATTAATCAACAGGTCTGTACCTTTCAGATCCGTGTGTGCTTTACGAATATCTATGTCATCTTGTGGATGCTACCACGCGCTATTTGGAGCCATTTCAAATAATTGCTCTACTATACGAATCCGGTTTACTACCCAGAGCCATCCGGATTAGTGTCAAAGTTCGCATCGACGTAACCCTTTACGACGAACTCCTTTTCACCTCCATAATCGAGAAAATTCCTTAGTCCACTAGATACTAAGGATAAGTTCGACCGCTGTCACGTGATCCATTCCCGGATCACTATTGTACCCCTTGACCAACTCATGGCAAGGCACACTTCATGTGCGGTACACAGCATAGCATACTGTAGAGCCTACGTCTAAAGCATAGGGGACGACCTTCGTCCTTTCTCTCTCTTCTGCTGTGGTCAGGTCTTGAGTCTTACTCAATACTCACACCTTGTAACACAGCCAAGAACTCCTTCTTTGCTGATCTATTTTGAACTCTTTCAAAATCATGTCAAGGTGTGCGTTCTTTGAAAGTATCATCAGGCGTCTTGATCTATCTCTATAGATCTTGATGCCCAATACGTAAGCAGCTTTATCCAGGTCTTCCTTTGAAAAACTCCTTTCAAACAACCCTTTATGCTTTCCAAAAATTTCACATCATTTCGGATCAACAATATGTCATTCACATATACTTATCAGAAATGTTGTAGCGCTCCCACTCACTTTATTGTAAATACAAGTTTCTAACAAACTTTGTATAAACCCAAAAACTTTGATCACTCCATCAAAGCGTATATTCTGACTCCGAGATGCTTGCTCTAGTCCATGGAAGGATCGCTGGAGCTAGCATACCTTTTAGCATCCTTAGGATTGACAAAACCTTTTTGATTGTATCACATACAACCTTTCCTTACGAAAACTGGTAAGGAAACTTGTTTTGACATCCATCTGCCAGATTTCATAAATGCAGCTAATGCTAACATGATTCCGACGGACTTAAGCATCGCTACGGATGAGAAAATCTCATCGTAGTCAACTCCTTGAACTTGTGAAAATACTCTTTGCCACAAGTCGAGCTTCATAGACGGTAACATTACCGTCCATGTCCGTCTTCTTCTTAAAGATCCATTTATCTCAATGGCTTGCCGATCATCGGGCAAGTTCACCAAAGTCCATGCTTTGCTCTGATACATGGATCCTATCTCGGATTTCATGGCTTGTAACCATTTGTCGGAATATGGGCCCACCATCGCTTCTCCATAGCTCGTAGGTTCATTGTTGTCTAACAACATGACTTTCAAGACAGGATCACGTACCACTCTGAAGTAGCACGCATCCTCGTCGTCCTATGAGGTTTGGTAGTGACTTGATCCGAAGTTTCATGATCACTATCATAAGCTTCCGCTTCAATTGGTGTAGGTGCCACAGGAAACAACTTCTTGTGTCCTGCTATACACTAGTCGAAGTGATGGTTCAATAACCTTATCAAGTTTCCACCATCCTCCCACTCAATTCTTTCGAGAGAGAGTTTTCCTCGAGAAAAGACATGTCTCTAGATGCAATTACTTTTGCCTCCAGATCTGAAATAGGAGGTATACCCAACTGTTTTGGGTTTTCTATGAAGATGCATTTATCCGCTTTAGGTTCGAGCTTATCAGCCTGAAACTTTTCACATAAGCATCGCAACCCCAAACTTTTAAGAAACGACAACTTAGGTTTCTCTAAACGGTGTCGTCTCAACGGAATTGCGTGTTGCCCCCTTTTAAAGTGAATGCGGTTGTCTCTAATGCCTAACCCATAAACGATAGTGGTAATTCGATAAGAAACATCATGGTATGCACCATATCCAATAGGGTGCAGTTATGATGTTCGGACACACCATCACACTATGGTGTTCCAGGCGGTATTAATTGTGAAACACTTTCCACAATGTCTTAATTGTGTGCCAAACTCGTAACTCAGATATTCATCTCTATGATCATATCATAGACATTTTATCCTTCTTGTCACGACGATCTTCAACTTCACTCTGAAATTACTTGAACCTTTCAATAATTCAGACTTGTGTTTCATCAAGTAAATACACTCAGTATCTACTGAAATCATCTGTGAAGTAAGAACATAACGATATCCACTGCATGCCTCAGCACTCATTGGACTGCATACATCAAAATGTATTACTTCCAACAAGTTGCTCTCTTGTTCCATCTTACTGAAAACGAGGCTTTTCAGTCATCTTGCCCATGTGGTATAATTTTCATGTCTCAAGTGATTCAAAATCAAGTGAGTCCAAACGATCCATCTGCATGGAGTTTCTTCATGCATATATATACCAATAGACATGGTTCGCATGTCTCAATCTTTTCAAAAACGAGTGAGTCCAAAGATCCATCTACATGGAGCTTCTTCATGCGTTTCTATACCAATATGACTCAAGTGGCAGTGCCACAAGTATGTGGTACTATCATTACTATCTTATATCTTTTGGCATGAACATGTGTATCACTACGATCGAGATTCATTTTAGGTGCAAGACCATTGAAGGTATTATTCAAATAAACATAGTAACCATTATTCTCCTTAAATGAATAACCGTATTGCGATAAACATAATCCAATCATGCTTAACGCAAACACCAAATCTCGATGGTAGAGGGAGCATGCGATGCTTGATCACATCAACCTTGGAAACACTTCCAACACATATCGTCATCTCACCTTTAGCTAGTCTCCGTTTATTCCGCAGCTTTTATTTCGAGTTACTAACACTTAGCAACCGAACCGGTATCTAATACCCTGGTGCTGCTGGGAGTACTAGTAAAGTACACATTCATATAACGTATATCCAATATACTTCTGTCGACCTTGCCTGCCTTCTCATCTACCAAGTATCTAGGGTAGTACTGCTTCAGTGACCGTTCCTCTCATTACAGAAGCACTTAGTCTCGGGTTTGGGTTCAACCTTGGGATTCTTCACTAGAGTAGCAAACGATTTGCTGTTTCATGAAGTATCCTTTTTGCCCTTGCCCTTCTAGAAACTAGTGGTTTTACTAACCATCAACAATTGATGCTCCTTCTTGATTTCTACTTTCGCGGTGTCAAACATCGCGAATGGCTCAAGGATCATCATAACTATCCCCGATATGTTATAGTTCATCACGAAGCTCTACTAGCTTGGTGGCAGTGACTATGGAGAACCATCACTATCTCATTTGGGAGATTAACTCCCACTCGATTCAAGCGATTGTAGTACTCAGACAATCTGAGCACATGCTCAATGATTGAGCTTTTTCTCCCTTAGTTTGCAGGCTTAAGAAATTTGTCAGAGGTCTCATACCTCTTGACGCGGGCACTAGTCTGAAATCCCAATTTCAGTCTTCGGAACATCTCATATGTTCTGCGACGTTTCAAAAACGTCTTTGGTGCCACAAATCTAAACCGTACGCACTGAACTATCACGTAGTCATCAAAATGTGTATGTCACATGTTTCGCAACATCTATAGATGACGGTGAGGTCAGCACACCGAGTGGTGAATTAAGGACATAAGCCTTCTGTGCAGCAATGAGGGCAATCCTTAGTTTACGGACCATGTCCGCATAATTGCTACTACCAACTTTCAACTAAATTTTCTCTAGGAACGTATCTTAAACAGTAGAACTAAAGCGTATGACATAATTTGCAAAGACCTTTTGACTATGTTCATGATAATGGAGTTCATCTGATTTATTGAACTCCCACTCAGATAGACATCCCTCTAGTCATCTAAGTGATACGTGATCCGAGTCAAACTAGGCCGTGTCCGATCATCACGTGAGACGGACTAGTCATCATCGGTGAACATCTCCATGTTGATCGTATCTACTATACGACTCATGTTCGACCTTTCGGTCTCTTGTGTTCCGAGGCCATGTCTGTACATGCTAGGCTCGTCAAGTCAACCTAAGTGTTTCGCATGTGTTCCGAGGCCATGTCTGTACATGCTAGGCTCGTCAACACCCATTGTATTCGAACGTTAGAATCTATCACACCCGATCATCACGTGGTGCTTCGAAACAACGAACCTTCGCAACGGTGCACAGTTAGGGGGAACACGTCTCTTGAAATTTTAGTGAGGGATCATCTTACTTACTACCGTCGTTCTAAGCAAATAAGATGCATAACATGATAAACATCACATGCAATCAAATAGTGACATGATATGGCCAATATCATTTTGCTCCTTTGATCTCCATCTTCGGGGCACCATGATCATCTTTGTCACCGGCATGACACCATGATCTCCATAATTGTGTCTTTATGAAGTTGTCACGCCAATGATTACTTCTACTTCTATGGCTAACACGCTTAGCAATAAAGTAAAGTAATTTACATGGCGTTATTCAATGACAAGTAGGTCATACAAAAATAAAGACAACTCCTATGGCTCCTGCCGGTTGTCATACTCATCGACATGCAAGTCATGATTCCTATTACAAGAATATGATCAATCTCATACATCACATATATCATTCATCACATCTTCTGGCCATATCACATCACATAGCACATGCTGCAAAAACAAGTTAGACGTCCTCTAATTGTTGTTGCAAGTTTTTACGTGGCTTGTATAGGTTTCTAGCAAGAACGTTTCTTACCTACGTAAGACCACAACGTGATATACCAATTTCTATTTACCCTTCATAAGGACCCTTTTCATCGAATCCGTTCCGACTAAAGTGGGAGAGACAGACACCCGCTAGCCACCTTATGCATCTAGTGCATGTCAGTCGGTGGAACCTGTCTCACGTAAGCGTACGTGTAAGGTCGGTCCGGGCCGCTTCATCCCACAATGCCGCCGAAACAAGATAAGACTAGTAACGGCAAGAAGAATTGGCAACATCTACGCCCACAACTACTTTGTGTTCTACTCGTGCATAGAAACTACGCATAGACCTAGCTCATGATGCCACTGTTGGGGAACGTAGCAGAAATTCAAAATTTTCTACGCATCACCAAGATCAATCTATGGAGTAATCTAGCAACGAGGGGAAGGAGAGTGCATCTACATACCATTGTAGATCGTGATGCGGAAGCGTTGCAAGAACACGGATGAGGGAGTCGTACTCGTAGCGATTCAGATCGAGGTTGATTCCGATCTAAGCACCGAAGAACGGTGCCTCCGCGTTCAACACACGTGCAGCCCGGTGACGTCTCCCACGCCTTGATCCAGCAAGGAGAGAGGGAGAGGTTGGGGAAGACTCCATCCAGCAGCAGCACGAGGGCGTGGTGGTGGTGGAGGAGCATGGCAATCCCGCAGGGCTTCGCCAAGCACCGCGGGAGAGGAGGAGGAGGAAGAGGGGTAGGGCTGCGACGAAAAGGAGACGTTCTCATGTCCTGGGCAGCCCCAAACCTCAACTATATATAGGGGAGGGGGAGGGCTGCGCCCCCATCTAGGGTTTCCCCCCAAGGTGTGCGGCCAGCCCTAGATGGGGCTTGGGGGGCGGCCAAAGGGGGGAGGAGTGCCTCCCAAGTCAAGTGGAGCCCTCCCCCTTAGGGTTTCCCCTCTCCCATGCGCATGGGCCTTGGGGGGGCTGGTGCCCCTGGCCCATTAAGGCTAGGGCGCCCCCTTACAGCCCATGCTACTGTATTGGACGTGGTGGAACATTTTCCGGACCTTCGGACCCCTCCGGAATCCTCCGGAATCTTCTGGAAGCTTCCCGGTACAATACCGAAAAAACCCGAACTTTTCCCGGAACCCGAACAACAACTTTCCATATATAAATCTTTACATCCGGACCATTCCGGAACTCCTCGTGACGTCCGGGATCTCATCCGGGACTCCGAACAACATTCGGTAACCACGTATATACTTTCCCTATAACCCTAGCGTCATCGAACCTTAAGTGTGTAGACCCTACGGGTTCGGGGACCATGCAGACATGACCGAGACGTTCTCCGGTCAATAACCAAAAGCGGGATCTGGATACCCATGTTGGCTCCCACATGTTCCACGATGATCTCATCGGATGAACCACGATGTCGGGGATTCAATCAATCCCGTATGCAATTCCCTTTGTCTACCGGTATGTTACTTGCCCAAGATTCGATCGTCGGTATCCCGATACCTTGTTCAATCTCGTTACCGGCAAGTCTCTTTACTCGTTCCGTAACTCACATCATCCCGTGATCAACTCCTTGGTCACATTGTGCACATTATGATGATGTCCTACCGAGTGGGCCCAGAGATACCTCTCCGTTTACACGGAGTGACAAATCCCAGTCTCGATTCGTGCCAACCCAACAGACACTTTCGGAGATACCTGTAGTGCACCTTTATAGTCCCCCAGTTACGTTGTGACGTTTGGTACACCCAAAGCATTCCTATGGTATCCGGGAGTTGCACAATCTCATGGTCTAAGGAAATAATACTTGACATTAGAAAAGCTCTGAGCAAACGAACTACACGATCTTGTGCTAGGCTTAGGATTGGGTCTTGTCCATCACATCATTCTCCTAATGATGTGATCCCGTTATCAACGACATCCAATGTCCATGGTTAGGAAACCGTAACCATCTATTGATCAACGAGCTAGTCTCCTAGAGGCTTACTAGGGACATGGTGTTGTCTATGTATCCACACATGCATCTGAGTTTCCTATCAATACAATTTTAGCATGGATAATAAATGATTATCATGAACAAGGAAATATAATAATAACCTATTTATTATTGCCTCTAGGGCATATTTCCAACAGCGTCTTCCTGCGAATCATACTCCTGTTCTGAATCCTCGGAGGCTTCAATCACTGGCTGCTTGGAGGTGGCACGGCGAACACGGCCCAGCTCAGAGCCCTGACCAATTCTTTCGGACGGCTGACGAATCGCCAAAGTGAATTCCCTGGAACCTGCCTTGGTGCGCTTGCGATGGAGCTCGGACCTCTTGTCAGCAGAGTCTGAAACACAACAGCAACAAAACACAACAAACACGAGAGACACAAATAAGTACAAGTGCTCAAGAAGCTGGCGAGGAATGGAAGACAGAGAAGAAACAGGACTGGCACCACTGTGTACCCCGTGCACACGGGGGTCTGACCTCCGTGGACACGGGGGTCCCGTGCGCACGGTACAAGGCCCGTGGACACGGGGTTCGCCCAACGGCAACCACTTCCAGATCGAGATCCGGGAGTGAGTGCGGCAGGGAGAACCGCCACAGTAATGCCCATCCGATTCTAGTCTATCACAAGGGAACGACTGGCCTAGACTAGTAGAGGAGGAAACCATGGACTAATAAGGATCCAAGGAGGAAAAAGAAGGACAAGGGGAGGGAGATACCAGAGGAGGACGCCATCCCGGGAGATCTCCACGGAGCAGCGAAGTCCCACGGCGCACGGAGGAGCACCGGCGACAAGGAGGCGACGGCGGCGGCCTGGAGGCGATCTGGGGCGTGGAGGGGGCGACTGGGTGGGAAAGAACCCAACCCCCCCCCCCCACGTCCCACCTCTTCAGGGCCAGAAACCGCAGACCCCGTGCGCACGAAGGCCCGTGCACACGGTACAAGGGCCGTGGGCACGGGGTATCCGGAGGATTTTGACAGGAAGAAGCTTGTTGGGTTATGGCTGAATGCAAATTCTTACCAAGACCCCAAAGAGCATTTCCGCCTCACTTCTGAACACGTCGCAGAAGAAATCCAACACTACTAGAAAGGAGTATGTGTAGCACTTGCACTGGAAGAGAATCGAGAAACACACACACACCGAAACACGAACACAAGGACAAGAAGAACCACACAAAAAAAGAAAAAAAGATCCAACCTCCAACGGAGGGCGGTGGCCGAAGCCACCATGTTTGAGTTTGTTTGGTATGGCACCGCGAAGATATGAACCTTGGGCCCAAGACCAATACTCATCTTTGAAGCACAAATGCCATCTTCAAATGGCTAATGTGAAAGATTTTGTTCAATTTATGCACTAGTAGGATAAGATAGCTCATTAGTTGAGCTAGCTCCCCCTACTTAGGTGCCTACATCTAAAACAAGATACTAGTAGAGTATGTGTGTGTATGCAAGAACCTCAATCCAAGTTACTTATATCCACGATATTCAGCTCATGCCTTAACTCGCGGAATCTTGCTTCATCAAGTGGCTTGGTGAAAATGTCGGCAAGTTGCTTCTCGGTGTTGACATGGAATAAATCAATGTCTCCCTTGGCCACATGATCTCGAATGAAGTGATGACGAATCTCAATATGTTTGGTTCGGCTATGTTGCACTGGATTGTCGGCGATCTTGATTGCACTTTCATTGTCACAAAATAGAGGCACTTTGTCACATTTGACACCATAATCAATCAAAGTTTGCCTCATCCATAATAATTGTGCACAACAACTTCCTGCGGCAATGTACTCAGCCTCAGCGGTTGAAAGGGACACACAATTCTGCTTCTTTGAAGACCAACTTACCAATGACCTCCCTAGGAATTGACATGACCCGGAAGTGGACTTGCGGTCTACCTTGTCTCCGGCCCAATCCGAATCCAAATATCCCAATAACTTGAAAGTTGCTCCTTTGGGATACCAAAGGCCCAAGTTTGGGGTATGAACCAAATATCGAAGGATTCTTTTCACTGCTGAAAAATGGCTCTCCTTGGGAGCGGATTGAAATCTTGCACACATACACACACTCAACATAATATCCGGCCTAGATGCACAAAGGTAAAGCAAAGAACCGATCATAGAGCGATATACCTTTTGATCCACATCTTTACCATTGGGATCAAGATTAAGATGGCCATTTGTGGGCATGGGCGTCTTCATGGGCTTGACATCTTGCATTTTGAACCTCTTGAGCATGTCTTGAATGTAAAGTGCTTGGTTGATGAAGGTTCCTCCTCTCAATTGCTTCACTTGAAATACGAGGAAAAACTTCAACTCTCCCATCATGCTCATAGCAAATTCCTTGGTCATAAGATTCTCAAACTCAACGTTAATAGCATGGTTAGTGGAACCAAAAATAATATCATCAACATATATTTGGCACACAAACAATTCTCCTTTTACCCTCTTCGTGAAGAGAGTGGAATCTATTAACCCGATCTGGAACCCCTTCTCGCTTAAGAACGCAGTAAGGTGATCATACCAAGCACGAGGTGCTTGTTTAAGTCCATAGAGCGCCTTATGGAGTTCATAAACGTGAGAGGGGTGATCGGGATCTTCGAAACCGGGAGGTTGTTTGACATACACCAACTCCTTAAGAGGACCATTAAGAAATGCACTCTTCACATCCATTTGATACAATTTAAAATCATGATGTGAAGCATATGCAAGCAAGATACGAATGGACTCAAGACGGGCAACGGGGGCAAAGGTTTCACCGAAGTCCAAACCTTCAACTTGGGTGAACCCTTGTGCCACTAACCTTGCCTTGTTTCTAGTGACTTGTCCATGCTCATCTTGTTTGTTCTTAAAGATCCACTTTGTTCCAATGACATTATGATGTTCTTTGGGTCTCTTCACAAGAGTCCATACTTTGTTGCGGGTGAAGTTGTTGAGTTCTTCATGCATGGCATTTACCCAATCCGGGTCGTCAAGTGCATCTTCAACCTTAAGGGGCTCAACACAAGAGACAAACGAGTGATGTTCACAAAAGTTTGCCAAACGTCTACGAGTAGTTACCCCTTTGTTGATGCTTCCATAAATGTTGTCGGTGAGATGTTGAAGATGCTTTAACTTGGCGGCCGCTTTTTGCACTTTGAGGGTAAGCTCTTCTTCACTTGGTTTTGAACTTGTGGAAGAAGCTTGGCCTTGGGAATGCTTTAGCCTTGGAGACACCCTTCTCTTCACAACCTCTAGTTCTTGATCACTTGGATGTGATGATGTGGAAGACACTTGAGGTTGGGATTGATCTTGATCTTGATCAAGAGCTTGACCTTGGGCCTCACGGATTGGTTCTTCGCCATTTGGTTGAGCTTGCCCTTGATCTTGCTCGGGAACATGAGGGACTTGATCTTGTTCTTGGATAGGTTCATGATTTCCCATAGCATCTTGACCTTGTGGTGGCGGTGATGACTTCCCTTGTGGAGAATCCACAAGAGGGGCTCTTACTCCTTCTTCTTCTACTTGGACTTGGGGTGTTTCTTGTGGACGAATGTGGCCTATCCCCATAGTCCTTATAGCTTGTGAAGGAGCCTCATCACCTACAACACTAGGAACAATTTGCTCCGCACGGGAACCGTTATCTTCATCAAACTCCACATTTACCGTTTCCTCAATACATCCGGTGGATTTGTTGAGAACACGGTAAGCATGAGAGTTTGATGCATATCCAACAAATATGCCCTCATAAGTTTTAGGCGCAAACTTAGCTAAACGGGATTTCTTATTTAGAATGAAACACTTACAACCGAATACTCGAAAGTATTTGACGTTAGGCTTTCTCCCGATTAGGAGTTCGTAGGGAGTCTTGTTCTTGAGCTTACGAAGATAAAGCCGGTTTGTAGCATGGCACGCGGTGTTGATGGCTTCGGCCCAAAGCTTGTATGGAGACTTGTACTCGTCAAGCATGGTCCTTGCCATCTCAATGAGAGTCCGGTTCTTCCTTTCCGCAACACCATTTTGTTCGGGAGTGTATGGCGCGGCATATTGATGCTTGATCCCCTCATCGCTCAAGAACTCGTTCATAGTGTAATTTTTGAACTCGGTGCCGTTGTCACTTCGAATTGCCTTGATCTCACAATTATGTTGACGTTGAGCTTCTTTGGCAAAGTTGATGAAGGTGTCTTGAGTTTCATCTTTAGTCTTGAGAAAGAACACCCATGTATATCTTGTATAGTCATCGACAATGACAAGGCAATACCTCCTCCCTCCCAAACTATCATAAGATGGAGGCCCAAAGAGATCCAAGTGAATGAGCTCGAGAGGCCTCAAAGTGGTAATGATAGTCGTCACCTTATGAGCTTTTTCATGAAGTTTTCCGGCAATGCAAGCACTACAAGGACGATCTTTGGCAAAAGACACATTGGTTAGTCCAAGGATGTGCTCCCCCTTTAAGAGAGCTTGTAAATTTCTCATGCCAACGTGTGCTAGCCGACGGTGCCAAAGCCACCCCACGTCGGCCTTGGCCATTAGACATGTTGCAAGATAAGTTTTCTCATTTGAGAAATCAACCACGTAAAGGTTGTCTTCAACATGCCCAACAAAGACCACTTTGAGATTGCTTCTCTTAAAGACGGTCACATGAAATTCACCGAAATGAGAATCATAACCGGCACGTGCCAATTGAATCGTAGAAAGTAAATTGTAGTGAAGGGATTGAACAAGCATGACATTCTTAAGTGATGCATCACTAGAGATTACCACCTTGCCCAAACCCAATACCTTGCCCTTGCTATTGTCACCAAAAGAGATGTTTGAAGTGGCCTTGAGCGAATCAATGAACTCCACAAGCATCTCCCTCTCTCCGGTCATATGATTGGTGCAACCACTATCGATCACCCATTGTGTTCCACCGGAGGTATAGTCCTACAAGAATCAAGCTTTGATTTTAGGTCCCCATTTTGCAATGGGTCCTAGAGAGTTAGCAACAAGGGTCTTAGGAACCCAAATAGTCCAAGCATAATCATCATAGTTAGTGCCAACAAATTTAGCAAAGGTATAACCATCATCTCCTCTCATGAGGACATAAGATGGGTTGTTCTTGCCGGCAAACTCTTTGGGAATGGCCTTGTCCCTAGTGACCTTGCCATCCCCAACATTCCCTTTTTCCTTCTCCTTCTCCTTGTGTCCTTCATGAACAAATGCTATCTTTTGTTGGGGAGGAGGAGTAGGACCGATCTTCTTCTTGTGGCTCTTCTTCTTGGTCTTCTTCTTCTTAGAAGAGGGGTCAAACCCAATTCCCTCCTTGGCAACACACTCCTTTTGGTTGCTCAAGAGGTCATTGAGGTTTTTCTCCCCTTGAATGCACGACACAAGCCCTTTCTCAATTTGGGCTTTTAACTTCTTATTCTCCTCTTGGAGAGAGGTGCAATCATGAGCAAAGTTAGCCGTACAAGATTCATCATTTAAATCAATATGAGGGACGGAAGTAAGAGCCTTAATGGTTGTAGCTTTAAGTTGAGCATAAGACTCGGTGAGGGCAATGAGGTCACCTTTGACAACCTTGGAACTAGTCACAAGGAGCTCATGTTCCTCAACAAGTCTCGTGTGATCAACTAGAAGCTTTTCAACCCTTACTTTAAGGGCATCTTTGTTCTCAAGAGCAAGTTGCAACGCATCATCGGTTTTAACGAAGTCAATTTTATGAGAAGACAAGGCTTCCTCAAGTGATGCTCTCATGACACTCTCTTCATGTAGCTCGTGCTCAAGGAGTTCGACTCTCTCTTTTTCCTCTATGAGGAGGTTTTCAACGTTCTCAATAAAATCATCGCGTTCGGCGAGTGATTTAAGGAGATCGCTAAAACGAGCACGAGCTTCACCATGAAGAGTTTTCATGAAAGCCATCAAGGATTCCTCATCATTATCCACACCATCATCACACTCATCCTCCACTATCTCACATGAAACATTGGGAGTGTGGATGAAGGGTTTTAGAGATTTGGACTTTGTTTTTACCTCTTTGGCCATGAGGCAATGATGAGTGAACGGCTTGTCCTCGTTGGGAGAGTCGAAGAGGCCGGTGGTGGAGGAGGAGGTAGTGGCATGCATGGCAATGGCGGCCGTGCCCACATGATCATCATCACCGTCATCTTCATCTCCGGACATGTACTCCTCATGAACAAGAGCCTTGTCATCTTTCCTCTTGGAAAACTTGGTGAACTTCTTCTTCTTGAGCACAAGCTTCTCGGACTTGTCTTCACGTCTCTCATAAGGACAATCGTGCACAAAATGTCTTGGGCTATCACAATTGTAGCATTTTCTTCGTCCAAACGATCTTCCTTGCAGATTCTTCCCTTTGTTTGCCATGGTCCCGGAATATTTCTTGACCAAGAGAGCCAAGTCTTCCGCAAAGTCATTTGCCGGGCATGAGGTGTCAACATCTTCCTCACAAGTCTCTTCAACAACTTCTTCATCCCTTGAGGGTTGGGCAACTACTTTCTTGGCCTTCAATGCAAGATTTGAGTTCTTGGTGGCTTGAGCTATGGCAAAGGTCTTCTTGGACTTGGTCTCCAAAAGAACATGAGTTGAGAAAGTGGATACAACTTGTGCCGCGGTCAACTTTTGATAGTCCGGGCGTTGATGTATCATCATCACCATGGTATGTTCCGTGAGAACCATAGCATCAATGAACTTGTCCTTAATGAAATCATCATTTGCCCAAGTGCACCCAAAGGTTCTCAAATTGAGCACAAGAGACTTCAACCTTCGATATACCTCTTCCGCGGACTCACCCTCATTTCTCACAAATAGGTTGACTTCTTGCTTGAGCAAAGCCAACCGAGATCTTCGAATTGCTTCATCACCTTCGAGGGCCTCCTCAAGGCAATCCCAAATTTCCTTGGCGGTCTTGAGTAGAGCAATGGAGTCACTATAGTCATCGGTCACCGCGGTGCGCAACATGTTGTGGGCGGTAGCATTGAGTTGATCATCAACCGCTTCTCTTGGAGTGAGATTCATGGGATCCTTGGGGTTGAAACCGTTGACCACAATCCACCATAGTTGTGTAGATGCACTGCGAATATGAGACTCCATATCTAGCTTCCACTTAGCAAACGCGTTAGCTTTCAAAGGGGGCGGAGGCCCCACAGGATTAATGCGAGGGTGCTGCAAGGGTTGTGGTGAGTAAAAGGGTTCCACGGCATTGTACTTGGGAACTTGAGTGCGAGCCGGGGATGCAAGAGGTTCTCTCGAATCATCCGCATCATGAACCGCATTTGGATCAAATGAGTTTGAGGCGGATGTCGAGGGCTTTAAGCGAGCATCAATTTCCTCCTTGACCGAGGAGCGAACTTCTTTCAACATAGCAGTTTTGAGGTCCGCAAACATTGAAAGAATATCGGCCGCGGTCAACGGGGCCCCCGGGTTAATGGGGGCGACGGGAGCAACGGCCGGAGCAACAAGTGCGTCGGCCGCGGCGGGGGGTAGGTTTTGACCATCCTCCGCAAGTGGTGCGTCACCTCCCTCATTCCCTAGATCGACCATATCCTCTAAGGTTGTAAAACCTTATATTAGAGCACGAGGCTCTGATACCAATTGAAAGGATCGATACGGTCGACTAGAGGGGGGGTGAATAGGAGACTACAAATTTTACTCTTTCTTGTCAATTTTAAGGCTTAGCGGATAAAAAGGGTTCACTAGATATGCAACTAGGTGAACACAACCTATATGACAAGCAAGCTCTAAGCTAAATATGCTAGGCAACAAACTAATTAGCAAGCCAACAAGCATACAAGGCTAAGTAAAGTGCGGGAAAGGATTAACCACAAGTGAGACGAGGACGCGGATTTTATCCCGAAGTTCACTCTTCCTTGGGGAAGAGCTACTCTCCGTTTGGAGCGGTGCCGGAGCCAAAGCTTGCGGAACGCCACCGAAGGCTCACCGTAATCTCCTTCGAGTCACCCCCAACGGATGAGCCTCGAATCACTCGGGGTTGGTCTTGAAGGCGACCACCACACCTTTACAAACTTCTCCGGAGCACACCACAAGCAAGGAAGCTTCCGGAGGAACCTCTAACCGCCTAGGAGCCCAAGCTCCAAGAGTAACAAGTCATGGTGGATGAATGTTGCGGGGAACGCGATTTGGTTTGGTCAAAGTGTAGATCGGGTCTTGCTCTCCCAATCCCCAAAGTTTCAACAAGATTGGGTGGAGGGATTGAGAGTAGTGAGCAAAATGGGGTGTAGCAATGGAGGAGCTCAACAAGACATTAGGGTTGAGGGATGGAGGAGGAAGAAGGGGGCTTATATAGTGTTCTTGGCCGGGAGGGGATTTCTGCCCGTTGGACCCCGTGCGCACGGGCCAAGTCAGCCCCGTGCGCACGGGGTGTCCAGTGAGTTTCGAGGTACCCCGTGCGCACGGGGGTCAGAGACCCCGCGCGCACGGGGTGTCCCAAAATATTCTGACTACCCCGTGCGCACGGGGGGTCAGAGACCCCGTGCACACGGGGTGTCCAGAAGATTTCTGATGAAACATCACAGGACACCACGGCAAAGCACACAATAAGTGGAATATCTGAGGAGGTGTAGGAGGGCTGGTGTATCTGTCTTGGAGGCATTCCCACACGATACTAAATCCACGAAGACCCCTCTAGATAGTGCGGTTTTGCCTACAACTCAAATCGAACCAAAACGAAAAACCTTCGAGTCGCCGGTAACCACGCCTTTGATCTTTTTGGACTGGGGGGTCGCACACCTCCATCAATGGACACCTTAGAACCAAAGTCCTGAGATAAACTTTAGCAACCAACATTAGTTCCACTAACCACATTGTCATCACACCAAAATATAATCTAAGTGATACTTGCACTTTCAACAACATTTCTGATAAGTATATGTGAATGACATATTGTTGATCGAAAATAATGTAGAATTATTCTGCAAAGCATAAAGGAGTGTTTGAAAGGAGTTTTTCAAAGAAAGACCTCGGTGAAGCTGCTTACATATTGTGCATCAAGATCTATAGAGAAGATCAAGACGCTTGATAAGTTTTTTCAATGAGTGCATACCTTGACAAGATTTTGAAGTAGTTCAAAATGGAACAGTCAAAGAAAGAGTTCTTGCCTGTGTTACAAGGTGTGAAATTGAGTAAGACTCAAAGCCCGACCACGGCAGAAGATAGAAAGAGAATGAAAGTCATTCCCTATGCCTCAGCCATAGGTTCTACAAAGTATGCCATGCTGTGTACCAGATCTATTGTATACCCTACCACTGAGTTTGGCAAGGGAGTACAATAGTGATCTAGGAGTAGATCACTGGACAACGGTCAAAATTATCCTTAGTGGAATAAGGATATATTTCTCGATTATGGAGGTGACAAAAGGTTCATCGTAAAGGGTTATGTCGATGCAAGTTTTTGACACTGATCCAGATGACTCTAAGTCTCAGTCTGGATACATATTGAAAGTGGGAGCTATTAGCTAGAGTAGCTCCGTGCAGAGCATTGTAGACATAAAAGTTGCAAAATATTTACGGATCTGAATGTGACAGACCCGTTGACTAAAATTATCTCACAAGCAAAACATGATCACACCTTAGTACTCTTTGGGTGTTAATCACATAGCGATGTGAACTAGATTATTGACTCTAGTAAACCCTTTGGGTGTTGGTCACATGACGATGTGAACTATGGGTGTTAATCACATGGTGATGTGAATTATTGGTGTTAAATCACATGGCGATGTGAACTAGATTATTGACTCTAGTGCAAGTGGGAGACTGAAGGAAATATGCCCTAGAGGCAATAATAAAGTTATTATTTATTTCCTTATATCATGATAAATGTTTATTATTCATTCTAGAATTGTATTAACCGGAAACTTAGTACATGTGTGAATACATAGACAAACATAGTGTCACTAGTATGCCTCTACTTGACTAGCTCGTTAATCGAAGATGGTTAAGTTTCCTAGCCATGGACATGAGTTGTCATTTGATTAACGGGATCACATCATTAGGAGAATGATGTGATTGACTTGACCCATTCTGTTAGCTTAGCACTTGATCGTTTAGTATGTTGCTATTGCTTTCTTCATGACTTATACATGTTCCTATGACTATGAGATTATGCAACTCCCGTTTACCGGAGGAACACTTTGTGTGCTACCAAACGTCACAACGTAACTGGGTGATTATAAAGGTGCTCTACAGGTGTCTCCGAAGGTACTTGTTGGGTTGGCGTATTTCGAGATTAGGATTTGTCACTCCGATTGTCGGAGAGGTATCTCTGGGCCCACTCAGTAATGCACATCACTTAAGCCTTGCAAGCATTGCAACTAATGAGTTAGTTGCGGGATGATGTATTACGGAACGAGTAAAGAGACTTGCCGGTAACGAGATTGAACTAGGTATTGAGATACCGACGATCGAATCTCGGGCAAGTAACATACCGATGACAAAGGGAACAACGTATGTTG
This sequence comes from Triticum aestivum, assembly GCF_018294505.1. Taxonomy (NCBI): domain Eukaryota; kingdom Viridiplantae; phylum Streptophyta; class Magnoliopsida; order Poales; family Poaceae; genus Triticum; species Triticum aestivum. The sequence goes on along the minus strand of NC_057802.1, from coordinate 177,996,784 downwards.
TTATGCGGTCTGACCGATAAAGATCTTCGTAGAATATGTGGGAGCCAATATGAGCATCCAGGTTCCGCTATTGGTTATTGACCGGAAACGTGTCTCGGTCATGTCTACATAGTTCTCGAACCCGTAGGGTCCGCACGCTTAAAGTTTTGATGACGGTTATATTATGAGTTTATGTGTTTTGATGTACCGAAGGTAGTTCGGAGTCCCGGATGAGATCGGGGACATGACGAGGAGTCTCGAAATGGTCGAGACGTAAAGATCGATATATTGGATGACTATATTCGGACATCGGAAAGGTTCCGAGTGATTCGGGTATTTTTCGGAGTACCGGAGAGTTACGGGAATTCGCCGGGGAGTATATGGGCCTTATTGGGCTTTAGGGGAAAGAGAGAGGAGAGGCTGCGTGCCCCCCAAGGCCTAGTCCGAATTGGACTAGGGGGAGGGGCTGCGCCCCCTCCTTCCTTCTCTTCTCTCTCCCCTTTCCTTGACTCCTACTCCTACTACTTGGAAGAGGGGGAATCCTACTCCCGGTGGGAGTAGGACTCCTCCTAGGGCGCACCATAGAGAGGGCCGGCCCTCCCCCTCCTCCACTCCTTTATATACGGGGAGGGGGGCACCCCTTGGAGACACAACAATTGATCGTTTGATCTTTTAGCCGTGTGCGGTGCCCCCTCCACCATAGTCCACCTCGATAATACTGTAGCGGTGCTTAGGAGAAGCCCTGCGTCGGTAGAACATCATCATCGTCACCACGCCATCGTGCTGACGAAACTCTCCCTCAACACTCGGCTGGATCGGAGTTCGAGGGACGTCATCGAGCTGAACGTGTGCTGAACTCGGAGGTGCCGTGCGTTCGGTACTTGATCGGTCGGATCGTGAAGACGTACGACTACATCAACCGCGTTGTGCTAACGCTTCCGCTTTCGGTCTACGAGGGTACGTGGACACACTCTCCCCTCTCGTTGCTATGCATCACCATGATCTTGCGTGTGCGTAGGAAATTTTTTGAAATTACTACGTTCCCCAACAAATACTTATGCTATCTTGAGAGAAGCCAGTAGTGAAACCTATGGCCCCCGGGTCTATTTTCCATCATATTAATCTCCCGTCAACAAGCTATTTCTGGCGCCGTTTATTTTACTTTGCATCTTTATTTCTCTTTATCATAAAAATACCAAAAATATTATCTTATCATATCTATCAGATCTCACTCTCGTAAGTGACCGTGAAGGGATTGACAACCCCTTTATCGCGTTGGTTGTGAGGTTCTTATTTGTTTGTGTAGGTGCGTGGGACTCGCGCGTGGTCTCCTACTGGATTGATACCTTGGTTCTTTAAAACTGAGGGAAATACTTATGCTACTTTACTGCATCACCCTTTCCTCTTCAAGGGAAAACCAACGCAATGCTCAAGAGGTAGCAAGAAGGATTTCTGGCGCCGTTGCCGGGGAGAATATCTTGGGTAGCCATACTTTTGATTCTTATGATTCTATGATAGATTTGTTTGGCTCACCACCTCTTTTGGTTAATGGAACTATGTTAACTTTGGACATGTGATGCAAAGGCTTGAAATTATTGAAAATAAAGTTGCTACTGTAGAGTTGATTGATAATTTGGATAAAAAGATCTACAACCAAATTACCCAATATGGATCTAAAGTGGGAGTTACTCTGAAAAGTTTTAAGGAAAAAGAACCCATAGTTAATGAAAGAATAGATCAAGATTCTACTAGAATCGATAAACTTGAGGGAATTATCACCAACTTGGGGTCCGCTTTTTCTTCTATTAAAAACACTCCAAATCCTCCTACCAAAATTTCCAAGCTTGTTTATGTTCCTAAAAATAAGGGTGAATCCTCTAGTAAGGAAACTGCGGATTTAAAATCAATAAGTGTTCATCCCAATCTTTTTGCTATCATTAAGGAACTGTTTGCTACAAATGATTTTCTTGATTTTGTGCCTAGGAGTTTTATTATTAATAAAAAGAAAGAAACTCCTAGGGGTTATAGGGGTCTTATTGAAGAATTGCCTACCAAAGATGGCAATACCTAGATCTATCCTTGTTTTCATGCCTAGCTAGGGGCGTTAAACGATAGCGCTTGTTGGGAGGCAACCCAATTTTATTTTAGTTTTTTTTGCTTTTTGCTTCTGTTTAGGAATAAATATTTGATCTAGCCTCTGGTTAGATTTGTTTTTATGTTTTAATTAGTGTTTGTGCCAAGTTAAACCTATAGGATCTTCTTGGATGATAGTTATTTGATCTTGCTGAAAATTCCAGAAACTTTCTGTTCACAAAAACAATTGTTAAAAATCACCAGAACGTGATAAAATACTGATTCCAATTGCAGTAGATCGATAAAAAAATTATCTAGGTCTTCCTATTTTGGTAGATTTTTCTGAGTTCCAGAAGTTTGCGTTAGTTACAGATTACTACAGACTGTTCTGTTTTTCGTGTGTTGTTTGCTTATTTTGATGAATCTATGGATAATAAAATAGTTTATAAACCATAGAGAAGTTGGAATACAGTAGGTTTAACACAAATATAAATAAAGAATGAGTTCAATACAGTACCTTGAAGTGGTGTTTTGTTTTCTTCCGCTAACGGAGCTCACGAGATTTTCTGTTAAGTTTTGTGTTGTGAAGTTTTCAAGTTTTGGGTAAAGATTTGATGGATTATGGAACAAGGAGTGGCAAGAGCCTAAGCTTGGGGATGCCCATGGAACCCCAAGGTAATCTAAGGACACCAAAAAGCCAAAGCTTGGGGATGCCCCGGAAGGCATCCCCTCTTTCGTCTTCGTCCATCGGTAACTTTACTTGGAGCTATATTTTTATTCACCACATGATATGTGTTTTGCTTGGAGCGTCTTGTATGATTTGAGTCTTTGCTTTTTAGTTTGACACAATCATCCTTGCTGTACACACCTTTTGAGAGAGACACACATGATTCGGAATTAATTAGAATACTCTATGTGCTTCACTTGTATGTTTTGAGCTATATAGTTTTTGCTCTAGTGCTTCACTTATATCTTTTAGAGCACGGTGGTGGAATTGTTTTATAGAAACTTTTGTTCTCTCATGAATCACTTATATTATTTTTAGAGTCCTACAAAACATCATGGTAATTTGCTTTAATCATAAAAATTGGTCCTAATATAATAGGCATCCAAGATTAGTAAAAAAAATCTTATGAGTGTGTTGAATACTATGAGAAGTTTGATGCTTGGTAATTGTTTTGAGATATGAAGATGGTGATATTAGAGTCATGCTAGTTGAGTAGTTGTGAATTTGAGAAATACTTGTGTTAAAGTTTGTGATTCCCGTAGCATGCACGTATGGTGAACCGTTATGTGATGAAGTCAAAGCATGATTTATTTATTGATTGTCTTCCTTATGAGTGGCGGTCGGGGACGAGCGATGGTCTTTTCCTACCAATCTATCCCCCTTGGAGCATGCGCGCAATACTTTGCTTTGATAACTTGTAGATTTTGCAACAAGTATATGAGTTCTTTATGACTAATGTTGAGTCCATGGATTATACACACTCTCATCCTTCCACCATTGCTAGCCTCTCTATTACCGTGCACTTTTCGCCGTAATCATACACCCACCATATACCTTCCTCAAAACAGCCACCATACCTACCAATCATGGCATTTCCATAGCCATTCCGAAATATATTGCCATGCAACTTACCACCGTTCCGTTTACTATGACACGTTCCATCATTGTCATATTGCTTTGCATGATCATGTAGTTGACATCGTATTTGTGGCAAAGGCACCCTACATGATTTTTATACATGTCACTCTTGATTCATTGCATATCCCGGTACACCGCCGGAGGCATCCACATAGAGTCATATTTTGTTCTAAGTTTTGAGTTGTAATTCTTGAGTTGTAAGAAAAAAAAAGTGTGATGATCATCATTATTAGAGCATTGTCCCAAGTGAGGAAAGGATGATGGAGTAAGTCGGGATGAGACTCCGGACGAAAAAAAAGAAGAAAAAATAGGCCATAAAAAAAGAGAAAAGGCCCAAATAAAAAAATGACAGAAAAAGAGAGAAGGAACAATGCTACTATCCTTTTTCCACACTTGTGCTTCAAAGTAGCACCATGGTCTTCATGATAGAGAGTCTCCTATGATATCACTTTCATATACTACTGGGAATTTTTCATTATAGAACTTGGCTTGTATATTCCAATGATGGGCTTCCTCAAAATGCCCTAGGTCTTCATGAGCAAGCGAGTTGGATGCACACCCACTTAGTTTCTTCTGTTGAGCTTTCATATACTTATAGCTCTAGTGCATCCGTTGCATGGCAATCCCTACTCACTCGCATTAATATCTATTAATGGGCATCTCCATAGCCCGTTGATACGCCTAGTTGATGTGAGACTATCTTCTCTTTTTTTGTCTTCTCCACAACCACCATTCTATTCCACATATAGTGCTATGTCCATGGCTCACGCTCATGTATTGCGTGAAGATTGAAAAAGTTTGAGAACACCAAAAGTATGAAACAATTGCTTGGCTTGTCATCGGGGTTGTGCATGATTTAAATATTTTGTGTGGTGAAGATAGAGCATAGCCAGACTATATGATTTTGTAGGGATAACTTTCTTTGGCCATGTTATTTTGAGAAGACATAATTTCTTAGTTAGTATGCTTGGAGTATTATTATTTTTATGTCAATATTAAACTTTTGTCTTGAATCTTTCGGATCTGAATATTCATACCACAAATAAGAGAATTACATTGAAAATTATGCTAAGTAGCATTCCACATCAAAAATTCTGTTTTTATCATTTACCTACTCGAGCACGAGCAGGAATTAAGCTTGGGGATGCTTGATACGTCTTCAACGTATCTATAATTTTTTATTGTTCCATGCTATATTATATTCTGTTTTGGATGTTTAATGGGCTTTATTATACACTTCTATATTATTTTTGGGACTAACCTATTAACTGGAGGCCCAGCCCAAATTGCTGTTTTTTTTCCTATTTCAGTGTTTCGCAGAAAAAGAATATCAAACGGAGTCCAAACAGAATGAAACCTTCGGGAACGTGATTTTCGGAACAAACGTGATCCAGAGGACTTGGAGTCTACGTAAAGCAATCAACGAGGAAGGCACGAGGTAGGGGGCGCGCCCACCCCCACCAGGCGCGCCCTCCACCCTCGTGGGCCCCTCGTTGCTCCACCGAGGTACTTCTTCCTCCAACATATACCCACGTACCTCCAAACCATCAGATACGGAGCCAAAACCCTATTTCCACCGCCGCAACCTTCTGTACCCGTGAGATCCCATCTTGGGGCCTTTTCTGGCGCTCCGCCGGAGGGGGCATTGATCACGGAGGGCTTCTACATCAACACCATAGCCTCTCCAATGATGTGTGAGTAGTTTACCTCAGACCTTCGGGTCCATAGTTATTAACTAGATGGCTTCTTCTCTCTCTTTGGATCTCAATACAAAGTTCTCCTCGATCTTCTTGGAGATCTATTCGATGTAATCTTATTTTGCGGTGTGTTTGTCGAGATCCGATGAATTGTGGGTTTATGATCAAGATTATCTATGAACAATATTTGAATCTGCTCTGAATTCTTTTATGTATGATTGGTTATCTTTGCAAGTCTCTTCGAATTATCAGTTTCGTTTGGCCTACTAGATTGATCTTTCTTGCAACAGGAGAAGTGCTTAGCTTTGGGTTAAATCTTGCGGTGTCCTTTCCCAGTGACAGCAGGGGCAGCAAGGCACGTATTGTATTGTTGCCATCGAGGATAAAAATATGGGGTTTATATCATATTGCATGAGTTTATCCCTCTACATCATGTCATCTTACTTAAAGCATTACTCTGTTCTTATGAACTTAATACCTAGATGCATGCTGGATAGCGGTCGATGTGTGGAGTAATAGTAGTAGATGCAGAATCGTTTCGGTCTACTTGTCACGGACGTGATGCCTATATACATGATCATACCTAGATAGTCTCATAACTATGCTCAATTCTATCAATTGCTCGACAGTAATTCGTTTACCCACCGTAATACTTATGCTATCTTGAGAGAAGCCACTAGTGAAACCTATGGCCCCCGGGTCTATTTTCCATCATATTAATCTCCCGTCAACAAGCTATTTCTGGCGCCGTTTATTTTACTTTGCATCTTTATTTCTCTTTATCATAAAAATACTAAAAATATTATCTTATCATATCTATCAGATCTCACTGTCGTAAGTGACCGTGAAGGGATTGACAACCCCTTTATCATGTTGGTTGCGAGGTTCTTATTTGCTTGTGTAGGTGCGTGGGACTCGCGCCTGGTCTCCTACTGGATTGATACCTTGGTTCTCAAAAACTGAGGGAAATACTTACGCTACTTGACTGCATCACCCTTTCCTCTTCAAGGGAAAACCAACACAATGCTCAAGAGGTAGCAAATACTCACCGGCAACAAGCCCAACCTCAAGTACTTCTGGGTGTTCGGGTGTAAGTGTTTAATTCTCAAGAAATGTGTTCGTTTGTCTAAATTTGAGGCTAGAGCTCATGAGGGCATATTTGTTGGTTATGCTACAAACTCTCATGCTTACCGTGTCCTCGACAAGTCCACCGGACTCATTGAGGAGACGTGTAACATGGAGTTTGATGAGAATAATGGCTCCCAAGTGGAGCAAAGTGGTACTTGTGATGTAGGTGATGAAATTCCTCCCCAAGCCATAAGAAGAATGGGTGTTGGTCATATCCTACCCATTGAGGAACCCCTTATGGCCGAAGGAGAAGGACAATGTTCCACTCAAGTGGAACCATCACCAACCCTAGACCCACACGCTTCCGAAGAACAAAGTGAAGGCCCTGAACCAAATGAACAAGACCAAGGGCAAGATCAACCTCAAGATGGTGGTGAACCACCAAGTGATGCCCAGGGTCAAGTTCTCACAACCGAGCAAGTTCAAGATCAAGAGCAAGCTCAAGATCAAGAACAAGCTCAAGACGACGCTCAAGATGATCAAGTTACCGCTCCTCAACTCTCGCCTGAGGACGAATTGGAGCGTCGTTCCGCCAAGATTGCATCCAAGCTCACTACCAAAGATCATCTCATGACGAATGTGCTTGGAAGCTTAAGAAAGGGGGTAAGCACTCGTAGACAATTGGCAAACTATTGTGAACATCACGCGTTTGTTTCTTGTGTTGAACCCCAAAAGGTCTATGAGGCGCTCGAGGATCTGGATTGGCTTAATGCCATGCATGAAGAGCTCAGCAACTTCGAGCACAACAAGGTGTGGAGATTGGTGCCAAGGCCAAAGGGGAACCATAATGTCATTGGAACCAAGTGGATATTCAAGAACAAGCAAGATTCTCATGGGATTATCGTTCGCAACAAGGCTCCTTTGGTAGCACAAGGCTACTCCCAAGTCGAGGGTATCGACTACGGTGAAACCTTTGATCCCGTTGCTCGCCTTGAATCTATTCGTTTGTTGATTGCCTATGCTTCTCATCATAACTTCAAGTTGCACCAAATGGATGTGAAGAGTGCTTTTCTTAATGGTCCTATTAATGAGTTGGTATATGTCAAACAACCCCCGGGGTTTGAGGATCCCGAGTTCCCCAATCATGTGTACCAACTCGATAAGGCACTCTATGGCCTTAAACAAGCCCCACGTGCATGGTATGAGCACCTTACTGAGTTGTTCCAAGATCGTGGGTTTGAAATTGGGAAAATCGACCCCACTCTTTTTACTAAGAAGGTCAAAGGGGAGTTGTTTGTATGCCAACTATATGTTGATGATATTATCTTTGGTTCCCCTAACAAAGCTTTCAATGAGGAATTTGCCGCTCTCATGACCTCGAAGTTCAAGATGTCCATGATGGGAGAGTTGAAGTTCTTTCTCAGGTTTGAAATCAAACAAAGAATAGAAGGAACCTTCATCAACCAAGCCAAATACACTCAAGACATGCTCAAGAGATTCAAGCTAAATGATGTCAAGCCGGCTTCCACTCCAATGCCCGTCAAATGCCAACTTGACATAGATCCCAATGGTAAAGCGGTGGATCAAAAGGTATATCGCTCCATGATTGGCTCCTTGCTTTACCTTTGTGCATCTAGACTGGATATCATATTGAGTGTGGAAATTTGTGCATGGTTTCAAGCCGCACCTAAGGAAAGCCACTATGTGGCGGTCAAGCAAATCTTTCGATATTTGGCTCATACCCCAAACTTTGGCTTATGGTACCCAAGAGGAGCTAACTTCAGCCTTGTGGGCTTTTCGGACTCAGATTGGGCGGGAGACAAAGTGGATAGGAAGTCAACTTCCGGAGGGTGCCAATTTCTTGGTTGCTCTTTGGTGAGTTGGTCTTCTAAGAAGCAAAGTTGTGTGTCTCTCTCGTCCACCGAAGCGGAGTATGTGGCCGCCGGTAGTTGTTGTGCTCAACTTCTATGGATGAGGCAAACTTTAAAGGATTACGGTGTCATTTGTGACAAAGTGCCTCTTTGGTGTGACAATGAAAGTGCCATCAAGATTTCTCTCAACCCGGTGCCACACTTCAAGACGAAGCATATTGAGATTTGGTATCACTTCATCCGGGATCACATTAGGCAAGGGGAGATCGAGCTCAACTATGTCAACACTCATGATAAGCTTGCAGATATTTTCACGAAGCCTATGGATGAAGCAAGATTTCGCGAGTTAAGGCATGAGCTAAATGTCATTGATTTGAGCAATGTGGCTTGAACCTTTGCACACCCCACCATACTCATCTTGATGTCTTGTTTACGTGTAGGCATGGACATAGGGGAGTGTTGTTCTCTCAATGAACTCTCCCTCCCCCCATTATGCATAAATCGATCAAGTCTTTCACATTAGCCATTTTTGGATGGTACTTGTGCTTCAAAGATGAGTTTTGGTCATGGGCCCAAGGTTAAAATCTTCGCGGTGCCATACCAATTGACTCAAACATAGGTGGCTTCAGCCACCACCCTCTTATTTGAGAGTTAGCTACTAGAGTTGGTTGTTGTTGGTTTTCTTCGCCTTTCTCTCGCTTTCTTTGCACTCATATGTGGATCCGGTTGTTTGGTTCTTGCACTTATGAGTATATTTGTTTGTTTGACATTGTTTGCGATCCATCCCAAGCCCCTCTCTATCCCAAAGACATGCTTTCACCCTTGAAAGAGTCCCGTTTGATCATGCTCTCGTTGTTTGTTCGTCCTTCTTTTTTTTCTCTTCAAAAAGAAACTCTCTGGGCATTCCGGGCACCCGGACACTTTTGGTCCGGGCACCCGGACGGGATCGGGCCGCTCGGCCTCTGTAAGTCAGGCACGAGGGGGCGGGGCTAGGGGTTTTCTCCCCATTTCCCCCCTCACCCGCAGCCGTCACTGCCTGCCCTTCGCCGCCAGTCGCCGCTGGAGCCACTCCGGGCGCCCGGAGCTCCCTCCCAGGAGTTCCTCCCCTTCCCTCCATGGCTTCCTATGGTATCTTCCTCGTTTTTTGGTCAAATCTAGCTTGTTCATGTTTAGGTCTGATTTGATCTAGGTTTGCATAGTAGTTTAGTTTTAGTTCTTTTTTGTTGTTGTTGTTTGAGCGGTGGGAGTCGCGCGCGCACCGTGCACCGCGGCTGTGGTGTCTCCGGGTGCCGGCCGGCCTTCGACCGGGTGCCCGGGCTGTCCCTTCGTGACCGGGTGCCCGGGCCGTCTCCTGGGATTCGCCCTTCCCACCCCGGGTGCCTGGTCCGTAGTGGCCGGGTGCCCGGCCATCCGCTGGGCGGCATCCCGGGTGCCCGGACTTAGCCCCTCGGGTGCCCGGCCGTTTTCTCTTTTTTTATTCTTCTTCTTTCTTTTCGCTTTGCTGCATGGACTCTTGCACTCATCCCTCCTCAGTATCTTGTCTTTGCTTTTAGACTCGTCTGGTGGGTCTGTTGGTGCTCGTCGCGCTAAGAAGAAGAAAGATGATGGAGGTAAAGGCACGCTTGTTCCTACGGAACGCACTGGGCAGTGTTCCAAGATTGCCCCCCCAAGGTCGTGCTCGCCGCTAGGCTGCTCGCAATCCCATCACAGAGGCATCTAGCAGTGACGACGATGAAGAAGAGTAGTTCGTGGCCAAGTTTGCTGAAGCTCAAGATGATGATGGTGATGCTACTGAGGAAGATGAAGAAGTTGATCAGGAATTTGATCCCTTAGCCAATGATGATCTCAACAAGCTCTCTAAGGCTGAGTATCGGCAAGTTCATAATGAGAATCCTTATGCTCATGGCCGTGATGATGGTATTGATTGGAAGTTCTGGAACGAGTTTCAAAGTCGCACTTTTGATGAGATCCTGAAGATCAAGAAGTACAAGGTGGCTCCTCATCGCAGTGTGGATCTTGAGTACATTCGTTCTCACGATGATCTATTCCCTGGTGTGTTTGAGGCTCTTGATAAGATGGGATTGCTTCCGTTTCTGCGTTTCAACAAGGCATACAATGAGGAGCTCATTATGCAGTTCTACGCCACTGTCTACTTCGAGGTTGGCTCTGATCGTACATTTATATGGCGATCCGGTGGCTCTACTCTTCGTGGGTTTATGGCTGACTTGGCCTCTATCACTGGTTATACCTTCTTTCCTGTGCCTCGGGATGATTTTGCCACTGTTGTTCAGCATAGTCGCACCAAGAAGGCTCTTGCTTTTGCATATAAGCCGGGTACTCCAGATTCTATGGTGGGCACTATTCATGGTTTGCTGCCCAAGTATGCCGCCCTTCACCAGATCCTCCATACCTCATTGGCTCCCAAGACAGGCTCTTCTGATACGCTCTGGTGCACTACCATTAACCTGCTCATTTATGCTCATGAAGGACGGAAAGTGGATGTTCTCAATTTCATGTATGAGGAGATGAAGTCGTGTGTGTATGATAAGAAGTCCTGTGTGTTCCCTCCGTTCATTCAGGCTCTCATTGAGATGAAGATTCGTGACAAAGACCGACTCTTGCACAAGTTTCCCATCACTTTGTGCAAGAGGCATGTCATCTACAAGCCACCAGTTCATGAGGATCTGTTACCTTTGGTGGGCAAGGAGCCTAGGCATGCGAAGGTTTCTGCTGCTGCTCGGGCTATTGAGGTTGGCGGTTCCTCCTCACGAGGTGCTGCTTCAGAAGATCCCACTGCTCTTGCTCACACTATTGCATCTTCGCCTTCTTTTTCTAAGAAGGAGAAGAACATGTTGTTTCGTGGGTTCAACAACTTGCTCAAGATGTGCCAGTCCACCGCAAGGCGTCAAGTGGTGTGATACGTCTCCAACGTATCTATAATTTTTTATTGTTCCATGCTATATTATATTCTGTTTTGGATGTTTAATGGGCTTTATTATACACTTTTATATTATTTTTGGGACAAACCTATTAACCGGAGGCTCGGCCCAAATTGCTGTTTTTTTGCCTATTTCAGTGTTTCGAAGGAAAAAGATATCAAACGGAGTCCAAATGGAATGAAACCTTCGGGGACGTGATTTTCGGAACAAACGTGATCCAGAGGACTTGGAGTCTACGTAAAGCAATCAACGAGGAGAGCACGAGGCAGGGGGCGCGCCCACCTCCCCCAGGCGCGCCCTCCACCCTCGTGGGGCCCACGTTGCTCCACCGACGTACTTCTTCCTCCTATATATACCCATATACCCTGGAAACACCATATACGGAGCAAAAACCCTATTTCCACCGCCGCAACCTTCTGTACCCATGAGATCCCATCTTGGGGCCTTTTCCGGTGCTCCGCCGGAGGGGGCATTGATCACGGAGGGCTTCTACATCAACACCATAGCCTCTCCGATGATGTGTGAGTAGTTTACCTCAGACCTTCGGGTCCATAGTTATTAGCTAGATGGCTTCTTCTCTCTCTTTGGATCTCAATACAAAGTTCTCCTCGATCTTCTTGGAGATCTATTCGATGTAATCTTTTTTTGCGGTGTGTTTGTCGAGATCCGATGAATTGTGGGTTTATGATCAAGATTATCTATGAACAATATTTGAATCTGCTCTGAATTCTTTTATGTATGATTGGTTATCTTTGCAAGTCTCTTCGAATTATCAGTTTCGTTTGACCTACTAGATTGATCTTTCTTGCAACAGGAGAAGTGCTTAGCTTTGGGTTCAATCTTGCGGTGTCCTTTCCCAGTGACAGCAGGGGCAGCAAGGCACGTATTGTATTGTTGCCATCGAGGATAAAAATATGGGGTTTATATCATATTGCATGAGTTTATCCCTCTACATCATGTCATCTTACTTAAAGCATTACTCTGTTCTTATGAACTTAATACCTAGATGCATGCTGGATAGCGGTCGATGTGTGGAGTAATAGTAGTAGATGCAGAATCGTTTCGGTCTACTTGTCACGGACGTGATGCCTATATACATGATCATACCTAGATAGTCTCATAACTATGCTCAATTCTATCAATTGCTCGACAGTAATTCGTTTACCCACCGTAATACTTATGCTATCTTGAGAGAAGCCACTAGTGAAACCTATGGCCCCCGGGTCTATTTTCCATCATATTAATCTTCCGTCAACTAGCTATTTATGTCGCCGTTTATTTTACTTTGCATCTTTATTTACTCTTTATCATAAAAATACCAAAAATATTATCTTATCATATCAATCAGATCTCACTCTCGTAAGTGACCGTGAAGGGATTGACAACCCCGTTATCGCGTTGGTTGCGAGGTTCTTATTTGTTTGTGTAGGTGCGTGGGACTCGCGCGTGGCCTCCTACTGGATTGATACCTTGGTTCTCAAAAACTGAGGGAAATACTTACGCTACTTTACTGCATCACCCTTTCCTCTTCAAGGGAAAACCAACGCAGTGCTCAAGAGGTAGCAAGAAGGATTTCTGGCGCCGTTGCCGGGGAGTCTACGCACAAGTCAAGACATACCAAGTACCCATCACAAACTCTTATCCCTCGCATTACATTATTTACCATTTGCCTCTCGTTTTCCTCTCCCCCACTTCACCCTTGCCGTTTTATTTGGCCTCTCTTTTCCGTTCGCCTTTTTTTCGCTTGTTTCTTGTTTGCTTGTGTGTTGGATTGCTTGCTTGTCACGACGGCTCTACCTAGATTTGGTGATCTTCAATTTAAAAGGTTAGAAGAGATAGAAAGCAACGTCAGGAGTTTTATGACTTTACAATTTGAGCATAATAATTTCTTTAGGAACAAGCTTAAGGAACAAAAAAGCTTTATGGGATATATGAATAAAGAGCTCGATGATATGTCTAAAGAATTTTATGGTTTGAAATCTCAGATTGCTCATCTCGAAAAATTAATAGCTGAACTTTCAGATAAGCAGGCCACCTTAGTTAATAAGATGGCCGCTAAGCCGGAATTTTTTTGTGAAAATAAAGATGAAGATCTAAAAGTTATTGATGTGTCTCCTATTAAATCTTTGTTTTGCAATATGAATCTTGATAATGATGGGACTGACGATGAGCCAACTTTACCTAGAGGGCGTCCTAAAAATTCGGAGTTTTTAGATCTTGATGCAAAAATTGGTAAAAGTGGGATTGAAGAGGTCAAAACTTTAGATATTAATGAACCCACTATTTTGGATTTCAAGGAATTTAATTATGATAATTGCTCTTTGATAGATTGTATTTCCTTGTTGCAATCTGTGCTAAATTCTCCTCATGCTTATAGTCAAAATAAAGCTTTTACTAAACATATCGTTGATGCTTTGATGCAATCTTATGAAGAAAAACTTGAGTTGGAAGTTTCTATCCCTAGAAAACTTTATGATGAGTGGGAACCTACTATTAAAATTAAAATTAAAGATCATGAATGCTATGCTTTGTGTGATTTGGGTGCTAGTGTTTTCACGATTCCAAAAACCTTGTGTGATTTGCTAGGATTCCGTGAATTTGATGATTGTTCTTTAAAATTGCACCTTGCGGATTCCACTATTAAGAAACCTATGGGAAGAATTAATGATGTTCTTATTGTTGCAAATAGGAACTATGTGCCCGTAGATTTCATTGTTCTTGACATAGATTGCAATCCTTCATGTCCTATTATTCTTGGTAGACCTTTCCTTAGAACGATTGGTGCAATTATTGATATGAAGGAAGGGAATATTAGATTCCAATTTCCATTAAGGAAAGGTATGGAACACTTCCCTAGAAAGAAAATAAAATTACCATATTAATCTATTATGAGAGCTACTTATGGATTGCCTACCAAAGATGGCAATACCTAGATCTATCCTTGCTTTTATGTCTAGCTAGGGGCATTAAACGATAGTGCTTGTTGGGAGGCAACCCAATTTTATTTTAGTTTTTTGCTTTTTGCTTCTTTTTAGGAATAAATATTTGATCTAGCCTCTGGTTAGATTTGTTTTTATGTTTTAATTAGTGTTTGTGCGCCAAGTTAAACCTATAGGATCTTCTTGGATGATAGTTATTTGATCTTGCTGAAAATTCCAGAAACTTTCTGTTCACGAAAACAATTGTTAAAAATCACCAGAACGTGATAAAATATTTATTCCAATTGCAGTAGATCAATAAACAAATTGTCTAGGTCGTACTATTTTGGTAGATGTTTCTGAGTTCCAGAAGTTTGCGTTAGTTACAGATTACTACAGACTGTTCTGTTTTTGACAGATTCTGTTTTTCGTGTGTTGTTTGCTTATTTTGATGAATCTATGGCTAGTAAAAGAGTTTATAAACCATAGAGAAGTTGGAATACAGTAGGTTTAACACCAATATAAATAAAGAATGAGTTCAATACAGTAACTTGAAGTGGTGTTTTGTTTTCTTCCGCTAACGGAGCTCATAAGATTTTCTGTTGAGTTTTGTGTTGTGAAGTTTCAAGTTTTGGGTAAAGATTTGATGGATTATGGAACAAGGAGTGGCAAGAGCCTAAGCTTGGGGATTCCCATGGCACCCCAAGGTAATCTAAGGACACCAAAAATCCAAAGCTTGGGGATGCCCCGGAAGGCATCCCCTCTTTCGTCTTCGTCCATCGGTAACTTTACTTGGAGCTATATTTTTATTCACCACATGATATGTGTTTTGATTGGAGAGTCTTGTATGATTTGAGTCTTTGCTTTTTAGTTTACCACAATCATCCTTGCTGTACACACCTTTTGAGAGAGACATACATGATCCGGAATTAATTAGAATACTCTATGTGCTTCACTTACATCTTTTGAGCTATATAGTTTTTGCTCTAGTGCTTCACTTATATCTTTTAGAGCATGTTGGATTTGTTTTATAGAAACTTTTGTTCTCTCATGCTTCACTTATATTATTTTGAGAGTCCTACAAAACAGCATGATAATTTGCTTCAATCATAAAATTAGTCCTAAAGTGATAGGCATCCAAGATTAGTAAAAACAATTCTTATGAGTGTGTTGAATACTATGAGAAGTTTGATGCTTGATAATTGTTTTGAGATATGAAGATGATGATATTAGAGTCATGCTAGCTGAGTGGTTATGAATTTGAGAAATACTTGTGTTAAAGTTTGTGATTCCCGTAGCATGCACGTATGGTGAACCGTTATGTGATGAAGTCGGAGCATGATTTATTTATTGATTGTCTTCCTTATGAGTGGCGGTCGGGGACGAGCGATGGTCTTTTCCTACCAATCTATCCCCCTAGGGGCATGCATAGTAGTACTTCGCTTCGAGGGCTAATAAACTTTTGCATCACCCTTTCCTCTTCAAGGGAAAACCAACGCAGTGCTCAAGAGGTAGCATGGTGGAGCCAACTTCCGCAAGAGTCAGATGCGACAGTTGAAGGCTGCCAGAGAGCATGAGTCTGGGGTGACCGAGCCTAGGGGGCCTGAGGACACCGACAGTGCTGCCACGGCCTACTCCAACCCTTGCCTTGCCTACATTCCTGAGGATGAAGATGATGACGTCGCCAGTGCCCCTCCTCACGTTTAGGGTGTTTCGGTAGCATCGCCGTTTCCCTTTTTGGTGTCTCAATGCCAAAGGGGGAGAAGTGTTCTATTAGGATTCGCCTTGTGCTTGGAGAGATTGCAAGCCCTTGCCTTTTCTTTGATCTTCTACAGGTTTGCAATGCTTTTATGTGTCTTTTTTGTTCTGTGGTTGTGAGTACTTTGGTTTGAGATCTTTAGCTCCCGTGTCATTTATTTTTCTTTGATCTCAAACTAGTTTGTGCAACTTATTCCTCTCGGTTACATTTATTAGGTTGCACTTGGTTATTGATGTAGGGGGGGCCGCTTGATGATGTGATATGGATTCATAGCATATTTTAAAATATGCACACATCAAGGGGGAGCCTTCTACATCAACAGTGTTGCATGGCATTGAGTTATATGTCCTTCTTAATAGTTGTCATGTGTGAATCATATTGTCATCAATTCACCAGAAAGGGGGAGATTGAAAGTGCAATTGTCACTCAATTACATTTTGATGATTGATCACAATATGATTTGCGAGGACTAATGTCGTTTGTCAAGTTTATTTCAGGACATTATCGCCTCTTGTACGTCGACGGACGTCGGTAACCCTATAAAGGCCAAAGAGAGAAAAGACGGTGTTCGTTGTCGGCTCGAGAAGTTTTTCGATTTCTTTTTGAGTCATAGGAACATCCGTACTATCAAGGGGGTTGCTATTATCTCAGGGTTGGGGAACTCAAACTTCTCTCTTCCTTCTATTTTATTCGCTTCGGGCTTTATCGGGAGTTTCTTCTTTTGCTGAGGCCTCCTCCCTCTCGTCTCCACCACCTCTTGCTCCTCTTTGATCGGTGCGGGTGCCCAGGGTCTAGTGCCCCGGGTGCCCGGGTCCTTCGCCGCCTCCACCTCGCCCCTCCTTGTTTGGTGCGGGTGCCGGGGGTCTGGGGCCCCCGGGTGACCGGCCCCTTGCCCGCCACCTCCTCCCGGTCTCTGCCCGGTGCGGGTGCCCGGGGTTTGGGACCCCCGGGTGCCCGGCCCCCTGCCCGCCTCCTCCTCACCGCCCCTGCATGGTGCGGGTGCCGGGGTTTGGGACCCCCGGGTGCCCGGCCCCTCCCTCGCGCCCTTCGCCTCCTCTCTGGATGCTCCGGGTGCCCGGGGCTTGCAGCCCCCGGGTGCCCGGTCCCTGTCTTTGCGCATTCCCTGTCCACTCTGGGTGCCTGGGGCCTTGACCCCCCGGGTGCCCGGACTACTCTACTTTCCTCTGTTTTGTCCGGGTGCCCGGGCCCCTTTAGGCTGGGTACCCGGGGCGGCGGCTGCTCAACGGGCAAATATCCCGTGGGAGTATTTATACCCCCTTCTTCTTCCTCCCAACCCTAACCTTTGCCCAAGCTTTGCTCCTCCATTCCCAAATCACCAAAAGCTTGAGATCTCCCTCCTCAACCACCCAAACTTCACAATACTTTGAGGATAGAAGGAGGTTCCCCCGATCTACACTTCCACCAAACCGATTTGCGTTCCCCGACTTCTACATCATCATCAACTTGTTACTCTTGGGTGTTTGACACCCTAGATGGAAGAGGTATCCTCAGAGCCACAATCCATTGTGGTGAAGCTTCGTGGTATCATTGGGAGCCTCCAATTAAGTTGTGGAGATAGCCCCAACCTTGTTTATAAAGGTTCGGTTGCTGAGGGAGTCCTGAATTAAGGGGTCCTCGGGTGTCCGGTCTGTGTGACGTGGGCCGGACTAACGGGCCGTGAAGATACAAGACAGAAGACTTCTCCCGTGTCCGGATGGGACTCTCCTTTGCGTTGAAGGCAAGCTTGGCGTTCGGATATGAATATTCCTTCCTCTGTAAACCGACTATGTACAACCCTAGGTCCCTCCGGTGTCTATATAAACCTGAGGGTTTAGTCCGTAGAGGCTCTCATGATCATAATCATAACCGTACAGGCTAGACATCTAGGGTTTAGCCATTACGATCTCGAGGTAGATCAACTCTTGTAACCCCATATTCATCCAAGATAATCAAGCAGGAAGTAGGGTATTACCTCCATCAAGAGGGCCCGAACCTGGGTAAACACCATGTCCCCGTCTCCTGTTACCTTCGATCCTAAGACGCACAGTTCGGGACCCCCCTACCCGAGATCTGCCGGTTTTGACACCGACATTGGTGATTTCATTGAGAGTTCCTCTGTGGCATCGAAGACAGGATTGATGGCTCGCCTTGTTATCAAGGACAGTATCACTTCCGGAGGAGCCCTGGCCTCGGGCCGAACCCTTCGGCTGGGCAGCTTTACCATGGCCACCCGTTCAGCCGTTAAGCCGATGTAGCGATCAGACCTCAAACAGTCTGATCTACCTTGCACCAGTGTCATCCCTGGATCAGTAATGCTGACACGCACAGTACTTGGAGGATTTATAACAGATTAGCAATCACACACTTATTACATCGAGTATCTCAAAAGAGAAATAAGTATGACAAATATGGCTTAAGGCCATCTAAAACGATAACAGCGGAAGGCTTGGAAGATAAGTGAGTCCATCAACTCCAACGGCATCACTGAGTATAAGACCACGACCTAAGGCACCTTACTCGTCGTCTGAAAAGTCTGCAACATGAAACGTTGCAGCCCGAGAACGGGTCAGCACATGAAATATGCTGGCAAAATAACACATAGAGAGTAATGAACAGAATAAAGCTATACTACATGCATATTTGGCTGGTGTTAAGCTCTATGGTTACAGTTTTGCGAAAAAGCCAATTTTTTCCTACTGCAAAGGAATAAATTTTATTTAACTATCATGGTGGTTGTTAAACATTGAGAATGGTTGACAGCATCTCAATCCCAATTAAGTATCATCCTTAACCCAACAAAATTAATTTGAGTAACATGATGAGATTCACATGATAATCCAAGTACTAGATACTCAAGATGTCCATAACCGAGGACACGGCTAATCATGATTAGTTTATACACTCTGCAGAGGTTTGTGCACTTTTCCCCACAAGACTCGATCTCCTCCGTTGGATTACTCGCACTACATGGTGTTTGAGTGACGGATGACCGAGACATAGTCTTTCAGAAGTGTTTGCACCTTACGATCGGGTAGACCGTTACACCTACTTTCCCCTACATTTGCTAGTCTACCACTGTAAGAGTTCACACAACTTATTCAACTATGCTAGAGCCCATAATAGCTTGTGGCTGCACACGGAAGTTTCTAGCATGAATAATCTCATGATCCCTTTGAGCCTGGGTGGCGGTCAAAAAGAAAACAGGCAATCACTGGAATACCCAGGTGCCTCAATCCACCCAGATGTGTGTTTAAGTTGCCACCTTAAGTAAACCATTAAATTAACAATCTCACATCTGTCATGGATACACTCACCCAATCCACGTCTACTAGCATAGCATAGCAATATGAGCAAACGCAGAAGTAACTCCCAAAGGTTTGATAACAAAACAGGTAATAGGTACTACCTCATCTACTTCCCAATACCCACAATTTAATTAGATCCTAATCATGCAATGTTTGAGGATTGGTCTAATGCAATAAAACTGGGTAGTAAAGAGGTATGATCAAAGTGTTACTTGCCTGGCTGATGATCCGTGAAACCTAGAGATTCGAAGTAGCAAGCGGCGCACTCCGGGTACTCTATCGCAAACAAACAAGCATACAGTAAGCACTCAACTAATGCACTGGTAAAACTCAAATAAAAGATCTAACCAGAAAGTTCAACTTAAGAACTCCGGTTTGCAAAAAGAATCAAATCAAACGAAGCAACGAAAGTCAAACGGCGAAAGAAACAAGCTTCGTTTTCTAATCTGGATCTAAGTCAAATTTTATAGTAGCAAAAACTTGTTTGAGTTAGTTAAACGGAAAGAGAATTTCGAGACGAAACACTAGGCGCTTGAATCGCCTGATTCCGATAAACGAGCGAAAAGATATACTAGAACGAAAATCGGATCAGAAATCGCGATTTGGAATAATCGCGAAAAATCCGAGAAAAAGAAAAACTGACGAACAATTTATCGAACGAACGTTCGTTAACTGTAACTAAACGATGAACACGTTCATTAAAACGAACGAACGAGCGAACGCTCGCTAATTAACTAAACCGAGAAAAAAGAAAAAACTAAACCAATCAAAAATAAAATAAAAACAACCGTAGTTTTTTAAAAAAAACCGGGCGGTTTTCCAGAGAAAACCGCCGGCGGCGGCGACAACTCTGGCGGCTACCTCGGCGAGGGGCGGCGGCTCCGGCGGGGTCGGCGGGCGGCGGGGTCGGGCGGCGGGACGGGTGGCGGTGGCAACGGCGTCGGGCGGCGGGGTGACGGCGGGCGACGGGCGACGGGGCGGCGGCGGATCCGGCGGGCGGCGGGGTCGGGCTAGGGTTAGGGTTCGGGGGCGGCGGCGGCGGATCCAGCGGGCGGCGGGGTCGGGCTAGGGTTAGGGTTCGGGGGCGGCGGCGGCTTGGGCCAACGGCGGGGTCGGGCCGCGACTTATAAAGGACCCGGCCAGGCGGAGTCCTGGCCGAACACGGCCCATAGTCGGTTTCGTTTTTTTTAATAAATACGTGCAGAAAAACAAACAAAAGAAATACTAAACGAACTCCAAAAATCTCGAAATAAATTTTCCCCGACTTCTAAAATCAAGCCGGACAAGATGAACATTTATTTGGGGCCTAAATGCAATTTTGAAAAACGCGCATTTTTTCCTATCCAAATATAATAACGAAAAACTCCAAAATAAAATCTTATTTGAATTTTTTATTAAATCCTCATTATTCCTTTATTTTGGGAAATTCATTTTATTCCCTCTCTCATATTTTTATAATTGGAATAATTGAAGATAAAATAAATAAAATCAAATGATCCTATTTTCAAAATTTGAGAAAACCCAAATTTGAAAATAACGAAATCCCCAACTCTCTCCTGTGGGTCCTTGAGTTGCGTAGAATTTCTAGGATCTAGCCAAAGTGCAATAAAATATGATATGCAATGATGATCTAATGTATAACATTCCAAATTGAAAATTTGGGATGTTACAAACCTACCCCCCTTAAGAGGAATCTCGCCCTCGAGATTCGGGTTGGCTAGAAAATAGGTGAGAGTGGTCCTTCCGTAGATCTTCCTCTCGCCCCCAGGTGGCTTCATCTTCGGTGTGGTGGCTCCATTGAACTTTGCAAAACTTGATAACCTTAATGCGGGTGACTCGGCTGGCATACTCAAGAATCTTGACTGGTTTCTCCTCATAAGTTAAATCACTATCCAACTGAATCGCCTCCAGTGGCACTGTATCTCTCAGCGATATCTCAGCCATCTCTGCGTGGCACTTCTTCAACTGGGAAACGTGGAACACATCGTGAACTCCCGACAATCCTTCGGGCAATTCCAACTTGTAAGCAACTTCTCCCATACGCTCCAAAACTTTGTATGGTCCTACAAAACATGGCGCTAACTTTCCCTTAACTCCAAAGTGCTTTACTCCTCGAAGTGGTGATACTCGAAGATAAACTCTGTCTCTGACTTCATAAACTGTTTCCTTACGTTTTGAATCCGCATAGCTCTTCTGCCTGGATTGGGCTACCTTGAGTCTATCGCGAATCAACTTCACCTTCCGTTCCGATTCTTTAATCAGGTCTGGTCCAAACAACTGGCGGTCTCCAACTTCGTCCCATAACAATGGTGTTCTACACCTCCTTCCGTACAAAGCTTCGAAAGGGGCCATCTTCAAACTGGATTGGTAACTGTTGTTGTAAGAAAACTCTGCATACGGCAAATTGTCGTCCCAACTAGATCCATAATCTAGCGCACAAGCTCGCAGCATGTCCTCCAAAATCTGATTGACTCTCTCGGTCTGTCCGTCTGTCTGTGGGTGAAAGGCTGTACTGAACTCTAGCCTGGTACCCAAAGTTTCATGTAACTAATTCCAAAACTTTGAAGTAAACTGGGTTCCTCTATCTGATACAATGCTCCTCGGAACTCCATGCAGACATACGATCCTAGTCATGTATATCTTTGCCAACTTAGCACTGGTGTAAGTGGTCTTCACTGGGATGAAATGAGCTACCTTCGTCAAACGATCGACTACAACCCATATCGAGTCATAGCCTGAACGAGTCCTGGGCAATCTCGTGATAAAATCCATGCCTGGTTTATCCCACTTCCATTCGGGTATCGGCAATGGCTGTAGCAATCCTGCTGGCTTCTGATGCTCTGCCTTCACTCTCTGACATACATCACAAACTGCTACATACTCCGCAATATCCTTCTTCATTCCGGTCCACCAGAAAGTATCCTTCAAATCCAAATACATCTTGGTATTTCCTGGGTGAATCGAATACGGCGAATCATGGGCCTCTTGCAAGATCAACTTCCTGATCTCC
This sequence comes from Triticum aestivum, assembly GCF_018294505.1. Taxonomy (NCBI): domain Eukaryota; kingdom Viridiplantae; phylum Streptophyta; class Magnoliopsida; order Poales; family Poaceae; genus Triticum; species Triticum aestivum. The sequence goes on along the minus strand of NC_057802.1, from coordinate 177,974,520 downwards.
GGATCATTGGGCACATAAACGCGGTCCTCAAACCATAAGGTATCGTGCTCATCCTCACGAAAATCCCTTGGCTTTTCCTTTACTCATCCTTTTCTTTATCTCATCAATCTCCTTGTCTGTCTTCTGAGCTTCCCTGATCTTTTCCATCAAGGTAGACTGAATCTCCAATGTTGCTACATAGCCTCTCGGAACTATTTCCAAACGTAGTTCACGAAGATCCTCGGCTAACTTCTTGGGTAATTCTCCGATCATGAGTGTGTTGACATGACTTTTGCGGCTCAACGCATCGGCTACTGTGTTAGCCTTTCCGGGGTGATAATGCAATCTCATATCATAATCTTTTATGAGTTCCAACCATCTCCTCTGCCTGAGATTCAACTCCTTTTGCGTGAAAATGTACTTCAAACTCTTATGATCCGTGTACACCTCACAGTGATTTCCGATGAGAAAATGTCTCCATGTCTTCAACGCATGCACTACGGCTGCTAACTCCAAATCATGCGTGGCATAATTCTTCTCATGGGATTTAAGTTGTCGTGAAGCATATGAAACAACTCTTCCCTCCTGCATTAGCACTGCTCCAAGTCCTCGACGTGAAGCGTCGCAATATACTTCATAATCCTTGCGTTGATCTGGCAGAATCAACACTGGTGATGTAACCAAACGTTTCTTCAACTCTTGGAAACTAGCTTCACATTCCTCAGTCCAATTGAACTTGGTGTCCTTCTTCAACAGTTCTGTCATGGGCTTAGCAATCCTCGAGAAATTCTCAATGAACCTCCGGTAGTATCCTGCAAGTCCAAGAAAACTCCGGATCTCTCCAACTGATGTGGGTGATTCCCAATTTATCACAGTGACAACCTTGGTGGGGTCTACTGCTATTCCTTCTCCGGATATAACGTGTCCGAGGAATCCAACTTCCTTCAACCAAAACTCACATTTGCTGAACTTGGCGTATAACCAATGTTCTCTGAGCTTCTCAAGTACCAAACGCAAATGCTCCTTATGTTCCTCTTCATTCTTTGAGTAAACCAAAATATCATCAATGAATACTACGACGAACTTATCCAAAAACTCCATAAACACTTTGTTCATCAGGTTCATGAAATAGGCAGGTGCGTTAGTCAGACCAAATGACATAACGGTATACTCATACAGCCCATACCTGGTGGTAAAAGCCGTCTTAGGTATATCCTGCTCTCGAATCTTCAACTGATGGTATCCTGATCGTAGATCGATCTTGGAAAATACCTTAGCTCCTTGTAATCGGTCAAACAGATCATTGATCATCGGCAGTGGGTACTTATTTTTGATGGTCACTTCATTCAATCCTCGATAATCAACAACCATCCTTAACGACCCATCCTTCTTCTCCACTAGAAGCACTGGCGATCCCCAAGGTGAAGAACTTGGGCGAATATAGCCTTTATCCAGTAACTCCTTAATCTGCTTCTTAATTTCCTATAAATCCTTTGCGGGCATCCTGTACGGTCTCTTTGATATTGGCCCTGTGCCTGGCAAAATCTCAATCAAAAACTCAATGTCTCTATCCGGTGGCATGCCTGGCAACTCCTCTGGAAATACATCCGGGTAATCCTTCACCACTGGTACTTCCTCCTGTACAACTCCTGATAAGAAATTTACTTGAGTCCTCTTCGGCACATGCCGGGATACATACTTAATCCTTCTTCCTTCTGGGGTGGTAAGCGAAATTGTTTTACTGGCGCAATCGATGTTTCCTCCGTACATCGATAGCCAATCCATACCCAAAATTACGTCCAAACCTTGTGATTCCAAGATTATCAAGTCTGAGGGGAAAACATGCCTACCTATGGACAATGGCATCTGAAAACATCCTTGGCTTGCCATATACTCGACTCCTGGTGAACTTACTAACATAGGTGTTCTAAGAACTTTGGTGGGTAGTTTATACTTATCCACAATCCCCTTGATATGTATGAATGCGATGCACCAGTATCAAAAAGAACGAGTGCAGTAAATGACTTAACCAAAAACTTACCTATTACTGCATCAGGTTGTGCTTCAACCTCCTCCACGTAAACGTGGTTCACATGTACTTTATTGAAAGGGTTAGGCTTCTTCCCAGAGCTTCCATTGCCATTTCCATTTTTAGCTTCGGGACATTCATTAGCATAATGTCCAGTCTTCTGGCACTTGTTGTTGGGGAACGTAGCAGAAATTCAAAATTTTCCTACGTGTCACCAAGATCAATCTAGGAGATGCTAGCAACGAGAGGGGAGGAGTGCATCTACATACCCTTGTAGATCACGAGCGGAAGCGTTCAAGAGAATGGGGTTGATGGAGTCGTACTCGTCGTGATCCAAATCACCGATGATCCTAGCGCCGAACGGACGGCACCTCTGCGTTCAACACACGTACGGAGCGGGGACATCTCCTCCTTCTTGATCCAGCAAGGGGGGAGAAGTTGATGGAGATCCAGCAGCACGACGGCGTGGTGGTGGAAGTAGCGGGATCCCGGCAGGGCTTCGCCAAGCGCAAGCGGGGAGGAAGAGATGTCACGGGAGGGAGGGAGGCGCCAGGGCTTGGGGTGCTGCTCCCATGCGCCTCCCCACTATATATAGGGGTGGAGGGGGCTGGTTTCTTGCCCTCCAAGTCCATTGGGGCGTTGGCAAAGGTGGGGGAAATAAATCCCATCATTTCCCTTCCCCACCGATTGTTATCCCCCTTTTTTAGGGATCTTGATCTTATCCCTTCGGGATATGATCTTATTCCTTCTAAGGTGGGATCTTGGTGCGCCTTGACCAGGGGTGTGGGGCCTTGCCCCCACTACCCACGTTCATGTGGGTCCCCCCATGCAGGTGGGCCCCACTTCGGAACCTTCTAGAACCTTCCCGGTACAATACCGAAAAATCCCGAACATTTTCCGGTGGCCAAAATAGGACTTCCCATATATAAATCTTTACCTCCGGACCATTCCGGAACTACTCGTGACGTCCGGGATCTCATCCGGGACTCCGAACGACTTTCGGATTTCCGCATACTAATATCTCTACAACCCTAGCGTCACCGAACCTTAAGTGTGTAGACCCTACGGGTTCGGGAGACATGCAGACATGAGCGAGACGACTCTCCGGTCAATAACCAACAACGGGATCTGGATACCCATGTTGGCTCCCACATGTTCCACGATGATCTCATCGGATGAACCACGATGTCGAGGATTCAATCAATCCCGTATACAATTCCCTTTGTCAATCGGTACGTTACTTGCCCGAGATTCGATCGTCGGTATCCCAATACCTTGTTCAATCTCGTTACCGGCAAGTCACTTTACTTGTACCGTAATGCATGATCCCGTGACCAAACACTTGGTAACATTGAGCTCATTATGATGATGCATTACCGAGTGGGCCCAGAGATACCTCTCCATCATACGGAGTGACAAATCCCAGTCTCGATTCGTGCCAACCCAACAGACACTTTCGGAGATACCTGTAGTGCACCTTTATAGCCACCCAGTTACGTTGTGACGTTTGGTACACCCAAAGCATTCCTACGGTATCCGGGAGTTGCACAATCTCATGGTCTAAGGAAATGATACTTGACATTAGAAAAGCTCTAGCAAACGAACTACACGATCTTGTGCTATGCTTAGGATTGGGTCTTGTCCATCACATCATTCTCCTAATGATGTGATCCCGTTATCAATGACATCCAATGTCCATGGTCAGGAAACCATAACCATCTATTGATCAATGAGCTAGTCAACTAGAGGCTTACTAGGGACATGTTGTGGTCTATGTATTACGGTTTCCAGTTAATACAATTATAGCATGAACAACAGACAATTATCATGAACAAGGAAATACAATAATAACCATTTTATTATTGCCTCTAGGGCATATTTCCAACAGTCTCCCACTTGCACTAGAGTCAATAATCTAGTTCACATCACCATGTGATTAACACTCAAAGTTCACTAGAGTCAATAATCTAGTCCACATCACCATGTAATTAACACTCAATGAGTTCTAGGGTTTGATCATGTTATGCTTACGAGAGAGGTTTTAGTCAACGGGTCTGCAACATTCAGATCCGTGTGTGCTTTACAAATCTCTATGTCATCTTGTAGATGTAGCTACCACGCACTACTTGGAGCTATTCCAAATAACTGCTCTACTATACGAATCCGGTTTACTACTCAGAGTCATCCGGATTAGTGTCAAAGTTTGCATCGACGTAACCCTTTACGACGAACTGTTTCACCACCTCCATAATCGAGAAAATTCCTTAGTCCACTAGATACTAAGGATAAGTTCAACCGCTGTCATGTGATCCATTCCCGGATCACTATTGTACCCCTTGACTAACTCATGGCAAGGCACACTTCAGGTGCGGTACACAGCATAGCATACTGTAGAGCCTACGTCTAAAGCATAGGGGACGACCTTCGTCCTTTCTCTCTCTTCTGCCGTGGTTAGGTCTTGAGTCTTACTCAATACTCACACCTTGTAACACAGCCAAGAACTCCTTCTTTGCTGATCTATTTTGAACTCCTTCAAAATCTTGTCACGGTATGTTAACATTTGAAAGTACTATTAAGCGTTTTTGATCTATCCTTATAGATCTTGATGCTCAATGTTCAAGTAGCTTAATCCAGGTTTTCCATTAAAAAACACTTTTCAAATAACCCTGGATGCTTTCCAGAAATTCTACATCATTTCTGATCAACAATATGTTAACAACATATACTCATCAAAAATTCTATAGTGCTCCCACTCACTTCTTTAGAAATACAAGTTTCTCATGAACCTTGTATAAACCCAAAATCTTTGATCATCTCATCAAAGCGTTCATTCCAACTCCGAGATGCTTACTCCAATCCTTAGAAGGATTGCTGGAGCTTTGCATACTTGTTAGCATCTTTCAGGATTGACAAAACCTTCTGGTTGTATCACATACAACCTTTCCTCAAGAAAATCGTCGAGGAAACAATGTTTTGACATCCTATCTGCAAGATTTCATAAATAATGCAGTAACTGCTAATATAATTCTAACAGACTCTTAGCATCGCTACGAGTGAGAAAGTCTCATCGCAGTCAACTCCTTGAACTTGCCGGAAAACATCTTAACGACAAGTCAAGCTTTCTTAATGGTGACACTTACCATCATTGTCTGTCTTCCCTTTAAAATCCATCTGTACCCAACAGCCTTATGACTATCAAGTAGTTCTTTCAAAGTCTATACTTTGTTTTCATACATGGATCCTCTCGGATTTTATGGCCTCAAGCCATTCGTCGGAATCCGGGCCCACCATCGCTTCTCCATAGCTCGTAGGTTCATTGTTGTCTAGCAACATGACTTCCAAGACAGGATTATGTACCACTCTGAAGTAGTATGCATCCTTGTCGTCCTATGAGGTTTGGTAGTGACTTGATCTGAAATTTCATGATCACTATCATAAGCTTCCACTTCAATTGGTGTAGGTGCCACAGGAACAAATTCCTGTGCCCTGCTACACATTAGTTGAAGTGACGGTTCAATGACCTCATCAAGTCTCCACCATCCTCCCACTCAATTCTTTTGAGAGAAACTTTTCCTCGAGAAAGGACCCGTTTCTAGAAACAATCACTTTTGCTTCCAGATCTGAAATAGGAGGTATACCCAACTGTTTTGGGTATTCTATGAAGATGCATTTATCCGCTTTGGGTTCGAGCTTATCAGCCTGAAACTTTTTCACATAAGCGTCGCAGCCCCAAACTTTTAAGAGACAACAGCTTAGGTTTCTCTAAACCATAGTTCATACGGTGTCGTCTCAACGGAATTGCGTGGTGCCCTATTTAAAGTGAATGCGGTTGTCTCTAATGCCTAACCCATAAATGATAGTTTTAATTCGATAAGAGACATCATGGTATGCACCATATCCAATAGGGTGCAGTTATGATGTTCGGACACACCATCACAATATGGTGTTCCAGGCGGTATTAGTCGTGAAACAATTTCCACAATTTCTTAATTGTGTGCCAAACTCGTAACTCAGATATTCATCTCTATGATCATATCACAGACATTTTATCCTCTTGTCACGACGATCTTCAACTGCACTCTGAAATTACTTGAACCTTTCAATAATTCAGACTTGTGTTTCATCAAGTAAATATTCTCAGCATCTACTCAAATCATCTGTGAAGTAAGAACATAACGATATCCACTGCGTGCCTCAGCACTCATTAGACTGCACACATCAAATGTATTACTTCCAACAAGTTGTTCTCTTGTTCCATCTTACTGAAAACGAGGCCTTTCAGTCATCTTGCCCATGTGGTATGATTTGCATGTCTCAAGTGATTCAAAATCAAGTGAGTCCAAATGATCCATCTGTATGGACTTTCTTCATGCATATATACTAATAGACATGGTTCGCATGTCTCAATCTTTTCAAAAACGAGTGAGTCCAAAGATCCATCAACATGGAGCCTCTTCATGCGTTTTATACCAATATGACTCAAGTGGCAGTGCCACAAGTATGTGGTACTATCATTACTATCTTATATCTTTTGGCATGAACATGTGTATCACTACGATCGAGATTCAATAAACCATTCATTTTAGGTGCAATACCATTGAAGGTATTATTCAAATAGATAGAGTAACCATTATTCTCCTTTAATGAATAACCGTATTGCGATAAACATAATCCAATCATGTCTATGCTCAACGCAAACACCCAATAACAATTATTCAGGTTTAACCCCAATCTCGATGGTAGAGGGAGCATGCGATGCTTGATCACATCAACCTTGGAAACACTTCCAACACATATCGTCATCTCACCTTTAGCTAGTCTCCGTTTATTCCGCAGCTTTTATTTCGAGTTACTAACACTTAGCAACCGAACCGGTATCTAATACCCTGGTGCTACTAGGAGTACTAGTAAAGTACACATTAATATAATGTATATCCAATATACTTCTGTCGACCTTGCCAGCCTTCTCATCTACGAAGTATCTAGGGTAGTTCTGCTTCAGTGACCGTTCCCCTCATTTCAGAAGCACTTAGTCTCGGGTTTGGGTTCAACCTTGGGTTTCTTCACTAGAGCAGCAACTGATTTGCCGTTTCATGAAGTATCCCTTCTTGCCCTTGCCCTTCTAGAAACTAGTGGTTTTACTAACCATCAACAATTGATGCTCCTACTTGATTTCTACTTTCGCGGTGTCAAACATCGCGAGTTGCTCAAGGATCATCATGTCTATCCCTGATATGTTATAGTTCATCGTGAAGCTCTAATAGCTTGGTGGCAGTGACTATGGAGAACCATCACTATCTCATTTGGAAGATTAACTCCCACTCGATTCAAGTGATTGTAGTACTCAGACAATCTGAGCACATGCTCAACGATTGAGCTTTTCTCCCTTAGTTTGCAGGCTTAAGAAACTTGTCAGAGGTCTCATACCTCTTGACGTGGCACTAGTCTGAAATCCCAATTTCAGTCTTTGGAACATCTCATATGTTCTGCGACGTTTCAAAACCGTCTTTGGTGCCACAATTTTAAACCGTTCAACATTACGCACTGAACTATCACGTAGTCATCAAAACGTGTATGTCAGATGTTCGCAACATCCACAAACGACGCTCGAGGTTCAGCACACCGAGCGGTGCATTAAGGACATAAGCCTTCTATGCAGCAATGAGGGCAATCCTCAGTTTACGGACCCAGTCCGCATAATTGCTACTATCAACTTTCAACTAAATTTTCTCTAGGAACATATCTTAGTAGAACTAAAGCGTAAGCTACGACATTATTTGCAAAGACCTTTTGACTATGTTCATGATAATTAAGTTCATCTGATTATTTAATGAACTCCCACTTAGATAGACATCCCTCTAGTCATCTAAGTGATACATGATCCAAATCGACTAGGCCGTGTCCGATCATCACGTGAGACGGACTAGTCATCATCGGTGAACATCTCCATGTTGATCGTATCTACTATACGACTCATGTTCGACCTTTCGGTCTCTTGTGTTCCGAGGCCATGTGTGTACATGCTAGGCTCGTCAAGTCAACCTAAGTGTTTTGCTTGTGTTCCGAGGCCATGTCTGTACATGCTAGGCTCGTCAACACCCGTTGTATGCGAACGTTAGAATCTATCACACCCGATCATCACGTGGTGCTTCGAAACAACGAACCTTCGCAACGGTGCACAGTTAGGGGGAACACATCTCTTGAAATTTTAGTGAGGGATCATCTTATTTATGCTACCGTCGTTCTAAGCAAATAAGATGTAAACATGACAAACATCACATGCAAATCATAAAGTGACATGATATGGCCAATATCATCTTGCGCCTTTGATCTCCATCTTCGAGGCGCGGCATGATCACCTTCGTCACCAGCATGACACCATGATCTCCATCATCGTGTCTTCATGAAGTTGTCTCGCCAACTATTACTTCTACTACTATGGCTAACGGTTAGCAATAAAGTAAAGTAATTACATGGCGTTTTCATTGACACGCAGGTCATACAATAAATTAAGACAACTCCTATGGCTCCTGCCGGTTGTCATACTCATCGACATGCAAGTCGTGATTCCTATTACAAGAACATGACCAATCTCATACATCACATATATAATTCATCACATCCTTTTGGCCATATCACATCACATAGCATACCCTGCAAAAACAAGTTAGACGTCTTCTAATTGTTGTTGCATGTTTTACGTGGCTGCTATGGGTTTCTAGCAAGAACGTTTCTTACCTACGCAAAAGCCACAACGATGATATGCCAATTGCTATTTACCCTTCATAAGGACCCTTTTCATCGAATCTGATCCAACTAAAGTGGGAGAGACAGACACCCGCTAGCCACCTTATGCATCAAGTGCATGTTAGTCGGTGGAACCTGTCTCACGTAAGAGTACGTGTAAGGTCGGTCCGGGCCGCTTCATCCCACAATGCCGCCGAATCAAGATAAGACTAGTAATGGCAAGCAAACTGAACAAATCATCGCCCACAAATACTTTGTGTTCTACTCGTGCATAGAATCTACGCATAGACCTAGCTCATGATGCCACTGTTGGGGAACGTAGCAGAAATTCAAAATTTTCTACGCATCACCAAGATCAATCTATGGATTAACTAGCAAAGAGAGAGAGGGGAGTGCATCTTCATACCCTTGAAGATCGCGATGCGGAAGCGTTGCAAGAACGCGGTTGGTGGAGTCGTACACGAAGCGATTCAGATCGCGGCCGAATCCGATCTAAGCACCGAACAACGGTGCCTCCGCGATCAACACATATGCAGCCCGGTGATGTCTCCCATGCCTTGATCCAGCAAGGAGAGAGGGAGAGGTTTGGGAAGACTCCGTCTAGCAGCAGCACAACGGCATGGTGGTGATGGAGGAGCGTGGCACTCCAGCAGGGCTTCGCCAAGCACTGCGAGAGACGAGGAGGGAGAGGGGTAGGGCTGCGCCAAGAGAGAGGGAGACTCGTGTCTTCTGCAGCCCCAAAAACCCCACTATATATAGGGGAAGGGGAGGGGCTGCGCCCCCATCTAGGGTTCTCCCTAGGGGTGGCGGCCAGCCCTAGATTGGATGGAGGGGGCGGCCAAGAGGGGGAGAGAGGGGGGCGCACCCTAGGTGGGCCTTAGGCCCATCTGAGCCTAGGGTTTTCCCCCTTCCCCCTTTCCATGCGCCTTGGGCCTCTTGTGGGAGGCGCACCAGCCCACCTAGGGGCTGGTCCCTTCCCACACTTGGCCCACGCAGGCCTCGGGGTTGGTGGCCCCTCCCGGTGGACCCCCGGAACCCTCCGGTGGTCCCGGTACATTACCGGTGACGCCCAAAACTCTTCCGGTGGCCAAAACCTCACTTCCTATATATTATTCTTTACCTCCGGACCATTTCGGAACTCCTCGTGACGTCCGGGATCTCATCCGGGACTCCGAACAACATTCGGTAACCACATATATCTATTCCCTATAACCCTAGCGTCATCGAACCTTAAGTGTGTAGACCCTACGGGTTCGGGAACCATGCAGACATGACCGAGACGTTCTCCGGCCAATAACCAACAGCGGGATCTGGATACCCATGTTGGCTCCCACATGTTCCACGATGATCTCATCGGATGAACCACGATGTCGGGGATTCAATCAATCCCGTATACAATTCCCTTTGCCTATCGGTATGTTACTTGCCCGAGATTCGATCGTCGGTATCCCTATACCTTGTTCAATCTCGTTACTGGCAAGTCTCTTTACTCATTCCGTAATGCATGATCCCATGGCTAACTCCTTAGTCACATTGAGCTCATTATGATGATGCATTACCGAGTGGGCCCAGAGATACCTCTCCGTCATACGGAGTGACAAATCCCAGTCTCGATTCGTGCCAACCCAACAGACACTTTCGGAGATACCTGTAGTGCACCTTTATAGCCACCCAGTTACGTTGTGGCGTTTGGTACACCCAAAGCATTCCTACGGTATCCGGGAGTTGCACAATCTCATGGTCTAAGGAAATGATACTTGACATTAGAAAAGCTCTAGCAAAATGAACTACACGATCTTGTGCTATGCTTAGGATTGGGTCTTGTCCATCACATCATTCTCCCAATGATGTGATCCCGTTATCAATGACATCCAATGTCCATGGTCAGGAAACCATAACCATCTATTGATCAACGAGCTAGTCAACTAGAGGCTTACTAGGGACATGTTGTGGTCTATGTATTCACACATGTATTACGGTTTCCAGTTAATACAATTATAGCATGAACAATAGACAATTATCATGAACAAGGAAATAAAATAATAACCATTTTATTATTGCCTCTAGGGCATATTTCCAACAGAACCACCGGCCTTCACGCCGCCTCCCTGGCGGGCAAAAAGGATGCACCCTCGCGGAGCAGCCGACCCCGTAGGCAAGAAGATTAAACCCATTACGGGACGAGGAACCGTTCTTGAGGGATGGCTCGATAAGCCATGCAAAATACACACAACACCGGATACTGAACCAACCCACAGCCTCAGAGCATGTTGGATACTCCGGCAAGTGGCTAAGAGCGGTGAGGATATCCTCACCAAAAACACCTCAGAGCAGTACTCTCCGGAAGACGACGACCTCAGTGTATTCATGGTCTTCGAGACTTTCGCTTCAAACAATCGGCGCAAGAGGGCGCTCCGTGACCTCGTCGAAGTCTGCCAAGTCGCAGCAATAAACCCCTGGAATGACACAGCCATAACTTTTAATGCCGATGACGAACCAAAATTCCGGCCAGTCCGGGCACCAGCCGCCCTGGTCCTCAATCCAATTGTGGATGGCTTTCGGCTCACTAAAGTGCTCATGGACGGCAGCAGCGGTCTGAACCTCATCTACGAGGACACGCTCAATAAAATGCAAATAGACAGGAGCTGCATCGAACAAAGTAATACGACCTTTCGAGGAATCATCCCCAGTCGGGAAGCAAGATGCACGGGAAAAATCAAACTCGACGTGGTATTCGGCACGCCGGAGAACTATTGGTCCGAAGAGATAACCTTCCAAGATGCCCGGGCCCAACGGTATTATCACTCTCGCCAGTGATCCGGACATAGCACTCCGCGCCAAAAACAAAACCGCATCCCTGGCCCTCGAGGCACTATCCGAGGCCCTTGCAGCCGAAGAATTAACCGCACTACGCTCCACGGTGGATAGGGACGATGTAATCCTTGATAAGCGGCCCAAATCCACCTCCTTCAAACCAGCTGACGAGATAGTCAAATTTCAAGTTCACCCGACGGACGCGGCAATGGCCGGACTGGAAGAAATAAAAGCTCTTTTAGCAAGCAACCCAATCCTGGCCGCGCCGAACATCGGCAAACCCATGTTATTATACATCTCTGCAAGTCACCAGGTGGTGAGTGCGGTGCTCGTCATTGAACGAGAGGAGGATGGACATAAATTCCCACTTCAGAAACCGGTATACTATGTATCCACTGTTCTCACACCATGCAAATCCCGGTACCCTCATTACCAAAAGATAGCATATGCGGTCTTCATGGCATCCCGGAAGCTACGGCACTACTTCCAATAGTGCTCGATCACGGTGGCTTCCGAAGTACCACTTAATGATATCATAAACAACCGCGACGCTACAGGCCGGATTGCCAAGTGGGCCATTGAGCTCTTGCCATTTGATATAACATACAAACCATGCCGAGCCATTAAATCCCAAGTATTGGCTGACTTTGTCGCCGAATGGACAAAGGCCGAACTCCCTAAAGAGTACGGTACATATTCCAAGTGGGTTATGCACTTCGATGGCTCTAAAATGCTGGCCGGTCTAGGAGCGGGCGTTGTATTAACGTCCCCCACATGAGACATAGTCCAGTACGTACTCCAAATATTATACACAGACTCCAATAACGCAGTCGAATACGAGGCCTTATTGCATGGTCTTCGGATGGTTGTCTCCATGGTCATACAACGCCTGGAGGTGCGCGGGGATTCTAATCTCGCAATATCCCAAATAAACGGAGACTTCAATGCCAAAGATCCGAAGATGGCGGCCTATCGTAACGCCGTACTCAAAATATCAGCTCAGTTCGAGGGTCTCGAGTTTCATCATGTGGCTCGAGAAAGTAATCAAGCGGCGGATGTCCTTGCTCGCATGGGCACCAAGCATGACCCCATCCCGCCTAACATCTTTTTCGAAAGGCTCTTCAAGCCATCCGTGGTGTGGCAGGACGAGAACGACAACACTAGTCCGGATCCGATTATACCCCCAAATTCCGAGCACAATACCGATATCATCGGGGGCTCAGCCACCGAAATAACACCATTGGCCCATCTAATAATGGCAGTAATTGCCCCATGGACTGAACCCTTCTTGGCCTACCTCAATAGGCGAGAGCTCCCTGAGGATCAGAATGAGGCTCGATGCATTGTTCGACGTTCGAAAGCCTACAAAGTTCATGAAGGAGAGCTCTACAAGAAGAGCGCTACCAGAGTCCTTCTAAGATGTATCTTCGAAGAAGAAGGACGGCAACTCCTGGCCGAAATACATGCTGGTCTCGGCGGTCACCACGCCGCAGCTCGGGCTCTTGTAAGTAAAGCCTTCCATACCGGCTTTTTCTAGCCGACGGCCCGAGCAGATGCACATGACCTTGTCCAACGTTGTGTAGGATGCCAGCTTTTCTCCAATCAAAGCCATATGCCGCATACTGCTCTACAAAAAATCCCCATTACTTGGCCTTTCGCGGTCTGGGGGCTTGATATGGTCGGACCCCTTAAAGGGGGAAGCCATCAGAAAAAATATCTGCTGGCCATAAGTGGATAGAGGCCAAACCAGTTAAAACGGCCGAAGCCGAACCAGTGATAGACTTTATATCCGGTGTCGTACACCGTTATGGCATCCCACACAACATCATCACCGATAACGGCTCCAATTTTACAGCCGATGAAGTGAAAACGTGGTGTGCTAATCTGGGCATCAAGCTCGATTATGCCTCCATCTATCACCCACAAACAAATGGTCAAGTCGAACGAGCTAATGGTCTTATCATGAGCGGCATTAAGCCCAGACTAGTGCGGTCTTTAAAAGAGTTGGACAAGCACTGGGTCGAGGAGCCCGACTCTGTGCTCTGGGGGCTGCGGACCATGCCCAATCGCACTACCGGATACACACCATTCTTCATGGTGTACGGCGCAGAGGCTATTTTGCCCTGCGACATCATTCATGACTCACCTCGAGTGCGCATGTATGAAAAGAGAGAAGCCGAGCTTGATCGGCAGGACAGTCTAGATGCCCTGGAGGAGGAGCGCGACGTTGCAAAAGCCCGTTCCGCATTCTATCAACAACAGGCTTGCAGATACCAAAGCAGAGAAGTACGGGCCAAGACTTATAATGTTGGTGAACTCGTTCTATGCTTGCCAGAAAAGAAAAAGGACAAACTCAAGCCCAAGTGGGAGGGTCCCTTCATTATAGAAGAAGTTCTCACTGGAGGTGCGCACCGCCTGCGTGATGCATCGGATAATCGTTTAAAGCCGAACCCGTGGAATGCCGCCAGACTCCAAAGATTCTACGCCTAGAGCCGGACTCACTGTTCGTTTTCCTTTCTCCTCTTTCTGTTTTTTCTCTCTTTAACTTTTTTTAGCTTTACAGCCCTTGTGCGGCTAGACCACACACTTATGAGGTACACATCCTTAAATGTACACGCCCATAATACCTGGGGGCTTCTTTTATAGAAGCTTATTATCATTTTCTGAGCATCAAGCTCGCAACATATGCGTCCTTTCCTCATATGTACCTTTTCTTCGCCATTATATGCACCTTTATGACTTAAGTTTTTGCCAAGCTGGGTTGCCTGGCTCCTGTGCTTATGCCGTACGTTCCCATTTGTTCGGCTAGTGCATAAAGGGAGCACCTCTGCGATTGTTATAACCGGGTCATCCAGACTTGTACCTCAGACTGGGTGAAGCCGAAAGCTAGCATTCTTAAGGGAATAATCGGTCAGCGGACTAAAGACGTTTTACCCTCGTTGAACTATGAATCCCCAGATGTTACGTATACTGCGATTTTTCGAATCACAGTTTGGGCATGCATACTAACGCATGTTCACCCAGGGAAAGGAACCCTTAACGGAACTATTCTCTCTGGAAGATGTTTCTTACAATCAATAAGTAATATAACATAGCTAGCCAGATACAACTTGTCTGTTCAAGCAACTATGATCCCTACGCCTGGTTTGCACGCATGCCCCGGTATTTATCACCGGTCCGGGATTCGGAAACGCTCCGCACCTTTGGGTCTGGAGGTTGAAGCGAAAAGGTCTGCCATGACAATGGTTTTACAATTCGTCTAGGGACAAAATTTGTCAATTGAAGTACATAGTCACTTGGACTCAAAAACTTCTTCCTCTATACCATCTAACAGGTTGTCTAGCTTACAATCCTGTTGTGAAAACTTGGCGGCTATGTTTACTTGGTCATACACCAAGCTCATAGGAATCTCTTGTCCATCTGACCCTTGAGGTCCGACCCGGGCCATATGATTCGGATCAAGTCCAGTGTACCGCGTTTTCACCATGGCCCAGGCCTCTCGCGTGCCTTCCCGGCAGGCTGATATCTTCCATAATTTAAAGCGGCGCCGAGCTCCCTTGAATAGCTCCACAAGCTCCTCCATACTTCCTGGAGGAGATACGGATGGCCATAAAGCCTTAGCTACACTCCGCATTGCTTTCCGCGCTCGATCGTGCACTTGGGACAGCTCTTGTAGCAGATCGCCTTGGGATCCGGACATTTCCTCTTTGGGACGGCCAGTCAGCATACCTGCAGACATAAATCTGTTAACTCATTTCTTTACCGCACTACACAAAGGTAAGTTCAAAAGCATACTGAATATGCCGCCCCGTAGCCTCCTGTTTTCTTTTACGGCGTCCACTAGCTGGGCTCGCATGTCTTTTAGCTCCTCGCCCAGTTGGGTGTTGGAATCCTGCAGCTTGTTCTTATCATCCCTGGTCCGCGTCAACACACGTTCGCCAGCGGCCAGTTGCCTTTCGGCCTGTTGTTTACCCGCCTGTGCGACCTTGAGTTCCTCTTTCAGTTGATCTAACGATCCTGCCATGAGAAATATGACAGTATTAACATTACTGGTATATGATTATATTTTTCTGGATGGAGGGGAACATTACCAGGCGGTGCCTCCTTGGTTTTCTCCAGTTCGGCGGTAACAACAGCTAGCTGGGTCCGACACTTCTCCAGCTCATGAGACAACATGTTGTTCTTCTCCATGAGTGCTTGATTATACAACGATCCTTAAATCAGTTGTTTCAAACAACTTCAAGTCTCGAGGGCTACTGGTATATGATTACCAGATTTGTACAATGCGTACTTACCCGCATATCTTTCAAATGCTGGTCGGTGGCTCTGACAAGCCCATCTCGAGCAGCTCGGATGTACGCATCAGCCGAGCAGAAGGCGTTGAATGCCTCTTTAGTAAATCTAGGGTCGCGAAGAGCGGCCCTCCGGCGCCGATGATTCATGGCGCTCTCTACTTCAGAGTTTGTGACAGATACATCATCCGAATCCTTTGAGGGAGGACAGTCCGGCGTCACTCCCGTGTCAGCCCCCGCCCTAGGGGCAGGGTCTGGAACCTGATGGGTGGAGGCACGATTGGCAGGATCCCCGGACATAGTTCGGCGAATACTCTTCCTGATAAAACACAGCGGACAATGTCACAGTTCGATGTGACGGCCAGAGGGCATATTTAATGTCATACCTCTTGGATGAAGGCTCGGCCGTGTTGTCATTCGCCTTCCTCTTCGAAGACCCGTCCGGCGCAGGAGCCACTCTCTTATGAGACGCCTCTGGTGTAGCATGGCGCACCGAGCGCTTCCCCTTTGGAGCACGAGACAGTGCCGCGGGTGAGGCATAATGAGGAAGTTCATTTGGAGGAGGTGTCTCCTGACTACTTACATATGAAACAGGAAGGAGGCCAGGATAATCGGCCACGATGGCCACTTCTGTGCCATCATAGCTCACCTGGTAGAAGACTCCCTCCTTGAGCTCTACAAATATGTCCGGATCCTCTTCGTATCCGGGGTCGAGGTCCTAGTTATGGTCCTCCGGCTGTGGAGCGGGGCTATGGATCCCTGCGACAGCCTTCCACCATTCCTATTCAAAATGGACGGGTTGTCAATCAAACATAACTCAGGGAGAGGATTGAGTAAGGTGGTGGGAATAAAACTCACCCAGTTTGGAGGATTATACATGGAAAATCCCTCTCGGCGCTTAAGACGAGTGAACTCCTCTTTCTCCCCTTTGTATAGATCGGCCAATATTGTGGCCAGGGCGGCAAGGGTGTCTGGACCCTTTCATCTGTAGCGTGAGGCGTCATCTTCCCCATTATAGTGCCACATGGGGAGCCCTCTGAATTGGAGTGGCTGAACACCCCGCGCTATGGAAATCGCCATTACCTCGATTATTGATAATCCGGACTGGGTGAGTGTCCTTATATTTCCCATTATTTGTTGGACTTCTGTGCTATCTTCCTCCTCGAGGCTCCGAGGGCGCCAGCTGTGGCGTTTCTTCAATGGAGCGCTGGAAAATTCGGGAAGGCCCATTCGAACTGGGTCGGGGAGGGCGACATCTTCAATATAAAACCACTCCGAGGGCCACTCTTCGGATGCCTTCTTCGGCGTGCCGGACAGGTATCCGGTCCCGGCTATGCGCCATATCTCGGCGCCGCCCACCTCGAATACAGATCTCTTTTGGGTGCGAGGGACGAGGCAGAAAAGCTTCCTCCATAATTCAAAATGGGCCTCGCAGCCCAAGAATAGCTCGCAAAGAGCGACAAAACCCGCGATGTGCAGGATGGAGGCCGGTGTGAAATTGTGCAGTTGGAGGCCGTAGTACTCCAGGAGACCTCGGAGGAAAGGGTGGATTGGAAATCCGACGCCTCTTAATAAGAAGGATACGAAGCACACTCGCTCCCCCCTGGTTGGATTGGGGAAATTTTCCGCCAGGGCTTCGCCGGTAAAAGAGGTTAATCCTGCCCGAACAGGGACTAGATCCGGGGGGGAGGAATCCCTGCGTTTGAAGCTTACTCAGCTGGTCATGGGATACTGAACATCTCTCCCAATCACCTTTTTCGAAGCCATGGGGGCGGGAGGAAGAACTGGGAGCGCTAGCCATGTTTGAATGGTTTCCCCTAGCAAGCTCTAAGGATTTTCCGCCTGATGTGGAATGACATCTGAGATCCAATCCATTTAAATAGACGCCTTTCTTATATGGCCAGGGTGTTATGTGCAAAAAATACTTTGACCTTTTGTATTCGCTCGACACGTGGAAACAGAATGAATGGAGGCGCAGAAGTCAAAGGGTGTAACATTAAATGAAAAGCCGAGTATAACTCTTCGGGACAGATGCTTTGAAGTATTCGGAGAAGGAACCCGCCTTGCAATGCCGAAGACAATCTGCGCGTCGGACACATCGTCATTGAAGCCTGGTTCGGGGGCTACTGAGGGAGTCCTGGATTAAGGGGTCCTCGGGCGTCTGGTCTGTGTGATGTGGGCCGGACTAATGGGCTGTGAAGATACAAGATAGAAGACTTCTTGTCCGGATGGGACTCTCCTTTGCGTGGAAGGCAAGCTTGGCGTTCGGATATGAAGATTCCTTCCTCTGGAAACCGACTCTATACAACCCTAGGTCCCTCCGGTGTCTATATAAACCGGAGGGTTTAGTCCGTAGAGGCTCTCATGATCATAATCATAACCATACAGGCTAGACATCTAGGGTTTAGCCATTACGATCTTGATGTAGATCAACTCTTGTAACCCCATATTCATCCAAGATAATCAAGCAGGAAGTAGGGTATTACCTCCATCAAGAGGGCCCGAACCTGGGTAAACATCGTGTCCCCGTCTCCTGTTACCTTCGATCCTAAGACGCACAGTTCGGGACCCCCCTACCCGAGATCTGCCAGTTTTGACACCGACAGTCGCCACCTTCAAGGGAACCAATAGTGGAATCACGACATCTTGCATTGTGTGAGGGCGTGAGGAGAATACGGTGGCCCTAGTGGCTTCTTGGGGAGCATTGTGCCTCCACACCGCTCCAACGGAGACGTACTTCCTCTCAAAGGGAAGGAACTTCGGTAACACATCCTCGTCTCCACCGGATCCACTCTTGGTTATATCTTACCTTTACTTGTGCAAGCTTATATTGTGTTGTATCCCTTGCTTGCTTGTGTGCTTGTTGTTGTTGCATCATATAGGTTGCTCACCTAGTTGCATATCTAGACAACCTACTTTGATGCAATGTTTAATTTGGTAAAGAAAAGCTAAAATTGTTAGTTGCCTATTCACCCCCCCTCTAGTCAACTATATCAATCCTTTCAGATGCAATGAACAACAAACTTTGATGATGCTCCCAGATATATCACTAGGCCCCGATGGATTCACAATCAATTTTTACATCCATCATTGGAATGTACTAATATATAATATGTGTGTTTGGAAGTGAGGAATTTATTTGAAGAGGGACAAATTCCTGAGATGGTCAATTCCATGGTGTTAGTGCTTATAGTGGAGTTTATATCAAAGCTTACGGTCTTACGTGCATGCTGGCTTTGTGTCGACGTAAAAATAGAGAGCTACGATACCGGTCTTACAAGGCCATGCTAGATTCTTGATCAGAGGCCAAGTGTCATGGTATGTTCAAACTGCCAACTCTTTAATCGTGGAGGCCCTTGCTGTCAGGAACAGAATCAAGCTCGCTTGTGATCTAGGTCTTGGCAACATCACGGTAGAAAATTGATGCGAGCGAGGTAGTAAAGTTGTGGAGGGGTCGGGATCAGGGTTGAACTGAAATTGCATCGATTCTCAAAGAGATTGAAGAGCTCAGCGGCAACTTGAATTTTTTTCCAAGTGAACTTCATTGAACATGAGGCTAATGAAGGGGCACATCGTGTGCCAAGCAGGCTTCTGCTAGTAGAATATATCTTTGGATCAATTTTATACCTAGTTTCTAGTTGTTTATCTGCAAAATGATTAAGCCCACTGATTAATTAATGAAAGCTCTTGATTAAAAAAAAGGGACCATCTTCGTTACCAAACTTCGTTGGGGGTTGGCATTTGCGAACGTTTCCCATGACATTTTTTAGGGGAAAGCCACCTAGTGCACTTAATTAAAATCAAATCAAAGTTACATCGTCCATGATGTCTGGAAGTAAAAGCTGGGAGGATCACCATCCAAAATAAAAGTAGAATTTAAATTGAAACTATGTCTAGCAAGGTTGTGCGCTAATCTATTAGCCTCCCTAGGATAATGAGCAAAGGATACCACACCAATACAATATGCTTTTTGAAAACAATCAGCCAAAATAGCAGTATAGCGGCTCCAAATCTCGTTCACGCCATTGCATGCTTGAATAACTTCCAGCTAGTCAGATTCAACAATGACTTGTTGACAGCCAAGTCCTTCAACGAACTCTAGTTCTCACTGAATAGCCATTGCTTCCGCTGTTGTTGCATCAAGGAGATGATGCAACAGCCAGGATGCTCCTGCAAGAGCCTCTCTGTGTCTGTTTTGAAGAATTGCCGCTGCTGCACCCATTCCATCTTCAAAAAGCGGCATCAACATTTAGTTTATAAGAATTGACATGAGGTTTCACCCACATAACTTCATCCGGTTTCTGAACGTTCTTGCCCTTAACAAATTCTCGTCGCTGCCACCATATATACCATGCCCGGAACACCAAAGACTCTCGGAATCCCAACCTACCGAGAACAGGCGGCTGTCTCCCAAGCTGCGTGAGTAATTCTTCAAGGATCACACTACCTGACCTATCAATATGAATGACTTTGCCTATCGTGTCATGTAACCCGAATTTCTTCCATACTTCTTTTGCTCTTTCACGTGCAAACATCAGATGCCACATATCTTCCGGCCCTTGCTTGCATACTGGGTATTGGGGTTGTACCTTGATGTGTCCATTTGCTAAGATCGACATCCCCGGGACAATACCATGTAAAGCACGCCATGCGAAAAATTTCACCTTGTTTGGAATTTGTAACTTCCACAAAATATCCCATACCAGGTTTGCATTCATAGCTCCTTAGCCATCACCCTGCCTAGTTTGAGCACCAAATTGATGTTCCAATTCAACATAGTAAGCTGATCAGACCGAGAATGAGAACGACTTTGTATACCGCCATGCCACAAAATCTTCAGCTGGCAGACGGCAAAGAGGAGGCAGACGGCAAAATGCCAGATTTCAGTAGTGCATGTTCATGCTCAAGGGGATTTTTAAAATTCTTTCTGCATCCACCCAAATAAAATTATCTCTAGTCAGAGCCTCATCCACAGTCATGTATAGGGATCAATTAAATCATCTACATTTTGTAGAAGTCTTTGCGGATATTCCCTTTTGCTCCTACGTGCATATGCACCCATTGTCGAAATACACATTTCGAAAAGTTGAAAAATTCGGAACAAAAATCCCGCGTGTATATCCGGACATTTTATGTCCGTTCACAAGGTTTCGGTGAAAAACGACGTTTTTTGTGGCTTGTGTAAAAAAGACAATTTCTGATGCTTCATTCTAACTATTCACGAGGCAGGCATTTCTTTATCTTTTTTACACAAGCCACAAAAAACGTCGTTTTTCACCGAAACCTTGTGAACGGACATAAAATGTCCGGATATACACGCGGGATTTTTGTTCCGAATTTTTCAACTTTTATAAATGTGTGTTTTCGACAATGGGTGCATATGCACCTAGGAGCAAAAAAGCCGCGTCCAAGTCTTTGTTCTTTTACAGTTATTACTTTCCTATTCGGACTGCTAGGCATCTAATGGTCCTCCCATATGTTGATATTTGCTCCAGTACGAACTCTTCATATGTGTCCTCTCGTAGCCTAACTATTATGCTCCGCCAAGTAAAAGAGGATCCTTTTTCGGACCCGCTTTCAGTAAATTTCCATCGGGTAATACTTAGCTCTGAGAACAGTTGCACATAAAGAATTTGGTTTTGTGATCAACCTCCAACTTTACTTTGCTAACATAACGAGACTCTAACCCCATGCCTCCATTCTTTTTTGGTACACACATTTTCCACCATGCCCATCAATGCACTCTCTTTTATTCTAAAGTATCTCCCCACCAAAAGCTAGACATTTCATCTATTATGAGATTACAAATCTTCTTGGAAATATTAAAAACTGCCATAACAAAAACAGAGAGAGACTGGGTAACAGCTTTCAATAAAATTTCTTTGCCATCCGAAAGGAATTTTTCTCGCCAGACCTTCAGTCGCTTTATTACTCTCCCAATAAGATGAATAAAACTGTCACTTAGCATGTCAATTCTTCATAGAGAAAACATTTTCTTTTGAAAAACTGCCATCATTTGATCTCGATCAAACAACTGCGAGGCGTTGGCTGTGAGTTTCTTCCAAGAGAACCTTTGCCGGCTAGCATTATACCGGGGAAAGAAAAGCATCTGCGTCGCCATCCTCCCAAAACCCAAATCGAACTCGCGGCGATCTCTCGCCTTCCCAAACCAACAGACTCTGTACGGTCTTCTCGCTCTCGCGCCCCTCCCACAGTTTGTAGCGTGGCTAGCAGCAGCAGGGTGCCTCGCCGGCAGCTCTAATCTTGGCACTGAGCTGTGCCTCCAACCTGTTTGAGTGAATGCGCAGGTGGACGCGCTTGCTTTCTTCCACGCACTAGATCTTGTGAATTTTCCGTCTCCACCTGATTTTGAGATTCGCTGCTGACCATGGCTGACGCCTCCGCCGGCGGCGGTTCCCTGGACGACTACCCAACCATCGACCCAACCTCTTTCGACGTGGTCCTCTGCGGCACCGGCCTCCCGGAGTCCATCCTCGCCGCTGCCTGCGCGGCCGCCGGGAAGACCGTCCTCCACGTCGACCCCGACGCCTTCTACGGCTCCTTCTACTCCTCCATCCCGCTCCCTTCCGTCCCCTCCTTCCTCTCCGCCGACTCCTCCACCCCCTGCCCGTCCTCAACCACAGCGTCCTCCTCCGCCACCGCTGCATACACCGCCGTCGATCTCAAGCGCCGCAGTCTGTACTCGGAGGTTGAGACCTCGGGGACGGTTCCCGAACCGTCCAGGCGCTTCACGGTCGACCTGGTGGGTCCCAGGCTTCTGTACTGCGCCGACGAGGCCGTGGACCTTCTTCTGAGGTCAGGGGGAAGCCACCATGTGGAGTTCAAGAGCGTGGAAGGGGGCAGCCTCATCTACTGGGATGGTGCGCTCTGCCCGGTGCCAGACTCTAGGCAGGCCATCTTCATGGACAGCACACATCGGTCTAAGGAGAAGCTTAATCTTAGGGATAATCTGAAGGAGAAGACCCTCTTGTTCAGATTCTTCAAGCTTGTCCAGTCACACATTGCCGCATCGTCTCCTGGCGATAAGGATGGGGAGGGCGAAGCCTCTGGTAAGATATCCGAGGAGGACTTGGACCTCCCCTTCATCGAATTCCTCAAGAAACAGCAGCTTCAACCCAAGATTAGAGCGTAAGAGCATGCTCAAGTGTTATAGTGTACTCTATTTTTTTAGCAATTTGACTGATTTAGGCTTTTGTGTCTTGTTTCTAGGGTTGTGCTATATGCAATTGCCATGGCAGATTATGATCAAGATGCTGCAGACTCATGCGAGAAATTGCTAACAACGAGAGATGGAATGAAGACGCTAGCTCTTTATTCCTCGTCCATTGGGAGGTCACTTTGCTCACTCGATCCTTTTTTGGTACTCTTTTGAGAAGACATATCTTCTATGATGTATATACCTTTGTTGGGTAATCTGTTTAGTCTGGTGTAGCTTAAGAGATGTCTAACATGTGGTGATTTTATATGTGACTTGCTGTGGTCTAAATTTTCTATATGTGCTCATTTTATCTTTAACAGGTTTGCTAATGCCCAAGGTGCTTTCATTTATCCTATGTATGGGCATGGCGAGCTACCGCAAGCTTTCTGTCGCTTTGCTGCTGTTAAGGGTGCCCTATATGTAAGATGTTATTCTCAGCTATGTTATTTTTCTTTTTGATAAATCTTACATATACTACTGGAACATGATGATAGTGATGATGTGGTAGGCCAAGGGTTTAACACCTCTCTGCTGGAATGACCTGCCCTTTTAAACCAGAACATGGCCAATTATATTGTCTTTTTTGTGACTCTTTTAATACTTAGACTCTGGTATATCTCTCTTCTGTCAATCAGGTGTTGAGGATGCCAGTCACAGCCCTTCTTGTGGACCAGGTATGATAAAATTTAAGCTCTATGCTGGACGTGTTCGTGCCAATGTTTGTCTGTCTGATATAGTCAATTGTACAATATAATCTTTCCTTTTTGTTGCTCAGTATTTATATATTTTCATTATAGATTTTACTGTCATCTTCAAATGTGTACCAACAAATTGCAAATCGGCATAGGATTCTATGACACCCACTTGATCCAGCAAAGATAGAGTAGAGAGAGTTGGCAAAATTACCTGCTGCTGCTGCTTCAAGAGGGAAAAGATGGAGTGTTATCATAATTAGATTCTCCTGTACTATCAAAGTCTGGAAAAAGATAAAACAATCTGCAAAATTCTTTTTTTTGCATCTTTAGATGGTGAAAATTTGTTGGCAACCACCATGGTTATGCATCTCAGTCCTGAGCTCAACAAGAACAGTTCTGCCAAAGTGTTTGTCCAATCTGCAAAGCAGTCAGGGAGAGCCTGATTTCAAGTACATGCAAGGGATATTTTTTTCCTCTCAGGATAAGAATGATACTGACTCATTTTATATATTTGAACGCATTAGGTCGATTCCCAGAATCAGTAGATCAGCGATCATTTTCAGTGTTTATTTGCCTCTGAGTGATGTCGCATGCTTTAGTTAGGGATCTGCACGATCAATTTTGTAATCTGTGAATAGCACCCAACAATCAACATTCTCTTGATCAGGAAAAGAAGCGTTATATAGGCACCAGATTGGCTTCTGGTCAGGATATTTTGTGCCAGCAGTTGATACTAGGTCCCTCATACAAAATTCCTTCATTGGACATGCCATCTGATGCTTCAGACTCAAACTTGACGAGAAAAGTTGCCAGGGGAGTATGCATAATCAGCAGCTCCATAAAAGAGGCTTCATCAAATGTTCTGGTTGTTTTCCCCCCAAAATGTGAGGACAGTTATTTCTCCTCTGTTAATGTTTGTATTGCTTGAATAAGTGATTTGCTTCTCATTTGTTTCCTTCATTTTAGCATTACAAGAGCAGCAAGCTACAGCTGTTCGGGCGCTTCAGCTGAGCAGCAATGTAGCAGTATGCCCTCCTGGAATGTAAGTTACGTATGCAGTGTTAGTGTTTACTTTTCTGCATCTGACATAGGAACAACTGCATTTGAAATTGTCACCATATAGGCAGGCAACTTTGCTTACAAGCTGATCTCCACCTTGCAGGTTCATGGTATATCTGTCTACTCCCTGTACCGATGCCTTTACGGGAAAGCAGTACATAAACAAGGCTATGGAGGTTCTTTTCAGTACTCAGACTTCAGATGATTCAGAAGGCCATTTGGAGACAACCAGCAAAAACATCGAGGATACAAAGCCAGTGCTAATCTGGAGTTGTGTGTATGTTCAAGAGATCACACAGGTGCATTTATTTGATCATTTTCAACGCTAGTAAAAATATGTGCTGTTAAGATGTCATATACTGTATGTATTTGTATTAAGACATCCATTGTCCCGTCTTCCACTATCAGGGAACATCTGGTACTGTATTGTCATGCCCCATGCCTGATGAAAACCTGGACTACAGAGATATACTGGAATCAACAAAACAGGTATTGCGTTCGTTATGTGTTGGTAAATTTTATTCTCATTTCTGTACTTGCAGGAGATACAGGCCAGGATTCTTTCTGGCTCATCATGGAAGCTTCAGAACTGAATTGTACATGTCAATAGCGAGTGCTTCATTACGGTGTTTGCATTGAAGAAAGAGTAACTAGTATACCTATATAGTGCTGGAGTGAATTCGTCTAGTTCTTGTTAATTTCGTTGTGTCTGATGTACGTTTGGAGATTAGCTCTTCATTTACTTGATAATGTCTCTAGCTCTGTCGAGCATAATGAGATGTGAACACAGAAAAGGCACATGCAACCATCTGCCCTTCATCTTATAAATTCCTTTCATTGTTTTTCTTGCAGTTATTCACAGATACTTATCCTGATGAAGAATTCCTGCCTAGAAACGCAGCTCCTAAATATGCCGATGATGAATCTGATCTTGCAGAGTAGAAACATGTTTGCAGAGGTAATAACATCCCTGCATGTGGAACTTGTACTGTTTTCTCATTTTATTGTTACATGTGAAGATATCAAAATCATTGCACATGGAGCTGTACATTTACTCATAGTTATCTCAGTGTGCTTGAAAATGTTATAACATTTACACATCAGACTTTGCACTGTTTGCTCATAACTTCATTACATTTTGAAATGTGAACAACTGTGAATTTGCACGAACAAAACTTTTGAAACAGTTTTCTCCAGATCTGCTTGGATCCTGAATGAGAAAAGATGGGTTAACAAAAGAAATGCCAGGGAAGCTCCACTATCAATTTTTTTATAGAACACCAAAATATGTTGCTGTTGAAGCATCTATTTAAATATTGGTCACATTCTCTCCGGAAAGTACATATGGTGCCAAATAACCCAAAATATCGAATAACAAAGAGTTAAATATATCTCAATTTCGTTAGGACAATGTATGGTGATAGATGATGTGACATGGCTTTCGTTTTGAAGTTCACGTGCTCTGGTAATTCCCAGTTTGGCTTGGTCAAGGTGCACCATTGGTTACAATGTTCTTGTGAACACTATCATACTGGCTCACCTTACAAAAAAAAAAATCTTATCCTGAGTAGGTTGTTATTTTCCGCAGGGTTAGTGTTTTTCTGGACAAATATTCCACAGAAGATACATGAGGCATTTTAGATACATCGCACCAACATGGATGATCTGCTCAGTGAGCGAGACCACAGACAACGTTGATGGTTGTATGGCTTGTTGCAGTACCTGTAGTTGTTACTGCACAAGCTACATGTGGCGCCTTTCATTTGTTGCACTGGTTCTTGCTACATGTGGCGCCTTTCATTTGTTGCACTGGTTCTTTGTACGAGTGAAACAGAGTAATGAAATTGAGTTTAAACTACTGGTCTGATGCATCCACGGAGTCTGTTACCATAACTATCCTTGAAGTCGAAACAAGGATAACTTCGAGGGCACCGGCCTTGTGTTGTGCGGGTGATGAGCGGGTGATGAGCTTGCTGTCGATGTATCGTCAGCGCATGTCGATCACTGCAATTGGTGCCGGGATCTTGTGGAGTGCATGCCTCTTCACCTTTGCTGGAAAGTCCTGGGTCTGCTCCTCCCATAGCAGTCACGACTTATGCTGTCTGGCGGAGGTGGAGGGCGGCATGTTGGTGGAGCGGGGCCTCCCCTTGGTATGTGCTTGTGTTGTTGGTGTCTGCTGCAGCGTTTGACATGTTGTCGACACGGGAGTGGGGTTGGCCTTGTTGAGTTTTGATGTTTGGAGTGGGCTTGACCCTTGATAGATGTATTGGGTTTTGCTTGGTTTTCTGTAATTAACTGGGCAACAATCTTCTTAATTAATAGAACTGGTAAAGCTTTTGCCCGTGTTTAAAAAAAAGCTTTCATATTTCGAAAGATCGCCCAACGGAACATTATAAAAGGCTTTACACCATGTACACCATAGGACATTGATCTCGTACCCTGCATAAATATCAACATAATGAAACAGTGAGATTTTGGTAGAAGAACATAAACACTATGTATTTAATAAGTTTGCTTCAAAACCAAACACGTTCCACACCCGTTTCATCTGGTTTTCATGGTGCATTATAGTATGCCATCTACCATCAAGTCCACATGGTATTTTGGTTTGGTATCTATAATCATCTAATTCACCATGCTTCCTAATTTGGAGCCCTCTCGTTCAGCTGAGGTGTTCAATTTTGGATTTCGTTCATGATTTTGATAGGGTCAACTATTTCTCAACGAGCTTTCTCATTCAGTTGAGGTACTATTCAATTTTTGATTTGATCCATGATCTTGGTTGGTCAACGATTTTTCAAATTAATCGGCAAAACCAACCTATAACAACACATTGGTCCTGTGTGCCCTCTCACCATCTAAACAAAGAAGCGCCGACATGTGACATTGTAGAATAGAAACAATATCAGTACATGTGGTCATCAAAGCAAAAAACCTTCGTCGCATAAGTATTGGTTGATTAGCAGATAACAAAAAATAGAGTTAAATACATTGGAGGTGCCTCAACTTGTCATGTACGGCCAGTTTAGTGCCTAAAGTTGCAAAATACATAAAATTGATGCTCAAACTTGTCTGGTTGTGCAAATACGGTGGCTCCATCCGTATCTAGACATACGTCTAGCCTGTGTGGCATGCCAACGCGGCAGTGGCCCACTTGTAAGTGGCTGACAGCGGGGAATGCGCTAGGTGGCCGGCGCACGAGGATTTTTTTAGAAAACTCCCTCATGTTTTATTTGATCACATATGAAAACGTGAAAAATTAGAGAAAAAGTTGCGTGAGGCAGGATTGATCGTGAGACCTCGTGATAGCAGATTGTAGTGCACTCCCAGGTTGTCTACGAGGACATACTCTACTCATCTAAAATTAACAAGGTCGAATTATCTCTACTTCTAATGAAGCAGTTGGTGAATAGTATTCACGGTTTATTTTCGCTGTTTTTTTTCGTCTCCGCTGCCCCCGTATCAACGCACCAAAAAAACCCCACCAGAGGAAAACCCGCTCCTCTCGATTCCTATCCACGTACGACATCCTTCGCCGCCGCCCCATCTCCGATCTCCCTTCGCCGCCGCCCTCGCACTCGCATCAAGTCGCCGCCGATCCCTGCGCTACCTCGACGGGAGCCATCACAAATCCATTCCTTCGCCGCCGCCCTGCGCCACCACTCCTATGACGCCGCCTCCCGCCAGTC
Organism: Triticum aestivum; assembly: GCF_018294505.1. Lineage (NCBI taxonomy): Eukaryota > Viridiplantae > Streptophyta > Magnoliopsida > Poales > Poaceae > Triticum > Triticum aestivum. The sequence goes on along the minus strand of NC_057802.1, from coordinate 177,945,997 downwards.
TCCACCAGCACCGCGACGTGCGTGGCCTCCACATGCGCCGTCACCGCCCCTCGAGATCCGGCCATCGTCGAGGGCGTATCCATCCAGCAGTGCGCCGTCACCTCCCCTCCAGATCCGGCCGTCGTCAAGGCCGTATCCATCCCTCTCCTCTCCACCTCTGGCGACTCCCATGGCAATTCTAGGGTTTAACCCTACGATCTCCACCTGGCGAACCCAATGGATGGCCTCCTCCATTGGGACTTTTCCCCCGGCCTTAAGGTCGAGGCACAGGTGCGTGCACGGTTTGGATCTACGGTCCACTTCGTCCCCAACCCCGGCTCCAAGGAATTCTTCCTTGAAGTTTCCTTCTCCTCCGCCTCTTTTGCCCTCTCGGTGGACTCGGTTGGTTTGGCTCTTCAATCATGTATTGGAGGGCTTACTGATGGTTTCAATGTTGTTCGCTTGGGGGATCGTCATTTCCGGTTCTCGGTGGCATCAAATCGAGTGGGTCACTTTATCTTTGGTCTATGGGACCGTATTTGGCCGGATTTTATCTGTCACTTTCATTTGCATCGCGGTATGGACAATCGCCCCCGGATTCAATCATGGCATGCGGACTCTGAGCTGACTGGTTTGGCTTCTTCACCTGGTCCGGCTATCAAATCTAAATGGTTATCTTCACAGCATAATGTGCCTATGGATCCTGCATCTATTCCAGTGTTTCAGAATTTGGGTTTGATCCCGCCGCCGCCGGACTTGCATTCCGGCGAGCCTCCGGCTGTGATCTCTTTTGGTAGTTTTCTGGCTCCGGTTTCTCCGGATATTCTTCGGATTGGGTCCATATCCCTACCTATCTCCTCCGATATTCCGGCCAAGTTGCCATCTTTTCGAGGTGGGTTGTTTGATTTGGGATCATGGGAGTCCATCCCTGATGATACTCTTTACTCCATTTTGGATGGATGGCAGGCTGGTTATGATAATGACAGTGTTAAGCAAATGGTACAAATTTCATCAGTTCCAACCAAAGATTATATATACAAACGGCTTAAGCATTGTTCTATATGTGATCGGCTTGGACATGTCGCAGACAATTGCACTGGGTACTTTTATCAAAGTTGTGGGGATGTTTCTGGGCATGGTTCCTGTTTTTCTTCACGTAGAAACTCCCACAAGCATGTGCCATGCAAGGTGGGCCCGGACCCTTTAGGCCATCCATGCAATGCCTGCTCTGCAACTGACCACATGACTAGGCTTTGTCCTGGGCTTCGTCGTTGCACGCTTTGCCACCGTCTGGGTCATGCGGCCCGTAAGCCCAGATCTTGCAAATTTTTACCTCATTGGGCTTGGGCACAAAAATCCCTACAAGTAACAAAATCTGAGAGGATCTTGCCTCGGGGTGAGTTGGGTGTGTCTGTGTTTGGAAATTCTATGGTTGTTGGTATGGCCCGTGTTGTGAGGGATACGCGTGCTCGTTGGGTTTGGAAACAGAAACAGAAAATCCCACGCTCCTCGGAAGTGGCCACCCCCCATTGCTTGACGATACGCCTCCCCGGTCAGGGTGTAGTCACTTCAGCCTGCCAAAAACCCCAATCGGGTGAGCCGGCGTCCTCCTCGAGCTCACCACCCCCACCTTCATTGCCCCCGTTCCCATCGCCTTCTCTCTGTCCGTCATCGGCGATTCCCCTTTGGGCGGATACCAAACCTCCGGCAACTCTAGCTATGGCGAACTTCCCAGTGCGCCCGTTCGCCTTCGCTCCGGTTGGATCGACCTTCGACCGTGGCCCTGCTCATCGCGTCCAGCGCCATGCATGGTGGTAGATGATCCGCCCCTCAACCATGACAGGTATGCTATTGTTTCAGTCCATCCTCCAGTCCCTGATCATCAAAAGGAGCTCTGGCTAGCCGAGGTCTGTCGCATTATCACTGGGGATCTAGAGTATGATTTGGTGGATGATTTTATTTACCCGCTGGGAATTGGTTGTGTGGTTTTTGCGGATATGGAGAGTCGGGATGCTGCCATTAGAGAGGGACCTCACGCTCTGACTGAGGATTCTACTTTCTCTTTAGTACCTCATGACGAATGTTTCAATATGCGCATGCCTGCTTTTGAATATGAGGTTTGGGTCATGTTTCTAGCTTTCCCAATGGACTACCAGACTGAACACTATATTCATAAGGCTGTCTCTAATTTTGGAAAGCTTCTTGTCTGGCCACGCCCGGGTCACAACAAAGCTAGAGTTCTGGTTAAGTGTCATATCAAAGATGTTGCTGAGGTGCCGCACAGTCTGTTGGTTACCAGGGTTGGTTTGTTGCCAGGGCTTGCTCGATCTTGGTCTGTACCTGTGTATGTTCTGAATGGCAGAAATACTATTCCCAGCTTAGTTGGTAATGAGGATGTTCCTCCTCTTCTGAATGCATCACCCCACCCATATGAGCTTCCCTACTACACCCTCATGCAGCAGGCAAGAATTGATGAGATGACTGCTCAAGAGGCTCTGAATGAAGCGGCATGGAACGCCCCGGAATCCTGCCCAGGAGCACATTCAGGATAATGGTTGGCCTATGTGGCCCGTGGTTCCTCCGCCATACACAGGGTTCAGTTTTAGAACTTTCTTCCAGTACGACGGGCCGTCCCTGATGGATGGTGTGGACCCAGAAAACAATGTTCAGGACAATCTGTCTGATATTTGGTCTTCTGACTCAGAGTTTCAGGCGGTGGAAGCCAAGGTTTTGTGCTTGGGAATCCTGCTGCATAACTAGCGTTTGTCAGAGCAGGAGGAGATTCAGCTAATTTCTTTGTGGTTGCCGATCATGAGTTGTTGCTTTGGATGGGAGGGATGCTCAAACGCATATATACGCCGGCCCTCACCTTTCAGCAATCTAAGGCTGTTATGTTACTCCTTAACCCGTTCAAGTTTCTCTAGAACCAACTGAATGCTGCTGCGGCTGCCTAGCTTGAAGGCATGGTCCCAGAGCGTGATGTTATGTCAGAGGTGTTCAGTTCAATCTTTCAGTCGGGGGCTGTCATCATACCCTCGTTTCTGCTGCAGGAGTCTGTTGAACACAGGTCTGAAGTGATTGATACTGATTGGGAGATGGCGGCTCGCTCTCCTGGTCTCAAGGCGATCTCACGACTTGTTTATGAAGATACAGAGTTACAGTCAGTGCCCCTGTCTGATCAAGAGACTGCTCTTCAGGTGATTGCTTCTACTTCTCTTTATAATGCTCCCCAGTCCCGCAATGTGCTAGTGCCTCTCGACACAACCACTGTCAAAAGAAGCACTCGATCTAACAAGTATGATGGCTTCAAGATCAATCACGTCTCTGACACCAAGCGCTCTAAGTCACGGGTGAAACCACGCGAGACCTCTTTTATCACAGCTGTTTCTTTGGCTGCTGCCCCCGTGCAGGTTAGGTCTGATGCTTGTCCCCCTCCTATGTCGATTGAAGATCTTCAACAGATGGGCAGCCGTTGCGGGATTGCGCAGGATGTTCTTTCTCCCGAGAAGCTGCTGGATGATCAGCGCTCGTCCACTGGAGCTGGAGACTGAATTTTCGCTCGCTCATGAATAAGTCGTGGAATGTACTGTCGTGGAACATCAGGGGCATCAACTCTGATGCTAAAACTTTGGCTCTTAGGAATGCTATTGATACTAGTGGTTGTTCTGTGCTATGTATCCAGGAAACAAAGCGTGACTCTTTTGATCTGGCGTTTATTAAAACTTTCTGCCCTAAGCGTTTTGATAAATTTGTGTTTGCCCCATCAGTGGGTGCCACTGGTGGTCTTATTATAATATGGAATAGCTCTGTGTTTGTGGGCACGCCTTGGTATGTTGACTCGTTTGCTGTGGGTGTCTCTTTCGTTGCTACTCAGTCTAGTGATTCTTGGCAATTGATCAATGTCTATGGTCCATGCTCTGGTCAGCGTCGGGTGGATTTTACTAACTGGTTATTTGACCTAAATATACCTGATGATGAAAATTGGTTGATCCTTGGAGATTTCAATTTTATTCGTTCCACGAATAATAGAAACAAGCCTGGGGGCGACGCTGCGGACATGTTGTTGTTTAATGAAATCATTCGAGCGCAGTCTCTGATGGAGTTACCTGTGAAGGGCAGAACATATACCTGGAGCAATATGCAAGACGACCCCCTGCTCGAACAGCTCGATTGGTTCTTTTCTTCCTCTTGTTGGACTACCTCCTTCCCAAACACGATGGTCCTGCCATTGGGGAAACCGGTGTCTGATCATATTCCGTGTGTGGTTGCAATTGAATCTAATATCCCCAAGTCCAAGCTCTTCCGCTTTGAGAATTTTTGGGTTAACCATGCTGGGTTTATGGATGTGGTTGCCGCCTCTTGGTCCAAGGCATGCCATGCCCCGAACGCTGCTGCCCGCATTTGTAAAAAACTGAAAACTCTGAGATATGATCTCAAGAGATGGAGCAGAGATATCTCAAAGCTGAAAATTATGATCCAGAACAGTAATGAATCTTTAGCTATGATGGATAATCTCGAGGACAAAAGACCTCTATTTATCCAGGAGTCAAACTTTCGGAGGATTTTGAAATCTCACTTGCAGACACTGCTAAAGTTTCAGAACGAGTACTGGAGGAAAAGATGCACGATCAGGTATTTCAGATTTGCTGATGAAAACACCAAGCTCTTTCAATCTCTGGCCACTGAGAGATATAGACACAATTCTATTGCCATGCTTCGTGATGATGCTGTGGAAATCCATGACCACGTTGGCAAGGAAGGGGTGTTGTTCAAAACCTATAAGGATCGTTTGGGTTCTTCTAAACCCACTAACATGCGTTTTGATCTTTCTAGAATCATTCGTCGGATCGAGGGACTGGATCAATTGTCGGCACCTTTTTCCAATGAAGAGATTGATACTGTAATTAAGGAAATGCCGAGTGACAGGGCTCCGGGTCCTGATGGTTTTAATGGTTGTTTCCTTAAGAGCTGCTGGCAGATCATCAAGTCGGACTTCTATGAGCTGTGCCATGCCTTTCATGCTGGAGGGCTAGATATCACCAGCATTAGTGAGGGGTATATCACCTTGATCCCTAAGAACTCTTCTCCAGAAACTGCAAATGATTATAGACCAATTACCTTACTGAATTGTTGTCTGAAAATCATCACAAAGATCTTGGCTAATCGGCTACAGAAAGTCATCCTCAAAATCATCCACAAAAACCAGTACAGTTTCATCAAAGGGAGGACAATCCAAGATTGCCTGGCGTGGTTGTTTGAATACATCCATCAATGCCATACCTCAGCGAGGGAAAACATCCTCCTCAAGTTAGACTTTGCTAAGGCGTTTGACACGATTGAGCACGCCCCCATGATGGAGATCATGAAGCACATGGGTTTTGATGACAAATGGCTTGGATGGATGAAAACGATCTTTGGCTCGGGGGTTTCTTCTGTACTCCTTAATGGAGTTCCTGCTCGGAAATTTAACTGTAAATGTGGTGTGCGACAGGGTGACCCTCTCTCACCGTTGATCTTCGTCCTTGTGGCTGACCTTCTCCAAGCAGCAATTAATGATGCTTTCGCTCGAGGACTAGTTGAGCTTCCTCTCCCTCGTGACAGTGCGGGTGACTTCCCCGTTGTCCAATACGCTGACGACACGATTTTGGTTATGCAGGCATGTCCTGAACAGGCTGCCCGTATGAAAACTATCTTGGAGGATTATGCTATTTCGATTGGGCTGAAGATCAATTTTCAGAAATCAACTCTTATACCCATTAACATTGATCACCAGCGTGCTTGTGAATTGGCTGGGGTTTTTGGTTGTTCTGTTGGTTCCACGCCCTTCACCTACCTCGGCCTACCAATGGGCACGACGAGGCCAAGTGTTCTCGATCTTATGCCGCTAGTAAATGCAGTCGAGAGGAAGACGTCCACTGCGTTGTCGCTGATGTCATCCGGGGCCAAACTGACCTTGGTCAATTCTGTTGTGACTTCGATGCTGATATATGCAATGTGCACAATCAAATTGCACGCAAAAGTGATCGAGCATCTGGACAAACTGCGTAGATATTGCCTCTGGGCAAAAAACTCTGATGATGGGGTCAAGAATAACTCCCTTGCGGCCTGGGAACTTGTCTGCCGCCCAAAACGCTGCGGAGGCCTTGGTGTGATTGATATCAAAACACAGAATATTGCCCTTCTCCTAAAACATCTATTCAAATTCTATAATCATGAAGATGTCCCCTGGGTGGAGCTGGTTTGGGACGCTTACTACAGAAACAGAATACCGCATGCAACTGAGGCAGTGGGCTCTTTCTGGTGGAAGGACGTGATGCAACTCAGTGGGATCTTCCGGGGGATCACCAAAGTCACCCCGGGGGATGGCTCTAGCGCTTTATTCTGGAAAGATGTTGGGTCTGATAATAGTCAGGATTCCCCACTCATGGACATGTACCCACGGGCTTTCTCATTTTGCTTGAATGAAGACGACTCCATTGCTAAGGTTCTTACTGCAACTGACCCAGCCATGATCTTTAGTCTACCTCTCTCGATCCAGGCGAGGGAGGAAATCAAAGAGATCCAGGAGGGGTTGACACAAAATCGTGTGGCCAATGACCGTTGTGACATCTGGGAATGCACGCTCGGGCGCTTCTCGTCCAAGAAATTCTATAATCACTGCTACAAGCAGGTTGTGGCAGATGAGGCGTTCGGATGGCTCTGGAAAGCCAAGAGCCCGATCAAATTCAAGATGTTTGGGTGGCTACTCCTAGTTGATCGTCTGAATACCAGGAATATGCTCAAACGCAGACATTTTGCTGTCGCGGGGGGCAACTACACATGCATGTTCTGTCAAAACCCTCCCGAGGAAACTGTGGAACATCTGTTCTTCAATTGCCCCTTTAGCCAACACTGCTGGAGTAAAGTTGGATTGGCGTGGCCGATAGATGCCAACAGATTGGCTCTGCTGCGTGGGGGTAGGGATAACTGGAGGCAACCTCTTTTCATGGATATATTTCTTTTGGCTGCTTGGAGTCTATGGATGGAGAGAAACAACCAACACTTCAGAGGGATTCAGCATTCCTTCGGAGCATGGCTGGCTAGATTCAAGCATCTTTTGGAGTTGCTAACACATAACTGCAGAGAGGAACTTCGCCCCTTCCTGTCTAATTACATTGTAAATTTGGGTCACTAGGGTTGTGGATAGCTTGCATGGCCGGGGGGCCGCAAAACCCCTTTGTAACACATATGTAACTGTTCCTTTGTGAGTAATACAAAGTCAGTGGGAGCCTCTCCCACTGTCATTCACCCTAAAAAAAAGGTCGTATCCATCCAGCAGCACGCTGGCATCCCAATCATCACCTTCCGCGGCGTCATCGCCCAGGCCCAGTCTGGGGCCGGCAAGACGTCCATGATCTCCCTCTTCGTCTGCCAGGTTATCGAGACCAACGTCCACAAGTAAGATGCCCGACCCTCCCCTTCTTCTACCATCACTGGATTTGTCAAATTGATTGTTTGGGCAAAGAATTTGATTTTAGGGTTAACTTGTTCATCTTGGATTGCCATCACCCCCTAGAACATGTCTCATTCGCGGAGATTCATTCATATGTCGGACCGCATGTGCTCAGCATATATTTTGTGGCTGGATGTGTGATTTCAGCATACACACTTGACAGTATACGTTGGACGCTGTTTCACCATCATTTAACAATGTAATGCATCAGCTTTCTATGATGCATATGCCCTTGATTCAAAATAAATTTGTGGAACCTGTTAAAACAATACACTAGCTTTGATAATGTATATATAGCACTTGCTCTGAAAGAGTGAAGTTGAAGTTAATATCGGGTACACCGTTGATTATGTAGGGTGCATGCATTAGCGATGACATGGACAGGGGCTTCACTGACAGGAAGAACTTGCTCATGGACCGCAGGACCATGGCTCCCAAGATCGATGACCTCAAGTCTCAGCCGTGCCTTTAGGGTTCCTCTCAAGAATTACACACAAGGTCCTGTTCCCAGTTCTGTTAACCTGACTGACGGCTGATTCTGCATGATTCCCTTGATTTGTGCATGACACATCTTCGTTCATTTGCAGATTCTTACTCGAGGTACCGACCCTGAGGTCCTTCTTGGTGCCACATGTGGTTGGTGGGCTGCATTTTTTAAGTTGGTATGATGAACTGGACTTTGTAAATGAGCACATATATACACTGAATCCTGGTAAATGGCAGCTGAATTTCAAGTACAGGGGACTCTTCTGCCCGATCACAGTTTTCACACATTAATAACTGTATGGCTCCATCAGCGTGAATTCATTTTTCGGGGGGAAATTTAAGTGCACATAGCTGCAAAGATGTGAAGATCCATATCGGTCTTGTTTGATATTCTTTGAGTTGGTTTAGATAGAGAGAAGTGACCTCTTTCATGTCAAGTGCATGTGCCATTTACTACAGCCAAAGTGTAGACTGATGTACGCTTATAATTTGTTCTTTTGCTTTTTCTTGGCTGCATGCTTGCATCCAATTCAGATTTTCCATGTGCACTTCAGAACTAATCATGCCTGTACAGATGAGAAATTGAGCAAATTTTTTAGTCTTTGATAGAAACTGAACAAGTTTCTCATGAGTTTTTTTATATACTTCAAGCCTACTGCTCATCCAGCTCTATGTGCAGTTTGGAGATATGCTTTATTGATCATGCAACCTCCTTCTTTTCTCATCCCTTTTATATTTTTATTTCAAATACTCTGTGTTAGCAAAATCCTGTTGCATGACTAGACCAACTATCTGGTGATTCAGGCACTACATTAGTGATTGGGGCAATGGTCAGACCTGCTTGCATGAAAAAAAGGGCAATTTGGATGTGCTTGCAGGAGCTCAGAACTCACCTATTGATGACTCACCTTGGAAACTGGTTTTTTAAAGGTTGGTGACTCTGACTGGACACTTGATTCTGCACTTGGTCGTGATAGATTTTTTTACATGTCACACTATACTTGTAGTAAAATTAGATTTGAAATGAAGATTGCAACTTAAACCTATATATATATATCAACTACATAATTAGACAACATGTATGATACTTGGAAAGGTATGTTATGTTGTTCAATGTTCACATATTTCCTCCCAGTGTAAACAACTATTTTTAACCCTATGCGAGTGTCCTACATCTTCTTTTTTTCTGTTGCCATAGGTCTTGGAGATCACCTTTGGTAACAAACACTCAGGACTGCTCTAACTTATTATATGAAATAATGTTCGGCCATAGTATATTTTTTCTACACTTGATGTTAGGTAACTCTGAACCATGAAGCCCAAATTGTGTTGATATTTTTATGGAATTTTATGATCAAATACTAATTTATAGTTTTTACTTAGTTTCTGCTTTTGCCGTTTTAAAAAAAGCAAACATTCATGGCGTTCTTCAATTGCTTCATCACTAATTTATTGTCTCCTTTTCCAGGCTGACAAGGCGACAGATGCGGGGCCTTCTTCAATTTCAAGTCACACATGCCATCGTCGTCCAGGTCAGTGGTGCCCCGTGCCCATCGACGACATCATGCAGCTGTTCGCCAACGCCTGGATGAATCACTTCAAGACATTATTCCTTGACCATAATGTAGTGCCGCCCTGGACTAGCAGCTTGTCGCCTACACCTCAATACAATACCCAGAAGTGCATCCGCGCCGGCAGCAAGCACAACGACCTCGACGCCATGGGAAACAGTACTCCTTGATGGGAACTAGACCTTCAGGTATGATGGGAGCTTCGAAGAGGAAGCCAACGGATATTCATGGGAGCTCCTCGTCAAAGTATGATTCTTCCCTTCATTCGCCTTCTCGATCACTTGCCTTTTAGTTTACCCAAAAAATGAGTTTACGTATAATACTGTGTATTGTACGAATCAAATGTATGGTGGCTTTGCTCTTTTCCAAATAGATGGTTGGCTGTTATTCCTTTGATCATTAGATTGTTATTACTTAAATGTTCTAATATACTGTACAAAGCTTTCATTTATGTCTTCATAAAAATCACTCTGAAAGTTCATCCAAAAAAGCACTCTGAATATATATTTTTATTTGAAATCCGTATACATATATTTCTATGCAAGCTGAGCTCGTCAATACAAATGTTATTTTGTACAACAATTTTGGTCTCATTGGTGTTGATCCCTTTGATCTCTGGCCATATGACTTCCCATTCAAGATATGACGGGGCATGGATGTGATACACCCACATACAGAGATGTTTAGATGTGAAGTTGGCAAGAGCAGGCTTGTTTGTAGATGAAGTTTTTATACATATGACTGACCACTCTAGCCTTGCCACCATTAGTGTAGTGTTCTTATCTTCCTTCCCATGTTTTGTTGAAAGATCAAAATTTTCTGTATAATACAAATACAACCATTTATCATTACAGGTGAGGGATTTAGTATAGAAAGCTACTTTACAAGTAGTCTCAAGCTGGAGGATAACAGATTGGTCGCGACGTTAGGGATCCCCATCAATGTTATACTATTTGTCTCCAGGTATATGATCACTCCAAATTCTAGATATTCTAGCGAGTAGATGAGGTGAAAGTATGTGCAACATAGTTCTTTTTTTTGTTTTGCTCTAATTTCTGCGGGAGTGTTGTTAAATCCCATGTAGCACGATGGTGGTTGTATGCTGCCGTGGAGGAATTAAAGGCACATGTTGATTAAAAGAATGGCCACTAATATTGTCGAGTAATTACTTGATCTGCTCATGATTAATTAGTACCCCAATTTGTTTTCTCAAAAAGGTACAATATTGTTATGGTAAGAGTTACACTTTGTGGCAAATAGCATTCAGATTTATAGATTGATTTCTCTTAGAAAAAATATAGATTTATCCCTGATTCTGTGAGCTCACTAATTATGAAGCTAACACAAGTATGATTACCTAATACTTACCTCCACCTCATCGTTGACATCGTGCAGTACCATGGCAGAGGTTTCTTTTGTGCATGGATTTCCAAGCGCTCCGGCTGTCATTGGCGGAAGCGTGGGTTTTAATTGGCCAACATTCATCTTTTAGGCGCTGTGTTTATGTAGAGAATTTTACTTAACAGGTCTGGATGGCATCTTTTGTCAAAACAAAATCACGTTTGTTTTTATATATTTTCTGCCTGACGCGTAAAGTGTTCCATTATTGTTTTGCTTTTATGTAGAAGTCCCTGGATGAACTTACTACAATCTTTATTGTCAGGACACATTGGTACTGAGCTTTCTTGCAAAGGTGCTATGTTCTAACTGTGGTGTATATAGTTGTATAGTTTATAGTGAAAGCTGCGTTCTTGTCAGGCCACAGTAGTTGTATAGTTTAGATTATACCTTGAGTTAGTTTTGTGCTTGTGGAAGTGCAGTGGCGATTGCAAGACGGCTTGGTTCAGCTTCATTAATATAGCACCATCTTCACAATACTGTACATTATATTCTTAGACGGCTGGGTTCAACCTTGAGACCTTTGAAGTAAAATACACTTAGTAGTTTTAAATTTCAAGTGGCATGGCTTACAATATGTAAGTGGGTTTTCCACACTTGTAACATGAGAGAATCTGCATAGATCTCAAGGTTGTCATTCGTGGCTGAGACAATGTTTCTAAATCAAGGGACCCGCACTTCGTCATTATCTAAATTGCGCTTGATTATTTTCCTAAAGGGACCTGCACTTCGTCATTACCTAAGCGCATCAGTTAGAAGAAAAGTTAGAGCTGACGGGAGTGGTGCCAACAGTTTCCACAATAATCGTCTGACAAATAAATATATATCTTCTCATTTTTCAGATTTTGTTGTTCATTTCAGTTAAATCTATTAGCTTACTGGTTGTGGTATAACTATTTCTAGAATTTACAATGTGGTTTCCGTGCCTATTGATTTAACTTGATGAGAGAAATGACTTCTTGGGTTCACTATTCACTCTACATTCTGAGTGGTTGTAACTTTTTTGCTTCTGAAGTGTCAAAGGATACAAAAATCAGGATGATATATTAGGCTGAGACAATGTTTATAAATCAAGAGACCTGCACTTCGTCATTATCTAAATTGCGCTTGATTATTTCCCCCCAGCAATATCAAGATGAGGATACAAGCAGATCAAGTGTACAAGACGTGTAGTCTCCTCGTGAAGGTGGCTGAGCTATGAATTTGCTCTTGGTATATTTACCTATGCTGGATATGGGGTCAGATCTTTGGTATGCAGGTGAATGTATATGGAACAATGATTGCACATATTACAGTAAGCTATATTCTCTTCACATTTATGCATATTCTTGTTGGGACAAAAAAAGTGGTTATAATAAGCAGATTCTTGTTGGGACCAAAAAAAGTGGTTATAATAAGCAGATATATTTCTTCCCATTTACGCATATTCTTACTGGGAGAGAAAAACAAAGCAGTGATAATATGCAGTTTTACATAAGCTTGTGTCTTGCATAGAACCGAAAACTAATGATTATTGCTTGTTTTCTGACTTCTGTTGCAGAATGTGAAAGCTTATTACCCACATAAAACAAGTAGGTGTTACGAAGTCCTTGTATGCCTAATTATTGTTGTTGTAGTTGTCATACACGCGTAACAACCTGTGACATACACACGCATACCCGTGATCTCTCTCCTACAAATATCCTTGACTAATTCCTCAGAAGTATATGTAAAAACAGAAACAAATGCTTCATGCCCGCTCACTTGGAAACAAATGCTTCGATGGCCAATGCGCAACTAATTGCATGCACACTTACAAAATATTTCTAACAACCAATCAGGACATTTCACTTACGAGGATCAGTCAAAAAGTTAGCACGTACTAGAAAGAGACCCGACCGTGATTTGTGTACTATAAAGGAACGGAGGGAGGGAGTAATGTCTTATTTGGTAGTGAAATAAACATATAAGTCAGGAAAAAATAGGTGATGTGAGAAAACTAGGTAGAGAATAGATTTGTGTGGAAAATTAATCTGCAACAATTATTATGGTCATCCCAAACAAATTGAGGGAAGATTTTTCCCTTTAATAATTATTGTGCGACCACCTTCCTAACCAAGCTTCGATTGTCCTGTTGGTACATACATGAAGAACATTGTCTATAGAGCGATACTGACATCATAGGTGAGAAATTTGGCACTTCGGTGATGCGAAGACTTGAGGAAGAAGGTAATGTTATTGAGCTTACAAGTTACATTTTTTTGTGTGTAACATAGTTCTTTTATAGTAAAATTGGATCTCTCTATTGGGTATGGCTTTCTACATGGCATTCAGTGTAACCTGCCAAATCTCTCCCCTATGATTTTTTTAAAGTATAGCACCCAAATGATTCACCCATGACATGTTCTTGAAATTGATTTGCACTGCTGATTATTCAAAACACGAGTGTTAGATTTTGTAGTCTGAAAATATGATAATGATGCCGAGAGAAGAGAGCATGCGTACGATCCATGAACTTGATGTGCGAGATGGTATGACTTCTTCAGAGAACCATCTTGATCCTTCCTTTTTCTTCATAATATTGCCAACCATTGAGATTGTGGTGCGGGAGGTCGCGGGTGCTAAAGATTGTGGCACAGTTTAGAGGGTTGGCCGGCGGCGGAGGCGGCGACTCAGGTTGGGGGCGACAAGCAAAATATTTCAAAAGCCCGTGGCAACGCACGGGCTTTCTACTAGTATATATTGCATTGCTATGCGAAAGGTAGCATTGAAGCAGGGACACATTGTGTCGCTTGTTTTGAAGTTCAAAGAAACGGACTTTTACAGCTAAAAAAATTCTGAATTTTTTTGCACATGCACGCATAGAAGTGTAATATAATTTTTTGAAGTTGTACTAACTCTGTACTAGACTAGCATCAATTAATATGGATCCGATGGAGTAATAATAAATTAAAACTGCCATAAACTTAAAGAAAGTTTTAGTGCATTTGGAAAAAGTTCATCACGTTTTTGGAAAATGTTTCATTTGTATTAAAAATTTGTAACGTGCTTTTTAAAAATGTCCATCTTTCATTAGAAAATTCACAATGTGTATTAAAAAAACTCAATGTGTATTAAAAATTTATTCTGTAACATGTTAAATAATTGCATTAAAAGTTCAACACAATACTTTTTAATACATGTTGAATAGTTTACAAATACTATGTTGTCAATTTGTTAATAATTGGTTATTTTAGAAATACAATGAAGATGAACAATGATTGTGTGTGTGCTTGTTGTCCAGAATGAACATACATAAATTTATAAAACAATTTCTAATATAGGTTCAACTATTTAAAGCCCCATAAATTTTGAAAAAGTTCATGCCTACCTCTTCAAAGTACACAATAATGAAACAAAAAAGATTTAAAATACAGAATAATTGCATGTTGTATTTTTTGTATGCGAAAAATTATGTGTCATGAAACAAAGCAAGAACTTGGACAAAATAAAAATAAAACTGATAGATAATGCATTAGGAAAATTGCAGAGCGATACATGAAAAGTGTCTATATAGCTTTCTAGCTTAGAGCAACTCTAGCAGACCCCGCATCCCGCCGGCCCACAAAACGCGTTCGCGCAAAACGGCCTTTGCGGGCCGGCGCGGACAACCACAGATGCAAACCCCTCAAACGGACCCGTAGAATATGCTTTTTTACGGGTCGGCTTTGCGGGGTCTGCTCTTTGCGCCGCTGCATCCCGCATCTCATCGGCCCGCAAATATCAAATCCAACATAATACAACAATAGAAAGCAAAACTAAATTATTCAAATCAAACATAATACAATAATCATCCACATTACAAATAATTATTCAAATCACCGTAGCAAACTTAAATAATGCCATACAAAACTTGTCATGAATACAAATACAAATGAATACAAAAAGGAGTCACTGTCCAGCCCTTTGCCAATGGTGCTCAATGAGATCCTCCTGAAGTTGAAAGTGTGTGTTTGCATTTTCAATCTCCTTGTATGTCTGAAGAAAAGCTCTAATGCGGTTAGGGTCTCTAGCTGGTTTGACACGGCTACCCACATTGTCGTAGAAGAATTCCAAGTTCATTCCTCTCTCGTCTTCAAGAATCATATTGTGCAGGATAACACAACATGTCATGATATTTTTCAAGGTTTTCTTGTCCCAAAAACGAGCAGGACCACGGACAATGGCAAACCTAGATTGCAAAATACCGAATGCTCTTTCAATGTCTTTTCGGGCTGCCTCTTGCACCCTTGCAAATTCACATTGTTTTTTAGTTTTGGGTTCTTTGATGCTTTTGACAAATGTGCACCAAGGAGGGTATATACCATCTGCAAGATAGTACCTCTTTGTGTATTCATGCCCATTGATAGCGTGGTTGCAAGCAGGAGCATCACCACTAGCAAGCCTAGCAAACAAATGAGACCGTTGCAACACAGTGATATCATTGAGAGTGCCCGGCATACCAAAAAAGCAATGCCAAATCCATAAATCCTCGGATGCTATGGCCTCTAGCACAATTGTTGCATCACGAGACTTGCCACAATACATTCCTTGCCATGCCTTGGGGCAATTTTTCCAAGTCCAATGCATACAATCAATGCTACCTAGCATGCCAGGCCAACCTCTCCTCTCATTAGATGCCATCAATTTCTTTGTGTCATCTTCGTTGGGTGCCCGAAGATACTCAGTACCAAAGACACGGATGATCACCTTTGCAAATCTATGTACAGACTCAATTGTAGTATCTTCACCAATGCGAAGGTACTCATCGGCATAGTCAGCCGGAACACCATATGCAATCACCCGCATTGCCGCAGAGATTTTTTGATATGCACTAAATCCCTTTAAGCCAGCAACATTTCTTCTTTGAGTAAAATACCGGCAATTTGCCTCGCAAGCTTGAACAATTTTGACAAAGAGGGATCGGCGCATTCGGTACCTTCTCCGGAAGAGGTGCGGTGGATATGTAGGATTCTCCGCGAAGTAGTCTTGCATCAACATCTCGTTCCCAAGATGACGATTCCGAGGAATGCAAAGACGCCCGAAGGTCGATCCTCGCCTCCTCTTCTGGTTCTCGTCTTCATGCTCCTTCACGCCAAGTGCCATGACCAATGTCTGCTGCCGAAAGTTTGCAAGCATGGTCTCAACATCCTAGTCGTCCGAATCGGACGAATCGGAGAGCAAGAACTTCTCGCACGGGCTCAACTCCATCTACATGCGTACCGGCGCGTCAATTAACTATACCGCTCGCAAAAATCACAAAAATACGCACTAACCGGTGGTGGACGCGGCGGGTGATCCCGGGCGGCGATGAGGACGGCTCTTCTCGCCGGATCCGCGGGGGGGGGGGGGGGGGGGTCGGTGCAGCGTCTCCGTGCGGGAGGGTGTGGGGCGGCCCCGCGGACCGATTCCGCCCGTAGATTTGGCCGGAATCGCCGGCGGCGGGCGGAAGCAAGGGCGGTCGGCGGCAGAAGGAGGGGAGGAAGGCGCGCGGGTTGAAATGTCCCTCCCGCCAACTGCTTCTCTGTGATGCAGGGCACCGTGGCCGCGAGGGGGAAATCTGCGTATTCCCGGGTTGGGGTCGGGATTTTGCCGCGCCCCTCAAAAATTTTTGCGGGCCGGGGCGGGATGCGGGGTCTGGTCGGACAGGTTTTTCCGCCCCTACCTACATTTTGGCGGTTATTTTATGGGTCGAGGGCGGATGCGGGGTCTGCTAGAGTTGCTGTACGCATGGCATATTTCAGCTGGTTGACCAGATCATGGTGTAGTTATCCCAGCTAGGTTCAAAACCCCTTCCCGTTGATGTTTTTTCATGTTAGTTCTCGCATGTCGTATTTGAGGTCTTTTTTATGTGATTAAATAAAATATGAGGGGGTTTCTGCAAAATAAATCCTCACGAGTGGAGCACCCAGCATGTTCCGCGCTCTTAGCCACTGGCAAGTAGGCCACAGCCGTACAGACATGCTACAAGACTAGACGTACGTCTGCATACAGACGGAGGTACCGTATTTGCACAACCAAACAAGTTCAAGCATCAATTTTGTGTATTTTGCAACTTTGCGCACTAAATTGACCGTGCAGAACAAGTTGGGGCACCTGTAATATATTTAGCTCACTAAAACACCACATTAAAAAGAAAGAAAACACACTTCAGCATGTTCCCCACGCGTTAAACCAATTTTGTGACCAGAAATTTGAAATGAAATCCTCATTCGAGGCTATCTCTCAAGCTGGATCGATCTATAGGCGCTCCCATTTTTATAGTCGCTTCTAAATACTTCATCACCATAAAATAACAGTCTGGATCTTTTGCACCAGGATGCTTATTTTGTTTTGTTTGTTCCGTTATATCCATGATAGTGAAACCTAATCCTTTTCTCGATCGTATGGATTTTTCTTTTTGAAATAGCAGCGTGGATGCAGAAGCCGGGATCTTCGTCCTTTTTGAAATACAGAATAAATCCGAGTAGATAAGCACAAATCATACCTACAGCTAATTGTTTTTATTTATTTGATGAGAAGACTGTCCTATTTAGAATTGCAGTTGCTTGATACTCGATCGTGTATTATAATTCCATTGCTTGATACTCGATCGTGTAGCAGTTAGCTAGTCAGAATCGTATATACAGTTAACTAGCATTGCCCGTGTCACGGAATTAGACCCATCGATCTAGTTCCCACCCTTGCGCATCGAGAGCTCAAGTCAAGTGCAGCTGGGAGAGGAGTGCCAATGGAGGGGACGCCGCAGCTGGAGACCGGCGGCGGCGAGTACACGCAGGACGGCACGACGGACCTCTGCGGCAACCCGGTCATCCGATCCAATCGAGGAGGATGGAAAGCATGCTCCTTCGTTCTTGGTAAGGAAGCTCCGCGTGCCTAACCTTCATTTCGTTGCACGTAAGGTCGTAAGGAAGAAGAAGCCCGATATCCCTGGCCTGCAACGCCGAAGAAGCCATGGCTGACCAAGTGACCTGCAGTGTACGAGGTGTTCGAGCGGATGGCGCCCTATGGAATCGCGTCCAACCTGGTGCTGTACCTGACGAGGGAGCTGCACCAGGGCACGGTGCGCTCCGCCAACAACGTCACCAACTGGGCCGGCACCAGCCTCATCACGCCCGTCCTCGGCGCCTACATCGCCGACGCCCACCTCGGACGCTACCGCACCTTCATGGCCGCCTCCGCCATCTACCTTCTCGTAAGTCCTTCCCTTCCTTCATACCTCCGCTCGGGCCGCCGGCAAAAGCTCTCCCTGAAAATGGAAAAAAAAAAACTTGGCCAACGGATGATTGCGCAGGGAATGTGCCTGCTGACCATGGCCGTGTCGCTGCCGCCGCTGAAGCCGCTGGCGTGCGGCACCGGCACGGCGGACCCGACCTGCGAGCGCAAGGCGTCGAGCCTGCAGCTGGGCGTGTTCTTTCTGGCCCTGTACACCCTCGCCGTCGGCACAGGCGGCACCAAGCCCAACATCTCCACCATCGGCGCCGACCAGTTCGACAAGCACGAGCCGAGGGAGCGCCGGCAGAAGCTCTCCTTCTTCAACTGGTGGATGTTCAGCATCTTCCTAGGCACGCTCTTCGCCAACACCGTCCTCGTCTACATCCAGGACAAGATCGGCTGGACCGTCGGCTACGCGCTCCCCACCATCGGCCTCGCCGTCTCCATCGCCGTGTTCACCGCCGGAACGCCCCTGTACCGCCACAAGCCGACCTCACCCGAGAGCTCCCTCGCCAAGATGGCCGGGGTCATCGTCACCGCCGTCCGCAAGTGCCGCGTCACGGCGCCCGCGGACCCGCGCGACCTGCACGAGCTCGACCCGGACCAATACGACAGGAAAAAGACGTCCCCGCTGCCCCACACGCCGACTTTCAGTGTGCTGAGCAAAGCGGCGGTGAGGACCGGGGCCGGGAGCACGTCGCGGTGGTCGCTGAGCACGGTGACGCAGGTGGAGGAGACGAAGCAGATGCTCAAGATGCTTCCCGTGCTGTTCATCACGTTCGTGCCGAGCGCGATGCTGGCCCAGATCAACACGCTGTTCGTGAAGCAGGGCACGACGCTGGAGCGGCGCGTCGGCGGCTTCGACATCCCGCCGGCGAGCCTGCAGGGGTTCGTGACCGTCTCCATGCTCGTCTCCGTCGTGATCTACGACCGCCTCTTCGTGCCCTGCATGCGGCGCCTGACAAAGAACCCGCGGGGCATCTCGCTGCTCCAGCGGATGGGCGTCGGGCTCGTCCTCCACATCGCGATCATGGTGATCGCGTCGGCGACCGAGCGGCACCGCCTGGCCGTGGCGCGCGAGAACGGCGTGCTCGACAGCAGGGGCACGATGGTCCGGCTCTCCATCTTCGTGCTGCTCCCGCAGTTCGTGCTCATGGGCGTCGCCGACGCCTTCCTGAGTTGGACAGGAGAATTCTCACTATATTCAGTCTCAGGTACAACAAGCGTTTATATACACACGCGCTGTACAGGTTGTTACAACAGAATCGGATAAGTGCTAATCATGCCGAACGTGGAGATGATGGCGTTCGTGCGCTGGAGAGTCGCGGGTGACTCGGTCCTGGAGGTTTGCCTCCCGTGCGTGGTGGCCTGTCAGGTGGACCGTCAGCAGGTTTCCAACACCCCCCCGCAACCGCAACAGGGTGCTCGCGGACGTTGAGGCTGGATCGGAAAGCTGTGAAGATGCTCGCAGGGAGGCCCTTCGTGAACACATCAGCGTACTGGGATGTGGTAGGCACATGCAGCACGCGAACTTCGCCCAGGGAGACGCGCTCCCGGACGAAGTGAAGGTCGATCTCCACGTGCTTACTACGTTGATGCTGCACGGGGTTGCTCGACATGTACATGGCGCTGACATTGTCGCAGTAGACGACGGTAGCTCGCTGCGGAGGGCGGCGGATCTCGGTGAGGAGTTGACGAAGCTAGACCGCCTCGGCCACCGCGTTGGCGATGCCCTTGTACTCGGCCTCAGCGCTCGAGTGCGAGACCGTGTTCTGCCGCTTCGAAGACCAGCTGACGAGGTTGGAGCCGAGGTACACGGCAAACCCCGACGTGGATTTGCGGGTGTCGGGGCACCCCGCCCAATCCGCGTCGGTATACACGGTGAGATCGTTGCCGGAGTCGCGGTAGAACTGGAGCCCGAGACGCGTCGTACCGCGCACATAGCGGAGGACACGTTTCACCAGCTGGTAGTGAGCATCCCTGGGAGCATGCATGAACAAGCAACATTGTTGGACAGCATAAGAAATATCGGGGCGCGTCAGAGTCAAGTATTGCAAGGCTCCGGCTAAGCTCCTGTAGAGAGAGGGGTCGTGGAAGAGAGGCCCGTCCATGGCGGATGGTTTGCTGGTGGTGTCGACGGGGGTTGAGACCGGTTTGCAATTTAGCATGCCGGCGCCATCCAAGACCTCAAGGGCATATTGTTCCTGAGAAAGGTGGATGCCAGTGGAGTTGCGGTGTACGTTGATGCCGAGGAAGTGGCGAAGAGGGCCCAGATCAGTCATGGCGAACTCGCGATGAAGAGAGCCGACAATGGACTGGAGTAAGGGCGTGGAGCTCGCGGTGAGGATAATATCATCAACGTACAAAAGGAGATACGCCGTGTCATGCCCACGATGCAAAGTGAACAGAGAGGAGTCGGCCTTGGAAGCACGGAACCCGAGGGTGATGAGGTAGCCGGTGAACCTGGAGAACCAAGCGCGCGGCGCCTGCTTGAGCCCATACAGCGAGCGGTTGAGACGACACACGTCTCGTGGGCGCGAGGAGTCGATGAAGCCGGCAGGCTGCGCACTGTACACCGTCTCGGTGAGGTGCCCGTGCAAGAAGGCGTTCTTGACGTCGAGCTGGTGGACGGGCCACGAAGAGCTGGTGGCGACGCCGAGGACGACCCGAATGGTGGCCGGTTTAACCACGGGACTAAAAGTCTCGCCGTAGTCGACACCGGCCTGTTGTGTGAAGCCGCGAAGAACCCATCGAGCCTTGTACCGCGCTAGCGTCCCGTCGGGGTTGAACTTGTGGCGAAAGATCCACTTGCCGGAGACCACATTTGCACCTGCAGGACGTGAAACCAACGACCAAGTGTCATTCCGCAACAATGCATGAAACTCTTCTAACATTGCATTAGACCAGTTCGGATCCTTAAGAGCCACGCGGTAAGAGGAGGGAATGGGGCTGATGGTAGGAGGAGTGGTGACAGAGAGGTTTAACTGGGACTTGGGTTGGGCAAAGCCAGACTTGGAGCGTGTGTGCATGCGGCGGAGGTTGACTGGTGGTGCTACTGGAACAGCTCGGGGCGGTAGCGGGCGAGGAGCGGCAGACGACGTTGCATGGGACGCCGGCTCGGGATTGGTTGCATGGCTGGAAGTGGATGCATGTGTTGCATGGCGGCCGGACGCAGGAGTGGTGGGCGGCCTGTCGTGGGTGGGGCCAACAGGTGGGACGCTGGGAGGCGTGGTTGGCTCGCGCTGAGTTGTCGGGCGGGTGGGATTGGGCGCGGCGGGCGAGGCGGGCAGGTGCGCAGTCTGCGGAGCGAGCGCAGGGCCGGGAGAAGACGCGGGCCTGTCGTACGAGGTAGGTAGGATCGGGACGCCGGAAAAAGGGGTGGATCCGGTGTGGGAGGTGGTGGTGTGGTCAGCCGTGCGTTGAGAGAGGAAAACGGGAAGGTTTGTTCGTCAAAAACAACGCTACGGGAGATGTGAACTTTGCGCGTGCGTAGGTCGAGGCATCTGTAGCCCTTATGCTCAAGTGGATACCCGAGGAACACACATGGCGTGGATCGGGGGGCGAGCTTGTGCGGTGCAAGATGAGCGAGATTGGGGAAACAAAGACACCCAAACACCCTCATGTGATCATAGGACGGATGGCTACCATTGAGAAGGTAGAAAGGAGTGAGGTTGTGCACCGCCGAAGAGGGGCGCCGATTGATCAGATGATTGGCGGCATGGAGAGCCTCGACCCAATATTCTGGAGGCATCTGGGCGTGGATGAGGAGAGTTCGTAGCACGTCATTTGTGGTGCGTAGGAGGCGCTCTGCTTTCCCGTTTTGCGCGGAAGTGTGCGGGCAAGAGAGGCGGTAGACGACGCCGGAGCGAGAGAGATAGTCACGAAGAGAGTGAGAAAGGAACTCCCTCCATTGTCGCACTGCAAACACCGAATAACAACATTATATTGTGTGAGGACGTGAGAAAAGAAACGTTGTAAGACGGCAGCAGTGTCAGACTTGTGGCGCAAGGGAAATACCCAAGAATAATGGGAAAAATCATCTAGTACGACTAGGTAATATTGGTACCCAGAAAAACTGCAAACAGGGGATGTCCAGAGATCACAGTGGATTAATTGGAAAGGAGCAGTAGTATATGAAAAAGATTGTGGAAATGGTAAACGAGGTTGCTTGCCTAACTTGCAAGATTCACACACACGAGAATCATTGCTCTTATTACAGGAATCAAGGAAATTGTTTGCTAATATGGAAATAGAAGTAGAACTAGGGTGCCCTAGCCGCAAGTGCCACAAGTCGCCTGCTCCGGAGATGGTGAAGGCCATGCCGCCGTCTTTATCGGATCGGAAAAACGGGTAGAGGTCGCCGGAGCTACTGGACCACATCAGAATTCTCCCTGTGGCCATGTCCTTCACAGTGAAACCGAACGGGTCAAAAGAGACAATACACCAATTATCGCGAGTAAAACGACGCACAGAAATGAGATTTTTGACAATACGGGGAGAAATCAATACGTGGTTAAGTTGGAAGGGGTAGGGAGAGAGATTAGAGGAGCCGGTGGCTACTACGGGAATCACAGAACCGTCGCCTACTGTAATGGTAGAGGGAGTATGCATTGAAGGAGGAAGGAGCTTGGTGAGGTTACCACTGGACCCGGCGACGTGGGATGTAGCTCCTGTGTCCATGAACCACTCGTGGGTGGCCGGAGGCTGCTGCATGTTGAGGTTGGCGAAGGCCTGGGCCATCATGGCCTGCTGCTGGTCCCATGGAGGCGGGGACGACGAGGACGGCACGCCGACGGGGTAGGCTTGGTGCGGAGCTCCGGGCGTGGGCCGAGGACCCCGGCGGAGTTGGGCGGCATCCAAGGCGCCCGCCATTGCTGTGGGGAGGGCGCCGGGGAGCCCCACGGCGCGAAGTACCCGAGCCACGGCTGTTGGCCGCGCCCGAGTGGAGCAGGCGATGAGGTGTTGGAGCCGCGCCCACGTCCGCGCCCGCCACGCTGGCGGTCGCCGGAGGGTGGAGTGGCCGCCCCCTTGCCCTTGTCAGTTGGGGACGGAGGAGGCTGGCGCTCACCGCGGTCGCCACCGCGCTCGGAGTTGCCAGACGACGAGCCGCCGCCGTGCCCGATGGAGAGAGCCCCGGCCCCCTCGGTGCGTTCCCGCTCACCCAGCGAGATCTCCTCCAGCAGGAGACGGGAGCGCGCCTGGTTGAACGTGGGAAACGGCACCTGCATGGGAAGCAAGGTAGCCATGACGTGGAAGCGGCGGCTGAGGCCCCGCACAAGCTGCAGCGTGAGGGAGCGGTCGGTGACGGGCTCGCCCACGTCGGCCATGGCGTCGGAGAGCTGCTTCAGGCGACGGCAGTACTGGGCGATGCTCAGATCGCCCTGTACCGTAGCCCGGAACTCCGCCCCGATGTGGACGGTGCGGCCGGCGGCGTTGTCGCGGAAGAAGACCTCCAGCTCGCGCCAGAGGTGGTACGCGGTGTTGTTCGGCGACTGGACCACGTCGTAGAGTTCATCGGAGATCGTGGCGTAGATCCAGAGTACGATGGTAATGTCATCGTTCCTCCAGACGGCATCAGCATGCAGGGGGTCAACGGCTTCCTCGACGTGATCCTCGACCTGGTACTTGGTTAGTACAAAGGCGAAGAGCTGGCGCCATTTCGAGCAATTGTTGGCGTCCAGGCTGAGCTTGAAGGGGATGAAGGACGAGATATTAATGTGATGCATGGATGGAGGAGAAGCGACGGGGACCTGGGCGGCCAGCGCTGCCAGGGCGAGCGCACGGCCGGGAGCAGCAGGGGCGCGCAGGGGCGCTGGAGCGCGCGCGCGGAGGATCGGGGCGCGGATGGGCGCCGGAGCAGCAGGAGCCGGTGCGGGGGCAGGCGCAGGCTCGGGGGCGACGCAGGACAGGTCGAAGACGGCGTCGGCGTCCCCAAAGGAGCGGGTGCGCCGGAGAGGGCGGCGGACGCTCATGGCGAAGGCGGAAGCGAGAGGATCGAGAGTGTCTGATACCAAGTTGGAGAGGAGAATTCTCACTATATTCAGTCTCAGGTACAACAAGCGTTTATATACACGCTGTACAGGTTGTTACAATAGAATCGGATAAGTGCTAATCATGTCGAACGCGGAGATGATGGCGTTCGTGCGCTGGAGAGTCGCGGGTGACTCGGTCCTGGAGGTTTGCCTCCGTGCGTGGTGGCCTGTCAGGTGGACCGTCAGCAGGTTTCCAACATCCTGGAGGTGGCCAAGATCGAGTTCTTCTATGACCAGGCGCCCGAGGGGATGAAGAGCCTCGGCACGTCCTACGCCATGACCAGCCTCGGCGTCGGCAACTTCCTCAGCAGCTTCCTGCTGTCGACGGTGTCGCGCGTCACGCGACGGAGCGGAAGAGGACATGGAGGCTGGATCCAGAACAACCTCAACGCCTCGCGGCTGGACCTCTACTACGCCTTCGCCGTGCTTAACTGTGCTAACCTCCTCGTCTTCTTCGCCGTGTGCCGGATGTACGTGTACAACGCCGACAGCGCTGACGGTGGCAAGGAGAAGCAGGGGAGGCCAGGAATCGTGAAGGAGCCAATGATAATACTCCCTCCGTTCCAAAATAGATGACTCAACTGTTGGCTTTTGATCACTAGACCAAATTGCCCAGGAGCTACACAAGACACGTGCTAAGCTAGCTAGCTATCGAGCAAGCAGCTTGATCGATCTGGCCGTGCGTGCGTACACGAGGCTGTCTTGTACGTGCGTGCGTAGCCGGCGACTCTCTCCACGTAAACTTGCGAACGAACAGAAGAAACTCTTTTTCGGTGCGGTCGACTTGCACCTTTTCATTTATTTGCTCTCATTATATAAAGGGATACAGCCACCCCGTCCAACACGTCGCCGAGTCGGCAACTAACACGACGGAGACCCGGACTCGTACAAGCACTTGTCCGATTTACTTACGTGAACACTAAAACGACTAGTACTAGGACTCTTTGGACTACTACGTGACCATACCTAATACTACAACTAGATTAACTCTTACATTCACCTCCTTAATCTGGTTGCTTTGTCTCCATCGCTTGTACTCCCACTTTCTTCCTCATCTCGATGAACTTCTGTCAGACCGAGGGACTTCGTGAGAATGTCGGCAAGCTGGTCCTTCGTGTTCACATGCTGAACTTCGATCAACCCTTCCTCAATGCACTCCCGAATATGGTGGAACCGGGTATCTATGTACTTGCTCCTCTCGTGATGAACCGGATTTTTGCACAGTGAGATTGCAGCTTGGTTGTCGATCTTCAACGACACCTTCTGCACCTCCCACTTTGCAAGATCAGCTAGGAGTCTTCTCAGCCACACTGCTTGACAAGCCGCCGTGCTTGCCGCTATGTATTCTGCCTCGCATGAAGACAGCGCAACCACCTTTTGCTTCTGAGAATTCTAGCTGATAGGATTTGGGCCAAGATAGAATATCATGCCCGTTGTGCTTTTCCGGTCATCCACATCACCTGCCATGTCACTATCTGAGTATCCATGGAGGACCAACCCTTCCTTTCCCTTTCTATACGTGCAGCCAAGATTTATAGTGCCTTTCACATAGCGCAAGATTTGCTTGACCGCGCTCATGTGTTCGGTTGTCGGATTCTCCATGAAACGACTCACGATCCCGACTGAATAAGCCAAGTCAGGTCGGGTATGCACCAAATATCTTAGGCTGCCCACAACGCTTCGATACATTGTGGTGTCCACCGGCGGATTTGAGCTACGCTTGCTCAACTTGTGGCGTTGGTCCATTGGAGCTTGTGTCTCGTAGCAATCTGTCATGCCACACTTGTCCAATAACTTGACCGCATAAGCCGATTGACATAGGGAAATCTCCCCGGAGCTTTGCTTCACTTCGATGCCCAAGTAATAGCTGAGTAATCCCAGATCGCTCATGCTAAACTTCTTCTTCATCTGCGCCTTGAAACGTTCAATTTCTTGCGCGCTATCTCCGGTGATAATCAGATCGTCGACATAAACTCCAACTAGAAGCTTTGATCCTTTGGAGTTCTTTGTATAGACCGCGTGCTCGAGGAGGCATCTCTTGAACCCGAGCGAGATCAAACTTCGGTCTAACTTTGCGTTCCATGCTCTTGGCGCTTGCTTCAGCCCGTAAAGTGCCTTCTTGAGCTTGTAAACTTTCCCTTCTTCGCCTTTCTTCTCGTAGCCGAGGGGTTGTTCCACGTACACTTCTTCTTTGAGGTCGCCATTGAGGAAAGTGGATTTCACATCCATATGATGAACCTTCCAATCCTCTTGTGCTGCCAAAGCTAGGAGCACTCTTACCGTCTCGATTCGAGCAACCGGTGCAAACACCTCCTCATAGTCAACTCCTTGACGTTGTACGTAGCCCTTTGCAACGAGTCTTGCCTTGTACTTCACAATGGCACCCTTCGTGTCCTTCTTTAACTTGTAAACCCAGTTCAAACCTATAGCCTTTTGGTTCGGAGGTCGGGTTACCAAAGTCCACGTGCCATTGCTCTCGATCGCCTTCATCTCCTCATCCATGGCGTGCATCCAACTTGAACTTTTGCTCGCCTCTACGAAGTTCGCCGGCTCCTCAACTCCGAGTAAACACAAATCGGAGTACTCGAGCGTAACTGGCTTTGCGTACTTGTAGACTTTCTTGAGGGTCTTGTAGCGACGAGGCCCGGAAGAATCCGTTGTGGATTGCGAAGGAGGCGACACAAATTGTGTCGGCGTCGATGCACTTGAGGAAGACGGTTGAGTCTCGGGCGTGGTAGATGCCGGGTTGTTGGCATCCGCGTCATCGGCGTAGTCGTCATGATCGTGACCATCATCTTGATTGTCATCATCACTATGCGCCTCGTTGTCGATGTCGTTGCCGAGATCTCTACCCGTGTCTTGCGCGTCGTTGTCGCTATCACCTTGCGACCCATGCGCGTCGTCGTCGGTGTCGGCACCATGGTGATCACTGCCGTTGCGGTCACCTTGGTTGGGCGTCTTACCAACCACCTGGACGTCCTCCCCTGCATCACCATCAGTTGGAAATTCAACTGTGAATATGTTACCGTTTGGAGCATCGTTGGCTACTGCGCTCCAATTCCACGCTTGGTTTTCTTCAAACACGACGTCGCGTGAAATCCGTAGACGCTTGTTTCGTGGATCGTAGAAGCGGTATGCCTTGGTGTCGGAACTCCTCTCGTACCCGATGAACACCATCTTGGTGCTACGATCGGCAAGCTTTGCGAGATGCGGCTCCGCCGTCTTCACATGTGCCACACACCCAAACGTCCGTAGATGAGACACATTCGGCTTCCGTCCGTAAATTGCTTCATACGGAGTCTTGCCGATCACTGCCTTCGTTGGAGCCCGATTGAGAAGATAGACCGCCGTCGAGACAGCTTCTCCCCAAAAAGTCCCCGGCAAGTTCTTGCTCTTGAGTAAACTTCTCGCCATGTCAACGACGGTTCGATTGCGCCTTTCAACAATCCCGTTCTGCTGCGGCGTATAAGGTGCCATGAGGAACCTCTTTATGCCAATCTTCTCGCAGTAGTCGTTGAACTCGTTCGACGTAAACTCTCCGCCGCGATCTGTTCGTAGAGCGCGAACCTTCAGCTTGTGTTCCATCTCTGTTGCAGCCTTCAGCTTCTTGAACGCTTCAAACGCCTCATCTTTAGATCGTAGGAGAACGACCCACATGTATCTCGAGTAGTCATCTACCACAAGGAAGAAGTACTTCTTTCCTCCGTGAGTTGCTGGGGTGATAGGGCCACAAAGATCACCATGAAGCAGCTCGAGTGCATCACTTGCACGATAGGTAGACTGAGCAGGGAACGGCCTGCGGTGCTGTTTTCCAACCAAGCACCCATCACATACTCGATCAACATGGTCGATTAACGGCATCCCAGATACCATCTCCATCTTCGACATCTTCTTCAAGGCGTAGAAGTTAACGTGTCCAAATCTAGCATGCCATAACCACGAATCATCATCACTCTTGGCGAGCCAACACTCCGGTTGAGATTGATCGAGGTTGAGGATATAGAGCCTGTTCCGCGTGCGATTCACACGCGCTAGCACGTTTCGGAGGTTGTCGAAGATCGTCATCAGTCCATTCTCAATATCCACCTTGCATCCATTCTCATCAAGTTTCCCGACAGAGATGATGTTTTTGCGAAGCCGTGGGATGTAGTACACTCCGGTGAGTATGCGATGTTCTCCTGTGAGACCCTCGAAGAGGACAGAACCTTGCCCGCAAATCTCCACATTTGAACCATCACCGAACTTGACCGAGCCTTGAACATCATATTCCAACTCGAGGAACTTCTCCTTGCACCCCGTCATGTGGTTACTGGCACCCGTGTCGAGATACCACGACACGTTCTGGCTCCTGGATAACTTTGGTGTTACCTTTTTCTCATGAAGTAGCACCTTCCGGTTTGGTTTCACAACCGCTGTTTGGACGAGATCACAAACTTCGGCCATCAGAAGACCTGGACGTTCGTCTTCCTGCTTTGCCAAATTTGCCTTGATCTCCCGCTTGTTAGGCTCCGGACAATCCTTCGCAAAGTGACCCATCTCGTTGCAGTTATAGCACTTGACCTCGGACATATCCAAGTTCCGTGACTTCAGCTCTTTAGATCGGTCCGCCTTACCACGACTTTGTGGCTTGCCTTTTCCTTTGCCTTTTCCGGTTTGTCCGCGCTTCGCGTTGCTTGAGCCTTCACCACCATCACGCCTTCCTTTGCTACTTGGGGCCTCCCAATCTGCGCGAGAGTACATGAGTTGGTCACCACCTCCTCCTTTGCCTTTCCGACAACCACGAGCATTCTCTTCCCATGTCCGCAAGCGTCCGATCGCCTCCGTTATGGTCATGTCGTCGATGTCATAAAGCTGCTCGAGCGTGCCGATGATGTACGTGAATTTATCAGTCACCAAACTGAAAAACTTCTCCACAATCTCGGTCTCGTCGAGCTTTGCACCAAGCGCGCGGATCTCTCCCACCAAAGTAGTCAGACGCATGGCATAGTCGTTCACCGATTCAGTTTCCTCCATCTGCAACTTGTGAAATTGGCGCTTCAGCACTTGTGCCCGAGCCTTCGTGACGCGATCTTCTCCGATCCTCATCTCTTTGAGTGCGTTCCGCGCCTCTCTTGCTGTCTCGAACTCCGCCAATGTCATCAGCACGGAATCTGGCACAGACTGGGCTATGGCGGCCATGGCACCTTCGTCGCACTCCTCGTCGACGTCGTCGTCCGTAATGGCCTGCCACACTCGCAGGGTTCGGAGAATGATCTTCATCTTCACTGCCCACACGCCGTAGTTGGCGTCGGTGAGCATCGGGTACTGGATGGGGATGTTGCGATGCGCTTGCACATTGGCGCCGCCCGTTCCGCCACCACTGGTTGCTGACTTGCCACCCTTCTTCACCTTGTCACCGTTCTTGTTTGCCTTGGAACCGCCGTTGACGGACTTGTTCCCCTTGAAACCGCCGTTGCCGGACTTGACTAACTAAGCGTCGCTGTCCGTCATCGTAGATCGTCGAGGCTCTAGATACCAATTGTTGGCTTTTGATCACTAAACCAAATTGCCCAGGAGCTACACAAGACACGTGCAAAGCTAGCTAGCTATCAAGCAAGCAGCTTGATCGATCTGGCCGTGCGTGCGTACACGAGGCTGTCTTGTACCTGCGTGCGTAGCCGGCGACTCTCTCCACGTAAACTTGCGAACGAACAGAAGAAGAAACTCTATTTGCGGTGCGGTCGACTTGCACCTTTTCGTTTATTTGCTCAGTATATAAAGGGATACAGCCACCCCGTCCAACACGTCGCCGAGTCGACAACCAACACGACGGAGACCCGGACTCGTACAAGCACTTGTCCGATTTACTTACGTGAACACTAAAACGACTAGTACTAGGACTCTTTGGACTACTACGTGACCATACCTAATACTACAACTAGATTAACTCTTACATCGTACTAACTTTAGTACAAAGTTAAGTCATCTATTTTAAAACGGAGGGAGTAGTACACAATAGTATATCTCCTAGGAATTAGCACATACCCAGACCCAAAATAACATTTAAAACGTTCAATTTCAGATTTCACATTAAACAAATCAGTTGCTAACATGTGTCTTTTGCCAACATGACGAGTCCATTAAACACTTATTTTTTGAGTGTAAGTTTACTCGTGTAGTCTGGACCATAGTTCAAGTAGCTTCAAATCTATATCCCCATGTAGTGCGCGTAACATTTCGGCAATTGGTTGCGGGGTATCGATAAACAATTTTCTGCACATCTACTCGTGGGAGCGGCTGCCTTATGTTGGGCACTGTGGCTTACCAGAAATGATGTGATTTTTAACAATAAATGTGTTTCATGTCCTGTGCAGGTTATCCATGCGTGTACGCGATGGCTCCGTACGTGATCTATCCTGCAGAGGCCGGAGGACAGAGACATTTTTATGATGACGTCTATACGGCTGGAGCATACAGCCAGGGAGGTTTTCTCCCAACATGGATGGCGGTGTAATCTCCGGATAGGAGTTGCCCCACCCTAGGCTGGACTGATTTACTTTTGCTACAAAACGATATTTATTTTAGGCTTGTTGGATATGTTGGCTGTGTGCATCGCGCTATGCAGAGGCCGGGCATTCTTCAATGCTGTTCTATCACCTCGATATATCAATTGAATGAAACGTTCTTTATCGAAAAAAAAACAAATCAGTTGCACAAACTAAATACAGTTGCACCAAAATAAATGTGCAATTGCACAACAATTACAACAAATAAAATGTGCAATTGCGCAAAAAACAAAAGAGCAATGTTATTGGTGCGAATGGATATTACAAAAAGTTTATACACTAGTACAATCGGAAGGGAGTTAGAGCAAGTACAATAAGCTTATGTAAGCGGGCTATAAGAGTTAAAATATTATATTTCCGCTGACATAGAGAGGAGAGAGAAGAGGAGCCGGCTACAGAATAAGAGACAACTGTAACACATGCTCCTAGATACTATGTGAGAGTGAGACGTGACCCATGCATTAATAAAGTAGCACATCTTTATATCTAACTATTGTACGTGTCGGCTATAACCTTGACTATAGATGACATTGTAACATTATATAGTCATCAGCTAGTTGTACTATTAACCATGCTCTTAGCTAAAATCATGGGGCGGTTACCCAACCTTCGTCCGGAGCGTTCCTTTTTCCGCCCTACCTCATTTCTCTTAGGTTTTGTCCGCAAGCCCGCCTCCCTCCTCTATCGATTTTTGTTTCATTCCCCATCGATTTCCCATGTCCCACCTTCTCCCCAGTTCTCCCGTTCCATCTAAAGTGCACCAGTGGACATAGCGAGCAAAAGAATTCTAGGGTTCCCCTAGCCCCGCCACCATGCCCGTTCGACCACTGCCAGCCATCCGCACTCAGGCGCCGCCCATACAAGCTCCACCACCTCCTATACGTGCTACAGATCGCCAACCCGTCCGCACACAACCTCTGATGTGCCGTCGGTGCTAGAGCTACGCAGCCCTGCATGTGGCACCGTACCTTTTATCCAAATGTAGCAATAGACGGTATATGTTCACAAAGTTAGGCCATGCCGCCCGTGGTAGGGTGAGATTGAACATACCGAGTGTTCCCTGAAGTCATCCGGAATGGTGAGATAGAACTTCGTTTCCGACTAGCCGCGACCACACTTGCCCGATTTGTGCTCGCACTGTGGACACATGAATGAAAACCCATGAATCAGCTAGAAGAAAAATGAATACACGGCGATTTCTGCCGGTTGATTAACAGCGAGGGACGGACTACGATAAGAGATGAGTGAATATTTTGCTAAATTGATTACCTTCTCCATGAGAAAATCCCCGGCCCAATCCCGCAGAAAACCCCAATCGAAGAGTCTAGAATGTTGGTGCAAGTCAGTGCAGATAGGCGGCGGCAAGCGGTAGGGGCAAAATTCTGTGCCGTTTGGAGCGTGACCTCGGCCTGCCAACGATAGCCGTCGAGCTTAGGGTGACCGCCGCGATAGAAGTTGATGTGGTGCAGAGTTGCGGAGGAGTCCGAGCCCAGTGGGTGGGGATGAAGTGGGCAGGGGGGCAAGGGTTTTCTTTTTTCCTTTTGCATGTGTGGGTGAACACACACGGTTCGCAGAGGCGACGAAGATGAATCGTGTGCGATAGTAAATCACCGAGATTGAAGGGGAATCCAAATTTCCTTCCTAGTTTATCATTCATTTTTTTTCTACGATCGACATACCCCCTCCAATGCAACATGTTCAAATTTGGCATTTTTCTGGGCTCATTTACCATATTTACGTGATTATTTGTCTTTTCTAGGCATTAATGCACATTATTCAAATTCAAACAATCGGTGCACGAAAAGGTGCCCGAGAACGGTCTGGAAAACCATGCTCATGCTATTTAGTAAATTTTCATGCCTTTTACAAGGAATGGGCAGAGATTTTAAGGAAATGTGTGGCAATACTCATAAACGCGTCGTTTATTGGCTTTTCAACTATAGAAAAATGAAGTACATGCTTGAAAAACATGACAGCTGGCATGGTGCCATGATATGGCCTCATCGTGCCCTGGTGAAAATTTGAGAAGGTTTGGCTTATGTCATCATGCACGCCCTTCATAAATCAAACCATCACCGAGTAAGTTTCATGGTTTCGAGGGGGAAATCACCAAGATTGAAGGGGAATCCAAATTTCCATCCTAGTATGTCATTCAATTTTTTTTTCAACGATCAACATACCCCCTCCAATGCAACGTGTTCAAATTTGACATTTTTCCGGGATCATTACCATATTTAGGGGATTATGTGCATTTTCTAGGCATTAATGCACATAATTCAAATTCGAACAATTGGTGCATGAAAAGGTGCACAAGAACGGCCTGGAAAACCATGCTCGTGCTATTTAGTAAATTCTCATGCCTTTTACAAGGAATGACAGAGATTTCAAGGGAATGTGTGGCAATAGTCAACGACAAACGTGTCGTTTATTAGTTTTTCAACTATTGAAAAATGAAATACATGCTTGGAAAACATGATGCTCGGCGTGGTGCATGGTATGGCCTCACGTTGCCCTAGTAAAAATTTGAGAAGGTTTGGCTTATGTCGTCATGCACGCCTTTCATAAATCAAACCATCACCGAGGAAGTCTCATGGTTTCGAGGGGGAAATCACCAAGATTGAAGGGGAATCCAAATTTCCTTCGTCCTTTGTCCATGAGTTTTTTCTACAATGAACATACACCCTACAAATCATCGTGTTAAAATTTGGCACTTTTCCGAGTTCATTTACCATATTTAGGGGATCATGTGCATTTTCTAGGCATTAATGCACATAATTCAAATTCAAACAATCGGTGCATGAAAAGGTGCACAAGAACGGTCTGGAAAACCATGCTCATGCTATTTAGTAAATTCTCATGCCTTTTACAAGGAATGGGCCGAGATTTCATGGGAATGTGTGTCAATAGTCAACCACAAATGCGTCGTTTATTGGTTTTTCAACTATAGAAATTTGAAATACATGCTTGAAAAACATGATGCCTGGCATGGTGCCATGGTATGGCCTCACCATGCCCTGGTAAAAAATTGAGAAGGTTTGGCTTATGTCATCATGCTCGCCCTTCGTAAATCGAACCATCACCGAGGAAGTTCCATGATTTCGAGAGGGAATCACCAAGATTGAAGGGGAATCCAAATTTCCCGCGTTCTTTGTCCTGACTTTTTTTCTACGATGAGTATACACCCTGCAAATCACCGTGTTCAAATTTGGCACTTTTCGGGCTCATTTACCATATTTAGGGGATTATGTGCATTTTCTAGGCATTTAGCGCATATAAATCCAATCCAGCTACAGTTGCACGGTTTTGATGAGAGGGACGTGGATTGCCATTCGATCGCGTCGCATCCTACGGTGCACACGCACGATCCGCGTGGCTGGGGTTCCGACCAATCGTAACGCCACACACAATAGGCTCAGCTCACACTGTTTCTGGAGGCGACAGAGATGAACCGTGTGCGATAATGAATGAGCAAGATTATAAGGGAAGCCAAATTTCCTTTGTCGTTTGTCGTCGAGCTCTTAAAAACCACCGCGGTGTTCGGCTGTCCGGCCATGCCAACCCAGACCTCTCTCCAAGCATCATTCATGGCACCGTGGTGCACAGTAACTAGTAAGGAAGCGATGGCATCCCGCCGCGCCGAGTTCCTCACCGCCCGCGACCGCACACATGGTAAGGAAGCGATAGCATCCCGTCGTGCCGAGTTCATCGCCACCCGCGGCCGCACAAGTATGTGGGTGGACTTTGATGCTGCCATGGCCGAATGGGCGGTGGATCTAGAGGCGACCAAAGCTGCATAGAAGGAGCAGAAAAGGCAGAAAGCAGTCAAGAAAAGAGAGTCCCGCTGCCGCGAGAAAGAAGAGGCCGCACGCCGTGCTGAGTAGAGATCGGCGGAGATCGAAGCACGGCGGGCTACCGCTGACAAGGGCGGGAAGGAGAACGACGGCGTCTGGCCAGCATGCCCCGATGCCAGCATGTGAGAAGTAGTTAGTGCGCGTGTCTCCCGTAAGTTTGTATAATTAATTACGAGCATCTACCAGTACTACATATGTACTAGTTTTAGAGCAAATGACCAGTAGTACTTTAAGTTGGTACTATCTACTCTTAACGTACAATGTCGGTAAGCGCGTCCTTTGAGGGCTTTGAGCGTTGATTAGCATGTGTTCGCTGGAGTTTTGTAGCCGCAACCCGGCCCTAAATACTCCCGATAGGTCCACCAGCAGCCACCGGAAGCCACGGAGATTAGAGCTGGCCGCAGCTGGTTTTTAGTCCCAGCTCACCGTTGGAGTTGGCCGCACATCAGCTTAAATAGCTGCCCTGTCGGATGGCAGCAAGCTTCTCTCTTGTTGCATAGGATCAATTCTGGCTATGCGAGCGAGGAAGGTTGACACTTGATTGCATTTCATAAACCGATGATTGTTCATCGGGTATCACCTTTGCCTCCTTCATGTACATTGAATAATCCTGCTACAATGAAAGAGATTTTTAAATTAGGTGCGGCTGGAGATGCTGATAGATATACACAAAACACATGGTTTCTATGGCGTACCCGTGTGCGTTTTTTTGCATTAAGGATCCATAAGTCAGTTACCTGTGCGATGTTTCCTAATAAAGCAAGCATACCATTGACCAAAAAAATCAACTACACGTGTACATTTTTTTAGAGACGGGATCTACCAATTTTCTCTTTTCTCGCACACGAGTATTTTACGCGCTTCGTCTGTGTTGTGTGTTTCCCCCACCCAAGTTTCAAATTTCGCAGCGAGATTTTCATTAGGCGCGCGATTTTAGAATTTATTCCTCTCACCACATACCCAGCCATCAAATTTCCACATTATCTCCCCCACGCCGCTGCCCCCCTCCCGGCAGCTCAAACTGTCACCGCCGCAACCACAGCTTCAACCACATCTACGTTCTGCCCAAGCATCGTCGATCCAGTCAGGTAACCCACTGATCTCTATCATGGCCCCGACCTGATTCTTTAAATGGCGCCTGCGAAACATCCTCATGCCTCCAAATCCCCCACCCTACATCTAGAGCATCGCCGCGCAAGCCCAACCACATATCACGTGGAGGTCGAGGAGCTGATGGCGGTCGATGGCGCGATGGCCGTTGTGTGTGTTGACCCAGAGGAACACCTCGCCTCTGCCGCCGCCGACTTGGTGCAGGCTCTGGCCTAGATGAAGTTCCCCAATGACTACCCCCCAGGACTTACCAAGTATGATCTGAACAGCTCAATCTTACCAATACCACTTGCAATGGCTATGTTTTGTACGGTTCATGTTTTAAGCATGTTCGTGCCTTGTCTATTTCAGTACTGCACACTGTGTGATGTTCAAGTATTAACTGTCCATCTCAAATTCACCAATACCAGCAACAAACTTACAATACATGACTCAGGATGCTGTTAATCTTTTTGTAATTAAACAATTGTATCCATTTTTAATCTGTCCCTTTGCTACCATGTTACTCTTCGTGATGAAGATATCACTAGAGATGCTGCCCATTGGCTATTTTTGGTGGATGCAACAGGGCGCGACCACCCCCAGGGCGTGCCAAGATGCCTTGTGGGGTCCACAGGACCCCACTCACTTAGAGCCCACTTTATCTCCTACATCCAGAAAATCATGGTTCCGCTATCTCTTGTGTTCTTGCTCCCAAACTTGAGATTTTTTTATCTCTTTGCTTGGAGCTTCGTTTCCAAAACTGTTTTGAGGGATTGCTCCTTAGTATGTGGCTCCTCCATTGTTTCAACTACGTTTTGCTTTAGTGGATTACAATTTGCATAATTAGCTGCTCTTGGTGCTGAAGGAAATATGCCCTAGAGGCAATAATAAAGTTGTTATTTATATTTCCTTATATCATGATAAATGTTTATTATTCATGCTAGAATTGTATTAACCGGAAATTTAGTACATGTGTGAATATATAGACAAACAAAGCGTCACTAGTATGCCTCTACTTGACTAGCTCGTTGAATCAAAGATGGTTAAGTTTCCTAGCCATGGACATGAGTTGTCATTTGATTAACGGGATCACATCATTAGAGAATGATGTGATTGACTTGACCCATTCCGTTAGCTTAGCATTTGATCGTTTAGTATATTGCTATTGCTTTCTTCATGACTTATACATGTTTCTATGACTATGAAATTATGCAACTCCTGAATACCGGAGGAACACTTTGTGTGCTACCAAACATCACAACATAACTGGGTGATTATAAAGGTGCTCTACAGGTGTCTCCGATGGTACTTGTTGAGTTGGCATAGATCGAGATTAGGATTTGTCACTCCGTTTGTCGAAGAGGTATCTCTGGGCCCTCTCGGTAATGCACATCACTATAAGCCTTTCAAGCAATGCAACTAATGAGTTAGTAGCGGGATGATTTATTACGGAGCGAGTAAAGAGACTTGCTGGTAACGAGATTGAACTAGGTATTGGGATACCGACGATCGGATCTTGGGCAAGTAACATACCGATGACAAAGGGAACAACGTATGTTGTTATGCGGTTTGACCGATAAAGATCTTCGTAGAATATGTAGGAACCAATATGAATATCCAGGTTCCGCTATTGGTTATTGACCGGAGATGAGTCTCGGTCATGTCTACATAGTTCTCGAACCCGTAGAGTCCGCACGCTTAACGTTTGATGACGATTGGTAATATGATTTTATGTATTTTGATGAACCGAAGGTAGTTCGGAGTCCTGGATATGATCACGGACATGACGAGTAGTCTCGAAATGGTCGAGACATAAAGATCGATATATTGGATGACTATGTTTGGACTTCGGAAGGGTTCCGGGTAAGTTCGGACAAATACCGGAGTACCGGGGGGGGGGGGGTTATCGAAACCCCCCGGGGAGTGTAATGGGCCTATTGGGCCTTAGTGGAGAAGAGGAGGGGCGGCCAGGGCAGGCCGCACGCCCCCTCCCCCTCTAGTCCCAATTGGACAAGGAAGGGGGGGGGGGCGCCCCCCTTTTTCCTCCCCCCTCTCTCCTCCTTCCTTCCCTCCTACTCCTACTCTTGGAAGGGTTGGAGTCCTACTCCCGATGGGAGTAGGACAACCGTTGGGGCGCGCCTAGGAGGCCGCCCCCTCCCCTCCTCCACTCCTTTATATACGGGGGAAGGGGGCACCCCATAGACACACAAGTTGATCAGTTGATATTTTAGCCGTGTGCGGTGCCCCCCTCCACCATAATCCACCTCAGTCATATCGTAGCGGTGCTTAGGCGAAGCCCTGTGTCGGTAGCATCATCATCACCGTCATCACGCCGTCGTGCTGACGGAACTCTCCCTCGAAGCTCTGCTGGATCGTGAGTTCGTGGGATGTCACCGAGCTGAACGTGTGTTGAACTCGGAGGTGCCGTGTGTTCGGTACTTGGATCGGTCGGATCATGAAGACATACGACTACATCAACCGCGTTGTCATAACACTTCTGCTTACGGTCTACGAGGGTACGTGGACGACACTCTCCCCTCTCGTTGCTATGAATCACCATGATCTTGCATGTGCGTAGGAAAATTTTGAAATTACTACGTTCCCCAACAGTGGCATCCGAGCCAGGTTTATGCGTAGATGTTATATGCACGAGTAGAACACAAATCAGTTATGGGCGATACAAGTCATACTGCTTACCAGCATGTCATACTTTGATTCGGCGGTATTGTTGGATGAAGCGGCCCGGACCGACATTACGCGTACGCTTACGCGAGACTGGTTCTACCGACGTGCTTCACACACAGGTGGCTCGCGGGTGTCAGTTTCTCCAACTTTAGTTGAATCGAGTGTGGCTAAGCCTGGTCCTTGTGAAGGTTAAAACAACACTAACTTGACGAACTATCGTTGTAGTTTTGATGTGTAGGTAAGAACGGTTCTTGCTCAGCCCGTAGCAGCCACGTAAAACTTGCAACAACAAAGTAGAGGACGTCTAACTTGTTTTTGCAGGGCATGTTGTGATGTGATATGGTCAAGCATGATGCTATATTTATTGTATGAGATGATCATGTTTTGTAACCGAGTTATCGGCAACTAGCAGGAGCCATATGGTTGTCGCTTTATTGTATGCAATGCAATCGCCCTGTAATTGCTTTACTTTATCACTAAGCGGTAGCGATAGTCATAGAAGCAATAGTTGGCGAGACGACAACGATGCTACGATGGAGATCAAGGTGTCGCGCCGGTGACGATGGTGATCATGATGGTGCTTTGGAGATGGAGATCAAAGGCACAAGATGATGATGGCCATATCGTATCACTTATATTGATTGCATGTGATGTTTATCTTTTATGCATCTTATTTTTCTTAGATCCACGGTAGCATTATAAGATGATCTCTCACTAAATTTCAAGGTATAAGTGTTCTCCCTGAGTATGCATCGTTGCGAAAGTTCGTCGTGCCGAGACACCACGTGATGATCAGGTGTGATAAGCTCTACGTTCACATACAACAGGTGCAAGCCAGTTTTGCACACACAGAATACTCGGGTTAAACTTGACGAGCCTAGCATATGCAGATATGGCCTCGGAACACTGAGACCGAAAGGTCGAGCGTGAATCATATAGTAGATATGATCAACATAGTGATGTTCACCATTGAAAACTACTCCATCTCACGTGATGATCAGACATGGTTTAGTTGATATGGATCACGTGATCACTTAGATGATTAGAGGGATGTCTGTCTAAGTGGGAGTTCTTAAGTAATTTGATTAATTGAACTTTAATTTATCATGAACTTAGTACCTGATAGTATTTTGCATGTCTATGTTGTTGTAGATAGATGGCCCGTGCTGTTGTTCCGTTGAATTTTAATGCGTTCTTTGAGAAAGCAAAGTTGAAAGATGATGGTAGCAATTACACGGACTGGGTCCGTAACTTGAGGATTATCCTCATTGCTCCACAGAAGAATTACATCCTGGAAGCACCGCTAGGTGCCAAACCCGCTGCAGAAGCAACCCCAGATGTTATGAACGTCTAGCAGAGCAAAGCTGATGACTACTCGATAGTTCAGTGTGCCATTCTTTACGGCTAAGAACCGGGACTTCAACGACGTTTTGAACGTCATGGAGCATATGAGATGTTCCAGGAGTTGAAGTTAATATTGCAAGCAAATGCCCGGATTGAGAGATATGAAGTCTCCAATAAGTTCTACAGCTGCAAAATGGAGGAGAATAGTTCTGTCAGTGAGCATATACTCAAAATGTCTGGGTATAACAATCACTTAATTCAACCGGGAGTTAATCTTCCGGATGATAGTGTCATTGACAGAATCTTCAATCACCGCCACCAAGCTACAAGAGCTTCGTGATGAAATATAATATGAAAGGGATGGATAAGACAATTCCCGAGCTCTTCGCAATGCTAAAGGCTGCAGAGGTAGAAATCAAGAAGGAGCATCAAGTGTTGATGGTCAACAAGACCACCAGTTTCAAGTAAAAGGGTAAAGGGAAGAAGGGTAACTTCAAGAAGAACGGTAAGCAAGTTGCTTCTCAAGTGAAGAAGCCCAAGTCTGGACCTAAGCCTGAGACTGAGTGCTTCTACTGCAAAGGGACTGGTCACTGGAAGCGGAACTGCCCCAAGTATTTGGCGGATAAGAAGGATGGCAAGGTGAACAAAGGTATATGTGATATACATGTTATTGATGTGTACCTTACTAATGCTCGCAGTAGTGCCTGGGTATTTGATACTGGTTCTGTTGCTAAT
Organism: Triticum aestivum; assembly: GCF_018294505.1. Taxonomy (NCBI): domain Eukaryota; kingdom Viridiplantae; phylum Streptophyta; class Magnoliopsida; order Poales; family Poaceae; genus Triticum; species Triticum aestivum. The sequence goes on along the minus strand of NC_057802.1, from coordinate 177,905,575 downwards.
ATTTGCAACTCGAAACAGGGACTACGGATTAAGCGAAAATTGGCTAAGGATGAGGTGACAATGCGCGTGGGAAATGGTTCCAAAGTCGATGTGATCGCGGTCGTCACGCTACCTCTACATCTACCTTCAGGATTAGTTTTAGACCTGAATAATTGTTATTTGGTGCCAGCGTTGAGCATGAACATTATATCTGGATCTTGTTTGATGCGAGACGGTTATTCATTTAAATCGGAGAATAATGGTTGTTCTATTTATATGAGTAATATCTTTCATGGTCATGCACCCTTGAGGAGTGGTATATTCTTTTTGAATCTCGATAGTAGTGATACACATTTTCATAATATTGAAGCCAAAAGATGCATAGTTGATAATGATAGTGCAACTTATTTGTGGCACTGCTGTTTAGGTCATATTGGTGTAAAGCGCATGAAGAAACTCCATTCTGATGGACTTTTGGAATCACTTGATTATGAATCACTTGGTACTTGCGAACCATGCCTCATGGGCAAAATGACTAAAACACCATTCTCCGGAACAATCGAGCGAGCAACAGATTTATTGGAAATCATACATACTGATGTATGTGGTCCAATGAATGTTGAGGCTCGCGGCGGGTATCGTTATTTTCTCACCTTCACAGATGATTTGAGCAGATATGGGTATATCTACTTAATGAAACATAAGTCTGAAACATTTGAAAAGTTCAAAGAATTTCAGAGTGAAGTGGAAAATCATCGTAACAAGAAAATAAAGTTTCTACGATCTGATCATGGAGGAGAATATTTGAGTTACGAGTTTGGTCTTCATTTGAAACAATGCGGAATAGTTCCGCAACTCACGCCACCCGGAACACCACAGCGTAATGGTGTGTCCGAACGTCGTAATCGTACTTTACTAGATATGGTGCGATCTACGATGTCTCTTACTGATTTACTGCTATCGTTTTGGGGTTATGCTTTAGAGACGGCTGCATTCACGTTAAATAGGGCACCATCTAAATTCGTTGGGACGACGCCTTATGAACTGTGGTTTGGCAAGAAACCAAAGTTGTCGTTTCTTAAAGTTTGGGGCTGCGATGCTGATGTGAAAAAGCTTCAACCTGATAAGCTCGAACCAAAATCGGAGAAATGTGTCTTCATAGGATACCCAAAGGAGACTGTTGGGTACACCTTCTATCATAGATCTGAAGGCAAGACATTCATTGCTAAGAATGGATCTTTTCTAGAGAAGGAGCTTCTCTCGAAAGAAGTGAGTGGGAGGAAAGTAGAACTTGATGAGGTAACTGTACCTGCTCCCTTATTGGAAAGTAGTTCATCACAGAAATCTGTTCCTGTGACTTCTACACCAATTAGTGAGGACGCTAATGATGATGATCATGTAACTTCAGATCAAGTTACTACCAAACCTCGTAGGTCAAAAAAGAGCCTCCTTCTTTACCACTTTAGGGGATGGGGGTGAAGGGGGGTTTACATACAACCGGGGCAAAGTGGTTTATGATTGAATCTCAAAGGCATTCTTATCATTTGGTAGATCCAAGTCCACAGAGTAAGATCCGCACCAGAGTGGTACAGTAATCCTGTTCTGGAGGTCATGTAACTTGACCATGACGAACCTACGAACTATGAGGAAGCGATGATGAGCCCAGATTCCGCAAAATGGCTTGAGGCCATGAAATCTGAGATGGGATCCATGTATGAGAACAAAGTGTGGACTTTGGTTGACTTGCCCGATGATCGGTAAGCCATCGAGAATAAAAGGATCTTCAAGAAGAAGACTGACGCTGACGGCAATGCTACTGTCTACAAAGCTTGACTTGTTGTGAAAGGTTTTCGACAAGTTCAAGGAGTTGACTACGATGAGACTTTCTCACCTGTAGTGATGCTTAAGTCCGTCTGAATCATGTTAGCAATTGCCGCATTTTATGATTATGAAATTTGGCAAATGGATGTAAAGACTACATTCCTGAATGGATTTCTGGAAGAAGAGTTGTATATGATGCAACCTAAAGGTTTTATCAATCCAAAGGATGCTAACAAAGTGTGTAAGCTCCAGCGATCCATCTATGGACTGGTGCAAGCATCTCAGAGTTGGAATAAACGTTTTGATAGTGTGATCAAAGCATATGGTTTTATACAGACTTTTGGAGAAGCCTGTATTTACAAGAAAGTGAGTGGGAGCTCTGTAGCATTTCTAATATTATATGTGGATGACATATTGTTGATTGGAAATGATATAGAATTCCTGGATAGCATAAAAGGATACTTGAATAAGAGTTTTTCAATGAAAGACCTCGGTGAAGCTGCTTATATATTGGGCATCAAGATCTATAGAGATAGATCAAGACGCCTAATCGGACTTTCACAAAGCACATACCTTGATAAAGTTTTGGAGAAGTTCAAAATGGATCAAGCAAAGAAAGGGTTCTTGCCTGTGTTACAAGGTGTGAAGTTGAGTCAGACTCAATGCCCGACCACTGCAGAAGATAGAGAGAAAATGAAAGATGTTCCCTATGCTTCAGCCATAGGCTCTATCATGTATGCAATGCTGTGTACCAGACCTGATGTGTGCCTTGCTATTAGCTTAGCAGGGAGGTAGCAAAGTAATCTAGGAGTGGATCACTGGACAACGGTCAAGAACATCCTGAAATACCTGAAAAGGACTAGGGATATGTTTCTCGTTTATGGAGGTGACAAAGAGCTCGTCGTAAATGGTTATGTCGATGCAAGCTTTGACACTGATCCGGATGACTCTAAGTCAAAAACTGGATACGCGTTTATATTGAACGGTGGAGCTGTCAGTTGGTGCAGTTCTAAACAAAGCGTCATGACGGGATCTACGTGCGAAGTGGAGTACATAGCTGCTTCAGAAGCAGCAAATGAAGGAGTCTAGATGAAGGAGTTTATATCCGATCTAGGTGTCATACCTAGTGCATCGGGTCCAATGAAAATCTTTTGTGACAATACTGGTGCAATTGCCTTGGCAAAGGAATCCAGATTTCACAAGAGAACCAAGCACATCAAGAGACGCTTCAATTCCATCCGCGACCAAGTCAAGGAGGGAGACATAGAGATTTGCAAGATACATACGGATCTGAATGTTGCAGACCCGTTGACTAAGCCTCTCTCACGAGCAAAACATGATCAGCACCAAGACTCCATGGGTGTTAGAATCATTACTGTGTAATCTAGATTATTGACTCTAGTGCAAGTGGGAGACTGAAGGAAATATGCCCTAGAGGCAATAATAAAGTTGTTATTTATATTTCCTTATATCATGATAAATGTTTATTATTCATGCTAGAATTGTATTAACCGGAAATTTAGTACATGTGTGAATATATAGACAAACAGAGCGTCACTAGTATGCCTCTACTTGACTAGCTCGTTGAATCAAAGATGGTTAAGTTTCCTAGCCATGGACATGAGTTGTCATTTGATTAACGGGATCACATCATTAGAGAATGATGTGATTGACTTGACCCATTCCGTTAGCTTAGCATTTGATCGTTTAGTATATTGCTATTGCTTTCTTCATGACTTATACATGTTCCTATGACTATGAGATTATGCAACTCCTGAATACCGGAGGAACACTTTGTGTGCTACCAAACGTCACAACGTAACTGGGTGATTATAAAGGTGCTCTACAGGTGTCTCCGATGGTACTTGTTGAGTTGGCATAGATCGAGATTAGGATTTGTCACTCCGTTTGTCAGAGAGGTATCTCTCGGCCCTCTTGGTAATGCACATCACTATAAGCCTTGCAAGCAATGCAACTAATGAGTTAGTAGCGGGATGATGTATAACGGAACGAGTAAAGAGACTTTCCAGTAATGAGATTGAACTAGGTATTGGGATACCGACGATCGAATCTCGGGCAAGTAACATACCGATGACAAAGGGAACAACGTATGTTGTTATGCGGTTTGACCGATAAAGATCTTCGTAGAATATGTAGGAACCAATATGAGCATCCAGGTTCCTCTATTGGTTATTGACCGGAGATGAGTCTCGGTCATGTCTACATAATTCTCGAACCCGTAGGGTCCGCACGCTTAACGTTCGGTGACGATCGGTAATATGAGTTTATGTGTTTTGATCAACTGTAACGCCCCGAGACCGACGCTTCAGAAGACTTCCTTATTTTTGTGATCGCCGTGTGTTCCTTTTGGTGCTTGCTCTTTTATTTTTGCATTGCATCATGTCATCATGCCATCATGTCATTAAATCTTTGCATAAAAACCCAACTAAATAAATTGCATGGATCTTCGATCCATTTAAATCGAGGGAGTTCACATGGTGATTTCTCTTTATAACATATCCTCCTAATATTTATGGAGCTATTATAAATATTCCATTAGTTGGAGTTCACCATAACACACTTGCAAATATCCCAATGCCTTTGTTATCTTAATTCTTGGTCTCCAACCTCGCATTATATTTTTTCATCTTATTCCGGAGCCCCACCAAAAATCCGGACATTTTTGGACCTCCCTACCCTCAATTCCTATTCAAATCATTTGAATTTAAATCAAATGAGTTTGAATTTAAATCTTTCAATCTTGGCCTTTTCTATTTTTTTCGGAACAAGCACTTTGTTGTGAGTCCGGGAAAATAATCCCCATGCCCAAATTCTTGTCCACTCTTCCTTTTCTCTCCTTTTCTTTCTTTGTTTTTTTTTCTGTTTTTAGTAGAGTTTTGGCAGAAGAGGGAGAGAGAAGAGAGAAAGCCCAGCTGGGCCTCCCAACTACCGCGCCGGCCCATCCACTTCACGACCCAAGGCCCAACCGATGTCTATCTAACCCTAGCCCCCATCTCCTCTCGCTCTCTCCTCTTGATCCCTCCAGCGCCGCCAAAGGGGAGGAGCCCCTCGTACCAGTGCCCGATCCCCTCGCTGCCTCCACCTCGAGACCCCCGCGCACGACCTCCTCCTCGCCGCCCTTGGTGCCGCGCCACCGGACCTCCCCGTCGCCCTCGTCAACGATCAGTGCCGCGGCCTCCTCCCGAGCGCCCCTCCTTCCAGCAAGCGCGCCCGCCGGCGTCGACCACCACCACCAGGAGCTCCGCCGCCCCTCTGCTCCTGCTTCCTCTCCTGCGCCTCCGCCGGCCTGGTCCGCCTCGCCGCTGCCTCCGCCGGCCTCCCTCCATCTCATCCCCGCCGCCAAGTCCTTTGCCACCCTTCTGCACATCACCGCCTGCCCGCCTTGGCCTCCTGCCATGGACCAGAGGAGCTGCGCCCCGCTCCTCCCTCGACCGCGCTAGTCACCGGAGCCGTGACGGCTGCCGCCCCGTGGCCGCTCCATGCCTCACCGTCCCCTGTGTGTTCCGTCGCCTCGCACCCGTCGTCTGGCCAGCTGCGGGCCAGCGCCGCCGCCCGTCGACCTCCTCTGCCATGGCCTTCTCCTCGTCCGCGCCGACCGATGCCAGCAGCGCCGGCCGCCGTCGTCCTGTTCGTATTCCAGCGAGGCGAGGCACCGAGCTCCGCCGCAAGTCCCTCTGCTGCTCTGCGTCGCGCCGCTGCTCTGCTTCGCGGAGAACCTCGACGAGAGCCTCGCTCGCGCCCCCTTTGTCCCGTCGCCAAGACCCGTAAGCGGACTGTCAAGCATCGCCTCCGGGGTTTTGCGTCAAGTACCCCACCGGCAAGACCGACACCCGTACCAGTACACCGGCGCTGAGGATTTCGTCTAGTCCTTCGACGACCGACGCTTAGTACCACTACGTTTGCCATGTACATCTACACCAAGACCGGACCGACAAGTACCCCGACAACGAGTGTACCTCTACCGTCGATCCCGTGGACGTCAAGTACCTCTCCGAAAACGAACGTGTGCCACTACTTCCACTAACGTCGCCGAAGGAACCGTCAAGTTCGACTACCTCCGCGTGCACCGCTACTTCCACTACCGTCGCGAGAACGACTACTTTCATGATGACCCCGTGAACATCTACTTCCACTTCGAACACGTTCCGCCCTGAATGCATGCTTTGAAGGTATAACCCCGAGACGACGTCCGTGGTACGATTGCATGTGTTGTATGAGATGCCCGTGTTTGCATCGTGTTCGAGTTGTCTTTGCACGTTCCTCGTTTCCATACCACTAACCCGTGGGAGCCCGGAATCCGGGAGCACCCCACCATCCTTGCGCGACACGCTCACGCCCATTTCTTTTGCACCGGTATCTCCGTAAGCTACCGGAACCGATATGTTGCCGTGGCATCATTTTCGGATTCGTTGCCGTGGCACCCCTTTCTTCCACCACGGCGACAAATGCTTCATAACATGCTCATATCAACATTTTCATAAAATTGCATATACCTTGCATATGTCATCCGCATCATGATAACAACATTAAAAATGTCTAAAATTGTGTTTGTATTAAATTGCTAAATGACATGAGGATTTTCCGGAATTATTGTTTGTTGTTCCGGCCTCATTTGAACTCTGCCTAAATAGGTAGTTTCCATATGCTTCACCTCTTGCCATGGTTAATAACATTTAATATTGTTGGGTCCATAAACGAGAGAGAACTAAATAATTAAATGTGGTGTTTCTTCAATATGCAACTCGTTGCATATTGAGCTCCACTTAACTTGTAGTATTGTTTGTTGCACTTTGCCATGCCATGCCTCATTAAACCGGACATGCATCATATTTGTTTTTGCATCATGCCATGTGTATGTGGTGGTTGTTTACTTTGTTGTTTGTTTCTTTCCGGGTTGCTTCTCTCGTTAGCTTCGGTTTCGTTCCGGAGTTGTGAGGACTCGTTCATCTACATCCGCTTGTCTTCTTCATGGACTCGTTCTTCTTCCTTGCGGGATCTCAGGCAAGATGACCACCCCTCGAAATCACTTCTATCTTTGCTTGCTAGTTGTTCGCTCTATTGCTATGCCGCGTTACCTATTCACTTGCTCTTCAAGCCTCCCAAATTGCCATGAACCTCTAACCTTTGTCACCTTCCTAGCAAACCGTTGTTTGGCTATGTTACCGCTTTTGCTCAGCCCCTCTTATAGCGTTGTTAGTTGCAGGTGAAGTTGAAGATTGCTCCATGTTGGTTTATGTTTATGTTGGGATATCACAATATCTCTTATATTATTAATGCATCTATATATTTGGTAAAGGGTGGAAGGCTCGGCCTTATGCCTGGTGTTTTGTTGCACTCTTGCCGCCCTAGTTTCCGTCATACCGGTGTTATGTTCCTTGATTTTGCGTTCCTTACGCGGTTGGGTGATTTATGGGACCCCCTTGACAGTTCGCTTTGAATAAAACTCCTCCAGCAAGGCCCAACCTTGGTTTTACCATTTTCTACCACCTATCCCCTTTTCCCTTGGGTTCTGCAGACTCAAGGGTCATCTTTATTTTAGACCCCCCCGGGCCAGTGCTCCTTCGAGTGTTGGTCCGAACTGAGCAGACTGCGGGGCCCCCTCTTGGAAACTCGAGGTATGGTTTTACTCGTAGGATGTCTCATCCGGTGTGCCCTGAGAACGAGATATGTGCAGCTCCTATCGGGATTTGTCGGCACATTCGGGTGGCTTTGCTGGTCTTGTTTTACCATTGTCGAGATGTCTTGTAAACCGGGATTCCGAGACTGATCGGGTCTTCCTGGGAGAAGGTTTATCCTTCGTTGACTGTGAGAGCTTATGACGGGCTAAGTTGGGACACCCCTGCAGGGTATTATCTTTCGAAAGCCGTGCCCGCGGTTAAGTGGCAGATGTGAATTTGTTAATATCCGGTTGTAGAGAACTTGACACTTGACCTTAAATAAAACGCTTCAACCGCGTGTGTAGCCGTGATGGTCTCTTCTCGGCGGAGTCCGGGAAGTGAACACGGTTTCTGGGTTATGTTTGACGTAAGTAGGAGTTCAGGATCACTTCTTGATCATTGCTAGTTCACGACCGTTCCGTTGCTTCTCTTCTCGCTCTCTTTTGCGTATGTTAGCCACCATATATGCTTAGTGCTTGCTGCAGCTCCACCTCACTACACCATCCTTTCCTATAAGCTTAAATAGTCTTGATCTCGCGGGTGTGAGATTGCTGAGTCCTCGTGACTCACAGATACTTCCAAAACAGTTGTAGGTGCCGATGAGACCAGTGCAGGTGACGCAACTGAGCTCAAGTGGGAGCTCGATGAAGATCTTGTCCGTTATGTTGTTTCTTTTCATTTTGATCAGTAGTGGTGCCCAGTTGGGACGATCAGGGATCTAGCAGTTGGGTTGTCTTCTTTTATCTTGGTTCCGTAGTCGGACCTATGTGTGTATCTTGGATGATGTATGATTTATTTATGTATTGTGTGAAGTGGCGATTGTAAGCCAACTCTCTATCCCATTCTTGTTCATTACATGGGATTGTGTGAAGATGACCCTTCTTGCGACAAAACCACAATGCGGTTATGCCTCTACGTCGTGCCTCGACACGTGGGAGATATAGCCGCATCGTGGGCGTTACATGAACCGAAGGTAGTTCGGAGTCCCGGATATGATCACAGACATGAGGAGGAGTCTCGAAATGGTCGAGACATAAAGATCGATATATTGGATGACTATGTTTGGACTTTGGAAGGGTTCCGGGTAAGTTCGGACAAATACCAGAGTACTGGGGGGTTACCGGAACCCCCCGGGGAGTGTAATGGGCCTATTGGGCCTTAGTGGAGAAGAGGAGGGTCGACCAGGGCAGACCGCGCGCCCCCTCCCCCTCTAGTCCGAATTGGACAAGGAGGGGGGGGGGCGCCCCCCTTTTCCTTCCCCCTTTCTCCTCCTTCCTTCCCTCCTACTCCTACTCTTGGAGGGGTTGGAGTCCTACTCCCGGTGGGAGTAGGACTCTCCTTGGGGCACGCCTAGGAGGCCGGCCCCCTCCCCCTCCTCCACTCCTTTATATACGGGGGAAGGGGGCACCCCATAGACACACAAGTTGATCAATTGATCTTTTAGCCGTGTGCGGTGCCCCCCTCCACCATATTCCACCTCAGTCATCATCATCATAGCCCTGCGTCGGTAGCATCATCATCATAGTCATCACGCCGTCGTGCTGACCAATAACTCCCTCGAAGCTCTGCTGGATCGTGAGTTCGTGGGACGTCACTGAGCTGAACGTGTGCTGAACTCGGAGGTGCCGTGTGTTCGGTACTTGGATCGGTTGGATCATGAAGACGTACAACTACATCAACCGCGTTGTCATAACGCTTCCGCTTACGGTCTACGAGGGTACGTGGATGACACTCTCCCCTCTTGTTGCTATGCATCACCATGATCTTGCGTGTGCGTAGGAAATTTTTGAAATTACTACGTTCCCCAACAGGTGCTACTAAAAATGAGTTTGCATGTTGAATTTTTTAAGTTCCAAGTAGTTTGAATGCTTGATATAGCCTCTAGACATACATATGAGTAATTGCTATCAATCTTGTGAAGTTTTATTGACATCATTTTGTGGTCCAAAAATTTCAGAAATTTGTTTGTAGGAAAATGAACTTCTTTAGGAGGAGTTATTCGAGGAGGAGGTCCGTAGAGGGATCGTTGAGCGAGAGCTTGGTACGACAAGCGTATGTTGAGCCAAGGGCAAGTTTGGCGCGAATCACAGAAATTAAATCACGCTGGTGTCCGTGTGATGAGTTCATGATAGGTGCAGGCATTAAGGAAGAGTTTGATCAATGCATTCATAATACCGAGCTCAGTCCCTTCATCGCAGTTCAGTGCATTAAACACTACAACCTTACACATTCATTCACTCAAAAGTTTGAGTATCACTCTCGCAATTCTAGAGGCTTGTTTCATTTATATGATAGATCCTCTGGCATGTCTCTAGAAGAATTCTGTGATGCATGCAAAATCCATATTGGGGTTCACTTAGCGAACCGCTGAGACCTGATTACGAGATGTTTCTTAGTAGCCTTTGCAATGGTGAGGACAGGGGAGTTATGCAAGCTAGAATAAAAAGCATTTATTTTCCAGCTATTCAATATTTTGCATTTTTAATGGGAAATGCATTTCTGGTAAACAAGATTGTAGTGCACTTTGTGCCGCCGACTTGAGCGTTATTCATACTGCTCTAATAGGCCTTAAACTATATAATCTTGGAGCAATTGTTGCACGTAGGCTGCACCGCAATGCGGGTAATGGAGATTTACATGGAGAAATTTATGCCTCCCCCGTTGCTGTCAGGCTTGGGGTCTCCCCTCAGCCCAGTGATCCTATACTGCCTAATAAATATATAGATTTTGAGACGATGCAGCGCCATGACTTTATTAAGGATAACACTCACAGATATGACTATAACTTAATATTTGACGAATACCGTGTTCCTTTTGTTAATTTGCCTGCGCCTGTTCTCTTATATTTTCAGAGCAAACAAAGATATTTTCTCCATTAGACTGGGGTGCGAGAGTATAACGCGGCAGTGGAAGTTGCCCGTCTCGCCGAGGAGGTAGTCCAGCATGCCTCCACGAGCTACCACTATGACTATTATCCTGATCAGCGATGTTGATTATGAAGCTAGGCCAAAAGCCTAATCTTGGGGGAGCGTTTTGTCACCGACATTACATTCATGTTCACCTATTCATTTCAGTTGTCGATGTTCATCCTTTTTCGTTGTATATCCATGTTAGTTTTATTTTTCTTTCTTCTTGTGTGTTTGAAAAATTTGAAAAATCCAAAAATATTTATAGTTTCTTTTCGGTTTTTCGTTCTTGTTTAGTTAGTTTGTAGTATTAAAAGAAAACCCAAAAAGATTTTGTCGTGGAATTGTCACGGCAGATGTCCTCGTGCAAGGACTTAGTCGTGGAGCCATCGCAGCTAGGAAGCTTAAGGGTTAAACGGGACAAGGAACACGAGGGTTATACTGGTTCGGCCCCTTACGGTGAAGGTAAAACCTACGTCCAGTTGAGGTGGTATTGGTTAGGGTTTCGATCACCAGGAGCTAAGCCGTCCTGCCTGGTTATCGAGTTTGTCTTACTTGTCCCTAAACCGCCACCGGGTCATCCCTTTATATAGAGAGGTTGACGCCCAGCGGCTCTCAGAGTCCCGGCCGGCTCATAACAGTGTCCGGCTCAGACTCTTAACTATTCTTGTCTTACACTACAAGTTTCACCCTAACGGCGGTTAACACTACGGGCCTTAAGGCGTCTCCGGGTCTTAAGCCCATTATTGACCCGCCATCTTCAAGTTTGGTGCTGGGCTTCGCGTGATGTCCATTATGACGTAACCCGGCCCCTCCTGGGCGGGTGACTCTAACGGTTATATCCTCAACATTAGGCCCCAGATTGATTTGAACCGGTTCATGTCAATCTTCAATCCCTTTGAGAGAATCTTTCGGCTTACATTTGTGCGGAGGTTTTAACCCGCCGTGACGTCATCTTCTGGATTCCTGATAACCCGCCATGACATCATCTTCCATTAAGTTCATTTTTATTCTGTCATATCCCAACGGATCTTTATCTTTAATGGCCATCCCGAAAATCGAGGCGCTTCTGTAGCGAGATAATCACGCCGTGGCCTCCTCGTTTCTCGCGCCCACTTATTAGCCACACCTTATAAATAAGTCCGGCCCACGAGCCTTCCTTCACTTGTCGCCTCCATCGTCTTCCTCCTCTCGCTACTGTACTGCCGCTCGAGCTCCACCGCCGCCGCCGCGGATCTCCTCGTCTTCACCAACTCAGGCCGCTGCATCAACCTGACTTGACCAGAAAAAACGCGATGGATCTCTGCAGTAACTCTGCATTTGTAAGTTCTCCCCTCCCTGTTCCTTAGATCCGCATTAGTGATCTTCGATTTCGTCGGTGTTCGTCACCGTTCGTCACGAACACTTTGATGGATTCCACCTTTACCACCTTTTCCCGATCTTTAGACAGTATAAAACTGCTGCGGTAATCATTTCGCACCCGTTTCCGAATGCTCATAGATCCTTTCCATCGCAGAGAGGCCCCGTTCGTGCCTATGAACTTCATCTGTGTCAGTTCTAGGTCTAGAAATTTTTCTTTTTAGCCGATCGTTTGATCCAAAATAATTACTGTGATCTGTGAAACTTGTTTGCGCCACACTTAGTCAAAAATTGCATCTGTTTAGCTATGGCGGCTCATATCTCCGGCTTAAAAGAGGCCACGCGCTGTAAAATTTCTGGCTCATTTATGATAAAGCTATGGACAATTTGAATTACTCACGATGCCCACAGCGGCTTTAGATAACCCGACACAATTAACCATATGTCATTAGGCCCCTTCATAAGCCGCCATTTTGAGTGCTGAGCTGTAAACTTCTTCCGGCTTATAGTTGAACCGGACATTTCCTTTGGTCATAGGCTTCATCTTTCACAATGCCGCCCAAGGCTCCCAAGGCACCCATCACGTGCAACTGGATGGGATCCAATGTTACTGACGAAACCTTAGCTGATTTCGTGAAGACGGGTTACCTGCCCAAGAAGGAGGTCATGTCTTATCGTGCCCCTAACCCGTTGGAGGAAAGACCTCAACCAAGAGATGGCGAGGTGGTGATATTTGCGGATCACATGAGCCGGGGCTTCGCACCGCCCGGCTCAAAATTCTTTAGAGATGTGTTGAACTTCTTTGATCTGCGGCCGCAAGACATAGGACCCAATTCCGTGTCGAATATTTGCAACTTTCAAGTATTCTGCGAAGTATATCTTGGCGAAGAACCCAGCCTACTGCTTTTTAGGGAGTTGTTCTATCTGAATCGCTAGAATGAGTGCGCCAACGGGCCTAGCTTGGAGCTTGGCGGAATCTCCATTCAACGACGGAGAGATTGCCTTTTTCCTTATGCCGAGCCGCCAAGCCACCCAAAGGACTGGAACCAGACATGGTTCTACTGCTAGGACACTTCTCCGGCTGATGAGAACCCTCTGCCCGACTTTCGTGCTCTGCGTCTGGAGCCAAATCACCCCCTGCCAGACAAGCTATCTCAAGCTGAGCGTCAACCATTGATCCCTACTATCAACAAGATTAAGGCTCTTCTGGGAAATGGCCTCAACGGTGTTGATCTGGTCCGGGTCTGGCTTTCTTGGCGGGTGATTCCCTTGAGCCGCCGCCCCGGCTTAATGTGTAATTACACGGGCCGGAAGGATGACCCTCTGCGGCACAGCCCCAACGATCTACCTGAGGACGTTGTGGACGACATGACCAAGTCCCTTTTGAACGAGAGCTTAGCAGACTGCGGGAGAACCGGCTTAAGCCCCTTCTGCCAAGCTAACCCGGCTCCGGCGGTAAGCCACTGACCTGAGCACCTTGCTTTCCCTTTTAATAGCTTTCATCTGAACCTTAAAAAATCTTTGTCGTATTTTTCAGGCTAATGACAAGTTCTGGAAGGTCAAGTACGACCATGAGGCGGCTAAAAAGGCCAGGATGGCTAAGAAAGCCGCCAGGAGAGCCGCTCCCCGCAAGAAGGGGAGTAAGCCTAGAGCCTCAGAGCTGCTTCAGCTAGACGATAGCTTCGAGTCAGAGGTAACCCTTGTTTCGTCAGGCTCTTATTCTGCTTTTCGTCTGTTTTTTAACCACCTTACTGACTTGATTACCCGCAGGATGATACCAGAGCGAGTAACCCGGTGACTGAAGAGGTAACTATACTTTCCTCCGACTCGGAGCCCTTGCCAAGGCCGAAAGTCCGAAGAGTAACCCGGAAAGTAAGATTTTCACATCCTTTAGCTTATCAAGATCCTCAATTTCTTTTGAAGCAACAGATTCATGAGAGCTGGAGACAAACCCAGGCCAACAAGGATGCAGACCTCTCCTCCGGCTTACCTGAAGCATCGAGGAAACGCCGGACCGAGGTTATCTCCAACTTATACCCTTTTCATCCTTTAGCGGGCGTTACCCGTCAACCGCTCAATTCGTCTGATTCAAATTATCAGGAAACTTCACCTTCCTCTGGTGACTCTATGCAATCTAACCTGCCGGCTTTCAAGACCGCCCCCGGGTAAGGATGATCATCTTATGCTGTGCTTATCTTTACTCATGCTTTTATACTAACCTTTTGTCCCTTCAGTGCTCAAGCAAAGCTCAGCAAAAGGGCGAAGAAGAACAAACCGGTCGAAGACCCGGTCCTGACTGAACCGGAGGCTTCTGCTCAAGAGCCGCCATCTGCCTCAGCTCCTGAAGCCACCGCTCCAACTAACGAGCCAGTCATAGAGGCTTCTACTAACCCAGAGATCCCCAGCCCAGCTCAGCTGGCCGACGACCCGGACGTTGTAATCACCCGGACATAATTTGTCGAACCGGGGAGACCCACTGTGCTGGCCAAATGCTCTGCCAAAGAAGAACTGCTAGAGCGCCGCAGGGCCAGACTGGAGATCACTGACTATGCGAATATGAGCATTGGAGACATTATTTCGGGTTACATTGGTCAAGTGCACAACAGCCGGGACCTGGAGATTGACATGGTGAAGCAGATACAGCAAAAATCTGAGGTACAACTCTCTTGCTTACTCCATAGTCATCTTTACCAAGCTAGCCCCCAAGTCTATTACTTATGATAGAATAGGTTGTAGACTTAACTTCCGGCTTACCTTCATGAACCAACAATTATAAATAGAGTCTTTCAGCATACATTAGCCCCCAAGTGCCAAGTGTCTTTGCTTTGCAAAGCGCTTGGGACTTCAATGTTGCATGATAATTATTCACACTGTAACCCGGAATTTGTACAGGCTACCTGCAAGAAGTTTGAATCTGAAATCTCTGAGCTGAAGAATCGTCTGAAGACGCAGGAAACTGAGACCCGGAAGGCCAATGCCAAATTCGAGTTCAGGGTCGCTACACAGGAAAAGCTGAAGAAGAAATTTGAAACAGAAAGAAAAACTTGGGCCAAGGAGAGAACCGCCTTGCTAAGCCGGGCCGAAAAAGCAGAGGCTGCTCTAACTGAGAGAACCGCCGAACTCTCCGGCTTAAAACGCCATGTGTCTCAGATGGTCTCCGCAATCTTCGGTAAGTCATTCTGCAAGCTTTTAACAAGTGTTCATTCTTTATGTCTCATAAGTCCCACTATTGCCATCGGCTTACCTGACTTTGTTAAACAGGTCCCAGAAGCTCCAACCTTAATCAGAATGTTCTGACCAAGCTGAAGGCCGTGTACACTTTGGTGGAGCAACTCTATACCGGGTCACAGCGTGCGTTAGCCGTTGTGGCTCTGTCCAACGAGGTTCCGACTCACCTGGCAGATGTACTCAGGCGGCTTGCCATTCTTCCTCAGCGCTTCCAAGAGCTAAGACGGGCCTCTGCAAGAGGCTGGAGCTATAGCTGCACTAAGTCGGGCCAAGGCTTTTCTCCCGGAGCTAGACCCGGCCGACATCGCTCTTGGATACCCCAGCCTGAAGGAAGACGGCACCCCCTTTGATCAAAAAGACTTTGCTGCCTGTGTGAAGAGCGTGCGCCCGGTGGCCACCCTGATTGGGAATGACACCGACCTTACCAAGTATCACCCGGGCTACGACGCGGAAAATCAGAGGATCCCCACTCCACGTTATGAAGCCATCAGCTTGACCCCTCCGACTCGTAAGCATACCTTCGCCCCAGAAGTTGACCCGGCCGGGTTAATTGATGACGAGGCTCAATTTGAAGCTTTGAGCGGCATTGACTGGAAATCATCAACCTTCCAGGTCATGGAATCAGCCGGAGGAGCGGAGAGGGATGAGCCGGAAGCTTCGACTCAACAAGCACCTTAACTTTTAGGCGGCTCATGGTTACACCTTAAAACAATGCCTCATCTTTTGGACTCTGGGAGTCTTGTAATAGAGTAGGACAAACACTTAACTTTGTCGTGCCATCGTGCACATGTTGAATGCTTAATTCCATTGAAGTTGCTTCTTTATATTCCTCCGGGTTACAATTGATCATTTATTTTCCTTATGCTTGAAGAACTGTCTTTAACCATCCTGCATAGAAAACAAATCACAAGTCTCTGGGCGACTTACCGCACTGAGAGTCATAGACCTTATGTATAACCCGGAATACGAACCAAAGTCACCCAAGACGGGGCCCTCAATTATGTCCTCGATGTAACCATAATAGCATACTTACAAGCCTTCAAGTATACTTCCGGTTTATGCAACCCGAATAATGAGGTTAAGATCTCAACTCCGGTTCACCAGCATCAATAATACTTACTATGTGCTATCAACGTTGTGAATCAAAAATAAGCCGGCGAAGTAAGAGCCGCCCTTGCACACTGTTGATATGACCAAAAGAACTTGTTGTAAGTCAGGAGATCAAAACTTAGGGGCTTCCGGTTCGAATACGACCAGAGAACCGTCCCAAAGGGGTTAAGCTAAGATTCGAATGCGATCATATAGCCCCCAGTGGGTTTGGCATTGCCAATCAAGAGGGTACTGACAGCTATGTTCTCTTTGGTTCGAATATGACCTATGTTTGAATAGGAAGCCCCCAAATGACCTTGAGAGTTGTTTAACGACGCTGATTCGAATACGATCCACGTCGGTTCCCAAGAGGGGTTGAGCTATGATTCGAATACGATCAAGAAGCCCCCTAGTGAGCTCGGCAGTTTGACTAATCAAGTGGGTATCGACAGCTATGTTCTCTTTGGTTCGAATACGACCTATGTTTGAACAGGAAGCCCCCAGGTGATCATGTTGTTTACGGCTAGATTCGAATACGATCATAAGCTGGCTCCACCTCCAAGTGACCATGTGATGTTGTAATGGAAATAACACGTTTACCTTTGGAGGAGAAAAGGATAGAGGTCCTGCTTTATTATTTATCATAACATATACATGGCTATAGAAATATGTACATTATGAGAGCCGGTGGCTCAAGTGTAATAAGGCCGTAGCTGAGTTATGTTCCACGGCCGACGGGTCTCTTCCTCCGACTTACGTGAATCTTTGTGCTCCCGGACGTTGATAAGGTAGTATGACCTGTTGTGCAAATTCTTGCTGACCACAAAGGGCCCTTCCCAAGGCGGGGATAACTTGTGTGCATCTGTTTGATCTTGGATGAGCCGGAGTACCAGATCACCTTCCTGGAAGACCCGAGACTTAACCCGGCGACTGTGATAACGGCGCAGGTCTTGTTGGTAAATCGCCGAGCGAGCTGCTGCCACATCGCGTTGTTCGTCCAACAAGTCAAGAGCATCTTGGCGCGCCCGTTCATTATCCGCCTCGACATAAGCCGCCACTCGAGGCGAGTCATGACGGATGTCGCTGGGGAGGACTGCTTCCGCTCCATAAACCAAGAAGAAAGGCATGTAACCCGTAGACTTGTTAGGAGTAGTATTAATGCTCCATAACACGGAGGGTAATTCCTCCACCCAACAACCCGGCGTCCATTGTAAAGGGACCAAAAGCCGGGGCTTGATGCCCTTCAAGATCTCCTGATTAGCTCTCTCAGCTTGACCATTGGATTGAGGGTGAGCCACTGATGAAACATCAAGTTGAATATGCTCTCGTTGACAAAACTCTTCCATGGCGCCTTTAGACAGATTGGTACCATTGTCAGTGATAATGCTGTGTGGAAAACCAAAGCGAAATATCACCTTTTTCATAAACTGAACTGCTGTGGCCGCATCACACTTGCTAAATGGCTCTGCCTCAACCCACTTTGTGAACTTGTCAATTGCCACCAAGAGGTGGGTCTTCTTATCCTTGGAACTTTTAAAAGGCCCAACCATATCAAGCCCACAAACCGCAAATGGCTAAGTAATTGGAATCATCCTCAGCTCCTAAGCCGGCACATGAGCCCGTCGTGAGAACCTCTGACAACCATCACATCTACTGACCAAGTCCTCCGCATCAGCATGAGCCGTCAGCCAATAAAACCCATGACGAAAAGCCTTGGCCACAAGAGATTTTGAGCCGGCATGATGGCCACAATCCCCTTCGTGAATCTCACGCAAAATATCTTGGCCTTCCTCAGGGGAAACACAACGCTGGAAAGTTCCAGTGACACTACGGCGATGTAGCTCACCATTGATAATTATCATTGACTTAGACCGCCGGGTTATTTGTCTGGCCAACGTTTCATCCTAAGGCAACTCTCCCCGGGTCATGTAAGCCAAGTATGGTACTGTCCAGTCTAGGGTAATGTGGAGAGCTGCCACCAACTGTGCCTCCGGGTCAGGGACAGCCAAGTCCTCCTCTGTAGGCAACTTAACAGAAGGGTTATGCAAGATGTCCAAAAAAGTATTAGGTGGCACCGGCTTTCGCTGAGAGCCCAGCCGGCTTAATGCATCAGCCGCTTCGTTCTTCCTGCGATCAACGTGCTCTACTTGGTAACCCTGAAAGTGTCCAGCAATGGCATCAACTTCACTGTGATAAGCCGCCATGAGAGGGTCCCTGGAATCCCACTTGCCTGATACTTGTTGAGCCACTAAATCTGAGTCGCCGAAGCACCTTACCCGGCTCAAGCTCATCTCCTTAGCCATCCGAAGACCATGGAGCAAGGCCTCGTACTCAGCCGCATTGTTAGTACAGGGAAACATCAACCGTAGCACATAATGAAACTTGTCACCTTTAGGGGAAGTTAAAACAACTCCAGCCCCCGAGCCCTCCAATTGCCTAGACCCTCGAAGTGAATAGTCCAATATGTATTATCCGACTTTTCTTCAGGCACCTGCAGCTCTGTCCAATCGTTGATGAAATCCACCAAAGCTTGAGATTTAACAGCAGTGCGTGGTACGTATTTCAGACCATGAGGCCCAAGCTCTATAGCCCACTTAGCCACTCTTCCAGTGGCTTCTCTGTTTTGGATGATATCCCCGAGGGGAGCAGAACTAACCACAGTGATGGGGTGACCCTAGAAATAATGCTTAAGCTTCCGGCTTGCCATGAACACACCATAAACAAGCTTCT
This sequence comes from Triticum aestivum, assembly GCF_018294505.1. Lineage (NCBI taxonomy): Eukaryota > Viridiplantae > Streptophyta > Magnoliopsida > Poales > Poaceae > Triticum > Triticum aestivum. Next base: position 177,886,785 of record NC_057802.1, on the reverse strand, counting down.
GCCAATGTGGATACCGCTGTTTGGACTCAATGAGCACTTCATTGACGTAGTAAACCGGCCGCTGAACCGGATACTCCTTACCCTCTTCCTTGCGCTCCACCACCACGGCCACACTGACGGCTCGTTTATTAGCAGCTACATACAGTAACGAGGGCTCCTTGTCAACCGGACCAGCAAGAACTGGGGGCTCAGCCAGCTGTCTCTTCAAATCCTCAAAAGCAGCGTTAGCAGCATCGTTCCAGACAAAGTCATCTGTTTTCTTCATCAACTGGTACAGTGGCATGGCCTTTTCACCCAAACGGCTTATAAACCGGCTCAAAGCAGCGATGCGGCCTGCCAGACGCTGGACGTCGTTGATGCACGCCGGCTTAGCCAGAGAGGTGATTGCCTTTATCTTTTCCGGGTTAGCTTCAATTCCTCTGTTAGAAACCAGGAAACCTAAGAGCTTGCCTGCAGGAACACCAAAAACACACTTGGCTGGGTTAAGCATCATCTTGTAAACCCGGAGATTATCAAAGGTTTCTCTAAGGTCATCTACCAGGGTCTCCTTCTCCCTGGACTTAACCACGATATCATCCACGTAGGCATGAACATTGCGCCCAATCTGGTTATGAAGACAATTCTGCACACAACGCTGATAAGTCGCCTGTGCACTCTTGAGTCCAAAAGGCATAGACACATAACAGAAGGCTCCAAAGGGAGTGATGAACATCGTTTTCTCCTGGTCCTTAACTGCCATTTTGATCTGATGGTATCCAGAATAAGCATCCGAAAAACTTAAGCGCTCACAACCCGCCGTAGCATCAATGATTTGATCAATACGGGGGAGAGCAAAAGGATCAGCCGGACACGCCTTGTTTAAGTCCGTGTAGTCCACACACATCCGCCAGGTGCCATTCTTCTTGAGCACGAGCACCGGGTTAGCTAACCATTCTGGATGAAAGACTTCGACAATAAACCCGGCCGCCAAGAGCCGGGCCACCTCCTCACCAATGGCTTTCTGCCTCTCCTCATTAAACCGCCGAAGGAATTGCCTGACCGGCTTAAATTTCGGATCAATATTGAGAGTGTGCTCAGCGAGTTCTCTAGGTACACCTGGCATGTCAGAAGGTTTCCATGCAAAAATGTCCCTATTCTCACGGATGAACTCGATGAGCGCGCTTTCCTATTTTGGATCCAGATTGGCACTGATGCTAAACTACTGAGATGAGTCACCTGGAACAAAATCAACAAGTTTAGTCTCATCAGCTGACTTAAATTTCATTACCGGCTCATGCTCCGTGCTCGGCTTTTTCAGAGATGTCATATCTGTTGGGTCAACATTGTCCTTGTAAAACTTCAACTCCTCTGTTGCACAAACAGATTCTGCATAAGCCACGCCACCTTCCTCACACTCCAAGGCTATCTTTAGGCTGCCATGAACCGTAATGGTCCCATTGTGACCCGACATCTTGAGCTGTAAATATACGTAACACGGCCGTGCCATGAACTTGGCGTAAGCCGGCCGCCCAAATATGGCATGATACAGACTTCTTATCTTGACCACCTCAAAGGTCAATTTTTTCGCCCTGTAGTTGTACTCATCTCCAAAGGCCACTTCCAGCTCGATCTTACCAACTGGATAAGCCGACTTACCAGGCACTACACCATGGAAAACAGTATTGGACTGGCTGAGGTCCTTATCAATCAACCCCATACGACGGAAGGTCTCATAATAGAGGATGTTGATGCTGCTGCCGCCATCCATGAGCACCTTAGTGAACTTATATCCTCCCACCTGAGGAGCCACTACCAGGGCCAGGTGATCCGGATTATCAACCCGGGGAGGGTGATCCTCCCTACTCCACATAATAGGCTGCTCAGACCATCTTAAATAGCGTGGAACCGCCAGCTCAACAGCATTCACAGCCCTCTTATGAAGCTTCTGATCTCGCTTACACAGACTGGTGGTAAACACATGATACTGTCCACCATTGAGCTGCTTTGGATTGGTCTGGTATCCCCCCTGCTGCTGTTGATGACCCTGGCCGGACTGCTGATTAAAGCCCCCTTGAACATTCTGAGGATTAGGATTTGAGCCGCCGCCCGGGCCATGAAAGCCGCCAGCGCCTGAGCCGCCGCCCGAGCCATTGTTGCCATTAAAGGCATTGGAATTCTTAAAGGCCTTCATGATTGCGCAATCTTTCCATAGATGAGTAGCTGGCTTCTCCCTAGAGCCATGCCTTGGACAAGGCTCATTCAACAACTGCTCAAGCGTTGGGCCTGAACCGCCGGCTCGGGGAGGTGGCCTCCCCTTACGTCGCTGATTGTTACCCTGTGAGCTAGCATTGGCCACAAACTCCATGCTGCCATCAGCCTTACGCTTGCTACCTCCTTGGTTCGCCAGGTTATGCCGAGGACCCTTGCCATTGCCGTTCTTCTTTCCCTTCCCTGTCCTTTCATCATCTGACGCGGGATCCTTGGTACTATCAGAGTCGGCGTACTTGACGAGAGCCGCCATCAGCGTACCCATATCATTGCAATCGCGCTTGAGCCGCCCGAGTTTCATCTTTAGGGGCAGGAAACGACAATTCTGCTCCAAGATTAAGACTGCAGAGCCGGCATCCATCTTATCAGATGAATGTATTATCTCTTTGACCCGGCGAACCCAATGGGTTGTAGACTCACCCTCCTGCTGTTTATAGTTAGTCAAATCCACAATTGACATGCCTACAGGTATCTTTGAAGTTTTGGATGAACCGGGCTTTCAGCTCAGCCCAAGACCCGATGGAATTCGGTGGCAGCCCTTTCAACCAAGTGCGGGCAGTCCCATCTAACATCATGGTGAAGTACTTGGCCATTGCCGCTTCGCTAACCTCCAGCAACTCCATGGCCATCTCGTAACTCTCGATCCAAGCTCCGGGTTGTAAATCAGCCGTGTAATTAGGCACCTTCCTAGGCCCCTTGAAATCCTTGGGCAGACGTTCATTGCGGAGAGCCGGCACCAGACAAGGGACACCCCCAGTCCTCGTAGGTATACCCGCGTCGATGGAAGCCGTCGGATAAGCCGGGGGTGGCTGGTAAGCCATCAACTGAGGCACCTGCTCCGCCTCTTGCCGTGCTCTGTCTTGGTCTACCGCGTGAAAAGCTCCGTTATGAGCCGGGCCGTGGCCAGGAGGCAAGTCATGGCGTCGGACATTACTTGAGCCGGTCGCCGAGACCATATGTCTGGTATAACTCGGGCTCCGGCCTGGACGAGGGGTTGAATGAATCCTGTCCCGGCTATAAGAATATGCCTCTTGCTGTGCCAGAGCCGTCTGAAGGAGTTCTCTGACCCGGCGGGTTTCAACCGCCGTTGGAGAGTCACCATCAATTGGGAGAGCCGCCAGCCGCGCCGCCGCGGCGACCATGTTTTCCAACGGGTTGGCATAATGACCCGGTGGTATTGGTACGTACTGAGGCGGGGCAGGGTTCACCCGGGGAGGTCCCATCACTTGGGGCTGAATTGGTGTCCCAGCCCCGGGCACTATGATCCCTGGTGGGTTACTAGACCCCGCACCCGGCGTGTTGAACAGGTTTCAAGGATCGTAAACCGGAGGGAGTCGAGATTGGGCCTTTTGATGCCTCCTTCTCATGACCTCATCGGACGCGTTTTGATCCATCGTGACCCGGAAGGACTGTGCCTGAATCAGCTTAGTCTGGGCGTCGAGAGCCGCCCTCTTTGCCGCCATCCTGATCCCCTCCGCCGCCAGATCCTCCTTGGCCTTTGCTAGGTCCAACTTTAACTGTGCCACCTCCGCGTCATGCTGAACTTGATCCACCGGAGCAACCGTAGCGGTCAACAGGGCCGTCATCTTGTCTGTGAGATCCACCAGCACCTGAGCCGGTGAGGGCACAGGGCTTCCTGACCCGGCGGCGGGGCTTTGAACAGGTTGTGCGCCGGCCATGAAGATTCCAACCCGGCTCGGCGGCTCAAAGGGGTCCGGAATGCTGTGGCCATCGGAACAACCCCTGAGCCTGCCATCCTGAAGTTGATACAACGAGTTTGACTCATCCATAGACGACTCGCCGTCAGAGCCGGCGGCCGTCTCATCACCAGATCAGATCCTTCAGAGAGTCCTCCATGGACACATCCCACGAAAGCATGCTTCAAAACAGGTAGAGTCCGGGCGGGTCGTGCACGCTGAGCCGTCTCGATGAGATCGGCGTAGAGATCCGGCTAAGGGCCCGGCTCACCAATCTTGCTAATGAAGACATGAATTCCGCCGAAGGGGACCCGGTACCCATACTCGATTGAGCCAGCGTCGGGGCCCTAGTTTGCATCGTCAACGTAGAGCTTGCCGCGACGACTCTTGGTAATCCGGCCCACCGCGTATCCCTTGAGCCCTTCGAAGCTGCCGTTCAAGAACTCAAATACATCGTGCGCTGGCCCCACGGTGGGCGCCAACTGTCGTGGAATTGTCACGGCAGATTTCCTCGTGCAAGGACTTAGTCGTGGAGCCATCACAGCTAGGAAGCTTAAAGGGTTAAACGGGACAAGGAACACGAGGGTTATACTGGTTCGACCCCTTACGGTGAAGGTAAAAGCCTACGTCCAGTTGAGGTGGTATTGGTTAGGGTTTCGATCACCAGGAGCTAAGCCGTCCTGCCTGGTTATCGAGTTTGTCTTACTTGTCCCTAAACCGCCGCCGAGTCATCCCTTTATATAGAGAGGTTGACGCCCAGTGGCTCTCAGAGTCCCGGCCGGCTCATAACAGTGTCCGGCTCGGACTCTTAACTATTCTTGTCTTACACTACAAGTTTCACCCTAACGGCGGTTAACACTACGGGCCTTAAGCCGTCTCCGGGTCTTAAGCCCATTATTGACCCGTCATCTTCAAGTTTGGTGCTGGGCTTCGCGTGATGTCCATTATGACGTAACCCGGCCCCTCCTGGGCGGGTGACTCTAACGGTTATATCCTCAACAGATTTCTTGTTTCTTCTTTTGCTTATTGGGAGCTTTCCCGTGTAAATAGTTTTTCTCGCTTTTTTGTTTTTCCTTCGTTAATTTGCTTTCTTCAGAAAAACTAAAAAAATCCAAAAATATTTCAGTATGTTTCTTTGTAGTTCTTTTCTTTTCATTGAGTAATCTTACGGAGAAGACCATGACAAAAATGTTGAGTGGCTCTCATACACATTATTGTTGATCTAACGAAGAGCTAATATTACCTTGTCCTCCCCTTTGAATAAAATGTTTGCAGATTTCAGCTTAGTCCACGACACTCTTGCACTATTATTATTTTCATATCATTCAGTCGTGCAAGTGAAAGGCAATAATGATGATAGTTTGATGAAGTGACTGTGACAAGGAGAAGCTCGTATGAACTCCACTTGTTTTTGTTTTTGAAAATATTTTTAACTCAATATCCATGATTCCGCATATTATGAGTAAACATGTTTGCGATGACAATTAGAGATTATAGTTGCTCATGCCATGCTTAAGTACTTAGGGGTGAATAATGATTTATCTTGAGTGTCAACATGCATTAAAATGTTCATGATGTAGTGTGTTAGTATGGTATCCTCCTCTGGATGTTTCAAGTGGGTTGACTCAGCACATGTTCACACATGTAGTTGATTCAAAACCAACATAGCCTCCACGATATTTATGTTCATGGTGTTTATATCCTACTCATGCTAGTATTCAATGTTAATTATTCATAATGCATAATTATTACCGTTGTCACTCTCTAGTTGGTCGCTTCTCAATCTATTTGCTAGCCTTCGCCTGTAATAAGTGCTATGTTGGGATTACCTCGAAGAGGAGAGGATGATGCAGTATAGTAGAGATAAGTATTTCCCTCAGTTAAGAACCAAGGTTATCAATCCAGTAGGAGAACCAAGCAACACCTCGTTAGCAGTACCTACACATAAAATAACAAATACATGCACCCAACATGAACAAGGGGTTGTCAATCCCTCGGTGCTTGATTGCAAGGATCAAATCTCATAGTGATAGATAGATAGATAAAACACGAGATAAAATTAAAATAAAGAAAATTGCAGCAAAGTATTTTGGGATTTTAATTTATGATAAAAGCAAGACCCGGGGGCCATAATTTTCACTAGAGGTTTCTCTTGAAAATAGCATATGGTCGGTAAACAAATTACTGTTGGGCAATTAATAGAAAAGCGAATAATCATGACGATATCCAAGGCAATGATCATGTATACACTACAAAAAAAGACACTTCTGTGATGATACGTGTTTGTCACAGTAGGTCACGTTTTCTGTCATGCATGTACATCCATGACAAATTTATGACGGAATCAAGATAGTCATACCTGTGCTGTCGTAGAAGTGTTCCATGACATTACCAAAATTATCATCACGGAAGTGTCCACTTCCATGACGATTAATCGCGCGTCACAGAAGTGCTTTTGTCAAGGGTGACCAACACGTGGCATCCACCATAACGGAACACCGTTAAGCTATCGGGTCCGGTTTTGGATCCGATAACCCGTTAACAGCCCCGACCAATGGGGATTTTCCACGTGTAAAATCATCATTGGCTGGAGGAAACACGTGTCGGCTCACCGTTGGGACAGATGTCATCCACTCATTGGACCCAAAGCGCCTATGATACGTCGACACGTGGCATGGCCCAACAGAGGCCCATATAGGTTAAATAGGCCGGCCCAGTCAAAGGCCCGTAGTACTTACTCAGGTACTAGTGGGCCAACCCAATAACGGCCTGCTTAATAAAGGCCCATTTACGGCCCGAAGCCAGATCTAGCCCGTTAATTGTTCGCCGAATATTTGGGCCCATTTACGGCCCGAAGCCATATCTGGCCCGTTAATTGTTCGCCGAATATTTGGGCCCAATTACAGCCCAATGACTTTCGGCCTGTTAGAGGCCCGATGTAGACATGGGCCCATTTCAGCCCGGTGTGACTTTCGGCCTGGGAATGGCCCGTGCTGCCCATGGGCCATATATGGTCCGACGGGACATCGGGCCCACTAACGGCCCATGGTAAAGGTGGCAACAGTTAAGCCCAACGTTACTTTGGGCCTGTTAAAGGCCTGTCGCATAATTCGGCCTGTTGATGTCTGTACTAAGCTTTCGGCCTCTTAAAGGCCCATGATATCACTGGGCCAACTAAGGCCCGAGATATGTTTCGGCCTGGTAACTGCCCGTGATATAACTGGGCCCAAAAAGGCCCGGTCTACATTTCAGCCTGCTGAAGGCCCGTCGACGACTAGTGAAAATTGATGCCCAATATGCATTTCGGCCTGCTAAAGGCCCATGGTTTCATCTGGGCCGTAACAGGCCAGTACAATATTCAGCCTGTTAATGGCCCAACGTTACCTGGGCCAAACTAAGCGCTGGGTCCACAAAAGGCCCAACTAAAATATAGGCCGGTGTAAGTTGTGGGCCTCGCGTAAAGTGTGAAGGCCCAAATGATTCGGGCCCAAGAAAGATGCAAGCCGACCCAATTGTGGCCCGCTAAACACCAGGCCCGTTAGAGGTGAATGTTTCGGCCCGGTCGACTACATCTGATTTTTTTCAGATAGCGAATGATGGCAGTAACTAGTAGGAATTAAGAACAAACCTACTCTATACAATAAAGAAATTACGACATAGTAACTAAGAATAAACCTACACTATACAATAAATGATTTATGGTATATTACATCCACTGGGCATCGAAGTTCGCCACCAGTGATCATAACGCGCAACGAAGAAGCAGATTACAAAAACTGGGCACCATTGCAGCGTAACAAAATAATACTAAACCGAGACCACTTCCAAGACAGTTCAAGAAAGGTTAGCCTTGCGTGGGAACTGCTGCGCAAGCTGCTGAGCAAGGCTGTGAGACCGGCCTAGCATGTCGGTCATAGCTTCTAGGTGTAGCTGTTTAGCGATGAGGTTCTCATTGGTGTTCTCCGGAATCTTTCTTAGAGATAGGACTTCAAGTCGAAGTTGAGTTGCAGAATGCCTTTCTGCTAGAACTTGGGACTGAAGAAGTCGAACTGATTCAGACAACGAATTCTGTGAGCTTGTCTGACTGCTAATCTCAAGTAACTTGAACACTGCATCAAGACAAGACTTTGGGGTTGTCTCGCTATCTTCAAGATGTTTTGCCTTCTTTGCTGCAATATATGTTGGGTTTGTCTCACAGCCTTCAGCAGACTTGTGCATGCCATCAGGCATATCACCCTGAAACAAAGCAGAGAGATGACAGGTTTTGCACGTGTATAAACAAAGATGATAACCGTGCTGTCAATTCCATCCAATTTCAAATTAGAAAATAAAGAGTAAGTTCAAAATATCAATAGCATAATTTGGCATTATTCATAATGCGGGGAGCTTCACCACACTACTGGATTACCATGTCAACATAACAAGCATAGATGAAGGGAAAAGAAAATCATTGTATCTATTTTGGTTAATGTGCATGGCATGTTGTCCATATCATCAGCCACATCAGTAAGATAAAACAGGATATGACAAGGTGCAAACGAGGGCTGCTTCACCACACACTGGATTATAGATCCACAAAAACAAGCATACATATAGGGAGTATTGAGTAACGTGCATGGTATGAATAAGGAATTTGGTTTTACAAGTAAAACTTAGAACTTACGGTTCTTGCGAACATGCATTTTGGTAGAAACAGCAAACTAAACAGCAGTAAACGATAGGGAGTATGAGCAAATTAAACAACAGTTGAGGATAAAGGCTTTAGAAGGACTGACTTACATTAACAGTTAACACCGGCTTTATAATGCCCTTCTCCATGTCAAGGGAAGGATAACTCAAGAATTTCAGCACATAATCTTCTTCATAAGCATTGCCTGTACTCTACATTTTGTAGAGAGTAATTATAGATATGATAATACTGGAAGGGATAGAGGATAATGAAGATAAGATGCAGATTGATGCTACATAATCAACTACCAATCCCTGGAAGTACAAGCATTACAGGACAAAATGTATTGACAAGAGCAATGGGCTACAGTTCTGGACTGGCATTGTCTGTGTATTCTACTTTTTGGTAAGATTAAATATAGATCTGATCTTTTTTAGTAAATGGTGGGCGAGGGAGATAAGATGCAGAATGCTACACAATGAACCAATCCCTCTTCCCATAATACAAGAGTGTTTTGAAAACTGGTGTACTGTACAAAACGTTCTTATATTATGGGACGGAGGGAGTAGCTGTTAATGTAAGTACAGTGATAGACGACGTTCAGTCCTTACAAGAGGACTGCAGAGCTAAACCTCTTCAAAAGCATTGGGTTGATTCTAAATTTATGTAAGAGTCCATACGGATCTTATAATGTCCACCAAATGGACGATAACAAGGCTAACATGTGCAGTGATGCTACATAATCAAACAGCTATGAAAGTAAGTATGGTCATACAGGGCAAGAGGTACTCACAAGAGCAATGCAGTGTGTAGTATAGTTGCGAGATTCCGTGGTCCCTTGAGAATGAATGTTCTTCTGCTAACAGTTTTCGTACAAGTGAGACGTTAAGGCAAATGCAGAAATGTAGTTCAAATTGTGATGTGATATCATAGATAGTACCTTACGCTGCAGCCGAGACCAATGTGTAACAAGATTATTCCGGTCACCGTCGGATAAATGTAGCATCAGAGACTTTACAGAAATTTCGTTTAGAGGCTTGCCATCGAAGTGCGCTTGCCTCAGGTAGGAACGATACTTCATCAACGAGTGCTTGAAAAGCGCAACCAACCCTTGCTCGTCTTCACAATCCAGTTTGGTCCTCGCCTATTTAAAAGAATGAAATCTTGTGTCTTCTGTCAGCAGAAACATATGCAGTAATAACCATGAATAACATTAGTACATTACTTACGCGTAAGTTGCGGAGGAAGACTGGAAATTGTTCTGTGTCTGCGGTATAATCTTTCCATGAAGGAAAGATGCGCACAAAGTTCCTGACAACAATATAAGCTTTGTCTTCTAAACTGGGAAGAAATGGAACAGGGGTCCTATTTGCTGCAATTGGGGCTCTCTCTGGTTCGAAAAGGGATTTGGCAACTGGATTTGGTGTACTCTTTGCTGGAATGGGGGTTTTGCATCGTAGAGCTGGTGCTATGTCAACTGACATAATCATAATGTTTGCTGCAGTTGGGGTCTGCTGAGTTGGGGCATCAGAAATGACCAGTGTAGTAGGGCTAGAGTCTGCTAGAGTTGGGGTGTTTTGTGGGTCAGGTGATATTGCAACTACACCTAATGGGCTATTTGATTTACCAGGTGCCACTACCTTTTCCAAATACTTTGCTTGTGCTCCTCCACGATCAGCAATCGCCCTCTTCCTTTTGAATGTCTGATACACAAGAACAACATTTGAATGGATAAATATGGTATGATGACAGATGGAATATGTACTGAAAATGGATAGGTAGGGCGTATTCACATACACGATGTGTAAACTAAGCTGATGGCAGTTCAACAAAGTAGAAGCAATGCAAAGCATCAGTCGCAAGATATGTGCGACAAATATAACCTTGGAAAGTTAGAGCAAGCACCTTGATGGGTGAATAAGATAGGGCATCTTCCTCTGACTCCTCCACTAGGGAGCTACATTGACTTAGGTCTCCCTCTAGCTCAGAATCACTGTTAGGATCATATTCTGAGCATGAATCTGTAGGTGGAGAGCGTTTGCATTGCATTGCAACCAGACTTGATTTCAGTCGCTTAATGCCAAGTTTGACAGCCATCGCATTGTTCTGCTTTATTCTTTTCATGCGCGCAAGCTCATAATCGTTATGATGCTGTTCAGAATCTGAGATTCATGAAAACATAAAAAGTAGTTAGATTATCTATGGAATGCATTGAGGATTCAACTCGAAGAGTGTCTCCCTATAAACCCCTGCATATGCAAAGTTCATCCCCCAACCGTGCTGACCAGACCACATACAGAAATACAAACCCCTTATGTCTCTATAACAGGCAGACACACATTTCAAAACTGAAGTAGGAACATTAGAATCATATGAAATTCGTATTTGAACAAATAAACTAAGGAATTATGAGTGGCATAATGTTTAGCTTCAAGGGTGGAGTATTGGTAGTGCGACACAAAGCAAGTAGGCAGGTTGTATTCCATGTAAAAGATCGAAGCCTATGTAAAAGCTGGAAATGACACTTTCTTTCTATACAATGCAGTGTTCATTGCCCACACATGATGGAAGAGATCACATAGAGAAATACTATCCACTCATGTCTACGGTTGCAGTATTTAGAAACAGGGTGGTTCACCCTAAAAGAATATTGACAACAAATATGACAAGGCAAGCATAGATGTAGTGAATCAATCATTTACTTGTGAGCTTACTAGGACAAGTATTGTTGAGGATATAGACCTTAGAGTCACCCGCCAGGAGGGGCCGGGTTACTCATATGGTCATTGCCAGAAGCCCGGCGCCAAGCCTGAAGACGGTGGGCCAAAGATGGGCTAAGACCCAGATATGGCTTAAAGCCCGTAGTTGCAATCATTATTATGCTAAAACTTGTAGTGTAAGGCAAGGATAGTTGAGAGTCCGAGCCGGACACTCTTATGAGCCGGCCGGGACTCTGAGAGCTGCTGGGCGTCGGCCTCCCTATATAAAGGGACGACCCGGCAGCGGTTTAGGGACAAGAACAATCTCATCGAGAGCCGGGCATAGCAGATTAGCTCCCTGGTTATCGAAACCCTAATCAATACCACCTCAAACTGGACGTAGGCTTTTACCTTCACCGTAAGGGGCCGAACCAGTATAAACCCTCGTATTCCTTGTCCCGCTTAACCCCTTTAAGCTTCCTAGTTGCGATGGCTCCACGACTAAGTCCTAGCTCGAGGACATCTGCCGTGACAATTCCACGACAGTTGGCGCCCACCGTGGGGCCAGCGCACGGTGGATTTGAGTTCTTGAAGGGCAGCTTCGAAGGGCTCAAGGGATACGCTGTGGGCCGGATGACCAAGAGTCGTCGCGGCAAGCTCTACATCGACGATGCAAGCTGGGGCCCCGACGCCGGCTCAATTGAGTATGGGTACCGGGTCCCCTTCGGCGGAATTCATGTTTTCATCGGCAAGATTGGTGAGCCGGGCCCTGAGCCGGATCTCTGCGCCGATCTCATCGAGACGGCTCAGCGTGCACGACCCGCCCGGGCCCGGCCTGCCGTAAGGCATGATTTTGTGGGATGCGTCCATGGAAGGCTCTCTGATCGATCTGGGTCTGGTGATGAGACGGCCGCCGGCTCTGATGGCGAGTCATCCCCCGATGAGTCAAACTCGTTGTACCAACTTCAAGATGGCCGGCTCATGGGTTATTCCGATGGTGACAGTATTCCGGACCCGTTTGAGCCGCCAAGTCAGGTGGGGGTCTTTATGGCCGGTGCACAGCCTGTTCAGAACCCTGCTGCTGGGGCGGGAAACCCGGTGCCTTCACCGGCTCAGGTGCTAATGGATCTCATAGACAAGATGACGGCCCTGTTAACCGCCACGGTTGACCTGGCGGATCAAGCTCAGCATGATGCGGAGGTGGCACAGTTAAAATTGGATCTAGTGAAGGCTAAGGAGGATCTGGCAGCGGAAGGGATCAGGATGACTGCGGAGCGGGCGGCTCTCGATGCCCAAACCCAGTTGATTCAAGCGCAGTCCTTCCGGCTCACGATGGATCAAAACGCGGCCAATGAGGTCCTAAGAAGGAGGCATCAAAAGGCCCAATCTCGACTCCCTCCGATTTACGATCCACGCAACCTCTTCAACACGCCAGGTGCAGGGTCTAGTAACCCGCCAGGGGTCATAGTGCCCGGATCGGGGACCCCTATTCAACCACAAGTGATGGGGCCGCCCCAGGCGCCCCCTGCCCCGCCTCAGTACGTGCCAATACCATCGGGTCATTATAATAACCCGCTGGAGAACATGGTCGCTGCGGCAGCACGGCTGGCGGCTCTCCCAGTCGACGGCGACTCTCCGACGGCTATTGAAACTCGCCGGGTAAGGGAACTCCTTCAGACAGCACTGGCACAACAAGAGGCATACTCCTACAGCCGGGACAGGATCCACTCGACCCCTCGTCCAGGCCGGAGCCCGAGTTACAGCCGGCACATGGTCTCAGCGACCGGCTCAAGTAACGTCCGACGCCATGACCCGCCCCCTGGCCATGGCCCGGCTCACAATGGAGCCTTTCACGCAGCAGACCAAGACAGAGCGCGGCAAGAGGCGGAGCAGGTGCCTCAGTTGACGGCTTACCAGACTCCCCCAGCTTATCCGACGACGTCTGTCGATGTGGGCATCCCTACCAGGACTGGGGGTGTCCCTTGCTTGGTGCCAGCTATCCGCAATGAACGTCTACCCAAGGACTTCAAAGGCCCTAGGAAGGTGCCCAATTACACGGCTGACTTACAACCCGTAGCCTGGATCGAGAGCTATGAGATGGCCATGGAACTACTGGAGGTCAGTGAGGCGGCAATGGCCAACTACTTCACCATGATGTTGGATGGGACTGCCCGCACTTGGTTGAAAGGGCTACCACCGAATTCCATCGGGTCTTGGGATGAGCTGAAAGCCCGGTTCATCCAAAACTTCAAGGATACCTGTAGGCAGTCTATGTCAATTGTGGATTTGACTAACTGTAAGCAGCAGGAGGGTGAGTCTACGACACATTGGGTTCGCCGGGTTAAGGAGATCATACATTCGTCAGATAAGATGGATGCCGGCTCAGCAGTCTTAATGTTGGAGCAGAATTGTCGTTTTGTGCCCCTAAAGATGAAACTCGGGCGGCTTAAGCGCGACTGCAATGATATGGGTACACTAATGGCGGCTCTTGTCAAATACGCCGATTCTGATGGTACCAAGGATCCCCCTTCAGATGATGAAAGGACAGGGAAGGGAAAGAAGAACGGCAATGGCAAGGGTCCTCAGCATAACCCGGGGAACCAAGGAGGAGGCAAGCGCAAGGGCGACGGCAGCCTAGAGTTTGTGGCCAACGCCAGCTCACAAGGGAATAACCAGCGACGTAAGGGGAGGCCCCCTCCCCGAGGCGGCGGGTCAGGTCCGACGCTGGAGCAGCTATTGAATGAGCCTTGTCCAAGGCATGGCTCTAGAGAGAAGCCAGCGACTCATCTGTGGAAGGATTGTGCAATCATGAAGGCCTTTAAGAATTACAATGGCCCGGGCGGCGGCTCAGGCGCCGGCGGTTTTCATGGCCCGGGCGGCGGCTCAAATTCTAATCCTCAGAACGGTCAAGGGGGCTTTAACCAGCAGTCTGGCCAGGGTCATCAATAGCAGCAGGGGGGTTATCAGACCAATCCAAAGCAGCTTAGCGGTGGACAGTATCATGTGTTTACCACTAGTTTGTGCAAGCGAGATCAGAAGCTTCACAAGAGGGCTGTGAATGCTGTTGAGCCGGCAGTTCCATGCTACTTGCGGTGGTCTGAACAGCCTATAGTGTGGAGCAGGGAGGATCACCCTCCACGGGTGGATAATCCGGGTCACTTGGCCCTGGTGGTGGCTCCTCAGGTGGGAGGATATAAGTTCACTAAGGTGCTCATGGATGGAGGCAGCAGCATCAAAATCCTCTACTATGAGACTTTCCGTCGTATGGGGTTGATTGATAAAAACCTCAGCCAGTCCAACACTATTTTCCACGGTGTGGTACCTGGTAAGTCGGCTTATCCAGTCGGCAAGATTGAATTGGAAGTGGCCTTTGGAGATGAGAACAACTACAGGGTGGAGAAATTGACCTTTGAGGTGGTCAAGATAAGAAGCCCATACCATGCTATATTTGGATGGCCGGCTTACGCCAAATTCATGGCTCGGCCGTGTTATGTGTACTTACAGCTCAAGATGCTGGGTCACAATGGGACCATTACGGTTCACGGCAGCCGGAAAGTGGCTCTGGAGTGTGAGGAAGGCGATGCGGCTTATGCAGAATCTGTTTGTGCTACAGAGGAGTTGAAGTTTTACAAAGACAATGTTGACCCAACAGATATGACCTCTCTGAAAAAGCCGACTACGGAGAATGAGCCGGCGATGAAATTTAAGTCGGCTGATGAAACTAAGCTTGTTGATTTTGTTCCAGGAGATTCATCTCAGCAGTTTAGCATCAGTGCCAATCTGGATCCAAAATAGGAAAGCGCGCTCATCGAGTTCATCCGTGAGAATAGGGACATCTTCGCATGGAAACCTTCTGACATGCCAGGTGTACCTAGAGAACTCGTTGAGCACACTCTCAATGTTGATCCGAAATTTAAGCCGGTCAGGCAGTTCCTTCGGCGGTTTGATGAAGAGAGGCGGAAGGCTATTGGTGAAGAAGTGGCCCGGCTCTTGGCGGCCGGGTTTATTGTTGAAGTCTTTCACCCAGAATGGTTAGCTAACCCGGTGCTCATACTCAAGAAGAACGGCACCTGGCGGATGTGTGTGGACTACACGGACTTAAATAAGGCGTGTCCGGCTGATCCTTTCGCTCTTCCCCGTATTGATCAAATTATTGATGCTACGGCCGGTTGTGCGCGTTTAAGTTTCCTGGACGCTTATTCCGGATATCATCAGATTAAAATGGCGGTTAAGGACTAGGAGAAGACGGCGTTCATCACTCCCTTTGGAGCCTTCTGCTATGTGTCCATGCCTTTTGGGCTCAAGTGTGCACAGGCGACTTACCAGCATTGTGTACAGAACTGTCTTCATAAACAGATTGGGCGCAATGTTCACGCTTATGTGGACGATATTGTGGTTAAGTCCATAAAAGAGCAAACCCTAATAGATGATTTAAGGGAAACCTTTGATAACCTCCGGGTCTACAAGATGATGCTTAACCCGGCTAAGTGTGTATTTGGTGTCCCTGCAGGCAAGCTCTTGGGTTTTTTGGTTTCTGACAGAGGCATTGAGGCTAACCCGGAGAAGATCAAGGCCATCACCTCCCTGGCTAAGCCGGCGTGTATAAATGACGTTCAGCGTTTGGCGGGTCGCATCGCTGCTTTAAGCCGGTTTATAAGCCGTTTGGATGAGAAGGCCATGCCATTATATCAGTTGATGAAGAAAACTGATAACTTTGTCTGGAATGATGCAGCTAATACCGCTTTTGAGGATTTGAAGAAGCAGCTGGCAGAGCCCCCAGTCCTTGCTGCTCCTGTTGATAAGGAGCCCTTATTACTGTACGTGGCAGCAAACGCACGAGCCGTCAGTGTGGCTATTGTGGTGGAGCGCAAGGAGGGTAAGGAGCATCCGGTTCAGCGGCCGGTTTATTATGTCAGCGAAGTGCTCATTGAGTCCAAGCAGCGGTACCCGCATTGGCAGAAGCTTGTGTATGGTGTGTTCATGGCGAGCCGGAAACTTAAGCATTATTTTCAGGGTCATCCCATCACTGTGGTCAGTTCTGCCCCTCTTGGTGATATCATTCAAAACAGAGAGGCCACAGGGAGAATTGCTAAGTGGGCTGTAGAACTTGGACCTCATGGTCTCAAATATGTGCCACGCACTGCTGTTAAATCTCAGGCCTTGGTGGATTTCATCAATGATTGGACAGAGTCACAAGTGCCCGAGCAAAAGCCGGATAACACGTATTGGACTATTCACTTCGATGGGTCCAGGCAGTTGGAGGGCTCGGGGGCTGGCGTTGTATTGGCTTCCCCTAAAGGTGACAAGTTCCATTATGTGCTACAGTTGATGTTTCCTTGCACTAACAATGCGGCTGAGTACGAGGCCTTGCTCCACGGTCTTCGGATGGCTAAGGAGATGAGCTTGAGCCGGGTAAGGTGTTTCGGTGACTCAGACTTGGTGGCTCAACAAGTATTAGGCAAGTGGGACTCTAAGGACCCTCTCATGGCGGCTTATCTCCGCGAAGTTGATGCCATTGCTGGGCACTTTCAGGGCTACCAAGTAGAGCACATTGATCGCAGGAAGAACGAGGCGGCTGATGCTCTAAGCCGGCTAGGCTCTCAACGAAAGCCGGTGCCGCCTAACACTTTCCTGGACGTCCTGTATAGCCCTTCTGTTAAGTTGCCTATGGAGGAAGACTTGGTTGTCCCTGACCCGGAGGCACGACTGGTGGCGGCTCTCCATATCATACCAGACTGGACAATGCCGTATCTGGCTTACATGACCCGGGGCGAGTTGCCTGAGGATGAAACTTTGGCCAGGCAAATAACCCGGCGGGCTAAGTCAATGATCGTTATCGATGGCGATTTGCATCATCGCAGTGTCACAGGGGCGTTTCAGCGTTGTGTCTCCCCTGAGGAAGGTCAAGAAATCTTGCGTGAGATCCATGAAGGGGATTGTGGCCATCACGCCGGCTCAAAGTCTCTTGTGGCCAAGGCCTTTCGTCATGGTTTCTATTGGTTGCCAAAGGTTCTCGTGACGGGCTCACGTACCGGCTCAAGAGCTGAGGATGATCCCAATTACTTGGCCCTTTGCGGTCTGGGGGCTTGATATGGTTGGACCTTTCAAAAGGTCCAAGGATAAGAAGACCCACCTTTTGGTGGCAGTTGACAAGTTTACCAAGTGGGTTGAAGCGGAGCCAGTTAGCAAGTGTGATGCAGCCACGGCGGTTCAGTTTATGAAAAAGGTGATCTTTCGCTTTGGTTTTCCACACAGCATTATAACTAACAATGGCACCAATCTCTCCAAAGGCGCCATGGAGGAGTTTTGTCAACGAGAGCATATCCGACTTGATGTTTCCTCAGTGGCTCATCCTCAATCCAATGGTCAGGCTGAGAGAGCTAATCAGGAGATTCTGAAGGGTATCAAGCCCCGGCTTTTGGTCCCTTTGCAACGGACGCCGGGTTGTTGGGTGGAGGAGTTGCCCTCCGTGTTATGGAGCATCAACACTACTCCTAACAGATCTACAGGCTTCACGCCTTTCTTCATGGTTTATGGGGCAGAGGCCGTCCTCCCCAGTGACATCCGTCATGACTCACCTCGAGTGGCGGCTTATGTTGAGGCAGACAATGAACAGGCGCGCCAAGATGCTCTTGACTTGCTGGACGAACAGCGTGATGTAGCAGCAGCCCGTTCAGCGATTTACCAACAAGACCTGCGCCGTTATCATAGCCGCCGGGTTAAATCCCGGGTCTTCCAGGAAGGCGATCTCATGCTCCGGCTCATCCAGGATCAAGCAGATGCGCACAAGCTCTCCCCGCCTTGGGAAGGACCCTTTGTGGTCAGCAAGAACTTGCACAACGGGTCATATTACCTCATTGACATTCGGGAGCATAAAGATTCACGTAAGTCGGAGGAAGAGACCCGTCGGCCGTGGAACATAGCGCAGCTTCGGCCTTACTACACTTGAGTGACCAGCTCTCATGATGTACATATTTCTCTCAGCCATGTATATATTATGATAAGCAATAAAACAGGACCTCTGTCCTTTTTTCTCCTCCAAATATGCACGTGTTGTTTTCATTGCAAGATTACATGATGACTTGAAGGAGGATCTGGCTTATGATCGTATTCGAATCTAGCCATAAGCAACAAGGTCACTTGGGGGCTTCCTGTTCAAACATGGGTCGTATTAGAACCAAAGAGAACATAGCTGTCGATACCCATTTGATTGGCAAAGTGCCAAGCTCATTGGGGAGTTTTCCTTGATCATATTTGAATCATGGTTTCACCCCTTTGGGAACCGACGTGGATCGTATTCGAATCAACGTCGTTAAACAATTCTTAAAATCACTTGGGGGCTTCCTGTTCAAACATGGGTCGTATTCGAACCAAAGAGAACATAGCTGTCGATACCCTCTTGATTGGAATCGCCACACCCACTGGGGGCTATATGATCGTATTCTAATCTTAGTATAACCCCTTTGGGCCGGGTTTCTGGTCGTATTCAAACCGGAAGCCCCTAAGTTCTTCCAGTTTTTGTTCAGTTTTGTCTGATTATTCCAAGTGTGTACGGCCGGGTCTCACTTTGCCGGCTTAACTTGGGTTTACAGTATTGCTGAACGCAATGGGTGTTATAAGACAGGTAAACCGGAATTGCGGTACCAACCTTCTTATCCGGGTTATATAAACCGGAAGTATGCTTGCAGGCCGTTAAGTATGTTCTTACGACTGTATTCAGGATATCATTGAAGACAAGTCTTTTTTGATTCATATTCCGGGTTATCTAAAACTTATGATTCTCAGGGCGGTAAGCCGCCTCGAGACTTGTGATTTGCCCTTCTATGCAGGATAATTAAAGGCACCTCTTTTTGAGGTTAAGAAAAACAAAGGATTGATTATGACCCGGAGAAACATCAAGGAGACAACTTCAAAAGACTTCAGCATTCAATACATGCACGATGGCACGGCAAAGATAAACTGTTGCACCTACTCTATTACAAAACTCATCAAGTCTAAAAGGGTGGAGCGTTGTTTGGTAAACCGGCTGCGGAAGTTAAGACGCTTGCTGGGTGGAAGTCTCCGGCTCATCTCTTCCTTCTCCTCCGGTTGATCCCAAGACCCGGAAGGTTGATGACTTCCAGTCGATGCCGCTGAGAGCTTCGAACTGGGCTTCCTCGTCAATTAACCCGGAAGGGTCAATCTCCGGGGCGAAAGTGTGCTGACGAGCCGGCGGGATCAAGTTGAGGGCTTCATAGCGCGGAGTAGGAATCCTCTGATTTTCTGCGTCGTAGCCCGGCTGGTACTTGGTCAGATCGGTATCGTTGCCAATAAGGGTGGCCACCGGGCGTACGGCCTTCACGCAAGCTGCAAAGTCCTTCTGATCAAAGGCGGTGCCGTCTTCCTTCAGGCTTGGGTAGCCGAGGGCGATGTCCGCCGGGTCTAACTCGGGCAAGAACGCCTTAGCCCGGCTTAGCGCAGCAATCGCTCCGGCTCTTGCAGAGGCTCGTCGCAATTCTTGGATCCATTGAGGAAGAACGGCGAGCCAGCGAAGGACTTCCGCCAGGTGAGTCGGCACTTCGTTGGAGAGGGCCACCACAGCCAAGGCACGTTGTGACCCGGTGTAGAGTTGCTCCACCAGGGTGTATACGGCCTTCAGCTTGGTCACCACACTCTGATTCAGGTTGGCACTTCTGGGACCTGTTTAACAAAGACAGTTAAGCCGCCGACAAGGATGAAATTGTGAGATATGCACATTCTAAACTTGATGAAAGCCGGCGAGACGACTTACCGAAGACTGCGGCCACCATCTGGGACACTTGGCGCTTTAGGCCGGAGAGCTCGGCGGTCTTCTCGGAGAGAGCCTTCTCCGCCTGTTCAGCCCAGTTCACCAGTGCGACCTTTTCTTCGGCCCACGCCTTCTGCTCAGCATCGAACTCCGTCTTCAGCTTCTCTTGCGCGGCGATGCTGGACACGAACTTGGCGTTTGCCTTCCGGGTCTCCATCTCTTGCGTCTTCAGCCGGTTCTTGAGATCAGCAAGGTCAGCCTCAAGCTTCTTGCCAATAGCCTGTATAAATTTCCGGGTTATGGCATGAACAATTACTCTACAAATTTAAAGTCCCAAGCGTTTTCCAAGCAAAGACACTTGGCACTTGGGGGCTAATGCATATTGAACGTTTCTATCTACACATTGCCGGTTCAAATGGAGTAAGCCGGAACCTAAGTCTACAACATATTCAATCATAAGTCGTCGACTTGGGGGCTAGCATGGTAAAGGTAACTATGCAATAAGTAAGAGGACAACAGAATGATACCTCAGACTTCTGCTGGATTTGGTTCACCATGGCAACCTCTGCGTCCCGGCTCTTGTGCACTTGGCTGATGTAGCCAGAGACGAGCTCTCCGATGCTCAGGTTGGCGTAGTCGGAGTGGTCCAGGTTCACCCGGTGGGGCTGCAGCAACTCCCCCTTAGCGGAGCACTTGGCTAGCACGGTAGGTCTCCCCGGCTCAACGAACTCCGTCCGGGTGATTACCACGTCCGGGTCATTTGTTGGTTGAGCCGAGCCGGAGGCCTCCGGGTCAGCAGAAGCTTCTTCAGGCGCCGTGTCCATTGGAGTGGTGGCTTCGGGGGCGGAGGCAACTGGCGGCTCTTGGACCGTCACCTCCGGCTTAGGCAAGTCCGGCTCTCCGACCGACTTGGTTTTCTTCGTCCTCTTGGTGAGCTTTGCCTGGGCACTGAAAGAACAACAAAGGTTAGTATAAAAAAGTATGAGCAAAGACCAGAACAAATATAAGAGGGTTATCATTACCCGGGCACGGTCTTGAAAGCCGGCAGACTTGACTGCATAGAGTCGCCGGAAGAGGGGGAGGTCTCCTGATAATTTGAGTCAGAAGAATTGTGTGGCTGGCGTATAACACCCGCCAACGGATGAAAAGGGTACAAGTGGGAAATAACCTCAGTTCGGCGCTTCCTTGATGCGTCAGGTAACCCGGAGGAGAGATCGGTGTCCTTGCTGGTCCGGGTGTGACGCCGGCTCTCATGAACCTGTCGCTTCAAAATAAATTGAGGATCTTGATAAGCTAAAGGATGTGAAAAGCTTACTTTCCGGGTTACCCTTCGGACTTTCAGCCTTGGCAAGGGCTCCGAGTCGGAGGAAAGTGACATTACCTCTTCAACCACCGGGTTACTTGCGCCAGTGTCATCCTGACAATGAGCAAGTATTGATAAGGCGGACAGCAACAAACAACAAATATAGCAAGGACTTAAAGGCTCAGGGGTTACCTCTGACTCAGAGCTGTCGCTTAATTGCATCAGCTCTGAAGCAGTAGGCCTGCTTCCTTTCTTGCAAGGGGCGGCTTTCTTGGCGGCTTTCTTCGCCTTTCTGGCCTTCTTGGCTGCCTCATGGTCATATTTGACCCGCCAGAACTTATCATCAGCCTGAAAAATGCAATAAGGTTCTCTTAAAATGATTCAGATGAAAGTTATGTACAGATAAGATGTTCAGATCAGCGGCTTACCACTGGGGCTGGGTTGGTCTTGCAGAAGGGGGCTAGCCCGGTCCTTCCGCAGTCTGCCAGGCTCTCGTTCAAGAGAGCCTTGGTCATCTCCTCTGCGACGTCTTCAGGAAGATCGTTGCGGCTGTGTCTCTGAGGGTCGTCCTTTCGACCCGTGTACTCACACATTAAGCCGGGGCGGCGGCTCAATGGGATCACCCGCCATGAGATCCAGACCCGGACCAGGTCGATTCCATTCAGACCATTGCCCAGGAGGGCCTTGATCTTGTTGATAGTGGGGAGCAGAGGTTGGCGCTCCACTTGAGTCAGCTTGTCTGACAGTGGGTGAGTCGGCTCCAGACGCGAGGGGCGAAAGCCGGGCAGCGGACTTTCATCAGCCGGTGACGTGTCTTGGCAATAGAACCAAGTCATGTTCCAGTCCTTTGGGTGGCTCGGCGGCTCTGCGTAAGGAAAAAGGCAGTCCCTACGCCACTGGATGGAGATACCACCTAACTCCAGACTTGGCCCATTGGCGCACTCATTCTGACGGTTCAAGTAAAAAAGCTCTCTGAAGAGTAGCAGACTAGGTTCTTCTCCAAGGTAAACCTCGCAGAAGACTTGGAAGTTGCAGATGTTGGACACTGAGTTGGGTCCAATGTCTTGAGGCCGCAAGTCGAAGAAGTTTAGCACGTCCCTAAAAAACTTTGAGCCGGGCGGTGCGAAGCCCCGGCTCATATGATCCGCAAAAGTCACTACCTCCCCGTCCTTTGGCTGTGGTCTCTCTTCTGACGGGTCAGGGGCACGGTAGGACATGACATCCTTCTTGGGCAGATATCCAGACTTAACAAAATCCGCTAGGGTCTCATTGGTGACATTGGACCTCATCCAGTTGCAAGTAATGGAGGCTTTTGGAGCTTTGGGAGGCATGATGAAAGTCGGCAGTCTATGATAAAAGGAAAACGCCCGGGTTAATTATGAGCCGGAAGAAATCTACGGTTCAATGGCAAGGTGGCGGCTTATAAAGGGGACTAATGGTATACATTTAAGTTCATCGGGCTATTTAAGCCGCCCGAGGGATTGAGAGTAATTTGATTGTCTACAGGCTTTATCACAGCTAAGACGGAAATTTTATGGCGCATGGTTTTCTTTAAGCCGGAAGGATCTACGGCGCGTGGTTTCTTTAAACCGGAACTGTAAACCACCGAGATTCAATGATTGCAATTTTTACTAAGTGTGGTAAAACAGGTTTCACACATCGCAGTAAATTTTTTGGATCAAAACAGTCGGGCAAAAGAAAAGTTTCTAGACCTAGAAACAGAGGCTGGAGAAGTTCTTGGGCTCGAACAAGGTTTTTATGCAGTAAAAAGAGAGCTGCTTGCATGTAAAATGGGTGCTAAACAGTCACCGCAACGGTTCTATGTAAGTCTAAGATCAAAAGGGGGCAGTAAAAATCAAATCTACTGAGGCCCGTGACGAACTACGAAGAACACGGACGAACTACTCGAGCCCTAGTGCGGATCTGTCCTATGGAGTGGCGAGGACTCACCGGAGCTGAAGAGGAGCGGAGGCGGCCGCCGTTTGTCTGGACCGAGTCAGGGTGATGCAGCGGCCAAGGTTGACGAAGACCGGGGCGCAACGGCGGCGGCAGTAGCAGAGCTCGGGCAGAGGAGCAGTAGCGCGAGGAAGAAGATGAGGGAGAGAGCCCGTCGGGCCGGCCTATTTATAAGGCAAGCTCATAAGTGGGCGCGAGAATCAAGGAGACCATGGCGTGGTTATCTCCCCACGAAACGCCTCGATTTTCGAGATGACAGTAAAGAAAAAGATCCGTTGCGGATCTGGCGGGGTAAAAAACGGGCTTAATGGAAGATGACGTCATGGCGGATTATCCGGAGTCCAGAGGATGACGTCACGCCGGGTTATGGCTCTCCCACAATTGTAAGCCGGAGGTTTTCTGTCGAAGGAATGGAAGATTGACATGAGCCGGCTCAAATCAATCTGGGGACTAATGTTGAGGATATAGACCTTAGAGTCACCCGCCAGGAGGGGCCGGGTTACTCATATGGTCATTGCCAGAAGCCCGGCGCCAAGCCTGAAGACGGTGGGCCAAAGATGGGCTAAGACCCAGATATGGCTTAAAGCCCGTAGTTGCAATCATTATTATGCTAAAACTTGTAGTGTAAGGCAAGGATAGTTGAGAGTCTGAGCCGGACACTCTTATGAGCCGGCCGGGACTCTGAGAGCTGCTGGGCGTCGGCCTCCCTATATAAAGGGACGACCCGGCAGCGGTTTAGGGACAAGAACAATCTCATCGAGAGCCGGGCATAGCAGATTAGCTCCCTGGTTATCGAAACCCTAATCAATACCACCTCAAACTGGACGTAGGCTTTTACCTTCACCGTAAGGGGCCGAACCAGTATAAACCCTCGTATTCCTTGTCCCGCTTAACCCCTTTAAGCTTCCTAGTTGCGATGGCTCCACGACTAAGTCCTAGCTCGAGGACATCTGCCGTGACAATTCCACGACAAGTATGCAGAACTGTAACTGCAGTAAGAGACCGTCCAAAATCAGAATCAAGAAGTTTGTCTAGCACTTATTATTTGCAACTAATCGACGTGAATAATTGGATATTATATCGAATGAGTAAGAAAGACAAGTAAAATTGTCAACAAACCTGGCTTGCAGTAGTAATCTGGGTCAATATCACTACGACCAACAATCCAAAATGACTAGTGTCTGTTCCTAGGGCCAGAATTTTGAAAACCCTGTGAACTTTACAGGTACTAAAGATTACCGAAATACATCTGAACCATTAAGTGTAGGTAGCACTGAGCACACAACAAACCCTAATGACAGTCCTGCCTAATGAGTACTGAATCAATTAGAAAATGGGTGATCAGGAGTGGCTGCTGAGTGTTGAGGACTTATCTCAGGATAAATCGGGTTGGCTTAGTGGGTGCTGCACGCCTGAGCCCTGAACGAACTGGGAAGGTAGGCATGGCGGCGCGCCCGGGCAGTGGTGACGTTGTTGGGCGAGCGGCTCCTGACCTCCTGTTAGTCCGGCGTCTCCTCCTAGAGTCATGCCGTCCGGGGACGGCAAGTCGCCGGCGAGGCAGGCGGCTGGGGGCGAGTAGAGATCGGAAGCGCGCAGCAGAACAAAGGGGAATCGGGGCCTGGGACGACCCAAAATCCCAGGGTGGGCCGGCCCACCATGGGCACCCTGTAGAGATACACACCCGAGCGGCGAACATGCATTTTCGAAACTAATTTAGGAACATTTAGCTGACCAATTAAACAGATCTGTTTTAATAATATCAGATTCGTATTTGAACAACTAAGCTTTTTTAGGGCCTGTTTGGTTCCAAATAAGTCACCAACTTATAAGTCAAAAAGTGAAAAAAGTGACTTATTTTGGCAAACAGACCCAACTTATAAGTCACCCCAACTTATAAGTCATAAGTTGATCCACCCCAACTTAAAACTTATAAGTCACCCCCTTTTGCATGGGTCCCATCACCTTTACATAAAAAACAAAGTGGGAAGGTGTGGCCAGGTGACTTATAAGTCAGGTGACAACCAAACAGGCGTGACTTATAAGTCACTGGTTTTAAGTCACCTGACTTATAAGTCATGTGACTTATTGGAACCAAACAGGCCCTTAGCTTGATGGGTCGAGCAGTGCTATTATGACACGAAGCACGTATAGTGATCATAAAAGGGGGAAACCGGAGAAATGATATTTAGCAGCCATTGTTTGCTTCGAACTAAGAACAAAATTCTAAGAGCTGAAAAGAAAGTAGAGTAACCAAGCTAAGATCTATTTTCTGGTTGAGATCAAAAAGTTGAGGAGATATGAAGTACCACCTCTCTTGTGGCGCCGTGTAGGCATCGGGGGTGCGATGGCTGTCGGTGGCGTTGAAGCAGATCTGCGATGGTAGACGGGTGCATCGGGGGATAAGTCCCGTTGCGGTGGAAGAGAAGGTCGTGTGAGCGGCCCCGACAAAGAGGACGACGGCGCCGATGAAGCGAGAGGACGTGATGCAAGGCTCTTGGTCCGTCGCCATGGATGAGAAACGTCCATCTCTAGCAGTGGACGACATGGTCTTGGTAGGCGCTCCGGCATGGTGGAGGACGGTGGCGATGGATGTGGTGGAGGACGGCGGCGATGGATGTGGTGGAGGACGGCGGCGATGGATGGGGTGGCGGACGGAGGCTGGTGTGGGGATGGTGTTCTAGCGCGGACGGTGTATGAATGGGAAAATGGAGGGAAAGGTACGGGGAACCATGTTTTTGCGACGCGCCTGTCTGAAATATGGGAAAGTTACGAACTTAGCCCCCGTTTAAAATTTGGACGTCTCGTCGGTTGGGGATACGAGGTAATCTCGCATCTCGCCAATATTTGCCCAGAGCGATTTCAAGCGAGGAGAGGGTGGTTGGCGCCCATGGTTGGCACCCACGGTGTATGAACAGGGCTGACAGGTAGGGCGGTTGTGTCATGTCTGAGTGAAGTTACAAACCTGCCCCTATTGAAAATATTTGCCTACATCGATTTCGGCCGAGTCGAGTTTGTTTTGCCGCTCACCGTGTATGAATGGGGAAATGGAGGGAGAAACATAGGTCTTTCGGACGAGCTTGAATCAAATGTGTTTTGCCGCCCATGTTTGGCGCCTACCGTGTTGGAATGGGCTCAGAGGCGGTCGTGTCACGTCTAATTGAAGTTACTATCCTACCCCTATTTAGAGCAGTGGAAATCGGGCCGATGGATTGTCCGTGTAATGGGTAGACAGTAATTTCCATCTCCCAAACACTTGGCTTCGGGCAGCCGATGTGGGAGTGGACATTTTGCCGCTTCTTCCGAATTTTGGGACAATGAGCGTCCACGTTTACCCTGTCAACTAAATTCGAATCCATTTTGTATTCCTAGACGAATCTTTATAAATCATTCTATGTGTTTTTATATATCTTCAAAAGGACGACAAAGATGTATTCCACTGTCATATATGAATATGGTTTACAAATGCCGATACTCAAATTCAGAAGCTAGAATCCAGTTTAAGGTGAATTCGAATATCTCGAACACTTCATGTCCAACTCAAATGTCACACGTGGCATAATGTGTACTCCCATTTAGATATGTACACAAGAGATGTATCAAGATTCAAATACCGAGACAATCAACCAAGAATGTACAGAACTAACAGACATATAAACACTTATAGAGTATATGGATCAATAATATCAACTAACATACATAAGCCAGGCCACTGTACTTTTCTTTGCTACAACATCATCCTTTTTTAGCCAAGCTACTACAGCATCTTGGCCCTTTCCGATGCGTGCCACTTATGGTCCATCTATACTACTATTATTGCTGAATGCACATTCAGCCCGATTGGCATATTTGTAGGTCTGGCACAACAATCAAAATGAAATGTCTCCGAGTCTTATCAATTAATACAGACTTGTGCTCAAATAAAATTACAAACCAAAAAACAAAAAACAAAAAACAATTATTACATGATCTCTAAAACAAATGGTTTGATTGATTACATGAACAAACAACACAAAGGTTATTCAACGATGGAAAGAACATTTCACCTATGATTTACCAAGTGGGAATTTAATTTCCTGTTTTCCTTCAGGACCTTAACAATGTGGTCAGTCTCTGCTTGCTTTGTTTTGAAATCCACAAAATATTTAATGGTTGTCTTGAGTACTGCTACTGATTGTGCTGTTTGCTTCCTCAACATGTCAACTTCATCTCTAAGTGCAGAAGCAGAATCTTTTTCTACCACTAGTTTAGCCTCTAGAGCATCAGCAGTTGGCAATTCATAATGCACGATTGGGCCGGTGCCACTGCCATGGGATGATATAACGTCCATGGGGACCTCGCTCTTTGATCTTGGGCTAACCTGTTTTGCCATTAAAGTTCCGATTGGATTCAGAAAAGTTGAAGTTAGCAAAACATCTCAACTGGGAGTTATAACAGCAAACCAATTAATCAAACAAGGAATTAAAGACTTTCAATTCGATGCTGAAAAGTAGTTATTAACATCATTGTAACCCGCTGTTGCAGCAGCAAAGCAGTTATACAAACAAGTAGCTATTTAAGTTCAGGCAAACAGGTAATTCTTAGCAGTAAGTATCAAACACATAGATAGGCGCAGTCTATAATAGGATTAACAGGCTGTGGCATTATGTAATCAGTAGCAAACTAAATTAAGCCAAGCAATGTAATTGAACAATTTTGCAATAAGTGGTTAAATAAATTCCGAGAAGCACGTAACTGAACTTACGCTACTTCTTTGTACAGGCACACTGCAACTTCTTTTTTGCTTACAAGGTTGTACGAAGGAGTCCATGGCATCAATTGCTTGGATACACAGTTCCAATACTTCTTTATTCCCACACTGCATTGGTAAGTCGAATGGTTAATCTGGTAAGATGGTGCGTCCTTGATATGTTATATGAGGACGTGTAGTCAGACTAGTTGTAGCCACACACATCACACTGGCTTTTACTGTATATTTCATGTGATTACTTTTGGCATATCGAGATCTAAGCAATCTACAATAGGATGAAAAGACTGGCATCCTTCACATTATTGGCAAACTCAGTTCATAGAAACAAGCAATTCAACCATTCTGTGGGTAAATCAAAAGCGCCACTGGAATATTTTTCACTACCCCTATCATACACGCAAAAGGGGTGATGCCACCATAGGGGCTGGTATGGGCGGCCGCCTCGGGTGGCTCGAAAGTGTGCACCTAGTTTGAGTCGTCCAGGTTGGCCCAGGCTAGTTTTGTTCGTCCCAACGCACGAGCAGGCAATGTAAAAAATGAAGAAAAATGTTTCAATTTGGATAGGACAATAACATAAGTGCAAGGCAGGCCCTATAGCAGGCTCGCGGCCCAAACGAGCGCCTCCCATATCGACAGCAGGAAAAATCCCAATTCATCCGCTCCAGCCTCCAGTCTGATTCGCTCCTAACCTAGCCGCCGCTGGATAGACCGACACAGCACTTCCTCGCGCCCTCGTTGGAGGGCGGTCGCCGGGCTTCAAGCGAACGGAAGGACAAGAAGATGAAGATCCAATCATGGGTGTAGCCTGCATGGGAGGCGGCGGCGGCAGCACGGGCATGGCATCGAGCTTGCGCAAACGGACAGTCGCAGCTTGCAAGAGTAGGATGAGCAACGAGCAGGTACATCACATCCCTGATTATATCTAATTCAACTCTTCAATTTCTGGCCAATAGTGTAACACCCACGATGCGGCTATATCTCCCACGTGTCGAGGCACGACTTAGAGGCATAACCGCATTGTGGTTTTGTCGCAAGAAGGGTCATCTTCACACAATCCCATGTAATGAACAAGAATGGGATAAAGAGTTGGCTTACAATCGCCACTTCACACAATACATAAATAAATCATACATCAATCAGAGTACACACATAGGTCCGACTACGGAACCAAAAGAAAAGAAGACAACCCCAAATGCTAGATCCCCGATCGTCCTAACTGGGCTCCACTACTGATCATCAGGAAACGAAACATAGTAACGACCAAGGTCCTCGTCGAACTCCCACTTGAGCTCGGTTGCATCACCTGCACTGGCATCAACGGCACCTGCAACTGTTTTGGAAGTATCTGTGAGTCACGAGGACTCAACAATCTCACACCCGCGAGATCAAGACTATTTAAGCTTATGGGTAGGAGAAGGTAGTGAGGTGGAGCTGCAGCAAGCACTAAGCATATATGGTGGCTAACATACGCAAATAAGAGCGAGAAGAGGAGCAACGGAATGGTCGTGAAGCTATAAGTGATCAAGAAGTGATCCTGAAACTACTTACGTCCATACATAACCCAAACCGTGTTCACTTCCCGGACTCCGCCGAAAAGAGACCATCACGGTTACACACGCGGTTGATGCATTTTAATTAAGTCGCGTGTCAAGTTCTCAATAACCGGATATTAACAAATTCCCATCTGCCACATAACCGCGGGCACAGCTCTCGGAAGTTTATACCCTGCAGGGGTGTCCCAACTTAGCCCATTATAAGCTCTCACGGTCAACGAAGGATATTCCTTCTCTCGGGAAGACCCGATCAGTCTCGGAATCCCGGTTTACAAGACATTTTGACAATGGTAAAACAAGACCAGCAAAGCCGCCCGATGTGCCGACAAATCCCGATAGGAGCTGCACATATCTCGTTCTCAGGGCAACACCGGATGAGACATCCTACGAGTAAAACCAGCCCTCAAGTTTCCCCAAGGTGGCCCCGCAGTCTGCTCGGTTCGGACCAACACTCGAAGGAGCACTGGCCCGGGGGGGGGGGGTAAATAAAGATGACCCTTGAGTCGGCAGAACCCAAGGGAAAAAGGCTTAGGTAGGCAAATGGTAAAACCAAGGTTGGGCCTTGCTGGAGGAGTTTTATTCAAAGCGAACTATCAAGGGGGTCCCATAAATCACCCAACCGCGTAAGGAACGCAAAATCAAGGAACATAACACGGTATGACGGAAACTAGGGCGGCAAGAGTGGAACAAAACACCAGGCATAAGGCCGAGCCTTCCACCCTTTACCAAGTATATAGATGCATTAATTAAGATAAGAGATATTGTGATATCCCAACATATCCATGTTCCAACATGGAACAAACTTCATCTTCACCTGCAACTAGCAATGCTATAAGAGGGGCTGAGCAAAAGCGGTAACATAGCCAAACAACGGTTTGCTAGGAAAGGTGGGTTAGAGGCTTGACATGGCAATATGGGAGGCATGATATAGCAAGTGGTAGGTAGCGCAGCATAGCAATAGAGCGAACAACTAGCAAGCAAAGATAGAAGTGATTTCGAGGGTATGGTCATCTTGCCTGAGATCCCGCTAGGAAGAAGAACGAGTCCATGAAGAAGACAAACGGACGTAGCCGAACGAATCCTCACAGCCGCAACGTAACCGGAACTATCAAGGAGAAGCGCAACCGGAAAGAAGCAAGCAACATAGTAAAAAACCACCACATAAACATGGCATGATGCGCAACCAAGTATGATGCATGTCCGGTTTAAAGAGGCATGGCATGGCAAAGTGCATAAACAATACTACAAATTAAGTGGAGCTCAATGTGCAATGAGTTGCGTATTGACGAAACACCACATTCAAGTTATTTAGTTCGCTCTTGTTTATGTACCCAACAATATTAAATGTTATTCAACATGGCAAGGGGTGAAGCATAAATAAACTATCTATTTGGGCAAGTTTAAATGAGGCCGGAACAACAAACAACAATTCCGGAAAATCCTCATGTGCATATTTCAGATTTGGTACTGTTCTGCCCTAAACACAATTTTAATGTTGTTAAACAGCAAAATAAAGTGCACCATGTTAAACTAGGCATTTTTCTACCCCATTTACATATAAAGTTTATAAAATTTGGAGCTACGGTTATTTAGTTATGAAATAAATCATTTTAACATGGCATTTAGAAAATTAAATGCAAGCAGCATTTTAAACATTTTAAACATGGATGAAAGTATCATATTATGAAACTAGATGAAATTCTAAGCATTTTACATACTAAAATCATTTTAATCCGATGCACCATTTGTGAGTTATTAAATGCATGATCTAGAGGGACTTTTCTGTAAATCTGTAAACTCCTGGATAATTGGACAAATTCGAAGTGGAAGGAAAAAAACTACATGGGCTGAATCTGGATCGACTGGGCTGCTCACATTGGGCTTGAGAAGGCGCTGGGCATCTGGGCTGCGAGCGAAGCAGAGGAGGCCTCACGCAGCGAGTGGCGCTCGTCCACGCTGGTGCTGGACCGGTCAACGCGGGGCGATGCTCGTTCCTGGGCAGAACGAGAAGCAGGGCGCTGGCAGCAGGGACTTGGCGACGGCGAGGCAAGCGAAGGCGGCGGCGCCAGGTAGGATCTGGGCGGATGCGAGGTCTTGGTGACGGCGGCTGGTCATGAAGACGGACTTGGCGCGGGCGGAGGCGCGCTGGAACGAGCGAGTCCCTTCTCGACGAAGAGGAAGCAGAGGCCGCGGCGTGGACTTGGCGGCAGGGACGTCGCGGGGACGGTGGCGGCTTGGCGTTCGATCCGGAGCAGGGGAGACAAGGGGCGGCGCGACTGGAATGGGCGAGGCTCGGGGTTGTCCCACTCGATGCAGGTGGCACTGCGATGCAGGGGACTTGGCGTGGCGACGCAGAAGCTTGGGAGGCGGAGGCGAGTGGCACTGGCGAGGCGGCGGTGGCTCCGGGAACTTGACGGGGCGGCCGAGACGAGCGGATCCGGGCGCGTGGGGGCGTTCTCCGATGAGGTGGCGCGCGGGCGGAGCTGAAGGAGGCGACGCACGTCCTTTGTTCAAAAGACAGAGAGATTCAGATTGAGAGAGAGAGAAACGACGGGAGGAGGAGAACGAAGGGAGAGAGAGAGTCGAGGCCGGTCCTGGTCGACGGGGAAGACGGGGCGCGGTCCAGGTGGCTGGGTGCGCCGGCGGCGAGGGCGCCCTGGAGTGAGAGCAAACAAGAGGAGAAGCTCGCTCTCGGTCGGGGCAGCAGGGATCTCTTGGTGGCTCCGACGAGCTGAGGAGGTCCGGCAACGACGGGGATGGCCGGACCCAACGGATCCAAGGCCAGGGCGGCTTCGGATGGAGACAAGACGGGCAACGCTTGACGCTTCGGCCATGGCTCCTGTGAAGGTTTAAGAGAGGGAGAGAACTGCGTGAGGGAGAAAAATAGATGGAGTAAGGAGAAATAAGGGGAGGCGTGGTCTGGCCTGACGGAGGTGGTCGGAGGCTGCGGTGGCGATGGGCAGTTGGCTCGGGCGTTGGTTGGCCATTGGGGAAAACGATCGAGGTAGGTGGGTGAGATCCCGAGGAAGGAGGAGGGAATGGACACGGGTGGCGGTGGCGAGGAGGATCCCTAGAAATTAGAGATTTGGTCTCGGGTTAGACTAATATATAGCAGATGAATTTAGGTTAGGGGATATTTGGTCCGTCCGATCGTAATCGGGCGGTCGAGAATAAGTAGGCTAGAGCGTCCAATTAAGATAACAGAGATGTATTATAGATGTTAGGAGATGATCTGAATGCAACGGTGATGACTGAGCGGTTCGGGTTCGGGGCAGTTTCGGACATGCACGCGAGGGGTTTGAGTATTGTACAGAGAGACTCCGGTTTAGACATGAGGGAAAACGAAGAACAAGGGATTTGATGAGCTCAGAAAAGAGAGAGAAGGGAGCGGTATGGTTGATCTGAGAGAAGGTCAACCGAGACACGGAAGGAGCGGCAACTACTAGCGGATGCAAGTTAAAAAAAAACAATGACGACAACGAGTGCCGATGCAATGCGGATGATGCGATGATGAATGCAACAAACAAATAAAACACACAACGATAACGGAAAAAATGGAAGCCGTCTGGAGCATCGGTCTCGGGGCGTTACAACACTCCACCACTACAAGAGGATCTCGTCCCGAGATCTAGGATGGCACCAGAGAGAAAAGCGGAAGAGGTAAAACAAAGTTGCTTTTTTGACAAACGAGTGAAACCACGAACCTTGAGAGGTTGAACAGATTGAAAGAAAGAATACAACGAAGACGAACAAAGTTGAAAACACTCCGTTAGAAAAGAGGAACAAGGAACATTCGAGAACCTTGTAGGTTGAAAGACATGAAATAAGAGCTTCAAGAACCAAAAGAATATGACCCCACCGGTATAATGAGATAGCCAAGGAACAAGAATGACATAATTTGGACAACACTCCGGTAGAAAAGAGAAGAAAACTTGATAAGATGAAAAGATATTGAAGAGATGATCCAACACTCCGATTGGAAATGGAAGGAATAGAATTTGAACTTGGCAAAATGAAAGCACTTAGATGAGACTCCGGTTAAAAGAGGAATGATCGACACAACAGACCGGTTTAATGGATAAGCATGAAAAAGAACATGATCTTGATAAACCGAGACGATGGGTCAAAAGAGCAACATCGCAATGCCTCCGGGACGAACGAATAGATGATAGATCGTCGGAATAAGAGAACGGAAAAGGAAATGATAACTTCTACCACAATTGAATTTGGGAAGCATCCTTCCAAGAAGGTTAGAACGGAGTTGTTGGAAAACCAACAACGAAAAGAACAAGCTTGTTGAGGGCTTATGGAAGACATCTCAAAATTATGAGGTGACAACCTGCCACTAGCGGTATCAATTAATTTGATTGAGAACACCAAAGAGATGAAAAACTTCTTCCACCAAGATGATAAAGAGATAACTTGGAACATTGATAAGCACCATAATAGCAACATTCCTTAGGGAAGGCTTTAGGTGAAATATGACACAAGATAACTCCAACGAAGAGATTGGTGGTTTTAAAATATCTCATCCGTGACAACATGTGAAACGCGAAACATGAATGTAAATTGTCAAGAATGATATAACACCATCTCAAACGATAAGGTAGAAAGAATTTCACTTTGGAATGCAAGATGAAGAATACTTGAACTCCTCAAAACAAAACATGTCGTGAACACCATGTTTATTTTAGAGTAAAGCTTGCCGGATCATAACTTCGAGAGAAATCTTGAAGAACAATTGAAGAATGAAAAGAATCCTTGACGAACCACCATGTAGAACCTCCATGAAGAACTCCGGTAAACAAAAGGATGATAGAAAGAAAGAGAAGCTGAAAACACAAAGTTAAGCCTTGCGATGATTTAGATGGAGCTTTGTGACGAGATAAAGCGGAAAACTTGAAACTCCGGAAAAGAAAAGATGAACAACTTAGAACTGAGAAATGATATCATGAACAACTCTGGAAAGAAGAAATTAATCACTTGGATGAAACAAGAATAAGAATTATGTTATGCATATCCTTCACCAATTTAAATTGATGACAAGCAATGGATTTGGCATACTACTTATTCTCGTAGAAAGGATTAAGATATATATGGCGCAAACTTGAGAAAAGTCTCCAACGATCCGCCGGTAGGATTGGAAAGAGCGAATGAATTGATATGATAACCACGGAAGAGAACTCTTAAACGAACCACCGTAAGAATTGGAAATGAAAGTAGCAAAGGCGCAATTCACCGGGAAGAATTAGAAAACGAATAAAGATACTTGACAGAATTTAGATACATGAGAACGAAGAGATCATGAACTGATTAGAGGATAT
This sequence comes from Triticum aestivum, assembly GCF_018294505.1. Taxonomy (NCBI): domain Eukaryota; kingdom Viridiplantae; phylum Streptophyta; class Magnoliopsida; order Poales; family Poaceae; genus Triticum; species Triticum aestivum. The sequence continues at coordinate 177,851,823 of NC_057802.1, read as the reverse complement.
TTGAATGATGCACCAGTAAGATTTGGAGAATGAGATCTGAAAGCTGAGAATGAATAATTCTGAGATGATGGGCTCCGGAGAATCAAACTAAAAAGACTTCTGAAATGCTCCGGGTGGGTGAAAAGAATTCTCACAATCGAAAACAATTATGAGAGGATGGCATAAAGCTATAACCATGAATCTTGAAGAGAATGGAGCAAGATTTAAGAGAAACTCTTCTTCGGTCTTCAAATGTTGAGAATGACGATGAGAAGCACCACCATGAATTGTTGAGATACTCCGGGATGAAAATTAGAAAGATTGAACCAACAATGAAAAGAATTTGAAACATCTTGGAGAAAGACATTTTACTGATGATAATTATTCTTACGTCAAACTTTGCAATGAATTTGAGAATAACTCCGAAAAAATTAGAAGAGTCAGGTAAGATCCTGGGAAAAGACGTGTGGGTTAGGGCCCACTCAAGAGAAACACCGTTGAACAATTTAAAAGAGAGATTGCGCCGGTTGAATTAAATGGCTTGAATGAGATAACAACCTCGAAATAGCTTGAACGGATCTTGAATGAAAACACGAATCTCCTGAGATATCTTCAACACTCCGGAACACATGGAAAGCGAGAGGTGAATGATTAAGAGATACACCAGCATGAGAAAAATATTTGAAACAAGGAAAGGAATGCGACCAACATTGAAGGCTTGAATTTAGTCCACCGGAGAAGAAAAAGAATGAAGAATGATAAACTTGAAGAACATCTTCATGAGAACCACCGGGTAAGAACATTGATTGAAAAGAATGAAGGGACTTCACATGAATAAAATGATACTTGATTAAGAAATATGAGTCCCTGCAGAAAAAGGGTGGGAGGGCGGAAAAAACAAAGGCAACTTGGGGTAGATGGAATAAACACCATTGAGAAAACTTATAATTGATCTTCCGGATGGGAAGAATGATGGGATCATCTCGAAGAGAAACGCACCGGTTGGAAATAGAATTAAGATGGCAATCTCGATGGTCAAGAAGGATTAGTATCCACATTGGAATATGAGAACACTACTTAGAAAAGGTATGGAATCCACATTTGACTTCGAAGCAACTCGAATACCACAACTTAAAACAAAACAAAGGATTTGGCTTGCGGAATAAGCCGGAACAAACATATGATAGATCCCATATCGTATCATGTGTGTGTTGGAAAGATATCCTACGAGATACTTGAATTCCCACTTATAAACTCCTGAAACTTTCTGGTTATACAATCTGGTGTTGGGGATACAGGGGACACAAAATATATCACCCAAACTAGCAATCCCTAGATCCAGCTGTATCCATCCGTCAACACATAACTAAGAAACCTTCGGAAATCGTGTACCTCAACCTTCGAAAAGCATCCGTTATACGAGTTATGGCAATACTCCCGAACTCCCGCCCCAGTACTGGGTGGCGTCGAGGTGATCTCACCAACAACTGCATAAAAGAGATTTTCGATGTCGGCGAAACTCAGGTATTCCAGAACTGCAACAATAAAATTGTGACGACAACACCTCGGAGCTCAACTCCCCGGGACACTGCCACAACCCCTAAATGTCAGGAGGCACCAAGAACAATGTTCTCGTCACAAAACCATCGGAACGATTCCAAGATACCCGCGTGATCCTAAAAAAATTTAGTGAAATTTGAGGAGAGAAAAGTCAAAACTTCTACGTCAGGAGGCCTCACCAGAGCGACGAAGGGACTGAGGAGTAAAAAGAATCCTACTCTCCGATATATATAATTCTAAGACTCAAAACATTTTGTTCTAGACTCAACAACGCCAGCGATTCGATCAAGCAGGGGGCTCCTAAGTCGGTGATGGCTCTGATTACCAACTTGTAACACCCACGATGCGGCTATATCTCCCACGTGTCGAGGCACGACTTAGAGGCATAACCGCGTTGTGATTTTGTCGCAAGAAGGGACATCTTCACACAATCCCATGTAATGAACAAGAATGGGATAAAGAGTTGGCTTACAATCGCCACTTCACACAATACATAAATAAATCATACATCAATCAGAGTACACACATAGGTCCGACTACGGAACCAAAAGAAAAGAAGACAACCCCAAATGCTAGATCCCCGATCGTCCCAACTGGGCTCCACTACTGATCATCAGGAAACGAAACATAGTAACGACCAAGGTCCTCGTCGAACTCCCACTTGAGCTCGGTTGCGTCACCTGCACTGGCATCAATGGAACCTGCAACTGTTTTGGAAGTATCTGTGAGTCACGAGGACTCAGCAATCAGAAACCCGCGAGATCAAGATTATTTAAGCTTATGGGAAGGAGAAGGTAGTGAGGTGGAGCTGCAGCAAGCACTAAGCATATATGGTGGCTAACATACGCAAATAAGAGCGAGAAGAGGAGCAACGGAACGGTCGTGAAGCTATAAGTGATCAAGAAGTGATCCTGAAACTACTTACATCCACACATAACCCAAACCGTGTTCACTTCCCGGACTCCGCCGAAAAGAGACCACCACGGTTACACACGCGGTTGATGCATTTTAATTAAGTCACGTGTCAAGTTCTCTACAACCGGATATTAACAAATTCCCATCTGCCACATAACCACGGGCACGACTCTCGAAAGTTTATACCCTGCAGGGGTGTCCCAACTTAGCCCATTATAAGCTCTCATGGTCAACGAAGGATATTCCTTCTCCCGGGAAGACCCGATCAGTCTCGGAATCCCGGTTTACAAGACATTTCGACAATGGGAAAACAAGACCAGCAAAGCCGCCCGATGTGCCGACAAATCCCGATAGGAGCTGCACATATCTCGTTCTCAGGGCAACACCGGATGAGACATCCTACGAGTAAAACCAGCCCTCAAGTTTCCCCAAGGTGGCCCCGCAGTCTGCTTGGTTCGGACCAACACTCGAAGGAGCACTGGCCCGGGGGGGGGGGGTAAATAAAGATGACCCTTGAGTCTGCAGAACCCAAGTGAAAAAGGCTTAGGTAGGCAAATGGTAAAACCAAGGTTGGGCCTTGCTGGAGGAGTTTTATTCAAAACGAACTGTCAAGGGGGTCCCATAAATCAGCCAACCGCGTAAGGAACGCAAAATCAAGGAACATAACACCGGTATGACGGAAACTAGGGCAGCAAGAGTGGAACAGAACACCAGGCATAAGGCCGAGCCTTCCACCCTTTACCAAGTATATAGATGCATTAATTAAGATAAGAGATATTGTGATATCCCAACATATCCATGTTCCAACATGGAACAAACTTCATCTTCACCTGCAACTAGCAACGCTATAAGAGGGGCTGAGCAAAAGCGGTAACATAGCCAAACAATGGTTTGCTAGGAAAGGTGGGTTAGAGGCTTGACATGGCAATATGGGAGGCATGATATAGCAAGTGGTAGGTAGCGCAGCATAGCAATAGAGCGAACAACTAGCAAGCAAAGATAGAAGTGATTTCGAGGGTATGGTCATCTTGCCTGAGATCCCGCTAGGAAGAAGAACGAGTCCATGAAGAAGACAAACGGACGTAGTCGAACGAATCCTCACAACCGCAACGTAACCGGAACTATCAAGGAGAAGCGCAACCGGAAAGAATCAAGCAACATAGTAAACAACCACCAGATAAACATGGCATGATGCGCAACCAAGTATGATGCATGTCCGGTTTAAAGAGGCATGGCATGGCAAAGTGCATAAACAATACTACAAATTAAGTGGAGCTCAATGTGCAATGAGTTGCGTATTGACGAAACACCACATTCAAGTTATTTAGTTCGCTCTTGTTTATGTACCCAACAATATTAAATGTTATTCAACATGGCAAGGGGTGAAGCATAAATAAACTATCTATTTAGGCAAGTTTAAATGAGGCCGGAACAACAAACAACAATTCCGGAAAATCCTCATGTGCATATTTTAGATTTGGTACTGTTCTGCCCTAAACACAATTTTAATGTTGTTAAACAACAAAATAAAGTGCACCATGTTAAACTAGGCATTTTTCTACCCCATTTACATATAAAGTTTATAAAATTTGGAGCTACGGTTATTTAGTTATGAAATAAATCATTATAACATGACATTTAGAAAATTAAATGCAAGCAGCATTTTAAACATTTTAAACATGGATGAAAGTATCATATTATGAAACTAGATGAAATTCTAAGCATTTTACATATTAAAATCATTTTAATCCGATGCACCATTTGTGAGTTATTAAATGCATGATCTAGAGGGACTTTTCTGTAAATCTGTAAACTCCTGGATAATTGGACAAATTCGCAGCGGAAGGAAAAAAACTACATGGGCTGAATCTGGATCGTCTGGGCTGCTCACATTGGGCTTGAGGAGGCGCTCGAACGATTCGGGCAGCACTTGAAGCAGAGGAGGCGCTGGGCATCTGGGCTGCGAGCGAAGCAGAGGAGGCCTCGCGCGACGAGTGGCACTCGTCCAGGCTGGCGTTGGTCCGGTCAACGCGGGGCCATGCTCGTTCCTGGGCAGAACGAGAAGCAGGGCGCTGGCAGCAGGGACTTGGCGACGGTGAGGCAAGCGAAGGCGGCGGCGCCAGGTAGGATCTGGGTGGAGGCATGGTCTTGGTGACGGCGGCTGGTCATGAAGACGGACTTGGCGCGGGCGGAGGCGCGCTCGAACGAGCGAGTCCCTTCTCGACGAAGAGGAAGCAGATGCCGCGGCGTGGACTTGGCGGCAGGGACGTCGCGGGGACGGTGGCGGCTTGGCGTTCGATCCGGAGCAGGGGAGACAAGGGGCGGCGTGACTGGAACGAGCGAGGCGCGGGGTTGTCCCGCTCGATGCAGGTGGCACTGCGATGCAGGGGACTTGGCGCGGCGACGCAGAAGCTTGGCAGGCGGATGCGAGCGGCGCTGGCGAGGCGGCGGTGGCTCCGGGAACTTGACGGGGCGGCCGAGACGAGCGGATCCGGGCGCGTGGGGGCGTTCTCCGACGAGGTGGCGTGCGGGAGGAGTTGAAGGAGGCGACGCACGTCCTCTGTTCAAAAGACAGAGAGCTTCAGATTGAGAGAGAGAAATGACGGGAGGAGGAGAACGAAGGGAGAGAGAGAGTCGAGGCCGGTCCTGGTCGACGGGGAAGACGGGGCGCGGTCCAGGTGGCTGGGTGCGCCGGCGGTGACGGCGCCCTGGAGTGAGAGCAAACGAGAGGAGAAGCTCGCTCTCGGTCGGGGCAGCAGGGATCTCTTGGTGGCTCCGATGAGCTGAGGAGGTCCGGCAACGACGGGGATGGCCGGGACCCAACGGATCTGAGGCCAGGGCGGCTTCGGATGGAGACGATTTGGGCAGCACTTGAAGCTTCGGCCATGGCTCCTGTGAAGGTTCAGAGAGAGGGAGAGAACTGCGTGAGGGAGAAAAACAGATGGAGGAAGGAGAAATAAGGGGAGGCGTGGTTTGGCCTGACAGAGGTGGTCGGAGGCTGCGGTGGCGATGGGCAGTTGGCTCGGGCGCTGGTTGGCCATTGGGGAAAACGATCGAGGTAGGTGGGTGAGATCCCGAGGAAGGAGGAGGGAATGGACACGGGTGGCGGCAGCGAGGAGGATCCCTAGAAATTAGGGATTTGGTCTCGGGTTAGACTAATATATAGCAGATGAATTTAGGTTAGGGGATATTTGGTCCGTCCGATCGTAATCGGGTGGTCGAGAATAAGTAGGCTAGAGCGTCCAGTTAAGAAAATGGAGATGTATTATAGATGTTAGGAGATGATCTGAATGCAACGGTGATGACTGAGCGGTTCGGGTTCGGGGCAGTTTCGGACACGCACGCAAGGGGTTTGAGTATTGTACAGAGAGACTCCGGTTTAGACATGAGGGAAAACGAAGAACAAGGGATTTGATGAGCTCAGAAAAGAGAGAGAAGAGAGCGGTCTGGTTGATCTGAGAGAAGGCCAACCGAGACAGGGAAGGTGCGGCAACTACTAGCGGATGCAAGTTTTAAAAAAACAATGACGACAACGAGTGCCGATGCAATGCGGATGATGCGATGATGAATGCAACAAACAAATAAAACACACAACGATAACGAAAAAATGGAAGCCGTCTGGAGCGTCGGTCTCGGGGCGTTACAAATAGTTAAACCTGACGGTGTTGTAAAACTGCTTGTATGTAGGTAATCTATGAGAAAATGAAACCAATTTCTACTTATTTTATTACTCCCCCAATCAATACTGAACTGACTGAATCTAATGTATCTAATCAAGTTTCCGGTGCAAACATCCAAGCTCATGTTGTTCTTGAGCCTGAAGTGTCTAATGAACAGACTGCTAATGAAGGATTTGATGCAAATATTTTACATGCTCTTGGTGATGAACATATAGTGTCTAATGAGGCATCTAATGCAAGCATTTTGCAAGCTCCCATTGAAGGATTTAGTGTCTAATGATGATCTGCTATGTTGAGAGAGACATAGAGATTTGCAGGCATTGATGACAAGCAAATTATAGTGCATTTTCATGGCTTCAGGAAACGTCGAGGCCATCTACCAGAAAGTCCCCGTATCATGACAATGTAGCATAAATACTTTTCTAATCTGTTGTTTGAAACTATTGGCATACTTGTGCAGGATAGATATATTGATATGCGGTTTGCGCACTGGTTATAGGTGCAATTACACTTCGATATTTTCAGCCAGAGAACGAATAATTCAGGCAGGTACAGACCATGTTTGTAGCCCTTGTACACCATGTTGCATTTTGTGCTTTTTGGTGCTTGCATCATTTAGTGTTTATAATCTGAACTACTTTGGACATTAGCTGGTTTTCAAAGTGCATGTAGCTTCACATTTCTCAAGTTATGTTGATTTCTGGAGTGCAAGTGCCTTTGGATTTTTTAAGTTAAATGTTCGCCCCTGGTAACTTGAATTCATGGATCCGCCACTGCACACAAATCATACACGAATGCCAGTACGAATTAAATGAAATGCAGGGACTTACGCTAGCTCGTTGTACAGGCTCATTGCAGCTCTGCTTGCGCTTGGGATGTTCCATGTACAAGTCCATGTTACCACTTGCTTGGATGTGCAGGCCTTGTGCTCCTTGCATCCCCCTCTGCATTTTTGACACGGCGAATGGCTGATCAATTAAGAGGAATCGACCTTGCTGTTGTACCGGAGGACAGATTCTTACAAGGTTATACGGGTGTGCAGGATGTGTACCAGATCCCGTAGCGCCGTCATGCTTCGCTAAAAATTGATTTGCTTGTTTTAGATGATATCTCCAGAAGAAATAAGAGTTAAAGTCAGAGTTGGATAGGCGTGTAAGCTAAGAGAGCAGTGAAAGGATATCCAAACATCGTCGGAACAGTGCACAAGGGAGTGATGTGTGGATACCTAGTTCGGGCCGGCGTTTGGGCATGCTCGCCTAGCTAGAGTGCGGGTCACTTCAGAGCCGTTGAGGGTGATGCGCTGGCTGGCCACGCACGGATGCAGATCTTGAGTGGCAGCGGAGCACTACGATGCGGTGGACGAGACCGTTGGTGAAGCCCCAACGGCCTCGGGGGCGGAGGCGCGACGATGTGCTCGGTGAAGTAGCCCTGGTGAGCTCGGAGATGGCGTCGGTGAACCGCACCTGATGCGGTGGAAGTCGGTGTCTGTGAGGCACGTCGGTTGCGGTGGCCGACATTGTCGGTGGACCACCCGGTGCGATGGATGAGGGCGTAGATGAGGTAGCTCCGGTGGGGTGGTGAAGCGCGACCGTCGTCTTCGTCGTCGTCGTCGTCCGGCACAGAGGTGGGGAAAGAGACGAGACGAGGGGCGATTCGAACTTTGCTTGGGTTGGCGGCGAATTAGGGATTTGAGCAATCTGGGCGCGGAAGGGGACGGTGGAGAAGGGAGATTTTGCAGGGCTGGAATTGGGGCCGCCAGATATTTCAATCCGAAACGTGGAAGCGCGAACTTATTTTGTCGTCGTCCTTTTGGGGGGAGGGAGGGAGGGGGGTGGGTGGCTGGGTGCTAAGCGTCCGTCCGACACACGCGACCACCACGACATGACCCTGGTCTGCCTGGTGCGCCTACATTTGAGAATGCAAACGAATCTTCTTTCATTTTCAAATGAATCTGTATGTATTACCATGCCCGTGTTTTCCTTGCAATAATTAGTCATTCGAAACGAGATACTATAAATTAATTAATGAGGAGTTATTTGAAAAAAAATCAAAATGGTATCCACGCTAACGTGGATTAGAGTGTGTGTAACATAATTAGTTATTTGAATTAGAGTGTGTGTCACATAGCGATCTCCAATTCTAACGTGGATTTCGCATTTCACTGTATCCACGCTACTTTTTTTAATACAAATTCATATGTATATGATGAACACCATGGTAGTGAGAAAACTTTTGGATGGATTCAAACATATGACCTACAAAATAGCACAACAAATCGAGTCAATGTCAACTTTTCGAAACCTAGTATGGCACGAATTCGAAATAATTACCCATATGCATGGTCCTCAGTTCAAATCTTACAATGTACACCGAATTGAAACATCGATATTAAGTCTTGTACTATCTACATTTAAATGTTGTTTTTAGCCCCCCCCCCCGCACACACGCTACATACTTCCTGTATCGGTCAATGTTCCTCTCCTAACCACCTTAGGAAGCTATCGGTTTCCAACACACATCCATTCTTTCTCTCCATGTTTCGATCTCTAACTCTCTCAACTACACAACCCCCCTTTTCCACTCTGTTACGAAATGTATTTACCTCACACACCCGCCATTGCACCCCATGCCGAGCTCCCTCTCTCTCCCTCTCACCCTCTCGCGCTAAATACATGCATTGCCTATCTAGCCCCCAACCTCTCATGCGCACGCACGCACGTTGTCTATCTAGGTCACTCCCTCGAGACTATCTCACTCTTTCTTCCGCACGGCGGGCCACACTCGCTCAATCTCGCTCTCTTTATCTGAGTCTCGTTTAACCTCGTTTTCTTTCACACACAAATGATATATCTCCCTGTTCGGGCCTCGATCAACACACTCTATACTCTCTCACGCAGATTGTCTATCTAGGTCAGTGTGTCGAAGCCGCCCCCACTCTTTCGACCTCATGGCGGGCCACGCTCTCTCTCTCTCTTTCTCTCTCTCCATCTCTCTCTTCCCCCCTCTCTCTCTCTCTTTGTATGTCTCGATTGACCTCGCTCTTTCTTGGACAAAAATGATATATCACCATGTTTGAGCCCAATTCGACTTATTCACATTGTATACTCTCTCACGCACATTGTCTATCTAGGTCACTCTCTCCAACCCGTCTCACTCTTTTGATCGCACGACGACCCTATGTGATCGATTGACCTTGCTTCCTCGCACGCACAAAATATATCTACACGTTTGTGACTGGATCATCTCTCAAGCTCTATCTTACAGCCCTCACCCTTGCCAAAAGCTCAATCGGACAATATCTCTCCAGAGCATATATATTTGTTCAATGAATGTTGGACCACATTCACTTTGTCTCTCTATCTATATGTCTCTCGATTGACCTCGCTTTCTCACGCCGTATCTTCCGCACATTGAAGCTGCCTCTCCATCCCTCGCAAAGCCAGAGCTATTTACATTGAGAGGGGCACTCCAACCTTGGATTAATTTGTGTAGGCATTTATTCCGGTCAGTTTAGATTATATTTTCATAGCATTCGGCCCACAACTACTCGAAACACCGTTGCAACCCCCGCAACTCCCCTAGTTGATTTCCCTCTAGCTCGGTCATCGCTCTCTCGCACGTCCTTTCTCGCCTTTAACGTCGCACCATGGTATTATTGCAAAAAACTCTGTTGTGCTCTTTAATTATTATAAATAAGAACGTCGCACCATGGTATGATTGCAAAATACTCTGTTGTTCTTTTTAATTATTATAAATAAGCTACAAAACTACACACCGATAGTCCACTTGGAATGGAACAAATTTTGACCCACAAATTAAAGTGCTACAAACTACACACCGAGGGGCCCACATGTCGTGAAACAAATTTGGACCCATATACAAATTAAAAAATAAAGGACGAGGATCGAACATGCGACCAGGGCCTTCAAGCCGCACGTCAGTAGGCAACATACGTAGAACAGCAATGTTTGTTGTACCTCCCTTTGTTCACATAATGTTTTTATATTACCACAACCTATTTAATTGATAACATGTAATATTATTTTTAGTACTATTCGCCTTCACTTACTGGTGGGTTCCATGTGTGCTCTCTCTCTCCTCCCCTTTTGCGTTTAGACGCACGGGCAAACATGAAGAACTCGCGGGCGATGTTGCCATTGACCATATCTGGACGCGTTCACAAGTTACAGCACCAGTTTCACGTGCTAGCAGCACTAGTCAGTGTGTACGTGCAATGCACCTTAATTTGGAAGTATATTAAGTGCATGCGGATATTAAGTAGGATATTATTTGCGTATTATTATGTGATTAGCACTATTTTTGGCATGAAATTAACTGCACACTAAACGTGTTAGCGCTCGACATTGAAGCAGTCTAGGTCGTTGGATGACAAGGAATACATGTGGCTTGATGACGTTTTATATTTAATTTGATACGGCTCTAGCAGAACATTCAATCGATCAAACCATAGATTTCGTTCAGTCTGACTCCGACTTTAAATTATTCGACGATCGATCTAAAATAAACGGAAATGATAAACGTTTGGATTTTAAGCATGGCAATCCGAACGAATTCATGGCAAATTTAGATTACGCGGCGGCGGCGGGGGCGTCTTGCTGTGGGAAGCGGCTCCTCTGCCGTGCTCTTTGTGTCGTCGGGCCACTGACCAACGGCGACGGCGGCACCATGCGTCGTTGTTGGCGTACTCCTGGAAGTTGGCCTAGCTTCAAGGAAGGCCAAAATGTTTTGGACTTCGGAGCGAGTCAACTAGCAGGAGGAGGCGACTGGCGTTGGTGCAAGGAAGCGGTCGACGGCGGCCATCCATGCCGCTGAGGGGGCACTAGCACCTGCGTGGGGACACGCATGATACGCCCATTTTGCATCATGCTTTTATATCGATATTTATTGCATTATGGGCTGTTATTACACATTATGCCACAGTACTTATGCCTATTCTCTCTTATTTTACAAGGTTTACATAAGGAGGGAGAATGCCGGCAGCTAGAATTCTGGGTTGGAAAAGGAGCAAATATTAGAGACCTATTCTGCACAACTCCAAAAGTCCTGAAACTCCATGAAAGTTATTTTCTGAAATAATAAAAAATATTGAGCGGAAGAAATACCAGAGGGGGCCCACACCCTGGCCACGAGGGTGGGGGACGCGCCCTCCCCCCTGGGCGCCCCCTGCCTCGTGGGCCCCCTGTTCGCCCTCCGGTGCCCATCTTCTGCTATATGAAGTCTTTCGTCCAAAGAAAAATCATAAGCAAGCTTTCGGGACGAGGCTCCGCCGCCACGAGGCGGAACCTTGGCGGAACCAATCTAGGGCTCTGGCGGAGCTGTTCTGCCGGGGACACTTCCCTCCGGGAGGGGGAAATCATCGCCATCGTCATCACCAACGCTCCTCTCATCGGGAGGGAGCCAATCTCCATCAACATCTTCACCAGCACCATCTCCTCTCAAACCCTAGTTCATCTCTTGTATCCAATTCTTGTCTCCAAGTCTGGGATTGGTACCTGTAGGTTGCTAGTAGTGTTGATTACTCCTTGTAGTTGATGCTAGTTGGTTTATTTGGTGGAAGATCATATGTTCAGATCCTTTATGCATATTAATACCCCTCTGATTATGAACATGAATATGCTTTGTGAGTAGTTACATTTGTTCCTGAGGACATGGGAGAAGTCTTGCTATTAGTAGTCATGTGAATTTGGTATTCATTCGATATTTTGATGAGATGTATGTTGTCTCTCCTCTAGTGGTGTTATGTGAACGTCGACTACATGACACTTCACCATTATTTGGGCCTAGAGGAAGGCATTGGGAAGTAATAAGTAGATGATGGGTTGCTAGAGTGACAGAAGCTTAAACCCTAGTTTATGCGTTGCTTCGTAAGGGGCTGACTTGGATCCATATGTTTCATGCTATGGTTAGGTTTACCTTAATACTTCTTTTGTAGTTGTGAATGCTTGCAATAGGGGTTAATCATAAGTGGGATGCTTGTCCAAGTAAGGACAGCACCCAAGCACCGGTCCACCCACATATCAAATTATCAAAGTACCGAACGCGAATCATATGAACATGATGAAAACTAGCTTGACGATAATTCCCATGTGTCCTCGGGAGCGCTTTTCTTTATATAAGAGTTTGTCCAGGCTTGTCCTTTGCTACAAAAAGGATTGGGCCACCTTGCTGCACTTTATTTACTTTTTCTACTCGTTGCTCGTTACAAATTATCTTATCACAAAACTATCTGTTACCTATAATTTCAGTGCTTGCGGAGAATACCTTGCTGAAAACCGCTTATCATTTCCTTTTGCTCCTCGTTGGTTCGACACTCTTACTTATCGAAAGGACTATGATAGATCCCCTATACTTGTGCGTTATCAAGACTCTTTTCTGGCGCTGTTGCCGGGGAGTGAAGCGCCTTTGGTAGGTGGAATTTGGTAAGGAAAAATTTATATAGTGTGCTGAAATTTATTGTCACTTGTTACTATGGAAAGTAATCCTCTGAGGGGCTTGTTCGGGGTATCTTCACCCCGACCAGTAGAGCAAAGAGTTGCTCCTCAACCTACTGAACCTACTGAAAATGAAAATGTCTACTTTGAAATTCCTTCGGGTATGGTAGAAAAACTGCTAGCTAATCCTTTTGCAGGAGATGGAACATTACATCCTGATGAGCACCTAATATATGTGGATGAAGTTTGTGGATTATTTAAGCTCGTAGGTATGCCCGATGATTTTATCAAGAAGAAGGTTTTCCCTTTATCTTTGAAGGGAGATGCATTGACATGGTATAGGCTATGTGATGATATGGGATCATGGAACTACAAACGATTGAAATTGGAATTTCATCAGAAGTTTTATCCTATGCATCTTGTTCATCATGATCGCAATTATATATATAATTTTTGGCCTCGCGAAGGAGAAAGCATCGCTCAAGCTTGGGGGAGGCTTAAGTCAATGTTATATTCATGCCCCAATCATGAGCTCTCAAGAGAGATGATTATTCAAAAAAAATTATGCTCGGCTTTCTGATAACAATCACACCATGCTCGATACTTCTTGTGTTGGCTCTTTTATGATGAAGACTATTGAATTCAAATGGGATTTATTGGAAAGAATTAAACGCAACTCTGAAGATTGGGATCTCAACGAAGGTAAGGAGTCAGGTATGACACCTAAGTTTGATTGTCTTAAATCTTTTATGGATACCGATGTTTTCCGTAAATTTAGCACTAAATATGAACTTGACTCTGAGATAGTAGCTTCTTTCTGTGAATCTTTTGCTGCTCACGTTGATCTCCCTAAGGAGAAGTGGTTTAAATATCATCCTCCCATAGAAGTAAAAGTAGCTGCACCTATTAAAGTTGAAGAAAAGACTATCACTTATAATGATCCTATTGTTCCTTCTGCTTATGTTGAGAAACCACCTTTCCTTGTTAGAATAAAGGATCATGCTAAAGCTTCAACTGTGGTTCGTAAAAGCAATGTTAGAACTTATACACCTCCTGAGCAAGTTAAAGTTGAACCTAATATTGCTATTGTTAAAGATCTCTTGCCTGATAATATTGATGGGCATGTTATTTATTTATGTGATGAAACTGCTAGAATTGCCAAAGCTTGTGCTAAAGATAAACATAGACCTGTGGTAGGCATGCCCGTTATTTCTATTAAAATAGGAGATCATTGTTATCATGGCTTATGTGATATGGGTGCTAGTGCTAGTGCAATACCTATTTACTTATACAAAGAAATTATGCATGATATTGCACCTACTGAGTTAGAAGATATTGATGTCACAATTAAACTTGCCAATAGAGATACTATTTCACCCATTGGAATTGTTAGAGATGTTGAAGTCTTGTGTGGGAAAACTAAATATCCTGCTGATTTTCTTGTTCTTGGTTCCCCACAAGATAGCTTTTGTCCCATTATATTTGGTAGACCCTTCTTAAACACTGTTAATGCTAGGATAGACTGCAAAAAGGATGTTGTTACCATTGGTCTAGGTGATATGTCTCATGAGTTTAATTTTTCTAAATTTGATAGACAACACCGTGAAGAGGAATTGCCTAGTAAAGATGAAATTATTGGTCTTGCTTCTATTGCTGTACCTCCTACTGATCCTTTAGAACAATATTTTCTAGACCATGAAAATGATATGTTTATGAATGAAAGAAGGGAAATAGATGAAGTGTTCTTTAAACAAGGACCTATTCTGAAACACAACTTGCCTGTTGAAATCCTAGGGGATCCTCCTCCACCCAAGGGTGATCCCGTGTTTGAGCTTAAACCTTTACCTGATACTCTTAAATATGCTTATCTTGATGAAAAGAAGATATATCCTGTTATTATTAGTGCTAACCTTTCAGAGAAGGAGGAAGAAAAATTATTGAAAACTCTGAAGAAGCACCGTGCTGCTATTGGATATACTCTTGATGATCTTAAGGGCATTAGTCCCACTCTATGTCAACATAAAATAAATTTGGAGAAAGATGCCGAACCAGTTATTGATCACCAACGACGCCTGAATCCTAAGATGAAAGAAGTGGTAAGAAAATACTAAAGCTCTTTGAGGCAGGTATAATCTATCCCGTTGCAGATAGTCAGTGGCTAAGTCCTGTCCATTGTGTCCCTAAGAAGGGAGGTATTACTGTCGTTCCTAATGATAAAGATGAATTGATTCCGCAAAGAATTATTATAGGTTATAGGATGGTAATTGATTTCCGCATATTAAATAAAGCTACTAAAAAAGATCATTACCCCTTAACTTTTATTGATCAAATGCTAGAAAGTTTATCCAAACATACACATTTTTGCTTTCTAGATGGTTATTCTGGTTTCTCTCAAATACCTGTGTCAGCTAATGATCAAGCTAAGACCACTTTTACTTGCCCTTTCACTACTTTTGCTTATAGACATATGCCTTTTGGTTTATGTAATGCACCTGCTACCTTTCAAAGATGCATGATGGCTATATTCTCTGACTTCTGTGAAAAGATTTGTGAGGTTTTCATGGACGATTTCTCCGTTTATGGATCCTCTTTTGATGACTGCTTGAGCAACCTTGATCGAGTTTTGCAGAGATGTGAAGAAACTAATCTTGTCTTGAACTGGGAGAAGTGCCACTTTATGGTTAATGAAGGTATTGTCTTGGGGCAAAAAAATTCTGAAAGAGGTATTGAAGTTGATAAAGCTAAAGTTGATGCTATTGAAAAAATGCCATGTCCCAAGGACATCAAAGGTATAAGAAGTTTCCTTGGTCACGCTGGATTTTATAGGAGGTTCATTAAGGACTACTCAAAAATTTCTCGACCTCTGACTAATCTATTACAAAAAGATATACCATTTGTATTTGATGATGATTGTGTAGAAGCATTTGAAATACTTAAGAAAGCATTGATTTCTGCACCTATCGTTCAGCCACCTGATTGGAATTTACCCTTTGAAATTATGTGCGATGCTAGTGATTATGCTGTAGGTGCTGTTCTAGGGCAAAGAGTTGATAAGAAATTAAATGTTATTCAATATGCTAGTAAAACTCTAGACAATGCCCAGAGAAATTATGCTACTACTGAAAAAGAATTCTTAGCAGTTGTATTTGCTTGTGATAAGTTCAGACCTTATATTGTTGATTCTAAAGTAACTATTCACACTGATCATGCTGCTATTAAATATCTTATGGAAAAGAAAGATGCTAAACCTAGACTTATTAGATGGGTTCTCTTGCTACAAGAATTTGATTTGCATATTATTGATAGAAAGGGAGTTGAGAACCCCGTTGCAGACAACTTGTCTAGGTTAGAGAATGTTCTTGATGACCCACTTCCTATTGATGATAGCTTTCCTGATGAACAACTAAATGTCATAAATACTTCTCGTACTGCTCCATGGTATGCTGATTATGCTAATTACATTGTTGCTAAGTTTATACCACCTAGTTTCACATACCAGCAAAAGAAAAAGTTTTTCTATGATTTGAGACATTACTTTTGGGATGACCCACATCTTTATAAAGGAGTAGATGGTGTCATTAGACGTTGTGTACCTGAGGATGAACAGGAACAGATCCTACGCAAGTGTCACTCCGAGGCTTATGGAGGACACCACGCTGGAGATAGAACTGTACATAAGGTATTGCAATCCGGTTTTTTATTGGCCTACTCTCTTCAAGGATGCCCGTAAGTTTGTCTTATCTTGTGATGAATGTCAAAGAATTGGTAATATTAGTAGACGTCAAGAAATGCCTATGAATTATTCACTTGTTATTGAACCATTTGATGTTTGGGGCTTTGATTATATGGGACCATTTCCTGCCTCTAATGGATATACACATATTTTAGTTGCTGTTGATTACGTTACTAAGTGGGTAGAAGCTCTTCCAACTAGTAGTGCTGATCATACACCTCTATTAAGATGCTTAAAGAAGTTATTTTTCCGAGGTTTGGAGTCCCTAGATATTTAATGACTGATGGTGGTTCACATTTTATTCATGGTGCTTTCCGTAAAATGCTTGCTAAGTATGATGTTAATCATAGAATTGCATCTCCTTATCACCCACAGTCTAGTGGTCAAGTAGAATTGAGTAATAGAGAACTCAAATTAATTTTGCAAAAGACTGTTAATAGATCTAGAAAGAATTGGTCCAAGAAACTTGATAATGCATTATGGGCCTATAGAACTGCATATAAAAATCCTATGGGTATGTCTCCGTATAAAATGGTTTATGGAAAAGCATGTCACTTACCTCTCGAACTAGAACATAAGGCTTATTGGGCTATTAAAGAGCTCAATTATGATTTCAAACTTGCCGGTGAGAAGAGGTTATTTGACATTAGCTCACTTGATGAATGGAGAACCCAAGCCTATGAGAATGCCAAGTTGTTCAAAGAAAAAGGTAAAAGATGGCATGACAAAAGAATACAAAAGCGTGAGTTTAATGTAGGTGATTACATATTGCTATACAACTCTCGTTTAAGATTTTTTGCAGGAAAACTTCTCTCTAAATGGGAAGGTCCTTACGTTATCGAGGAGGTCTATCGTTCCGACTCCATAAAAATCAACAACTTCGAAGGCACAAACCCGATGGTGGTGAACGGTCAAAGAATCAAACATTATATCTCAGGTAATCCCATAAATGTTGAAACCAATATTATTGAAACCGTAACCCCGGAGGAATACATAAGGGACACTTTCCGGAACGTTTTAGAATCCAAAAAGGAATAGGTATGTGATACGGTAAGTAAACCGAATCCAAAACAGTTCTAATGGCAATTTTTCTCCGTTTTGGAATATTTAGAAAAATAGAAAAATAAGAAGTAGTCCGGGAAGGACACGAGGCCTCCACGAGGGTGGAGGGCGCGCCCCCTGCCTCGTGGGCACCTCGTGCGCTCTCCGAACTCCGTTTTCTTGCACGATACATATTTTGGTTGGTAAAAATTCATTATGTAAAATCCCGAAGGTTTTGACTCTTGTACCACGCAATTGTCCTTTGTTCTTGTTTCGAGCTGTTGCTACAGCAGATTTGGAACAAGATGTCATCTCAGGATTCCGACGGAGAGAGCTATGTCTCGCACCTCATTGCTGACCCAAAGACCTATGGGGATCTATCCCCTTGTGGTCGAACTACGGATGAGGAGGAGGATGCTCATTTGATGAGGATCAATGATTCAAGTTTGGAGGAGGAGGATGTCCCTTTACCTCAACCTGGGGATATGCACATGAAGTTCAAGAAATCTAGTCTCCCTAAGAGGGCTAAACTATCTAACAACCAATCTATTCCTTCTCGTTTTCGGCAGAAAAGTAAAGGAGATTTATGTGACAAGATCTTGAAGCTGGAATCGGAGGTCGATGATTTAAAGGAGGAAATTGCCCTTCTCAATTACAGTATGAACAAGCTAAAGGCACAACTGTCATCATCAACAAATCCATCATCACCACCTCCGAAAAAGGAGATATAATCACATGGGTATGGGCACTCCCCTTGGCAACTGCCAAGCTTGGGGGAGATGCCCCGGTATCGTATCATCATCACACTCCTATCTTTACCATTTTTCTTAGTTCGATCCTTTTAGTAATATCTTGATCTAGTAGAATAAAGTTTTGGTATGATCTAGTTTTGAGTTTTGCTTTATGATCCCTCTATGTAATCGAGTCTGTGAGTTATATAATAAAGATTAGTGTTGAGTCAAGGGCTTGATTATTTTGCTATGATCTTGAGGGAATAAAAGAAAAAGAAAGAATAAAAAGAAACAAAGAGATCATATTGATCTTATGGAGAGTAATGACTTCACATATAAAGAGTATGATGATTAAAAATTGTTGAGAGTTGACAAACATAGCTTTGGTCATCGTTGCAATTAATAGGAAGTAATAAAGAAAGAGAGGTTTCACATATAAATATACTATCTTGGACATCTTTTATGATTGTGAGCACTCATTAAAATATGACATGCTAAAGAGTTGACGTTGGACAAGGAAGACAACGTAATGGGTTATGTTTTCTTATATCTGGAATAAAGTATATTGTTATGGATCATCCAACATGTTGAGCTTGCCTTTCCCCCTCATGCTAGCCAAATTATTTGCACCAAGTAGATATACTACTTGTGCTTCCAAATACCCTTAAACCCAGTTTTGCCATGAGAGTCCACCATATCTACCTATGGATTGAGTAAGATCCTTCAAGTAAGTTGTCATCGGTGCAAGCAATAAAAATTGCTCTCTAAATATGTATGATTGATTAGTGTGGAGGAAATAAGCTTTATACGATCTTGTGATGTGGAAGAAATAAAAGCGACGGACTACATAATAAAGGTTCATATCACAAGTGGCAATATAAAGTGACGTACTTTCGCATTAAGATTTTGTGCATCTAACCCTGAAAGCGCATGGCAACCTCTGCTTCCCTCTGCGAAGGGCCTATCTTTTACTTTTATCTCTACCTTATGCAAGAGTCATGGTGATCTTCACCTTTCCTTTTTACATTTTATCCTTTGGCAAGCACAGTGTGTTGGAAAGATCCTGATATATATATATATATATATATATATATATATCTAATTGGATGTAAGTTAGCATGAACTATTATTGTTGACATTACCCTTGAGGTAAAAGGTTGGGAGGCGAAACTATAAGCCCCTATCTTTCTCTATGTCCGATTAAAACTCCGTAACCACAACTATTGCGTGAGTGTTAGCAATTGTGAAAGACTAAATGATAGTTGAGTATGTGGACTTGCTGAAAAGCTCTGACATAGACTCTTTCTGATGTTATGATAAATTGCAATTGCTTCAATGACTGAGATTATAGTTTGTTAGTTCTCAATAAAGTTTCTGATTCATACTTTGCATTGTGAATAGATTATTACTTGAGCATAAGAAATCATATGATATTATCCATATATGTTGCTGTTATGAGAATAATCATGATGCCCTCATGTCCGTATTTTATTTTATCGACACCTCTACCTCTAAACATGTGGACATATTTATCGTTATCGCCTTCCGCTTGAGGACAAGCGAGGTCTAAGCTTGGGGGAGTTGATACGTCCATTTTGCATCATGCTTTTATATCGATATTTATTGCATTATGGGTTGTTATTACACATTATGTCACAAAACTTATGCCTATTCTCTCTTATTTTACAAGGTTTACATAAGGAGGGAGAATGCTGGCAGCTGGAATTCTGGGCTGGAAAAGGAGCAAATATTAGAGACCTATTCTGCACGACTCCAAAAGTCCTGAAACTCCATGAAAGTTATTTTTGGAAATAATAAAAAATATTGAGCGGAAGAAATACCAGAGGGGGCCCACACCCTGGCCACGAGGGTGGGGGCGCGCCCTCCCCCTGGGTGCGCCCTCCTACCTCGTGGGCCCCCCTGTGGGCCCTCCGGTGCCCATCTTCTGTTATATGAAGTCTTTCGTCCATAGAAAAATCATAAGCAAGCTTTCGGGACGAGACTCCGCCACCACGAGGCGGAACCTTGGCGGAACCAATCTAGAGCTCTGGCGGAGCTGTTCTGCCGGGGACACTTCCCTCCGGGAGGGGGAAATCATCGCCATCGTCATCACCAACGCTCCTCTCATCGGGAGGGAGCCAATCTCCATCAACATCTTCACCAGCACAATCTCCTCTCAAACCCTAGTTCATCTCTTGTATCCAATTCTTGTCTCCAAGTCTGGGATTGGTACCTGTAGGTTGCTAGTAGTGTTGATTACTCCTTGTAGTTGATGCTAGTTGGTTTATTTGGTGGAAGATCATATGTTCAGATCCTTTATGCATATTAATACCCCTCTGATTATGAACATGAATATGCTTTGTGAGTAGTTACGTTTGTTCCTGAGGACATGGGAGAAGTCTTGCTATTAGTAATCATGTGAATTTGGTATTCGTTCGATATTTTGATGAGATGTATGTTGTCTCTCCTCTAGTGGTGTTATGTGAACGTCGACTACATGACACTTCACCATTATTTGGGCCTAGAGGAAGGCATTGGGAAGTAATAAGTAGATGATGGGTTGCTAGAGTGACAGAAGCTTAAACCCTAGTTTATGCGTTGCTTCGTAAGGGGCTGATTTGGATCCATATGTTTCATGCTATGGTTAGGTTTACCTTAATACTTCTTTTGTAGTTGCGGATGCTTGCAATAGGGGTTAATCATAAGTGGGATGCTTGTCCAAGTAAGGACAGCACCCAAGCACCGGTCCACCCACATATCAAATTATCAAAGTACCGAACGCGAATCATATGAACGTGATGAAAACTAGCTTGACGATAATTCCCATGTGTCCTCGGGAGCGCTTTTCTTTATATAAGAGTTTGTCCAGGCTTGTCCTTTGCTACAAAAAGGAATGGGCCACCTTCCTGCACTTTATTTACTTTTGCTACTCGTTGCTCGTTACAAATTATCTTATCACAAAACTATCTGTTACCTATAATTTCAGTGCTTGCGGAGAATACCTTGCTGAAAACCGCTTATCATTTCCTTCTGATCCTCGTTGGGTTCGACACTCTTACTTATCGAAAGGACTACGATAGATCCCCTATACTTGTGGGTCATCAAGGCGCTGTCAACGACGCGGCGGAGACATTCGTGTGCATGGGCACTGGCACGGGCGCACGTCAGTGCACGCGCAGGTGCACGGGCACCGGCACGGGCGTGCGCGTTAGTGCACGCGCAGGCGCATGCGCTGGCAGGTGCACGGGCGTGTGAAAGTCGGCGGGGACCTCGTGGAACCCCGTGGCATCAAGCTCGGCGACAATGTGCGGCTCCCAGCCCATCAATGCCATGGGGATGGGCGCTGGCGTAGTTGGGGCGACGGGAGCCGGAACGGGAGCGGGGACAGGCGAGACGTCTTCCCGCAAGGCCAGTTCAAACTCGTCCCAAAGCGCCTTATGTTCTTGAGACTCCGGCTGGGTGTCTTCCTCAGGAAACTGGAAGACTAAGGGCAGACCATCATGATGCGGCTTGGCGTACGTTTAGGTCAGGCTGGTTGGAGGTAGACGACAGGAGAATCGGAGAGGAAGAGAGAAGATTGTAGCGATACCGGGTAGTGCGGGCTTGATTTTAAACTGTGGTGCCGGCGACATTAAAAGTGGGAGCAGTTGGGACGAAGGTGGGCGGCTGAGCCTGGTCAAAGGGCTCGCCTCCCGGTGAGCCTGCACAGCAGTCTGCTCGCACTCCTCCCTATCAGCCGGCGCAGCGGTCTGCTCGCACGCCTCCCGTCGACTCACACGCTTGCTCGGACGGCACCTGCCGATGAGAAGCGGGACTCGTGGCGGCACGTACACGCCCACGGTTTTAATAGTGAAAGCGTTCGCCTTAACGTGACAGGTCTTTGTTCCAAAATACCTTGGCTCTTCATTTGTGCAACTTGTCATAAGCAGCTTGTCTCACATTGAAGAAAAAAATTACGAAGTAATATTTGTGCCATATCACGTGACCATGCTCAGTTTCAAGAATTTATGGTCACTTTTGGATTTTCTGAAATTTAAGATCCAGGATTCGAAACAATATCATAACCTGCATCATGCAATAAATTTTCAAGCCATACATCTGTCCTGTTGTATTTCTTAAGAAAGGATTTGGTCAAACATTTTGCTTAGTTAGACTTCAGACAAGTTATATATGCAGAGCAAAAGGATAATCCCTCCGTACCAGTGCATTGCCTGATATATTAACTCAAGTACTAGGCACGAACAAACGGGCTCAATTCTGTGCTCATCCTGGTGTAGTAGTAGTAGTACTAGGCAATGCAGTTGACGGGTGACCTTGGCGAGCGGCGACCGAGGGAATTGAACCGTGCTCGTCATGGTAGGTAACGTTGTCTAGTTACTAAAGCATCCCTCCGTTGTTCATCGGTAGTCATTATGGACCGGGGACATGAGGGGAATTTCCTAGGGCTGGAATTCTGGCCGCCAGATATTTCGACTCGAAACGCGGAGGCTCGACTGGTTGGGGTTGCCTAATGTGCGTACCACGCACGCCACCAGAAGGACACGAGCCCGGTTTTTTATTTTTTATTTTTAGGATCAACACGAGCCAAGGTCTGGCTGGTACGCCGTTGGGTCCTACCATTCGAGAATACGAAAGGAACCTTTTAAATTGCCGAACGAATCTATGTGTATTACAATGCCCGTATTTTCCTTGCAAATACTAATCTCAACGTGGTAATTGATTTATGACGAGTTGTTGAATTAGAGTGAGTTTGTGATATAGTGATCTCAACGTGGATTTCACATTTCATGGTATCCCTGGTAAGTTTTTCGATGCAAATTCAAATTTAAAAGATGAACAATATGGAGGTGAGAAAACTGTGTATGTATCAAGCATATGACCACACACACACACATACACACACACACAGAGACACCCACACACAAACACAACAACAATCCAATAAGTATAGTGCATCTATTTTTCCAAACCATGCATGTATGACACGAATTCAAAAATACTCCTTCTGTTCCTAAATATTAGTCTTTTAGAGATTTCAACAAGCGACTACATACGGAGCAAAATGAGTGAATCTACACTCTAAAATATGTCTATATACATCCATATGTGCCAGTCCACTTGAAATCTCTAAAAAGACTAATATTTAGGAACGAAGGGAGTAAAATGTAAGACATGCATGGTCCTCAATTCAATATTTAAAACGAACATGAAACTGAAACATGAATATTAAGTCTAGTACTACAGTACATGCAAATGTTGTGTTTAATTAGGCGGAGCTATGATTGTCGGGGGTCACCCCCTCGACCTTAGATAAAATTGTGAAGCTCTGTTTAGGGTTGTTTAGATTATATTTGTCCCCACCCTCCCAACCACCGATTGGTTGTGCACCCCCACCCCTCCTCCCCGGGAGAATATCATGTGCCCCCATACCTTAGATGCTAATGCCGATACGAGTTGCTTGGAGCTTGTAGATCTGAGATATAGCAGCTCACATGATGTCTTAATATTTTTCCAGGAAACCTTGATGAGTTTGAGAATTGCACACAATTTGTACAAAAACTACTCAGATGCCCTTGGATCCCATATCCAACGACCTCGAAGCTCGTATCACCGTAGCATCTAAGATGAAGGAGGACATCATATTCTCCTGTATGTAAGAATATCATGTGCTACCACACCTTAGATGCTTTGGTGATACAAGCTCTTCGGAGCCGTTGGATTTGTGACCCAACACCTCCTCGGTGGTTCGAATGGTTTTTTGCAGAAAAGCCCCCAAAGAGTTCGGCCACTGCTTACAAGCACAAAGACTGCTCAGATGCCATTGGATCTCAGATCAAACGACCTCGAAGCTCGTATCACCGTAGCATCCAAGCTGCGAGAGCACCTTATGTTTTCTCGCACGGGAGAATATGAGGTGCTCCCGCACCATAGATTCTATGGTGATACGAGTTCACGGAGATCTAACGGCCCACAGTAGGAGGTTTGAATGTTTTTGCAATATACGGCTGAGAGAGTTTGGGAATTGCGCAGAAAGTACAAGTACTACGCATGTGCCATCTGATCACTGATCATACGACCTAGATGCTCATATCACCGTAGCGGGTAATTAAGCTACGGGGAGCACCTAATATGAGCAACGGGGAGCCGTTGGATCCAAGATGCAGCGGCACACATGAGGCCTGAATGTTTTATTTGCAAAAAAACCTTTGGAGAGTTTGGAAATTGCGCATAATTACAAAGACTACTCCCAAGCCATTGGATCACACTTCCAACGGTGTAAAAACTCGTATCACCATAGCATCTAAGCTGCGGGGTGGATGTGATATTCTATGCCGCTCTCATTTTTGTTCGTAAACTTGCAAAATACGTGTAACTTGTGCCGTTACTTGTCTAACCGCGCAAAGTGTTTGTTCAAAAAAACCATCCTACACTGAAATATCGGAACAACACACGGGGGTCCCACTTGTCATTAATCAAATTTGGACCTAAAACTAACAAATATGAAAGACGAGATTCGAACTGGCAACCTGGACTACAAAGCGTATGTTGATAGCCTGAAACAACAACGGTTGTTGGCTTTGTTCCATAACTTGATTTTATACAGTATTACGTTGAGTAGAGTAGAGGGAGTGCCTCGTCAACACGTGCATGACCGTTGACTCACTTACTGGTGGGTCCCAGGTCTGCGATCTCTCTCTTCTCTCCATCGTCTAACCTTTGCACGGGCACACACGAAGAGCGGCGCTAGCTTGCCGTGGTGTTATTACAACTAAAAAACTTGGAAAATAGAAGAATCGCCTAGAACAAGAGACGTTGTGGCTGGTCGAGACGGAGCTAACCACACCTATCCTCCGTGCCATGTTAGCATGATGAAGCTGTGTGGCTAGTGGGGTGTTTTCGACCGACTGGCTGGGTCCCGAGGTCGAACCATAGGTACTACGTCTGATACAGTAAATTTTTACACGCACATTTTTCCTCCGTGCCGAGACATGGCACACCCTACCGCGCGGTTTCGGGGTCCTCCCGGGTGGTGCACGCATATATTCTTCCTGACGTGGGACGCCCTACCGCGCGTTTTCGCCGAAGCAAGTAAATGAGTCGTCAAATCACGAAAGACCACTTTTCCCGCCGAGTACATCAGTGAAGCACGGTGGCTAGCTAGTTGGGCTAGTTCGACCGATTAGCTAGGCCGCCGCCACATTTGTTTTTTCACCCCTTTTTTATCTACTTGCCGGCAGGTAAATTTAAATATCCACCGCGGCGTTGCTCTGGTGTTTGAGTGCGGCAGGATTTTTAATTTTTTGATTGACGGGAGCAGGCGCGGCAGGATTTTTAATTTTTTGATTGACGGGAGCAGGCGCGGCAGCAATTAGTCACGATGACTCCGCCTGTAAAACCCACTGCTCCCTGATGTGAGAAGTCGTCGACTGGTGTTTTACCATGGTGAAAACCAAAAGATTCCCCGCTCCTCGGCTGGCTCCCTCCGCCTTCCCGTAGATTGCATTGCCTTTCAGCCGTTTCGCCCCTGCATCACCAACGTCATGCGCCTCGAGAAGCAGAGGGACTTCGGTGGTGTTTAGGCGCCCTCTGCATGGGCATGTCCATGTCTCGGCGCAACATGACCGTTGGATCAAACTCAGACGGTGCAGATCAGTCACTGTAGCACAAAGCGTGTGGGTGTGTTTGGTTGCATTCTCATCTCAATATACTCCTCTGTCTAGGTGTGTAAGTCACCTTACGAAAACCAAATAATCCCAAAACACTTAGGCACGGTACATTAACTCCCTCCCCGTTTCTTGTTTTGTGACATATCAACCAATAAGAGACGTGGGCCGTGCATGCTTTCAATGACTTGAGACTAATAAACATGACATGCAGTGGTTAGTTCATTGCATGCAATGCTATTAATTAGCAAAAATACATTAAGTTTTCTCGTTTTCCTCTCCGCCTTGGTCGCAGTGCACAACGTAAGATGACTTACACACCTAGACGGAGGGAGTAGTTGTTTCCTCTTCGTGTATTTGTGTTAACCTACTAGTGTGGACTCATGCACCCTTCATGCACTCTACCAAACACCCAAAAGTGGGTCGAGAAGGGAACTTTTGCTCCCATCCCGTGCACCCTTCATACACCCTGCCTAACACTATTCGTGCTTCATATGGTTCATGTTTCGTGGAGTACTGTAGCACCGTACTCTCCGTGCACTGTAGACCTAGTTCTGTTAACATTGATCTCACCGTTCATTCTCGACCGGACAGTCGAGAAAGCGGTACTATGTTACTACATTACTGTTCATATAGTTGACATGCGCACAACATCATTTGTTGTCGTCATATCTTACTACACTAGCAACAAGATTATGTAGTACTGACGTATGAACCACTGCACATGCCTAGTAGTAGGAGCACTGTGTATGTTCAAGTGGCTGCCGTGTTTCGCACTCCTCCGTCGTAAGAGTGGAAACGCTTGCTGTAATCATTTTTTCTTCAGAAAAACAGTGGACACGCTCTACCGTGCGGATCCTCCTCCAGCCATGCACTAAATTACTCACTTTCGCCGACGTGTGGGACAGCCAGCATCGGGGTCCACCAGCCATGCACTAAATTACTCCGTAGTAGAGTGACGGTAGACTACCCCGATCGAAGCGCCGCAGTAATGCCCAATGAGCCGTCAAATCACAAAACCCCCTCCTTTCCAGCAGTAAGTTGGACGGACGAAGCAACCATCATTTCACTCTTCTCTCTCAGCTTCCTCTCTACCCAACTCGCTTCTCCCTCATCTTGTTCCTCATTTCTTCAAGAAAACCCCGACCTGCTTCTGCCATTGTTCTTCTCTCCCAAAGAAGGAAAGGTGAGCGCATCAATGGTGTTGATTCTGGCCAAGGCCCGGTCTTGCAACCCCGAGACTGATCCTATAACTCCCTCTCTTTTCTTCTTTTGGGTTTGTGATTATGGTTTCTTTTCTTTTATTTCTATTTGACAGTTTCTTGATGGACGCTGGAGCACCGGCCGAAGTGATGTCTATGGCTCTGGCCAAAACCGTCGAGGCTCATGGTACGAAGAAGCGCAAGCACCCCGCCGAGACTACCGCAGACAAGCTCAAAGCCATCGCCCTGTCCAAGCCCCCCTCTCCGGGATCCCTCATTAAGCAAGTCCAGGTAATATCTCTTCTTGACGATCTTTTTCTCGATCTTGATCGTGTTTTTTCATCTAACACGCAGTACTAGTACTAGTAGTACAACTTTCTGGGTGATCTTGCATGTGATTTTTGTGTGCCAAATGACGGTTCTAAATTCCTCTTTTGACCAAAACATGCGAGAGGTTGACACTGATTTCTTATAGATTACTTTCAACTACTCCCTCTGTCCCAAATTTCTTGTCTTAGATTTGTCTAGATACGGATGATGTATCTAATACTAAAATGTGACTTGATACATCCGTATCTAGACAAATCTAAGACAAGAATTTTGGGACGGAGGGAGTACTTTATGAACATCAATGCTACCTTTGAAGAGGGTATATTTGCCTCAGTAACTTGTGTTATGGATATTGCAAGTAATCCCTCTGCTCTCATGCCTTTGAAGACATGTTCTAGTGTCTTTGTTCACTCATTTCTGTGCGTATATGTAGTCATATATGGAGTATAATATCGAAAATCATCTTATATTTCTGAACGGAGGTAGTAATAAAATATGGTTTCTGTTTGAATTAGAACCAGGTCCGCGGTGGAGATGAAGTTCTCAAAGTCATGCCGTGTGAACTGGAAGACCTGAGGATGAGTTCTACTGCTAAACTATCCAGCTGTTGTGTCCTTGTCGCCACGTGTCCTGAACTAGTGTTTTCCTGTAGCATTGTTGTCAGGCGTGTTCTCGAGGCTGTACTTGACCACAACAATTTCCTGGCTGTGCCTTCGATTACGAAGGGTGTGGTTCTTGTAAAGCTTCCCAACAAATCTGATGCGGCATGTCTTCATGATCATGTTTATGAGTGGAAAGACCACTCTGTTAGGTTCTCCAAGGTTGACGAGATGGTGATGGTGCATGTAGACATCTCTCACGAAGTCCATGGCCTAGTCAGTTATGCGGGGTTCATCCCGTAGGTCGGTGGCAAGAAATAGTCTGCAGAGTTTAATTAGTGCAACTTTGCTTGTCTGTAGTAAGTACTATTGTTCAGTACTTGATTTGTGTTTGTGAACCCTGTATTGTTTATTAGTACTGCCGCTTTTGGTGTGTGGTCAGTCCTGAGAACGGTCTATGTTAATGTCTGTCCACTCAATTCAGTCTGTATATTTTGAAGTATCCAGATCATCTTTTTTGTGAGGACGGTTTATCAATTATGGTTACACTCCAATATCTGTATGCATTGCAGGGTTTATCGCACCCACCAGGATTTCCAGTCCCATGGATGTTCGGTCCATACGATTTGTCACGACCTTTGGACTGTCCTGCTTGTGGGAGTAGGCGGGGCCCCTGCATGCCACCCGTAGTTGGACGATCAATCTTCTGTTTAGTACTTCAACATAGTGATTTCCTGGTAAGGATTCACTCGTGTCACATCAAGTAAATCTTATTGATTTACTGTCTAAATCTTATTGATTTAATGTCATGTTTTCTTTCTTTTCCTGCAATTTTACGATGCAGGTTTTGCCATGTGACATTCATCACAGAATAAACCGTTTGGTTTGCTCTACGATGGCTATTTTTGCAGGTTTCACTTCTTATGTCGTGTCAGTAACGAAGGCACTGTCCATCACTTATATTACTGGAAAAAATTGGATCAGTCTGTTGTCTGAGTACAAGCTGAATCCCTATGATGAACTGCAGTTTGGTTTAACAAAAACGCCACAATTAGTCCTTCTCGCGTTTAAAAGAAATGAAGAAAAAAACTGGATCACGGTCATGAAGCCTAGTCAAGTTAGAAAGCTGATCATAGCAGACCAGACACGATCGCCGCTGTCTCGCACATCGGTACCACCTTCAGCAACGGATCGAGCACCGGCAGTTGCTCTAGCACTGACAGCGGCAGCAGCTCAGTCTGATCCAGCTGAGGATTGGGCACCGACCGCGTCAGCGGATCAGGCTGATCTACCGGAGGATCGGGCATCGACACCGGCACCTGCTCCGACACCGGCACCAGCTCTACAAGGAGCACCATCTCCGGCAGCAGCAGCGGCTTCGGCACCTGCACCAACACTTGCACTTGCATCTGCTCCGGCCCGTGCAGTGGCAACCGAACGAGCAGTTGCACTGGCAACAGACTGGGCTGCAGTTCGCACTTCATATACCAAAGTCCTTACAAAAACCGACATGTCCACCTTCTTGGTAAGCATTGGCCGCCCAAGTGTTTCATTCTTTTTTCTTTCCATGTTGTTTCGCACGAGTCACTGTGTTGACCTAACTGTTTGGGTATGTCTTCTTGTTTGCAAACAGAGAATTCCTAGAGCAACGAGGGAGTCGTTCAACAATCCGGGCGACAGCGACCAAGTTTCTCTTACCATGCGCAGCCTTGGTGTGAATGAACCTGCTCAATATACCGTAAGTACAAAGGATGGTCGCATGATGATTGATGCTAAAGGATGGTCAAGGTTCAAATCTAAATCATATATTGCGGTAGGGGATGATCTCAAAATCGAACTTTCTCGGCAAGGAGAGTTGGTCCAAATCAACTTTGAAATTCTTCAGTAGCAGCATGCAACTGCCGAACTGATCTATCGTACGAGAGATTTTGATGTAATAATCTGGCATGGTGAAACAAGTGTCCTGTGTGTATAAGTAATACGACAGTATTATTTATCACATGGTATATCATTGATAGAATTGCAACTCTCATTGCTGGTTAGGAACTGTCGTTCGATTTCATTCCAACAGCTGCCGTGCTTTATTCAATTTTGTGTATTCGCCTTGCGACAGCATCTAAAACCAGCGCCGTACCGACCGCTCGCAATATGAAAAGCGCTGAGGTAGAACACATGGGCCCCCAAACATGCAGGGTGGGCCTGCGGCCCAAAGTCCAGAACCGTGAGCCTGTCTGAGTATTATATTCTCAGCTGAACCCCCATAATGCCCGTGCGTTGCACGTAACATCAAGATGCATTTGTATGAGTATTTTATCTTGTGAGAGAAAAGGATGAACGAGGGAAGGCCTTATTTGCAAATGTGGAGAGGTGTGTGGGTACCTTTTTGCAAAATTGCCATAGTTTCCTTCCTATCCGTCAGATATAAATCGGACGGCCTATATTGCAGGATGGCAGGCACACCATCATCACCAACTCGTCTATACTGTGTTAAAAACAACTCTGTTTTTATAATTATATATGTTATATATATTCCCCTTGATTTTTCTTATGTATAAAGTTGTGATATAAAAGATTTGTATATTTCTTTACAGAGGGAGTATCTCTCTGTCAAAAATATATTTTTGTGTAACTAGTTACTCCTGTCTTTCTACTTCCTTTCGCTGATATGTGGGGCATCCGGCAACGGGGTCCACGTGCCATATGCACAAATTAGAGTGCACAACTGCACGGTAGACACACCCCGGTCGTAGCGCCGCAGTAATGCCCAATGAGCCGTCAAATCACAAACCCCCCCTTTCCAGCTTTAGCAGTAAGCTGGACGGACGAAGCGGCAATATTTCACTGGGCCTGAATCCCCTTCTCCCTCGTCTGCTTGTTCAGAGAAAACCCCCTCTCGGCGATTGCATAGGGTTTTCTCATGGAGAACCAGGTACGAATTCTTCATCCATCCCCGATAAATCCAAGTCCCTTGGTCGCGGGTAATCCTAGGATGGCAGCCGCCGCCGTTGATGCATTTTTCTTCCTACTGAATCTAGTGTGTTTCATTTGCAGTGCCCAAAGTGCGAGGACCCTACAGGTTTCTGCGCCCTCGGCGAGACGCCACACTTGTTCCTTCTCATCCTAACACAGGATTTTAAAACGCGCACAGTATGTTCCTAGAATCCTCTTTTCTATCCGGGAGGGTGGGGTTTTTTTGAACATGCTGTCGACTAATTTGGAAATTTGGATTGCTATATTTGGATAAAAGGTACTACCAGTACGATGGTCAACACTGACGTGAAGGAGGAAGTTATTTCTAGATTTGGATAGGGAATACATTGTGTTCTCATATTATTTTTCCTGCAGTGCATTATTTGCTCTGCCAGAACACATGTACTCAAGATGCTCGGCCTTGCCATAACTGAATACACCAGTTTAATGGTCACAGTGAAGACAAGCCATGGATATAAGTTCCGAGTTGGGTTCATGAACCAAGAAGATCGCTGCTTTTTTATGGCCGAACTTGGATAAACTTTCTCAAGTGTTACGGACTGAAAGTTGGCGCACGAATGTTGATGGAAATAGCAGAACCTGGTCTCATCTTCACTGCGATCTTCCACCCCGACGTCGTTCCAATTGTTCATCCATGTTAGTTTTGTATCTGGTTCTTGCTTGTTGCCTCGATTACTTCTTAATCCACCTATTCTGTCTAACTAATCACAATTTAACTTTAGAAGTAGCAACGAATCTCTCACGAAGATGCTACTTCTAACTAATATTTTCTTATAATTGGTGGCACGTGTAGGTTTTTTCAGAGTTAAGCAGGCTGCTCGTTTGTTATTCTGTAACAACTCGGCTGTTACTGATGGCACTGAAGTTGACTGGGACGACATCCACAAGTTCCTACACTTTATTGATCGTCTTGAGGTCCTTGTGGGGCGTTTCAATGGTGGAAGGCCACGTGGGATATGTGTGCCACTGCTGCACTCGTTGAACAGGTCCAACTGTGTCGAGAAACTTATGGTACGAGCTGTTTTCTGTTATATATGTTGTTCATAAACTATTGCTTATACACAGTTTTACAGCTGTGATCTTCTTGAAACAGAAACTGCCCAGTTCTATTGTTCCTATACAGATGCCTGACCATGGTCGGGTCAGACTTGCGCTTGGTCACAACATGATGTTTATGTCGACCTACTCCATTCCCCTTGGAGGTGAAAAGATACTTATTCATGGGTGGTCTCAAATAATGAAGGCCCGTCCATCTTGGAGAATAGGACAGAAGATTATGTTCCTGCTTTTCCATGGCTCTAAAGTGAATATCCTGTTTATTGACCACATTGCGAGATGAAGCCGCTTTCAGAAGGTTGTGGATGCGCGGGGTGGCGCCTGGGCCTTGTCCTGGGGCTTGGCGGCCTCACCCTTGGTTAACTGTAGGCAAAGTAGCACTGTTCGAGGCGTGCTTTGTACGGTTGAACCTATATAAGTACTCATACTGCTTTCAGCTATGGTTGTTAAGTGCCCCTACTGGTTTCAGTTAAGGTTGTTAAGTACTCCTGCTGCTTTTACAGTCTGTCGTGTTTCTTCAGTCCTGTCTTCCTCCAGCCGCCAAAACCAAACCAGCGCCGGCGGGGCCGCCTGCTTCCGCCTCCCACGGCTGGCTGCGCCTCAGCGCACGCATCGCCGCCCCACCGTCTCCTAAATCGTTAACGCCGACGTCCGAGGCCTCGCCGCCGTCCTCCGCGCGCTTTGGTGCACTCGCCGCGGCGCTGCCCTCTCGCGTTGTCAACATGGTCAACAAACAACAGGAATCGACAGAAGTACGTGGAGAGGATGACAGTACGGGCCCACCATGTCAGCGTATGGAAAAATAAAATGCTTCCTCCTAGTGTTTTCCTGACATCTGGGACCCACGACATTGTGAGCGTATATAGTCAGTAGACAAGAGTACATCACAAGATCGGCTGACACCTGGGACGTAGCTGCTCGAGCAGTATTTTTTTTGTTATTGTTGAGACGGAGTAGGGTTTGAACTGGGCTGTGGCCTATCTAGCCTAGGCTTATATTTTATGTTCACCATGTGACCAGCCCAACTATTTTTTCTTTGTGAAAATGAGCCCAGTTTATTTTTTCTGAAGAATACCCAATCCAGGCCTATTTATTTTTCTACGCCCTGATGGGCTGCAACTCTTTCAAGATGCGTGCAAATCTTGAAAGTAATATGAAATGGGTTGTAAATATAAAAATAGATGACAAATTGGCAATTACTTTATAATTTCTGAATTTTTTCACATTTTCAGATTCCTATTTCACTGGGCATTAACCTAATTTAATATATCTTCAAAGTACTTTAAATCTGGCTCGACATTTCGGTATTAAAAATAGTTTGGAACCCACAGAAATATGCGAAATTGGCCCTGGCCAACCAAAAAAAGGACTACAATAAATTGCATAAGAAGTCGCAATGAGCTATATATAAATTAGTAAAAAAAGAGGGAATGGTCTGACTATGGGCCTATTAAGTTGACGCGTATGCAAGATTTTTTTAGTTATTATATACGTCAACAAACGATTCTAGCAGACGTAACCGTTGGATGTCAATCCAACGGCCGTCGTGTTTCTTCAATCTCTGATCTTCTTGCTCCAGCCGCCAAATCCGGCGGGACCGCCTGCTCCCGCCTCCTATGCAGGCCTCACCGCCCTCTACTACTCCACCGCTGGTCAGGGCATCCCTCTACTCACCCACACCCCCTGTTATTCTGCGGCGACGATAGCCTCACACCGCAGTCGAACCAGTGAACCATCGTACTCCTCTCTGCGTGGGCATCCACTGCCGCGTCTTCCCCGGCTCCCGCTTCGTCCCCTTCCTAGGCCTCGCCGTCGTCCACCCCCTGGTGCTCTCGGTGCGGCGTGGTCAACGTGGTCAAGGAACGACTTCCATTGGAAGAGTACCGTCGTGGAGAGGCTGACAGCTGGGTCCACGGCAGCCGCAAGGAAGTGCCTCCTTATTACGCGGAAAATAATTATTCCTCCACCTGACAATAGGGACCCACCGGACGGGCCACCGTATTTGGTGAAAAAAATGTTTCCCCTGACTACTGGGACCCACCGGACGGGCCACCGTATTTTGCAAAAAAAACGTTCCCCCCGCTGTCAACTCGGACCCACCGGAAGTGCCTCCTTATTACGCACAAAAAAATGAATACTCCCCCTGCTAGTTGGGACCCACCTTGGTGGGAGGCTGACTTGTGGGCCTACTAAGTTGATGGGGACGGAGTGCTTTGTCAACTTAGTCAATATGAACGATTCTAGCTCCAGTGACCGTACGATGTCTATCCAACGGCCGTAGTGCTTCTTCAACCTCTGGTATTCTTGCTCTAGCCGCCCAAAGCAGCGCCGGTCGGGCCGCATGCTCCTGCCTCCCGTGGCCGGCTGTGATGCCGCAGAGGCCTCACCGCTGGCCAGGCCATCCCTCTACTCACCCACACCCCCTGTTATTCTGCGGCGACAGCAGCCTCACACCGCAGCCGAACCAGTGAATCCTCGTACTCCTCTCCCCGTGGGCATCCACTGCCGCGTCTTCCCTGGCTCCGCGTTGTCCCCTTCCTAGGCCTCGCCATCGTCCACCGCCTTGGTGCTCTCGGCGCGGCGTGGTCAATGTGGTCAACGACCGACTTCCATCGGAAGAGTAGTGTATGTGGAGAGGCTGACAGCTGGGTCCACGGCAGCCGCAAGGAAGTGCCTCCTTATTACGCGGAAAATAATTATTCCTGCACCTGACAGCGGGGACCCACCGGATGGGCCACCGTATTTCGTGAAAAAAATGTTTCCCCCTGACTGCTGGGACCTACCAGCTACATCTTCGCACGCAAGGAAGTGCGTCCGGGCAAAAAAAAATGATTCGCCCCCTTGACTGCTGGGACCCACCAGCTACATCTTCGCACACAAGGAAGTGCCTGACAGTCGGGATCCACCTGGTCGAAGCGTACGTAGCGTTGTCATTCTGGTCGCGAACGTGTACGTACATACTGGTCGATGTAGAGGCACACACGTGTCGTAGTAGAGGCGCGCACGTAGCATGTACACGTACGTACAACGGCCAGGGTGCAAGAAAGTAAATACGGCCACGTACGTACATACGGGCAGGGTCTCGAACGCCTACTCGCGCGTACGTACGGCCAGGGCTCGAGTGCATGGCTGGGTCGGAACGGAGAAACTGCGTCGTCGTCGTGTTCATGGGGAGGCAACGGAATGCGTCGTGTTCATCGGGAGGCAACGGAACGCGTGGGAGCCAACCGGCTTGGACGGAATAGCCGATGGAAACAAGGCCTGGCGTACCGCAGAACGGAGGAAACAGCCTTGTGTTCGACTGGCCATGGTCAAAAGGGATCCTGTTCATCGGGAGGGGTCTGGTGTACCGCAAAACGGAGGAAACGGACCTCCTACGGTCGAAACAGGGGTCCTGTTTGTCGGGAGGGGTGTGGCGTACCGCAAAACGGAGGAAACGGACTTGTGTTGGAGCGCTACGGTCGAAACAGGGGTCCTGTTCATCAGGAGGGGTGTGGCGTACCGCAAAACGGGGCTCCACGGGATACTGTTCATCTCCACCGTCGACCCCCTCCAGCCTCCACGGGCTACTGTTCATCCATCGTCGACCTCCTCCAGCCTCCACCTGCGACTGTTCATCCACGGGGTCCAGTTCATCCAGCCTCCACCGCGCGCTACTACACCGGCTACTATTCAACCAACCCTCTCCACGGGCTCCTGTTCAACCACCCCTCCATGGGATACTGTTCATCCAGCCCTCCACCGTCTACTGTTCATCCTGCCCTCCACGGGGTCCTGTTCATCCAGCCCCAACCGGCTCGATCGATCGGGGTCCTGTTCATCCAGAGGCAACACCACGGGGTCCTGTTCATCCACCCCCGCCGGGAACTGTTCATCCAACCCCCCCAGCAACGCTCACTGTTCATCCAGAGGCAGCATCGATCGGCTTCAGTTATCAGCAGTAGCGAAGGAATCGCTCGATCGGGTTCAGTTAACAGCCATCGATTGATCGCTCAGGTTCAGTAACGCGTAGCCTGCAGTGCAATCGCTCAGGTTCGGTTAGAGCCCAACGCCTCGCTCGGGTTCAGTTAGAGCCCAACGCCTCGCTCGGGTTCAGTTAGAGCCCAACGCCTCGCACCCACACGCGTGCGTGTACGAGAGAAACGCGCATCGCTCGGCCCCGACCACCCACCGTAACCGGGAACACCCCGATATTTTCCTCGCCCTCGCTTCTACCACGGGTTTTTCCATCATGGACGGCCCAAAGAATGTCATGCAGCTGCGTCTCCGGCCCGCCCAGGACGAAAAGCCCATTTTCTGTCATGATTTTTTGTCATAGAAGTAGGACCCCACCACATCTATGATGATACCTGGTTTTGTCACAATTATCGTCATAGAAGTGTCATAAGAATGACATAATTTTTTTCGTTCGGCCCAAAATGTCATGGATGTGTCTTTTTTTGTAGTGATATAGGCATCACGTCTGAGACAAGTAGACCGACTCCTGCCTGCATCTACTACTATTACTCCACACATCGACCACTATCCAGCATGCATCTAGAGTATTAAGTTCATAAAGAACGGAGTAACGCCTTAAGAAAGATGACATGATGTAGACAAAGTAAACTCACAGATGAATAAACCCCATCTTTTTATCCTTAATGGCAATAATACAAATGCGTGTCTTGTCCCTTTCTATCACTCGGATATAGATCACCGTAAGATTTAACCCATTACGAGGCACCTCTCCCATTGCAAGAAAAATCAATCTAGTAGGCCAAACCAAATTAATAGATCGGAGAGAAATACAAAGCTATAATAATCATGCATAAAAGAGTTCAAAGAAGACTCAAATAATATTCATCGATAATCTGATCATAAACTCACAATTCATCAGATCCCAACAAACACACCGCAAAAAGTGATTACATAGAATAGAACTCCAAGAACATCGAGGAGAACACTGTATTGAAGATCAAACAGAGAGAACAAGCCATCTAGATACTATCTATCGACCCATAGGTCTGTGGTAAACTACTCACACATCATCGGAAGGGTAGCAAGGTTGATGTAGAGCCCCTGCATGGTCGGTTTCCCCTCTAGCAGAGTACTGGAAAAGGCCTCGAGATGGGATCTCGCGAGAACAGAAGCTTGCGGCGGCGGAAAAAGTATTTTGGGTGGCTCTATGTTGGTTTCCCAATTCTAGATAATTATAGAGGCAAAATTAGGTCGAACGGATGCTCGTGGGCCCCATAAGTCACCAGGGCGCGCCTCACCCCCTAGGCGCGCCCTGGTGCCTTGTGGGCTACTCCTTCATCTTCTAGCCCTCTCCTAAAGCTTCCAGGGTCTCTTATGTCCAGAACAAAATCTCCAAAAAGTTTCGTTGCGTTTGGACTTTGTTTGGTACTGATATTCTGGAAACCAAAAATAGGCAAAAAAACAGCAACTGGCACTTGGCACTAAGTTAAATAGGTTAGTCCCAAAAAATGATATATATAATGACATATAAATGCATATAAAACATCCAAGATTGGTACTATAATAGCATGGAACAATAAAAAATTATAGATACGTTGGAGACGTATCAAGCATCCCCAAGCTTAATTCCTGCTCGTCCTCAAGTTGGTAAATGATAAAAATAGAATTTTTGATGTGGATGCTACCTAACATGTCATGTAATCTCTGTTTTGTGGCATGAACCATGAATATTAAGATCCGAGTGATTCAAAGCAATAGTCTATAGTTTAACATAATAATAATAAGGCATACCAACAAACAATCATGTCTCTCAAAATATCAACGCTAAAGAACGTTATCCCTAGAAAATAATATAGCCTTGTCATGCTCCATCTTCTTAACACAAAGTATTTATCATGCACAATCCCCATGATAAGCCGAGCAATTGGTTCATACTTTTTAACGCGCTTTAGCTTTTTCAACTCTCATGCAATACATGAGCGCAAGCCATGGATATAGCACTATGGGTGGAATAGAGTATGGTGATGGAGATAATATGGAGAAGACAAGAAAAGAGAAAGTATCACATTAACGAGGCTAATCAACGGGCTATGGAGATGCCCATCAATTGGTCAATGCAAGGAGTAGGGATTACCATGCAACAGATGCACTAACAGCTATAAGTGTATGAAAGCTCAGAAATAAAACTAAGTAGGTGTGCATCCAACTTGCTTGCTCATGAAGACCTCGGCCATTTGAGGAAACCAATCATTGGAATATACAAGCCAAGTTCTATAATGAAAAATTCCCACTAGTTATATGAAAGTGAAAGCATAGGAGACTCTCTATATGAAAAACATGGTGCTACTTTGAAGCACAAGTGTAGAAAGGATAGTAACATTGCCCCCTGTTTCTTTTTCTCTCATTTTTTTGTTGGAGACTTTTTGGCCTCTTTTTTGTGGGCGCTTTTTGGCCTCTCTTTTTTCGTCCGGAGTCTCATCCCGACTTGTGGGGGAATCATAGCCTCCATCATCCTTTCCTCACTTGGGACAATGCTCTAATAATGAATATGATGATCGGCACACTTCTATTTACTTACAACTCAAAAAATTACAACTCGATACTAGAACAAAATAAGACTATATGAATGCCTCCAGCGGTGTACCGGGATGTGCAACAATCTAGCGTAACATGTATAAAAAATGATGAACGGTGGCTGAGCCACAAATAATATGTCAGCTATATGATCATGCAAAGCAATATGACAATGATGATGTGTGTCTTAATAAAACGGAACGGTGGAAGTTGCATGGCAATATATCTCGTAATGGCTATGTATGGAAATGCCATAATAGGTAGGTATG
The DNA here is from genome assembly GCF_018294505.1 of Triticum aestivum. Classification (NCBI taxonomy): domain Eukaryota; kingdom Viridiplantae; phylum Streptophyta; class Magnoliopsida; order Poales; family Poaceae; genus Triticum; species Triticum aestivum. Next base: position 177,813,090 of record NC_057802.1, on the reverse strand, counting down.
GTGGTTGTTTTGAGGAAGATATAAGGAGTGTTATGTGTGATAGAGCGTATCATATCATGGGGTTTGGATGCACCGGCGAAGTTTGCACCACATCTCAAGGTGTGAAAGGGCAATGCACGGTACCGAAGAGGCTAGCAAATTGCGGAAAGGTGAGAGTGTGTATATTCCATGGACTCACATTAGTCATAAAGAACTCATATACTTATTGCAGAAGTTTATTAGCCCTCAAAGCAAAGTACTACTACGCATGCCCCCAGGGGATATATTGGTAGGAAAATACCATCGCTCGTCCCCGACCGCCACTCATAAGGAAGACAATCAATAATAAATCATGCTCCAACTTCGTAGCATAACGAGACACTATATGTGCATGCTTCGGGAATCACAAACCTTAACATCAATATTCTTACTAAACCACAATTACTCACTAGAAGAAATCACATATTACCACCTTTATATCGCAAAACTATTGCAAGGAATCAAACTTATCATATTCAGTGATCTACATGAAAGTTTTTATTATATCCCTCTTCAATACCTATCATATTAGGACCAAATTCGTAACTTGTACTAATTGCCATTACTATCATCAACTCTCAACAAGATATAAGTGAAGCATGAGAATGCAAATATTTCTTTAAAATATAACCACCGCCGTGCTCTAAAAGATATAAGTGAAGCACTAGTGCAGCTGCTTAGCTCAAAAGATATAAGTGAAGCATATAGAGTATTCTAACAAATCACGAATAATGTGTGCCCCTCTCAAAAAGGTGTGTCCAGAAAATATGATTGTGACAAACTAAAAAGCAAACAAAGCAAATACTCATATAATACACTACGCTCCAAGCAAAACTCATATCATGTGATGAATAAAAATATAGCTCCAAGTAAAATTGCCGATAGTTGGTAGAAGAAAGAGGGGATGCCTTCCGGGGAATACCCAAGCTTATATGCTTGGGAGTCCTTGAATATTACCTTGGGGTGCCTCGGGCATCCCCAAGCTTAGGATCTTGCCACCCCTTATTCCTTCATCCATCATGATCTAACCCAAAACTTGAAAACTTCAGCACACAAAACTCAACAAAAACCTTCATGAGATCCGTTAGTATAACAAAGCAAATCACTACTTTCCGTGAGTATAACAAAGCAAATCACTACTTTAGGTACTACTGTAAACCCATTCATATTTTATTATTGCATTATACCTTCTGTATTCTAACTTCACCATGACTTATACCCCCCGATACAATCCATAGATTCATCAAAACAAGCAAACAACGCAACGAAAACGGAATCTGTCAAAAATAGAACAGTCTGTAATAATTCAAACAATGAGCATACTTCTGTAACTCCAAAAATTCTGAAACATTAGGACAAAGTGGTAAATTTGTATATCAATCATGTGTAAAAAATTCAAAATTTTATCACACACCAACAAATATTAACAATTCAGCTACTGGACGCAAAAGTTTCTGTTTTTGCACATAATCAAAGCAACTATCATCCAAATCATCCCAAAGGCTTTACTTGGCACAAACACTAATTTAAAACATAAAACACAACCATAACAGTAGCGTAATTGTGTGCACACAAAAAACCCAGAAAAAGATAACTATTGGGTTGTCTCCCAATAAGCTCTTTCTTTATAACCATTAAGATAGGCTGGAGATTTCAGCGATGCTCACAAGAATGATAATAATTGAAACGAGAGCATCATGAAACATGTAACAAACACATTTAAAGTCCAACACTCTTCCTATGCATAAGAATTTTATAAGAAAAAATTTATCAAGACACAAAATATATAGCATATGCAAGCAAGAAAAAAATAACAATCTCAACATGAAGAGGGGTAATTTAGTAACATGAAGGTTTCTACAACCATATTTTCTTCTCTCATAAAAATTACATGTAGGATCATAATCAAATTCAACAATATAGCTATAATATAGAAAACATCTCTCCATGATCCACATGCATAAAAGTTTTACAATCTTCCAAGGTAGTGGGATTAACATCAACTAAAGTCATGACCTGTCCAAACTCACTTTTATCAAAAATTTCATAAGATTGAACACTCTCCAAATATGTGGGATTATTTTTACCTAAAGTCGATGCTCTTCCAAACCCACTTTAAATATTATTGCAAACATTATTATCAATATCATATTCATCATGAGGCTTAAATAAATTTTCAAGATCATAAGAAACATTATCACCCCAATCATGATCATTGCAATAAGTAGTAGACATAACAAAATTATCATCCCCAAGCTTGTATGTGGCACCCTGGCTCAGAGCGACCGGTTTACCTTACATTGCCAGCCCAGAGATTAAGTCTTCTTGCAGCACACAACAAATTGGTACAGAAAGACAACCGCTTTATTGCAGCATAGAGTCGATATTACATCAAGTAGCGAGGCCAAGTGGCACACACGGTGCTGCTAAACATATGTACATTATTTACTAGACATGAGCAGGGGCCTCGACATCACGATAAGACTATGCGGCAGCGGAACACACGACGTGGAAGGACTCCATCTCACAGGGACACTGATGTCGACACGGTCTAAACTGCGAAGCACGATGAAACTCCAACTCCGCTATGATTTCTCACAAAACTGGCATGACACGCCAGGTCAGTATGTTGAATGTACTTGCAAGCTCATACAAACAAAGCAACAATGGCAAACAACAACAATGATATTTAGACAGGTTTAATGCAAGAATTAACATGATACTCATGAAGTGATTGTGCTCATAACAAGGCCTTTCGGACCCGCTTACCATCTCGGTTACCTCGTAACCATGAACCTCATCATACCAAGGTGATCACCTTCGGATCATAAACGAAGCCATCTCGATGGTCTCAACAACTTTACCAACATAACCAGTGCCACAAGTATTCATTTAGTGTGCAATTTTAATATTTTTGTTGATCCACGGTGTGACCTACTACGAACTTGTGTCCATGACTGAGACGCGGCTATCGATAGATTAAACACACACTCTGCAGAGGTTAGCACACTATACCCACACCACAGAACCCGTGGCCTCGGACTCCAATTCGGGTGGACCAACGACGTTTCGACATAACCAATCTATTGCCATGACACTCTCCCGGCCACTCATACCAATTCCCCTCTAGGCTAAGTCATGGGTGGCCCCGATGCCACTTCGGACATCCAACGGCCACCGCCGTGGCAAAACAATCGTCCCAAACAGGGACATGGTACCAAAACAACTACGAGCACACAAGGCTATGCCTACCTACCGGGCCAGGGTAGCACAAGTGCATAACCTTCCCTAGTTGGAGGCACCGGCGAGAGGCATAACAATAGACCGAGAAAGGGCATCCCCATAAAGGCAAATGTGGTTGCACTGGGAAAGCTCGATTCGGTGGCACCATGACTCGATCAACAACAATGTTCAAGTTGGTTTATTATCAGGTTTCAACTTGCAAATAATTTCACCGAGTCATAGTATGCCATGAAAATGCAATGAACCATACATGCATCATTTTAACATAATACCAATATGAACTAGCTTAAGCATAACATCACATTACTCTACTGCATAAGCTGAGTTGTCCAACTAACATGCTACTGATAACAAAACAAGCATATCATGAACAAGAAACTAGCATCAAATAACTTCATATAAATTTTCTATATGCATTTAAAATAACCATATTCAAGTGAAAATTATAGTTATTGAAATGACATTCTTGCAAATATTTGTGATAGCTTGCCTTAGTGCAGGGGAGGGTCACACTCCTCCTAGTTCTCCTCAAGGCGACAAGTTCATTCTAAAAATAAATAAAATAGTAAAAAGAAAATGCCACATAACACTATTTAATGCACCAGATAGTATCCACAGCAAACAAAAATCTCATCTTTTGCATGCTGATAGAGGAGTTCAACACAAAACCAATGCAAAAAAGAATCATATCATTTGGACTTATAGAATAGAAATTAGAGCAGGTCAAAGTTTAGTCATTTTTTTGAATTTAATTTGAATTTTAGAAAAATCAGAGAGGGGGTGATATCGAAGGCGTAAACCCGCGGGGCACCTCCACTTATACCGCTTTGGGAGGCGGCTAAGTGGCTGACTGCTACCTCTTGAGCATGCATTGGTTTTCCCTTGAAGAGGAAAGGGTGATGCAGCAAAGTAGCGTAAGTATTTCCCTCAGTTTTTGAGAACCAAGGTATCAATCCAGTAGGAGACTACACACAAATCGCCTAGTACCTGCACAAACAATCAAGAACCTTGCAACCAACGCGATAAAGGGGTTGTCAATGCCTTCATGACCACTTGCAAAAGTGAGATCTGATAAAGATAATAAGATAAATATTTTTGGTATTTTTGTTGTATAGATTGAAAAGTAAAGATTGCAAAATAAATAGTAAACTAGAATTATAGATCGGAAACTTATATGATGTAAAGTAGACCCGGGGGCCATAGGTTTAACTAGTGGCTTCTCTCATGATAGCATATATTACGGTGGGTGAACAAATTACTGCCGAGCAATTCATAGAAAAGTGCATAGTTATGAGAATATCTAGGCATGATCATGAACATATGCATCACGTCCGTGTCAAGTAGACCGAAACGATTCTGCATCTACTGCTATTACTCCACACATCGACCGCTATCCAGCATGCATCTAGAGTATTAAGTTCATAAGAACAGAGTAACGCATTAAGCAAGATAACATGATGTAGAGGGATAAACTCAAGCAATATGATATAAACCCCATGTTTTTATCCTCGATGGCAACAATACAATACATGCCTTGCTGCCCCTGCTGTCACTGGGAAAGGACACCGCAAGATTGAACCCAAAGCTAAGCACTTCTCCCATTGCAAGAAAGATCAATCTAGTAGGCCAAACTAAACCGATAATTCGAAGAGACTTGCAAAGATATCAAATCATACATATAAGAATTCAGAGAAGAATCAAATATTGTTCATAGATAATCTTGATCATAAACCCACAATTCATCGGATCTCGACAAACACACCGCAAAAAGTATTACATCGAATAGATCTCCAAGAACACCGAGGAGAACTTTGTATTGAGAACCAAAGAGAGAGAAGAAGCCATCTAGCTAATAACTATGGACCTCGAAGGTCTGTGGTAAACTACTCACACATCATCGGAGAGGCTACGGTGTTGATGTAGAAGCCCTCCATGATCGAATCCCCCTCCGGCAGATCGCCGGAAAAGGCCCCAAGATGGGATCTCACGGGTATAGAAGGTTGCGGCGGTGGAAAAGTGGTTTCGTGGCTCCCTTGGATGTTTTCAGGGTATAAGAGTATATATAGGCGAAAGAAGAAGGTCGGTGGAGCTACGAGGGGCCCACGAGGGTGGGGGCGCGCCCTCCTACCTCGTAGCCGCCTTGTTGCGTCTCTGACTTCCACTCCAAGTCTCCTGGATTGCGTTTGTTCCAAGAAAGATCCTCGCGAAGGTTAATAGGTTAGTCCCAAAAATAATATAAAAGAGCATATTAAAGCCCATTAAACATCCAAAACAGATAATATAATAGCATGGAACAATAAAAAACTATAGATACGTTGGAGACGTATCACTGACCAGCGGGCCCCGCAGTCAGTTCAGAGAGAGAGAGAGAGGGAAACATAGGGAGGGCGGCTCGTCGCCAGCGAGGAGGGGTCGGCTGCCGCCGGTGAAGGGATGGATGGATGCACAAGAATATGGTGAACCTGCACGTACCCATAGCTCGGCGAGAGGTGGACGGAGAGCATCATGGTGGTCGTATCCAGAGGCGTCGGCGGAGGGAGCTCGTCGGAGTTGTTGAATCCGGCGAGGAAGGGCCGGTCCAGCAGCTCCAGCAGCACCAGCGCGACCAGTGGAGCACCATGAGCACCCAGGAGAGGTTGGAGGAAGACGAGGGGTGTCAGTGTCAAAACGGGCCGATCTCGGGTAGGGGGTCCCGAACTGTGCGTCCGAGGATCGAAGGTAACAGGAGACAAAGGGGAGACGATGTTTACCCAGATTTGGGCCCTTTTAATGGAGGTAAAACCCTACTTCCTGCTTGATTGTCTTTGATGAGTATAGCGGTTACAAGAGTTGATCTACCTCGAGATCGTAATGGCTAAACCCTAGCTATCTAGCCTATGTCAATTCTGATAGCCTCTACGGACTAAACCCTCCGGTTTATATAGACACCGGAGGGGCCTAGGGTTGTATAGAGTCGGTTTGCAGAAGAACGAAATCATACATCCGGATGCCAAACTTGCCATCTACGCATAGGAGAGTCCTATCTGGACACGGGGAAAGGTCTTCTACCTTGTATCTTCACGACCCATCAGTCCGGCCCACATCACACAGCCCGGACACCCGAGCACCCCTTAATCCAGGACTCCCTTTGTAGCCCCTGAACCAGTCTTCAATGACGATATGTTCGACGCGCAGATTGTCTTCGGCATTGCAAGGCGGGTTCCTCCTCCGAATACTTCAAAGCAATCTTCTGAATAAAAGAACTGTATCCGGCTCTGCATGACAGTCACAACCATCAACCATGAAGGCAAAATACTTAATCAAAATAATGCCTGTCAACTAACAACTTTTTTGGTGAAATGCCACGTCTGGCCTCTTTATCATTTCGAACCTTTTTCGGCCTCCCGCTTCGCGTTTCGAGGCACAGATGATACGTCTCCAATGTATCTATAATTTTTTATTGTTCCATGATGTTTTATTATCAATCTTGGATGTTTTATAATAATTTTATAGTCATTCTATATCATTTTTGGTACTAACCTATTGACATAGTGCCAAGTGCCAGTTGCTGTTTTTTCCATGTTTTTTACATCGCAGAAAATCAATACCAAATGGAGTCCAAATGCAACGAAATTTCACGATGATTTTTTATGGACCAGAAGAAAGAAGTTGGGCCCTGGTTGCACCTGGGGGGGTCCCAAGGAGGGGACAACCCACCAGGGCGCGCCAAGAGGCCCAGGCACGCCCTGGTGGGTTGCGCCCACCTCGGGTGCCCCCTGGACCGGCTCTTTGCTCTATAAAGACCCCAAAAATACCAGAACCCTTGAAGCATCGACGAAATATTCATCCAGCCGCCGCAGAGTCCAGAACCACCAGATCCAATCTAGACACCATCTCGGATTGGGTTCACCACCTCCATTGGTGCCTCTCCGATGATGCGTGAGTAGTTCTTTGTAGACCTTTGGGTCCGTAGTTAGTAGCTAGATGGCTTTCTCTCTCTAGCTGAATTCTCAATACAATGGTCTCTTGGAGATCCAGATGATGTAACTCTTTTTGCGACGTGTTTGTTGGGATGTGATGAACTTTGAGTTTATGATCAGTCATATCTTTTTATATCCATGAAAGTTATTTGAGTTTCTTTGATCTCTTATATGCATGATCTCTTATAGCCTCGTATTTCTTCTCCGATATTTGGGTTTTGTTTGGCCAACTTGATCTATTTATCTTGCAATGGGAAGAGGTGCCCGGTAGTGGGTTCGATCTTACGGTCCTTGATCCCAGTAATGGAAAGGGAAGCAACACGTATGTATCGTTGCTACTAAGGATAAAAAGACGAGATCTATATGTAACGCCATAGATAAACGGATTGTGTCTACATCATGTCATTGTTCTTATTGCATTACTCCATTTTTCCATGAACTTAATACACTAGATGCATGCTGGATAGCGATCGATGTGTGGAGTAATAGTTTAGATGCAGGCAGGGGTCGGTCTACTAATCTTGGACGTGATGCCTATGTAATGATCATTGCCTGGATATCGTCATAATTATTTGAGGTTCTATCAATTTGCCAACAGTAATTCGTTTACCCACCATTTGCTATTTTTCTCAAGAGAAGCCACTAGTGAAACCTACGGCCCCCGGGTCTTCTTCCTCATATATTTGCTTGCGATCTACTTTTCCTTTGCATTTTTATTCAGATCTATTAAACCAAAAAAACAAAAATACTTTGCTGCACTTTATTTATTTGCGATCTATTATTGCAATCTACTACAATTTTCTGGCATCGTTACCCGAAAGGGATTGACAACCCCTTTAACACGTCGGGTTGCGAGGTGTTGTTATTTGTGTGCAGGTGCTGTTTACGTTGTGTTGCTTGGTTCTCCTACAGGTTCGATAACCTTGGATTCTTCACTGAAGGAAATACCTACCGTCGATGTGCTGCATCATCCCTTCCTCTTTGGGGAAATACCGACGTAGCTCATAGAGCAATCAAAAGGAATTTCTGGCGCCGTTGCCGGGGAGGATCTTCAACATAACCAGGTTCCTAATCACAAATCTCATCTCCTTGCAATTTACATTATTTGCCATTTGCCTCTCGTTTTCCTCTCCCCCACTTCACAAAAATTTGCTGTTTTATTCGCCCTCTTTTCGATTGCCTTTTTCTCGTTCGATCTCTTGTTTGCTTGTGTTGCCATGTGTCTTCAATATGCTTGCATCTTTGCTTGCTAAAAATCTATTGATATGGAGCCTCATCCACTTATTAATCTTTTTAAAAGATCCAATCATGATGAACCAGTTGCTAGTGATTCGAGTGCACTAGATTATCTTAATAAAGTTTTGCTTGAGATTCGTGAATCTGAAAATTGTGATGAAGAAATTTACAAAGTGATTCATGATAGTTCCTTGAATGAAAAGCATGATTGCAATGATTTCACTATTAATTCTATTAATGTTAATTGTGCTAATAATATGCAAAACCCCAAGCTTGGGGATGCTAATTTTGATATGTCGACCACTTATTGCAATGATCATGATTGGGGTGATTCTTCTTATGATCTTGAAAATTTATTTAAGCCTCATGATGAACATGTTTGTGATAATATTGAAAGTGGGTTTGGAAGAGTGTCAACTTTAGCTAAAAATAATCCCACATATTTGGAGAGTGTTCAATCTTATGAATTTTTTGATAAAAGTGGGCTTGGAGAGGTCATGACTTTATTTGATGATAATCCTACTATTTTGGAAGAGTGTCAACTTTGCATGCATGTGGATCATGTAGAGAATATGTTATGTGATAGCTATATTGTTGAATTTGAATATGATCCCACATATAAATATTATGAGAGAGGAAAATATGGTTGTAGAAATTTTTATGTTACTAAATTACTTCTCTTCATGTTGAGATTGTCAATGTTTTATTGTCCTTCCTTGCATATGCTAGTTTTTGCTAGTTTTGATAATGTGTTTACTTATAAAATGCCTATGCATCGGAAGTATGCTAGACTTAAATGTGTTTGTCATATGTTTCATGATTCTCTCTTTGTGTTTAAATTCTTATCTTTCGTGTGAGCATCGTTGAAATTTTATGCCTAGCTAAGGGCGTAAAACTATAGCGCTTGTTGGGAGGCAACCCAATGAATAAATTTTGTTTTTGCTTTTTGCTTTCAGTTCTTGAGTGTTAGCACAATTATGCTACTGTTATGATTGTGTTTTTTGTGTTTTAATTAGTCTTTGTGCCAAGTAGAACCAATAGGATCTTCTTGGGTGATAGTTGTTTGATCTTGCTGAAAAAGACAGAAACTTTGTGCTCACGAAAATAATTGTTAAAATTCACCAGAACGTGATAAAATGACAATTATTTTTGCAGAAGATCAATATACAAATTACCCAGGACGTCCTAGTTTCTCAGAATGTTTGGAGTTCCAGAAGTATTCTAACAAATCAGATTGCTACAGACTGTTCTGTTTTGACAGATTCTGTTTTCTTTGTGTCGTGTGCTTATTTTGATGGCTCTATGGTTTTCTTTGATGAGTTTTTGCCATAGAAAAGTTGGAATAAAGTAGATATAATACAAAAATAAAATAAGAATTGGTTTGACACAACACTTATAGTAGTGATTTATTTTTCTTACACTAACGGATCTCACGAAGGTTTTGTTGAGTTTTGTGTGTAAGTTTTCAAGTTTTGGGTTATCTTACGATGGATGAAAGAAGGATAGAAGACCTTAAGCTTGGGGATGCCCCGGCATCCGAAGCTATTATGCAAGAATGAGCAACCAAATAAGCTTGGGGATGCCCCCGAGTGGCATCCCCTCTTTCTTCTAACGACCATCGGTATTTTACTCGAGGCTATATTTTTATTCGTCACATGATATGTGTTTTGCTTGGAGCGTCTTGTATGGTATGAGTCTTTGCTTGTTTTATTTTGTGTTTTAAATCATCAATCCTTGCTGGACACGCCTATTTGAGAGAGCCAAAATTATATCATGACTTGTTAGAATTGCTCTCTATGCTTCACTTAAATCTTTTATGAGCTAGGACTTGCTCTAGTGCTTCACTTATATCTTTTTGAGCACGGTGTGCTTTATTTTTTTTTGAAGAAATGCTCTCTTGCTTCACTTAGATTTATTTGAGAGTTAGTAAAATCTTGAAGAAAATCTCTCTTGATTCACTTAAATTATTTTGAGAGAAAGAAAATTTGTTATGCTCATGATCTTCACTTATATTTGTTTGAGCTTATGAAAAGCAACACATGAAAATTAGTCCCAAAGTGATAGATATCCAAGAAGGATAAAGTAAAGAAAAAAATGCCATGAAGATCATTGGACAAAATAAAATTTGATTCTTAGTAATAGTTTTGAGATATGATGATGTGATATGTGAGTTATGTTGATGAGTAATTGTGCTCTAGTAAGAATATTGCTGTTAAGGTTTGTGATTCCCTAGGCATGCACGAAAGTCAATAATCATGCGATGAAAATTATATCCTACTTGTGGTGTATTACTTGGTGTTAATTATGCTTAATGCTTGCTTATGAGATTATTCGTTTCTTGGTTGGTCGCTTCCCAGTCTTTTGCTAGCCTTCACTTTGCACCAAGTATGACCTCTAGGTGTGCATCCAAAATCCTTTAAACCAGTTTTGCCACACGAGTCCACTATATCTACCTATATGTGGTATACTTTTGCTGTCCTAAGCAAATTTGCATGTGCTATCTCTAATTTTCAAAATAAACTTCTCTTTTGTGTGTTTGTTTCGCTCGCGGAACGGTAACCAGTGGCTAATATTTTCCATGCTGGATGTGTTATTCTCAAGATGAGTGTTTATTCACTTGTCACGAGAGTAAGGTAAAGGTCTTAGGGATACCCAGTCCCAAAATGCAAAAATGAATTTACTTTATGTTGTCAAATAATAAATTCCTTGGAAAGTGTTGGTATGGAGGGCACCCGTGGATACGGTTAGCCATGGAAAGTGAAAGAATGATGGAAAAAGGAATAAACTTTATTTTCTGTTTGGGAACCGCCTATGGCATATCTAGCATGGAAAGTGTTGGGAACTCTAAGTCGTTTTTGTTGGTGGGATGGATACACCTCCCAAAATGTTTTTATCTCTAATTTTTTCTCTTTGAACTTTGGCACCTCTAAAAATCCCTACTTCCCTCTGCGAAGGGCCTTTCTTTTACTTTATGCAATTTTTAGTTTGAAATTTGAGTCTCCATCTTCTCTCATAAAAAGCACCAACTAGGAGGCAATATGATCGTACTTAAGTATTGGGTGTAGCTAATATTCGAGTGTGTTTCACGAATGGATCAATGTTTGAGCATGATGGGCTAGGGATAACTTGTTTTAGCATTGATATTTTTAAAGACATGATTGCTTATGCTTAAGTATCTAGATTATTATGTCAAAACTAGACTATTGCTTTGAATCACATAAAAGTCAAAATGTCCATGCTATAAAGAAAATAATATGATATGACATGATGAACAACACTCCACATGAAAAATTCTGTTTTTATCACTTACCTACTCGAGGACGAGCAGGAGTTAACCTTGGGGATGCTGATACGTCTCCAACGTATCTATAATTTTTGATTGTTCCATGCTGTTTTATTATCAATCTTGGATGTTTTATAATCATTTTATAGTCATTTTATATCATGTTTTGGTACTAACCTATTGACATAGTGCCAAATGCCAGTTGCTGTTTTTTCCATGTTTTTTACATCGCAGAAAATCAATACCAGACGGAGTCCAAATGCAATGAAACTTCACGATGATTTTTTATGGACCAGAAAGAAGAAGTTGGGCCCTGGTTGCACCTGGGGGGGTCCCGAGGAGGGGACAACCCACCAGGGCGCGCCAGGAGGCCCAGGCATGCCCTGGTGTTTTGTGCCCACCTCGGGTGCCCCCTGGACCGCCTCTTTGCTCTATAAATACCCCAAAAATACCAGAACCCTAGAAGCGTCGACGAAATATTCATCCAGCCGCCGCAGAGTCCAGAACCACCAGATCCAATCTAGACACCATCTCGGATGGGGTTCACCACCTCCATTGGTACCTCTCCGATGATGCGTGAGTAGTTCTTTGTAGACCTTCGGGTCCGTAGTTAGTAGCTAGATGGCTTTCTCTCTCTAGCTGAATTCTCAATACAATGGTCTCTTGGAGATCCATATGATGTAACTCTTTTTGCGTGTGTTTGTTGGGATCTGATGAACTTTGAGTTTATGATCAGTCATATCTTTTTATATCCATGAAAGTTATTTGAGTTTCTTTGATCTCTTATATGCATGATCTCTTATAGCCTCGTATTTCTTCTCCGATATTTGGGTTTTGTTTGGCCAACTTGATCTATTTATCTTGCAATGGGAAGAGGTGCCTGGTAGTGGGTCCGATCTTACGGTGCTTGATCCCAGTGACAGAAAGGGAACCGACACGTATGTATCGTTGCTACTAAGGATAAAAAGATGAGATCTATATCTAACACCATAGATAAACGAATCTTATCTACATCATGTCATCATTCTTATTGCATTACTCCGTTTTTTCATGAACTTAATACACTAGATGCATGCTAGATAGCGGTCGATGTGTGGAGTAATAGTAGTAGATGCAGGCAGGAGTCGGTCTACTAATCTTGGACGTGATGCCTATATAATGATCATTGCCTGGATATCGTCATAATTATTTGAGGTTCTATCAATTTCCCAACAGTAATTCGTTTACCCATCGTTTGCTATTTTTCTCGAGAGAAGCCACTAGTGAAACCTACGGCCCTCGGGTCTTCTTCCTCATATATTTGCTTGCGATCTACTTTTCCTTTGCATTTTTATTCAGATCTATTAAACCAAAAATACAAAAATACTTTGTTGCACTTTATTTATTTGCGATCTATTATTTCAATCTACTACAATTTTCTGGCATCGTTAGCCGAAAGGGATTGACAACCCCTTTAACACGTCGGGTTGCGAGGTGTTGTTATTTGTGTGCAGGTGTTGTTTACGTTGTGTTGCTTGGTTCTCCTACCGGTTTGATAACCTTGGTTTCTTCACTGAGGGAAATACCTACCATCGCTGTGCTGCATCATCCCTTCCTCTTTGGGGAAATACTGACGTAGCTCAGAGAGCAATCAGCGGCCTCTATTGACACGTCTTGTCAAAGCAAAGATCGTGTCCGCTTATTGCGGGATCCTCATCAATATGGGTTTGGGTAATCCAACCGTGCCTTTCGCACGACCCATTGGGAACAGGCAAATTTTAAGGCTTGAGGGGGCACTTGATATTCACGGCCTACATAAGTGGATAAAGATCCTTTTTTTTCTCCCCACGCCTTCTTGCTTCTCCTGCTTCCCCATCGTCAAGCTCCAGCGCCCAAGCTCCAATCTCTCCCACCACCACCAACCTCTCCAGCCATGTCCATATCAGGCTCGAAGGGCAAGTGGGAGGCCTCCTCCATCACGGAGAAGGACATAAAGGACCTCCGAGAGGCGGGGTACTTGTCTGCGGACATTGCACACAGGCTCCCTGCTAAGGAGCAAGTCATCCCCACCCCGGAGCCCGGTGAGAGGGTTGTGTTTATCCCTCACTTCCTCCGCGGACTAGGGTTTCCCCTTCACCCCTTTGTTCGTGGCCTCATGTTCTATTACGGGCTAGATTTCCATGATCTAGCCCCAAATTCTTTCCTCCACATCTCAGCGTTTATCGTCGTGTGCGAGGCGCTACTCCGCATCCCCCCACACTTCAGACTATGGCTAAAAGTCTTTAATGTGAAGCCGAAGGTGGTCGACGGGCAGCATGCGGACTGCGGCGGCACCATGGTGAGCAAGCTCTCCAACACCACTTGGCCTAAAGGGGCATTTGTGGAGACCGTAAAAGTATGGCAATGGGAGTGGTTCTACATCACCGAACCCTGCGACGCCAGGTGGGCGGCCACTCCGGAGTTTAGATCCGGACCCCCAATGCGGCTCGCGTCATGGACTAACAAGGGTCTGGACTGGGGGTCGACCGCGGAAGTGATGACGCTGCAAAAGCGCATCAAAAACATGATAGGCAAGAACACCAGTCTCACTGACGTGATTCAGGTGATGCTTTTCCGCCGGATCCTCCCCTGTCAACTCCGGCCTCTCCATATGTGGGAGTTCAATCCGGAAGGCCCACGGACCCTGCAACGCTTCTTCGGCACAACGCACGAAGAGATCTGGAAGCAGCTCTTCAAGGCCCAGAAGACGTGGCCGAAGAAGACCGACGACATCGGCCTCGACAGCGCTAATCCGGCCACTCCGGTAAGTATTTTATTGAACATACGCTTGGTCCATAAATTCTTAGGCATAATGAGTTTTCTATCCCTCTCACAGGGCTAGGCAGCAAAGGCGGAGCGGATCAAGTGTCCGGCGCCGCTGCCTAAAGACCCAGCCACTCCTCTGCTAACGAGGATGTTGGGCCCGGCGCCGTATCAGGCGCCGGAGAAGAAGGCCAAGAAGAAGAGCAAGGAGGCCAAGGGTGGCCTCCGCTATAAAGGTACTTCGGACGCAGTGTTCGGAGAGACCGAAGCTCTCTCCTCCCACGAGAGAGATGAAGATGAAGAGGAGGAGGAGGCCGAAAGTTATTCTCCCCTTAAGGGGAGGAAGAAGAAAAGGATAGCCTCCGTAGACCTGGAGGCGGAGGCGTCCAAGAGGGGGAAGATATCCCTCTCGGATGGTTCTGATTCGGACGCCGAAACCATCCCCAAACGGCGCCCCAGGGCGAAGCCCCTGGCCGCATCGTAAGTATCCAAGGATACTTCACATGTATGCAACCTTTTATGTTTTCTATATAACATATTATGTTGTGTGTATTTCAGTCCTGCCCGCGACCTCCCCAATCCATCGATATCTGAGGGGAGCTCGCTGGCGCCAGAGATGGTGGAGAGCGAGACGCCTCCGCGAGCCTCTCCGCCAACCACCGTGGATGACACCGAGGTGTTGTCCCGAAGGGTCTCTCCAGGTCGCGGAGAGGTGATGGAGGCCGCCAAGACGGCACCCGAGGGTGATGCCTCGGTTGCCGAGAACATGGGGGTGCAACCCCCATGGAGACCGACGATGGGGGCCTTGACCAGTCCGACCCCCAGCCGAACACTATTCTGGAGACCCATATGGCTCGGGAATTGAGCGAGTAGCCCCCTTCAAAAGAGGGGGGAGCGTCGGCTCCAGCGGCGACCTCCACTAATCCGAAGGCACTGAACACTCTGGTGGAGGCACTACGACGTGCTTCCATTGTAGAGGAACACCGCACCCTAATGGGTGTGGTGGTTGAGAAGGTTCAGTCTGCCAAGAGCGGGCTGAACGAAGCCTTCACCAGCCTGTTAACAGGCTTCGAGGTATGCGACGTAATACTCTTAGACACTTTTTATATGACGGAAATATGCCTGTATATAGATAGTAGCCCCTGAGACTGTGTTTGGTTTTGAAAAAAGCCGAACGGAGGATCACATGGGATTCGGAAGAGGTGACGTACTTGTCTATTGAATAACAGGCTTCCCTATTGGTGGCGACCGCCCAGGCCGCTGAAGTTTCCGATCTCAAGGGAAAGCTGCAGCTGGATGATGATGATATTGACTGCATTAACAAGCGGTTCGATGAGGCGCAAGGTATGTTGAAAAGATCTCTTACATGCTTGAAATGATATGCAAATTTAGAGTTAAGCTCATGCGCTGCTATGATCATGATTGCAGGCAGTGCGGCCAAGGTCGAGACCCTCAAGAGCGCCCTTGCCCAAGCCAAGGAGCAGGCTAAGGTGAGCAAAGCGGCCGATGATAAAGCGGCTGTGGATTTAAAGACCGAACAGGTCGCCCGCCACCAGCATGAGGAGAGGGTGGCCGAGGTAGAGCAAGAACTCAAGGATGCCATCGGCAAGTGCGAGGCCTTGGAGGAGAAGAGTGCGGCCCAAGCAGTCGATCTCGCCAAGGCCCTCCAAGAGGCCAAGGAGGCGCAGACCAAGTCCCGGGCGACTCGTGAGGAGATCCGGCGGGCCAAACAAATAGCGGCTGGTAAGCCCTTTCTTTTGCAGAGTATATTTGGCGGTCAAATATATGCCTTGCTCACTCGGCTGTGGAGTTCTCCAGACGCCTTTGCGGATCTTCCGAAGAGTGCTACCGACGCCGTGCAATTCTTCCGGGCCCAGGAGGGGCATACGACGGAGAAGCTCTTCTGGACACAGTTCCTGGCGTCGGAGCGTCCGGTGCTATTGAACAACCAGATGATGCAGCTAGCGGAGCTGCATAGGATGTCCGGCTTGGCCATGAAGGACGTCATAGTCCGGCTTTGGCCAACCGAACCCATTCCTAGCAGCTACTTCAGCATGTTGAAGCGACTCGCCGACGCACTGCCCCGAGTTGAGGCTGTAAAGCGCTCGGCGTGCATAGAGCTGCGTGGATGGCCTTTTCCCATGTCAAGATGCACTGGGCGAAGATGAGGGCCACCGTCGTGGCGGCCGAGGGCCCACCCAAAGGCAAGGAGCACCGCAAGCCGGAGCGGTATTTTGACGACGTCCTGGAGGGTGCCCAGATAGTAGAGGGCCAATGCTCAAAGGATATCCTCTTTGAGTGAATGTAATGTATTTATCCAGACTTTGTGTTATGAACCAGGGCCTGTAATATATGTATGCTTTTATCTGAACTTACCTTCCTCCTGTGTGGCCATTTTTTGCTATTCTGAAAGTTTGCCAGTCGTCGGCTTCAGCCCCCACGTAGAAGCTACGGGGGTGTTAGGGGTGGTGCACGATCACACTTTACCCAATGTCTTGGTCCGGAAAGGAGGTGTCTGCGTAGCGAACCAGGCAATCAGACTATGCGGCTTTATCACTTTCACTTAGCCATAGGAGTTTGACATTGGGACTAAGTATTAGCCCCTAGTGCATATGTGGCTATCCGAACTGGAATGCCTTAGGCGCGTGACTTGGATGGAGGCCAGTCCTTCGTATAATACGGAAGAAATCGCAAGAGATTTATAGCAAGTTGCAGAATCGTCGACCAGCTCTCACCGTATCATGACAGTTAGTTTTCGGCTTTCTCTACTAAGGTGTTTGACCGGATGAACCAGAAACACAATCGCAGTAGTTCTCCCTTTACTACCCTAGCCGAACAAGCGGAACGTAATACAGTAATCATAGGAGCCGGGCAACCCAACTATTGACGAAAGACATGATTCGGAGCTGATGCATATAATTCAATATTCGGGACGCCGAAGTGTACTCTACAAGTGTTCGTACTTGTTGAAAATATATGTGGCCGAATAGAGCCCCTGGCATTTAAGCCGTACCAAAATATATGGCAATCTTAACACAAAGAAGGAATGCAGATTATGAAATAAACCAATACCGAACAAGGGTTGGTGAAAAAACTGTTTCCCTTATAATCTGTTTGATACGTCAAAACGTGCTATTACAGATAATGACATAAACATCAAGGCTATTTTACATGCCGAGAATTTGTAAACAAGGGAAAGCTGTATACAGGGCCTAAAGAGAAAAAGTTAGTCTTGAAGATCCCCTGGACACCCTGCCGCACGTCTGCGCCGCTTTTCACCTTGGTCCAAGATCCTTTGAGAGGACCAATCGACGATCGTTTATATAAAAGGGGCCTGGGAAAGGGCCCTTATATGACCGTAAAGTTATTAGGTTTTAACGAACCGAGGGAAAAAGGGAAGGGAAAAAAGTTAAGGTCCAAATAGGGTCGAGCTGTACCATGAACCTTGTCCGCAATATGCCTCCGTCGTTGCCCAAGGTATTTTAAGTGCGTAGTTATGCACATGCAGTACATATGCCGCGGTTAGATGGGGCGATTGACGGAGGCGGAACTGCTAGTCCAGCTCTGGATTCACCAAGCTATCGTTCTGCAAAGTAGGTCGTACTCGTTTAGCAGTGTCCGCGGGCTTGATGGCTGATGAAGTGTTCGGCTTGATGAGGCCGCTCTGTACCTCGGCCGCATGGGCCGCGATATGCCACACGGAGGGAGCGATCCATGTTTCCATTGACTGTGATAACGCCACACGGTCCGGGCATCTTGAGCTTTAAATAAGCATAGTGCGGGACTGCATTGAAGCGGGCGAAGGCGGTCCGTCCGAGCAGTGCGTGATAACCACTGCGGAAGGGGACAATGTCGAAGATCAAGTCTTCACTTCGGAAGTTATCCGGATCACCGAAGACTACTTCCAATGTTAATGAACCCGTGCAGTGGGCCTCGATGCCGGGTATCACTCCTTTGAAGGTGGTGTTACTAGGCTTGATTCTTGATGGGTCAATACCCATTTTACGAACAGTGTCTTGATAAATCAAGTTAAGACTGCTGCCGCCGTCCATAAGGACTCGAGTGAGATGGAATCCACCGATGATTGGATCAAGGACCAGAGCTGCCGAACCTCCATGACGGATACTGGTCGGGTGGTCCCTGCGATCGAAGGTGATCGGACAACCCGACCAAGGGTTGAATTTTGGGGCGACCGGCTCTACAGCGTAGACGTCCCTTAGTGCGCACTTGCGCTCCCTCTTGGGGATATGAGTGACGTATATCATATTCATTGTTTTTACCTCAGGGGGAATTTCTACTGCCCCCCTGTGTTCGGTGGGCGGGGCTCATCATCGTCCTCACTTGGCGGCCCTTTCCCCTTATGTTCGGTATTTAACCTACCGGCCTGTTTGAAGACCCAACAGTTTCTGTTGGAATGATTTGCAGGCTTGTCGGGGATGCCATGAATCTGGCAAGGCCGATCGAGTATTTTGTCTAAATTGGATGGGTCGTCCCTGTTTCCTTTGAATGGCTTCTTCCGCTGACCGGGTTTAGAGACGCTGAATCCGGCGTTGACGGCCGTATCTTCGGTTTCTTCATTGTTGTTCCGACGCTTGTGCTTATTATGTCATGGCCTTCCATTGTCGTCCCTAGCTTCGGAGGTGCCGGGGTCACTGGTATTGTTGCTTCTATGAGCTAACCAAATGTCTTCTCCCGCGCAAAAGCGGGTCATGAGTGCGGTAAGGGCTGCCATAGACTTCAGCTTTTCTTGCCCGAGGTGTCGGGCGAGCCATTCATCACGGACTCTATGTTTAAAGGCCGCGAGGTCTTCAGCGTCCGGACAGTCAGCGATTTGGTTCTTTTTAATTATGAACCTAGTCAAGAGCTTGCGGGCTGACTCTCTGGGTTGCTGGACTATGTGACTAAGGTCATCGGCATCCGGAGGCCGGACATAGGTACCTTGGAATTTGTCCCGAAAGGCGTCTTCCAAATCTTCCCAGCTACCAATGGAGTTCTCTGGGAGGCTGTTTAACCAGTGTCGTGCTGGTCCTTTCAGTTTTAGCAGGAGGTATTGGATGGTGTGGAGATCGTCACCGCGAGCCATGTGAATATGGAGAAGGAAATCTTCAATCCATACCACGGGATCTGTCGTTCCATCGTATGCTTCAATGTTTACCTGTTTAAACCCTTCTCGGAAATTGTGCTGCATTACCTCATCGGTAAAGCATAAGGGGTGTGCGGCGCCTCTGTATCGGGCAATGTCACGACGGAGTTCGGATGACATCCGTGTTCGGTTTTGGCCCGGGTGAGGTTATGCTTATCGCGCCAGGCTTGATGGTTGTCATCTCGCGTTGGAGCATGCCCCCTTGATTCGTAGATTGATCTGGCCTGAATGGTTCTATTGTCCAGGTCCTGGCGTAAGTCGTAGGTGTAGCCCAGAGCCGCTACCTCTTTGCCTCAATGGCGAGGTGGTGCGGGCTGGTGTTCGGCATAAGCAGCCGCTTGTCTCGCCCACGTGGTGGTCGGTTTGGTTCATCAGCACGATTATATCTTGAAGGTATTGGCTCAAGGGCCTCGTCGTCGAATTGTGGCAGTAGCCGATGCTTCGGATAACTCTTTGTTGGGTGCTCGAGGCCATATTCCTCGGTAGCTAGGACCTGGGTCCATCTGTCGTTGAGCGTATCCTGTTCGGCTTGAAGCTGTTGCTGTTTCTTTTTTAGGCTCCTCGCGGTTGTGATGAGCTGACGCTTAAAGCTCTCTTGCTCGAGGGGTTCCTCTGGCATGATGAAGTCTTCGTTGCCGAGGCTGACATCCTCCTCGGAGATTGGTAGATATTTACTATCCTCCGAATCCTCATTCCCGACCGGCTCGTCGGGGTTAACTTGTCCCTCCTCCCATTCATCATGTTCGGACGCAGGCTCGGCGGGGTCTTCGGGATCTTTGGCATCGTCCAGAGTGTTGTTATCTCCGGTGCCAGTATTGATTTCCTTTTCGCGACGCGATTTTGAGTGGCGCCGCTGACATCGATGTTTCGTGGTGCCTCGACGGGCTTTTCCTCGCTCAAATACTTCCTACCATCGTCCTTTTTAGGTGTATCCACCATGTACACATCATATGTGGAGGTGGCCATCCAGCGCCCGGTAAATGGTGGGTCTTGGCTTGGTTTGTCTCCGGCATCGTCGTCCATACCGTCGATGTCTTCGGAGGCGTAATCTAGCATGTCGGTTAAGTCTTCGACAGTGGCTATTAAGTGGGTGGTGGGTGGGACGTAAAATTCCCTGCTCTCAGCCCCTGATCCGGGCTGGCCGTAGTTTGGAGGTGATACTTCCATAATGGCGAGAGATCGCATTAAGTCCAGGGCCTTGTTTAGCAACAAAGGCCGGATGAGGAACTGAGGTCCTGCGGAGCTGGGCGTGGTACATAACACCTGGCCGTGCTCTATGGGCGCAGACCTTGAGAGTTCGGAGCTAGCCTCCAGGGGTGAGCTCGGCTCTCCGATGACAGGGAAAGTCCTGCTTGATTCCAGGCTTGCCGAAGATATGGTCTCCTCTGGGTCTCCAGTAAAGAGCTCCGTAGTACGAGAGAGTCCGGTGGGTTTGAAACTCCCATCTTCGGATGAGGTGGTCTGCTCTGGATCTACGACCGGGGCAGGGAGGATAGTTGGTCTTTGAGCAGTGCTTGATGATGGATCCGATTGGTTTCCTTCCTGGAGATGAGGAATAGTGGTCGAGGCTGTGAACCCTTCGAAGACTAAGTCTCCTCGGATATCAGCGATGTAATTCACGCTCCCGAATGTGATCTGATGACCAGGGGCATAGTTGTCGATCTGTTCAAGGTGACCAATTGAATTGGCACGCAGAGCGAAGCCTCCAAACACAAAAGGTTGACCGGGGGGAAAGTTTCCTCGGAAACAGCATCGTTGTTGATGATCGAACGAGCCATCGAACCTTCCGCCGACGACACATTGGAACTCTCAATGAAAGCACGAATGTCGGTGTCAAAACTGGCCGATCTCGGGTAGGGGGTCCCGAACTGTGCGTCTGAGGATCGAAGGTAATAGGAGACAAAGGGGACACGATGTTTACCCAGGTTCGGGCCCATTTAATGGAGGTAAAACCCTACTTCCTGCTTGATTGTCTTTGATGAGTATAGGGATTACAAGAGTTGATCTACCTCAAGATCGTAATGGCTAAACCCTACCTGTCTAGCCTATGTCAATTCTGATAGCCTCTACGGACTAAACCCTCTAGTTTATATAGACACCGGAGGGGCCTAGGGTTGTACAAAGTCAGTTTGGAGAAGAAGGAAATCATACATCTGGACACCAATCTTGCCATCCACGCATAGGAGAGTCCTATCCGGACACGGGGAAAGGTCTTCTACCTTGAATCTTCACGGCCCATCAGTCCGGCCCATATCACGCAGCCCGGACACCCGAGGACCCCTTAATCCAGGACTCCCTCAAGGGGCACCGGAGGAAGCAGAACGCCTAGATGGGGTCGGCGGCGATCTCCAGAGCAGAACAGCGGCAGAGGCCCGCCTGGCCTGGCCGCGACTATCTAGAGGAAGTGTGGGTGCCAGAGGAGTGGGGTGGTGTGCCTGAATTGGCTTGGAGGGGTCCTATTTATAGGCGTGGCTGAGAAGGGGATTGAGAGCGTCGGCGAGCTCTCTAGAAGAGGTGCACGGCGACGAGAGGCGTCAGAGAGAGAGAGAGAGAGGGGGAAGTGGCCAGGGATCACGCGACCACTATGGGAGCTCGCATCCGAGCACAGGGCGCACAGGAAGACAACGATAGTGAGCACGGGCTCACTGTGTGCTCGGGCACGGCGTGCTTATGATTGCTACAGCGAGCTCCGGCATCGGCGAGCGGTAGGGAGGGGTCAAAGGCGAAGAGAGGAAGCAGCAGGCGCTAGGTGGCGAGGTGGTTTGGCCTCGGGCGTGGGCACGGGCGAAACAGAGGCGTTGGCGGCACCCAGAGCACGTCGAGCACCTGCCTGGCACCATGTCCACACGCGGTCACCGCGTGAACTTTTGCTACAAGGCACTCCGATGAGTAAGATCATGTCTGGTGGCTTGTTCGTGTAGTGTTAGGTCTAGGAGAGGTGATGGTTCACTACCAGGCCGACCAGATTGAACAAGAGAATATCAGCAAGTTTCATGACAGAAACTTGGGAGCCAAGTAGAGAGAATTCTATAGAGAGTTAAGAGCCGATCTTTGGGGTTTAAGCCTCTCTTAGGAAGGTAATGATGCCCTAAAATATTTAGCTCTAGAGGATCAAGGAAAAATGCACTTCCTTCACGACATGAATTTTCTGGCCAAAATGAAAAATATTTTCTGTAGCAAAAATATTCCAAATAACCATGAAATATTTTGCATTGGGAGGTGTGCCAACGTCAAAAGAATATTCATGAATTTTCTCAGATTTTTGTGGGCAAGAAAAATGAGGGTTGCTTTGGAGTAGAAGTGATTGAAGTGCTATATCAGAGAGAAAATGAATAATTTTCATTTAAGAAAAATATTCCCAAGGTCATATGTTGATATATCAAAGAGAAAAAGATGGGTTTGAAAATGAGATGAGTCACTTGGGTGAAAATCAAAGGTGTGCCCAAGTGAAAATCAAATTCAATTAAAAAATGCAATAAAATCCAGAAAAAGAAAGAGGGCAAAACCAGGGTGTCACATTGTAGCTTTGCATATCATTAGCACAACTGTCCTTAGTAGAATTTGTAATAACATCATTGCAATCATGCTTTTCATTCAAGGGGCTATCAGGTGTGGGTGCAATAGCAATAATTTCATGTTTAACATAAGGAACTATAGTAAATTCATCTCCATAAGCGTCATTAGTATGGGCATCATGGTCATAAGAATAGCAAGCATCATGTTCATCAAGGGGGAATATATCAATAAAATCAATGTAATCATAATTATCTGTAGATTCATGCATTTCATTAATCTCTTCCAAAGCAGCAGACATTCTCCTAATGAATTCACTAACATAGGCATTAGAAGCATAGTTTTCATAGCAATATTTAAGTATGGCAAAAAATTAGATTTGTAGAGAGTAATATCATACTTTTCAATCACAGAAGCGACTTCACAAGCACCCTTAAAATCAACAAATTCTTCAATTTGTTCAATATCATAGCAACTATGAACACCTTTGACATAAGAAGGAAGATTTAATTATCATTAAACTCACATAGGTAGGGAAGGTGTTTTTTAGGGTTCTCCGAGCAACAAGTAAAATCATAAATTTCACATTGATTCCAAGCATAGCATAGCAAACAATTTATTTGATTCCATAAGAGTATTCCTTTTTCAGACAAATGGTGACGCACAAAATGAGCATGCTCATCTAATGATTTTCCTTCAACTAAACTAGTTGGGGTTTTAGCACGAACACATATGGATCAAAGATGATCCAAGTAGAAAACTTGGATCCATAGTCATCTTAATTTTTTGCTTTCATTTTCTGTTTTTAAGTGTGCACAAGAAGGCAAAGAAAACAAGCAAGCAAGCAAAAAGGCAAACGGAAAATATTTTTGTGTTTTTTTGTAAAAATGTTTTAGAAGTGGGGGAGATGAAAACGAGAGGCAAATGGCAAATAATGTCAATGCAAGGAGATAAAAGTTTATCCGATGGTACTCTGTAGGAACGAACTATGTCTACCAGAGGGGGGTGAATGAGTTTGAAATTTTCTTCGGAAAACTTAAATATCTTAGAAACCAGCAGCGGGACGAATGAAAAACAAATTACAATGAACTAAACAGAGTATAGAAAGGAAACTAAGACATGCATGGATGCGAATCATACAAAAAGATGCATTGAAGGTAAACATGGGTGACAGAGATAACCGAAGATGCTTGATGGTGACAAGGTATTTGTTCGACCAATTCGTCCTTCTACACAAGGACTAAGTCTGGTTGGAGGGGATGTGACTTAACATGGAAGATAAACTCTCTTCACCCTATTCTCCTTGACAATCGATTCGTTAACCGATGGTAATTACTCGTGGTAGATACTTGAAGGCGATCTCTGAACCTTTACTTGATGGCGATTACTCATACCAAGCTCGAGGGGCTTGCTTTAGCCCATATAAAGCTTTCATCAACCTGAAAACTTTGTTAGGAAACTCAAGGTGTTCAAAGTCAGGTGGATGTCTAACATAAACTTCCTCATCAATTTCACCATTGAGGAAAGCACTTTTCACATCCATTTCATAAAGCAATATATCATTGTAATTTGCATAAGAGAGAAGAATAGGAATTGCCTCAAGGCATGCAACAAGAGCATATGTTTCACCAAAATCAATACCTTCTACCTGTGTGTACCCTTGAGCAAGAAGACGTGCCTTGTTTCTTACTACAATACCATTTTCATCTTCCTTATTGCGGAAAATCCATTTTGTGCCGATGATATTGTGCTTCTTGGGATTTGGCTTGCCAACTAGTTCCCATACATCATTTAGTTTGAATTGCACCAACTCCTCTTGCGTTGCATTCATCCAATCTGGATCATTCATGGCTTCTTCATACTTGGTAGGTTCTGCCAAAGAGACAAAGGAGAAACTGCGACAATAGTTAGCCAAACGAGTGCGTGAACGAGTTGTGGGTCGATAACCTAGATTCTCAATTTTATCAAGGATTAATGAGGGATCAACTCGATTTTGCCACTCGAGGATGAGGATTTTCATCTTGATGATCATTATCATTTTCATCGGTATCATCATTTCCTTTAGGATTGCCATTTTGTTCGGCATTTGGATTTTGATTCGCATTGGCATTCAAGGAGTATTAGCTTCGGCGGTGGCTTGACGAGTTCTGATTCGAGTCATAGGAGCATCATCATCAGAGGACTCAGGTGCATTTCCTTCAACAGGCTTGATGCTCCCAATAGCCATTTGCCGTAGCATCCGAAATCAGTGGTTCATCTATCACATTTGGCAGGGCTCCTTTTGGGAGCTGTTAGATCCATCAAACCACACATTTACCGTTTTCATAACTTTCATGTGATCAGCGTTATAGACATGATACGTATGCGAGTTTGAGCCATAACCGAGAAGAAAACCTTCATGTGCCATAGGTGCAAACTTGGAAGAATGATTCATATCGAGAATGTAACAAGGTGCAGCAAAAACACGTAGACAAGAAACATTTGGTTTCTTGCCAGTGATAAGCTCATATGAAGTTTTCTTAAGAAACTTGTGTAGATAAACACGGTTGATAACATGACACGCAGTGTTAATAGCATCAGCCCAGAAGCGAATGGGAGTTTTGTACTCACTGAGCATTGTTCTCGCCATTTCAACAGGAGTTATGTTCTTTCATTCAATAACTCCATTATGTTGGGGAGTGTATGCAGCAGAGAACTCATGAGTAATACCATGTTCATCGCGAAATTCAGCAATATGAGTATTTTTGAACTCTGTTCCATTGTCACTTCTGACATGCTTAATTTGCACATCATATTCATTCTATGAGTGATGCTTCTTAGCCAATTTACCAGCCTCACATGCAGCACAGAGACGATTCTTGTCAAATTTTACATCAGGAATGCCACGGAGATGATTTTTCTTCACCGGGGTATGTAAATTTCTCATACCTGCATGACCAAGTCTTCGGTGCCACAGCCAACCTTCGGTTGCTTTTGCAAGCAAACATGTTTGGACTGAGGGACCCTTAGAGAAATCCAAAATATAAAGATCACCCTTTCTAATTCCCTCAAAGACGAAGGAATTATCAGAGGCCATGAAGACAATGCATTTGGATATAGAAAATAGAACTAGCGTGCCTAAATCACATAGCTTGCCAACTGACATAAGATTGAATCCGAGAGAAGGATATAGCAATTTGACCTAGCCCAATTACCTTTCCTTTGTTGTTGTTGCCGAAAGTAATATACTTCAGAGGAGAAGCAGTTAAGTTGGGGTCGACAAACAATGACTTGTCTTCGGTCATATGACTAGTGCATCCACTATCCATTATCCATTCTGTATACCTGGAGACATAGTCCTTTTCTTTCGAGGCCTTGGCCATGAAGTAGTAGGCAGGAGTTTCATTGTCGCTTGACGCGTTCCTGAAGAAATTTGAGGGAAAGAGGCGCATGCTATGCCAGCCATGCCCTAGTCAGAATCCTCATCAGATTCGTCAGCTTCTTCGGAGGCAGATGATTCTTCTTCTTCAGAAAGCATCTCCTTGCTGATGTACGCCTTGGCCTTGCGAGAAGTATTCTTGCGATTGGAGGACTTGGAGGGGTTCCTTGATGAAGATCCTGACGAGATTTTGAATTGGAGTTGTCCTTCTTCTTGAAGAATTTCTTTGTCTTCTTTCCTTCATTGGAGTCATAGTTCTTGCTCTTGCTTTTGCTTCGATAGTTGCCCGAATCATATCTTCCACTAGCACGGATTTCAGCTTCCTAGAGAGGACAATCCGAAATGAAGTGTCCAAGATTTTTGCATTTGAAGCAGGTGTATTCTCCAACATGCTTTGATGAAGATTTTGAGCCCCCAGAGTTGCTTGAACCTCTCTTCTGGAACTGGCTCTTCTTGTGGAAGCGT
Source organism: Triticum aestivum (assembly GCF_018294505.1). NCBI lineage: Eukaryota > Viridiplantae > Streptophyta > Magnoliopsida > Poales > Poaceae > Triticum > Triticum aestivum. The sequence continues at coordinate 177,786,031 of NC_057802.1, read as the reverse complement.
TGGAATCTTTTCGTGATCAGTGTGAGATCTTTGCTGAGCCTTTCTGGATCATCTGAATCTTCTTTGGCATTTCCTTCGGAGGAAGAATCAACTACAGCCTTGAGAGCATGATTTTTGCGTTGACTGGAGCCATAGAGATCCCTCTTCTCTTCTTCTTGTTCCTCATGAGTGTTCATTCTTTCCATGATATCAGTGGGGTCGAGGGTTTTGAAATCAGGACGTTCGCGAATATCAGGACAAGAGTGTCAAATGAACTGTCAAGAGATCAAAGAAGTTCCTTCACCACTTCATGGTCAGTGATGTCTTTGGCGCCGAGACCTTGGAGTTCATTTGGTATGTCACTGAGGCGGTCAAAGGTTTGCTGACAACTTTCATTTCCAATGCGCTTGAAATGATTGAATTTCGCTTGAAGAGTATCAATTCGAGCTTCTTTCTAAGTTCAAAGTCCTTCATGATCTTCTCGAGGACGTCCCACAGTTCCTTAGCTGCTTCACACTGGCGATAACGAAGTAATTGCGCTCGATTGAGGTGACCACCACTACAAAAAAAGACACATCCGTGACATTTTGGGCCGAACGAAAAAAAATTCTGTCATACTTATGACACTTCTATGACAATAATTTTGACAAAACCCGGTATCATCATAGATGTGGTGGGGTCCTACTTCTATGACAAAAAATCATGATAGAAAATGGGCTTTTCGTCTTGGGCGGGCCGGAGACGCAGCTGCATGTCATTCTTTTGGCTGTCCATGAAGGAAAAAACTGTGGTAGAAGCGAGGGCGAGGAAAATATTGGAGAGTTCCCGGTTATGGTGGCTGGTCGGGGGTCGAGCGATGCACTTTTCTCTCGTATGTACGCGCGTGTGTGCGAGGCGTTGCGCTCTAACTGAACCCGAGTGAGGCGTTGGGCTCTAACTGAACCCGAGCGATTGCACTGCAGGCTACGCGTTACTAAACCCGAGCGATCGATCGATGGCTGGTAACTGAACCCGGTCGAGCGATTCCTTCACTGCTGCTGCTAACTGAAGCCGATCGATGCTGCCTCTGGATGAACAGTGAGTGTTGTTGGGGGGTTTGGATGAACAGTTCCTGGTGGGGGTTGGATGAACAGGAACCCGTGGTAGTAGATTCCGTTGCCGGTGGATGAACAGTACCCCGATCGATCGAGCCGGTGGATGAACAGGACCCCGTGGAGTGCTGGATGAACAGGACCCCATGGAGGGCTGGTTGAACAGTAGCCGGTGGAGGGCTGGTTGAACAGTAGCCGGTGGAGGGCTGGATGAACAGTAGCCCATGGAGGGGTGGTTGAACAGGACCCCCGTGGAGAGGGCTGGTTGAACAGTAGCCGGTGGAGGAGCGCGCGGTGGAGGCTGGATGAACAGGAGCCCGTGGATGAACAGTCGCAGGTGGAGGCTGGAGGAGGTCGACGGTGGATGAACAGTAGCCCGTGGAGGCTGGAGGAGGTCCACGGTGGAGATGAACAGTATCCCGTGGAGTCCCGTTTTGCGGTACGCCACACCCCTCCCGATGAACAGGACCCCCGTTTCGACCGTAGCGCTCCAACACAAGTACGTTTCCTCCGTTTTGCGGTACGCCACACCCCTCCCGGTCAACAGGACCCCGTTTCGACCGTAGGAGGTCCAACAGAAGTCCGTTTCCTCCGTTTTGCGGTACGCCAGACCCCTCCCGATGAACGGGATCCCATTTCGACCGTGGCCGGTCGAACACAAGGCTGTTTCCTCCGTTCTATGGTACGCCAGGCCTAACTTCAATCAGCTGTTCCGTCCAAGCCGGTTGGCTCCCGATGAACACGACGACGCATTTCGTTCCGACCCAGCCGGTTGGTTCCCCATGAACACGACGACGACGCAGTTTCTCGGTTCCGACCCAGCCATGTACACGAGCCCTGGCCGTACATATGCGCGAGTACGCGTTCGAGACCCCGCCAGTATGTACGTACGTGGCCGTATTTACTTTCTTGCACCCTGGCCGTTGTACGTACGTGTACATGCTACGTGCGCGCCTCTACATCGACCAGTATGTACATACACGTTCGCGACCAGAATGACAACGCTACGTACGCTTCGACCGGGTGGGTCCCGACTGTCAGGCACTTCCTTGCGTGCGAAGATGTAGTTGGTGGGTCCCAGCAGTCAGGGGGTGAATCATTTTTTTGCCCATAATACGGACGCACTTCCTTGTGTGCGAAGATGTAGCTGGTGGGTCCCAGCAGTCAGGGGGCGAATCATTTTTTGCCGGTAATATGGACGCACTTCCTTGCGCGCGAAGATGTAGCTGGTGGGTCCCAACAGTCAGGGGGGAAACGTTTTTTTCGCGAAATACGGTGGCCCGTCCGGTGGGTCCCTGCTGTCAGGTGGAGGAATAATTATTTTTCGCATATAAGGAGGCACTTCCTTGCTGCGGCTGTGGACCCAGCTGTCAGCCTCTCCACGTACAGTACTCTTCCGATGGAAGTCGGTCGTTGACCACATTGACCACGTCGCGCTGAGAGCACCAAGGCGGTGGACGACGGCGAGGCCTAGGAAGGGGATGATGCGGAGCCGGGGAAGACGTGGCAGTGGATGCCCACGCGGAGAGGAGTACGAGGGTTCACTGGTTTGGCTGCAGTGTGAGGATGCCATCGCCGCATGGCCTGGCCAGCGGTGGGAGTGGTAGGAGGAGGTGAGGCTTCCGTGGCAGCACAACCGGCCACGGGAGGCAGGAGCAGGCGGCACGACCGGCGCTGCTTTGGGCGGCTGGAGCAAGAAGACCAGAGGTTGAAGAATCACAACGGCCGTTGGATGGACATCGTACGGTCACTGCAACTAGAATCATTTATATTGACTAAGTTGACAAAGCCCTTGGTACGCGTCAACTTAGTAGGCCCACAGGTCAGCCTCCGAAACGGTGCGCCCCAGATGTCAGGGGGAGGAATCATTTTTTGGGTGGCTGAAGCTAGAATATCCGAGATTGAAGAAGAAGCACGACATCCATTGGATGGACATCCAACGGACACTGCTGCTAGAACCATGTGTTTACTATAAGTTGACAAAGCCTTGCATACGCGTCAACTTAGTAGGCCCACAAGTGTGTGGCAGAGAACTTATAGCCCATTTGCGATTTGTAAGAATGCACAGCCCATTTTTGAATTCTAATGGAGTTTACTATAGCCCATTTACAGTTTGTTAAAAGTACATCCCATTTTCTAGCTAGGACAATGATTAATAATTTCAACCAACCGTTCAAAACAGAATTCAATAAAATTTCCCACATTTTGATGGGATCCGAAATATTTTTGTCCCGAAATTTCTAGTCAGATTAAATACAATTTCAATATAAATTTATATTACGTAAAAATCCAAAGAAACATTGCGCGCGCAACAATTAATGAAATTAAAATTTTCAAAATCCAAAAGTAATATTTTATAAACTAATTATGTGTTTGGTGCATTTTTTTATAGTTACTGCCCAGTTTTTATAATTACATCCCATTTATTATTTCTTAAAGCGCATTTTCTTGTTAAGCCTAATGCATCCCTCCTAGGAAAGATTTGCATCCCAGCGGGGCGGAGAATAACAAGTTGACCCGGATTGTGTACAACTGTCGGCCCAGTTGCATTGCTGATGTTGAAAAAAAGGCCTGTGTAGTACAGTACAGCCTTACATGGCTACTCAACCCACATTCAGCGAAGGCCGAAAAGGCCCAAACAAGGCTTCTGTACAACTTTTTGAAGTCACTGAGCTCAATTAATAACTTAAGAAAAAAGTTAGACTACAGTGGAACCTAAGTAAAAGCTGTCACGAGCGAAGAAATAATTCAACGGGTCCCACTTGTGCGTGTGTGTGCGTGCGTGTGTGTGTGTGTGTGAGCGAGAGAGAGAGACCCATCGGTCGATGCTCGTAAATACATCTTTCAGCTATATGCATTATTGATGCTCAGTAAAACCTTATATAGTTGACACAATCATATAGAACATCAGAGCACACTGAACTTGCATACAAAAATTTCACGCAAGCAGCACAATCGGGGTGGAAGCAGTGGATTGCTACGGGTAGGGCTATGTTGAAACCAACGAACTCGTACATAACGGTTCATCGTCTTTATCAATGACGGGGAAATATCTTGAATGTTGTGCAAAGAAAACAGGCAGACAACACAATATATAAGTTCTGCTAGAACATTAAGTTGACGTACATCCCTTTCTAAAAAAAAGTTCAGGTAAAAAATAGAACAGGTCATCTGACAAGATTCAGTTGTTACCTCAAATTAGAGGACATCCAGGCAGCCAGCCCTGCCTCTTCTTCGAAAGAAGCAGTGGCCTCCGTCGTGCGATGGAGATCCATCGTTCCGAGCAACACGGGGAAAGTCTGACGTTGACTCTTGTAATGGACGTCGTCGACGGACCCGGGCACCAGCGGCGGCGGCATGACTTCGATTGATGGATTGACCACTTCTTCGACATGCACGAACACCTTCTTTTGGCATTGCGTTACTACTCGGCCCATATTCAACGACACCTCACTGGCCCAAACAAGTGTACATCATCGAAAAGACACTGAGCTCAAATTATAACTTGAAAAAAGGAGATATACTCTGAACACTGGAGAATGGTGATGCCCTCATTTAGCCCACCAGCAGTTCGAGACAGTAAACAGTTCAAAACAACGATATATACAATATTCAAACACTGACTAGTGACTACTACTGACATAAACAGCAAGACATGATAGTTCATAAGAAGTCTTGCTACACCACCAAAACGCACCCATCTGCAGCGCTCAGACTCTCGTGATCCAGACGAGAATGACATTCTAAATAGAGGTAACTATTACATAGTAAGAGTGACATAGACGAGGATGACCAAATGATAAGGAATATGCATAACAAAAGAGAGAACTACGCATCCAGAACAAGCAACAAAGACAACAAGTCATTTGAAGAGGGATGATCCAACACCATCATAATTTGCAGCCACGGTTTAGCCACCAGTGATCCGGAGACACCAGTACTCCATCCTTTCGACACAACAGCCCAATTACCTATCAACCTGAAGGCTTGAACCACATCACTGCCTGTCGGACTCGACACATCCAAGGATCAAAGTTAATCCAGATGCCTTTGTCATTCTCACCTTCTTTTGGCTGTAGGCTGTATCGTTGACAATCAGGGGAGTTTGCTCCCGAACTCCTAGGGCTCGCCGTGTAGACACAGTTTTCCATAGCAAACAGAGCCTCTCTGCCATCAATGTCCTTGCCAACGGTGATCTCCTGGTTAATCGGATAATTGAATCCGAGAAACAGAGAGTATGAACCAAGGCTGTTTACCCACCTCCAACTCAATAATCCTGCATGCCCCAACAAGCTGGTATCCTGCTCATAGACGTAACAACCACTGTCCGGGTACTCACGTATTTCATGGTGCTTGCATACAGTGGGGTTTTTGCAATATAACTTTTCCGGCCGATGTGTCCGAATGATCACCAGTCTTTTGCCGTCCTCTGATCGAGCGAGGAACCAGTTGTGCTTCCCTGTTTTTGGCAAAGGTGGTGTGATTACAAAGGGCAGTAACTGTAGGGACACTGCATCATATCAAAAAGGACAGACATTGTTAATGTAAGATCAGTATTGTTCAGAGTATGAGTAGGATAATGCAAGAAACAACATTGATATGTCCTTGTTGGAACTGGGAGGAAAATACAGGGAAATGTATACTGGGTTCGAAAATATAGAAGTGCCATGCATGGTTATACTCATGTTATCTCACAATTGATTCTTCACAGGAAACTACCATGTCATGCATGTTATGTAATCATGTTCTGTCCTCACAAACAAATTCTTCAAGGAAACTAACAGACCATGCATTGTTATATACACATGGTAAGCATTACAGGATTTCACTACTTCGAAATATAGAGTTCTCCATATGCACATTTACTTCCCTAATGTATGGTTAGATGAAATCAACAGTGTGATGCACGTTTCTACATCATGAAAATGAGGAAACTAACATGGCCATTGATACACACTCATATTTAGTAGTATATAGATTACTATAAAATAAGGAGAATATCAATATCTTCCTAACAGTTTGATTATTCAGGGGTACAAATGGCTGTAATGACATGGTCACAATCGCATGAATTAACTCATTCCAAATATAGCTGATTTACGGCATCTCTAATACATTGCTATAGTTCAACTCAAATTCTGCTCAAGCAGGGATATGTCAATCATCACAAAAATTTCAAATAGTGTCATGGCGTCATCATTAACATCAGGCGGAAACAACTTACACGCACCGTCCCAGCAATACGTGGTGCCATCTGCTTTGTCGATCGCATAGATGATGCCATTGTGTTCAATAGCATCACAGAAGTGTGTATCAGCTTTGACGACGATCCACTGCGAGCTGAGCTGTCTCTAGCTAAAGAAGGCACCGGCGGAAAGATAGGCGAGTCCCTTGTCGAACAACGCAATTAGCTTGAAGTCTGCGTAATCCGCATGTCGTGTGGGCACTTGGCAGATTACAATCTTCTGCAAAACAAGGTGCGTCCAACTAACGACGTAATCTAGATGACTTGGACCACGAAGGTAAAACTCTATATCATCCAACGGAGGAAGGATAATCTCATGGGAGGTCTGGAAGTTCACGAGCACCAACTTTTCCCCGTCTTCTCCGACGGCAGCCATCCAGTGGGAGTTCATGCCGACCCAGTACATACTTGCAAGAAGCCTCGGGCGATGGTGATCGGATCGCAGTCGAGGGAAATGATGTACGGCGACCCACTACATACCTGCAAAGAAGTTTCAGCTAATGGAGGTCGGATTGAAGTTGAGGGGCATCATGTACGCCTCCGTATCATGGTGAGCAAATCTCGCAAGACCAGATAGCAGCAAGCAGGGTGTCTTGAAAAGCTTAGGCCTCGCTAAGGGAGTCCTGGACTAAGGGGTCCTCGGGCGTCCGGCCTGTTAGCCATGGGCCAGACTGATGGGCTGTGAAGATACGAAGACCGAGGACTGCACCCGTGTCCGGATAGGACTCACCTTGGCGTGGAAGGCAAGCTTGGCGATCAAACATGTAGATTCCCTTCTTTGTAACCGACCTTGTGTAACCCTAGATCCTCCCGGTGTCTATATAAACCGGAGGACTTAGTCCGGAGGAGGGAGATATTCATTACCATAGTCATACAGGCTAGACTTCTAGGGCTTAGCCATTACGATCTCGTGGTAGATCAAGTCTTGTAATACTCATATTCATCAAGATCAATCAAGCAGGAAGTAGGGTATTACCTCCACAGAGAGGGCCCGAACCTGGGTAAACATTGTGTCCCCTGTCTCCTGTTACCATCGACCTTAGACGCACAGTTCGGGACCCCCTACCCGAGATCCGCCGGTTTTGACACCGACATTGGTGCTTTCATTGAGATTTCCACTGTGCCGTCCCTTAAAGGTTTGATGGCCCCTTCAATCATCAGCGACGGTGCTGTCCAAGGCGAAACCTTCCTCCCTGGACAGATCTTTGTGTTCGGCGGCTTCGCACTGCGGGCCAACTCGCTTGGCCATCTGGAGCAGATCGATAGCTACGCCCCTGGCCATCAGGTCAGATTTGGGAGCTTGAACTATGTTGTGGACATCCGTGGAGATTTGATCTTTTCCGGATTCGAGACCGTGGCGACCGCTCCTGGTCACCTTGATGAACACGACCCAAATCTGTCATCGGACCGCATCCAGGAGATTGCTCCTGTAACTGCTCTGGCCTTAGATCCGGAGCATATTGCACCATTCAAGGACAGGAGGCTCAACCCCACCATGGAGGCCACAGATTCAACGGCGTTGGAGCCGAACATAGACCTAAAGTCACACGACGCCTTTGTCACCGGAACTCCGGACTCATCTCTGGTTATAAATTCCGAGCCATGTGCATCTGCGGATGCCGAACTTGACCGCTTATCGATCTTTGAGTTTAGCGCCGCAGACATCTTGCAACACTCGCCCTTCGGCGATGTGCTAAACTCATTAAAGAATTTGTCCATGGCGGGGGACTCACAACCGAATTATGTCCGGTTCGAACTAGGGGCTGATGATGGGGAATTTTGCTTCCCACCCGCCACCCACTTCATAGCCACTGTCGAGGACTTAACCGACATGCTTGATTACGGCTTCGAAGACATCGTCAGTACGGACGACGATGCCGACGAGGAGCAGGGCCAAAACCCTCCATTCACTGGACGATGGACGGCCACTTCTTCCTACGATGTATACACGGTGAATACGCCTAAAAAAACTAACAACGATGACAAAGAGGATCCAGTTAAGAACAAACCTCCTGAGACACAGCCCAGACGCCGGCATCAGCGGCGCCGCTCTAAGTCATGTCGTACAAAAGACAACAACACCGGCACCGGAGAAAACAATACTCCGGACGATGCCGAAAACAATGAAGACCCTATTGGGGCAATCTCCGAACAGGATGAACGGGAAGATGGGCAAGTTAGACCTGATGAACATGCCATACACGAAGACTCGGAGGACAGTAATTATCTTCCGCTCTCTGAGGAAGAGGAGAGCCTCGGCAACGAGGATTTCATCGTGCCTGAGGAACCTCTCGAGCAGGAGCACTTTAAACGCCGGCTAATAGCCGCTGCAAGGAGCTTGAAAAAGAAGCAGCTGCAGCTTCAAGCGGACCAAGATCTGCTCAATGATAGATGGACCGAAGTCCTGGCTGCCGAAGAATACGGCCTTAGTGACCGTGCCAAAAATTACCCGAAGCGCAAATTGCTACCTCAGTTCGATGACGAGGCACTGGAGCCCGTACCATCGTCGCACAACACGGCCGACCGACCGCCACGCGGTCAGGATAAAGCGGCAACTCAAGTTGAACACCAGACCGCCCCACCTCACCGTAAAGGCAAGAATAAAACAGCTCGGGGTTGTTACATACGACCTTCGGCAGGACTTGGACAGTAGAGCAGGACACACAAGATCGATCTACGGATTGCAAGGACGTGCCTCGACACGCGACGACGGCTACCTATTCGGACGTGACAAACCTAGCCACGCCCGGGCCGAAAACCGCAAACGGACTCCATCGGAGGTACGTCGCAGTGTGGCCCAATATAGAGGTGCCGCACACCCTCTTTGCTTCACAGACGAAGTAATGGAGCATGAATTCCCAGACGGGTTCAAACCCATGAATACCGAATCATACGACGGAACAACGGATCCCGCGGTATGGATCGAGGACTTCCTCCTCCATATCCACATGGCCCGCGGAGATGACCTTCATGCCATCAAATACCTACCACTAAAACTCAAAGGACCAGCTCGGTACTGGTTAAACAGTCTGCCGGAAAATTCTATTGGTAGCTAGGAAGATTTGGAAGATGCCTTCCGCGACAACTTCCAAGGAAAATATGTCCGGCCACCGGATGCCGATGACTTAGGTCACATTGTCCAGCAGCCCGGAGAGTCATCCAAGAAGCTCTGGACTAGGTTCTTAGTTAAAAAGAACCAAATCGTCGACTGTCCGGACGCGGAAGCCCTTGCGGCCTTCAAACAAAGCGTCCGGGTAGAATGGCTTGCCCGCCACCTCGGTCAAGAAAGACCTAAATCCATGACATCCCTTACCGCTCTAATGACCCGCTTTTGCGCGGGAGAAGACAGCTAGCTCGCTCGTAGAAGCAACTGCGCCAGCAACCAGGACACTTCTGAAATCCGAGATGGCAATGGCAAGCCACGACGCAGCAAACACAAACATCACAATGATAATGAAAGAACACGCGACACAGCGGTCAACGCCGGATTCAGCAGTCCCAAACCCGGTCAACGGAAAAAGCCATTCAAGGCGAACAGAGACGAACCATCCAATCTAGATAGGATATTGGATCGATCCTGCCAGATTCACGGCCACCCCGATAAACCAACTAATCATACCAACAGAAGCTGTTGGGTCTTCAAGCAGGTCGGCAAGCTCAACGCCGAACATAAGGGGAGGAGGCCGCCCGGTGATAGGGACGGCAAAGAGACTCACCAACCAAATACCGGGGGTCAGAAGTAATTTCCCCCTGAAGTAAAAACAGTGAACATGGTATACGCGACACACAACTCTATAAGGGAGCAGGAGAAGCACCCCCTCCAGACTGAAGATTATACTGCGGCAACTTCAGTACAAAACGGTCTTATTAAACCGCATACCTTGTTGGCCATTAAGCCACCGGTCTCCATTCAACAGGATCGACCAATTCTGGAGCGGAAATAGCAGTTCGGCTTTCGCCGCCCACCTCATATACCCACGAAATTTGTATCGCGCATACATCACTACACACTTAAGATACCATGGGCATCGGCGGAAGCACAATACGGACAAGCCTGCAAGCATTCCCATAACATTTTTTCTCTAAATTACTCTTTCTTTCTTCATTATCTCTTAAAAAAGGTGACGCAAAGGACAAACATCTAACTGACTCTATCGGAGTTCGGTTCCGTACACTCACCTAAGGGGCTACTTCCATCAAGGACTCCCCTCGCCGAGGACAGGCGGCGTAGACGTGCGACAGGAGGTCCAAAATAACATTTTGTAGACCGCACTCTTTATATCGAGCCTGTAATATGCCTTTTTCCTCCGCCTTTGACCCCGGGCATGTCAAATAGCCGGGGTTGTGGTCTTTTTATCTGTAAAGTAACCACTGGCATATCACTCAGGTCCCAGTAAACATAATCCACATTCATCATTCATTTCTTTTTCACAAATGAATTTGGCGCCTATGGTTGTTTCACAGACATACCTCAGCATAACCTGCCAGGGGCTCGGCATGGGAACAAATGAGTTGCCGACAAAGTCCGAACAACTTTATAGCGTACTTCGGCGTCGCGAGTTTGGCCTTATATGCATCAGCTCCAAATCATGTCTTGGGTCAATGGTTGGGTTGCCCGGCTCCTGTGCTTGCTACCTTACGTTCCGCTCTATCGGCTAGGGTAGTAAAGGGAGAACTACTGCGATTGTGCTTCCGGTTCATCTGGTCAAGCACCTCAGTAGAGAAGCCGAAAACCGACTGTCATGATGCTGCGAGAGCTGGTCAACCACTCGATGACTTAATGGAATCTTTCGCGATTCCCTCCGTATTATACGAAGGACCTTTTTCTTCAGGTCATATATGTAACGCACCATACTGGAATAAGCCGTACACATACCAGGGGCTCTATCATAGTCCCCCCTATAAAACTCCTATGGCTAAGTGAAAGTGTTAACGCCCTATAGTCTGGTTGCCTCGTTCATCACATTGACACCTCCTTCACGGACCAAGACGTTGGGTCAAGAGTGCTCATATGCTTTTCCGAACACCCCCGTATTTCCTATGAGGGGGCTAAAGCCGACAACTGGAAAACTTTCAGATCATATACAAACGGCCGCACAAGAGGAACAAAAGCCTCTTAGGCAAAACTAAAATATAGACTGATTATAAAAATTGTCTTTTACAATTCGGATACACTTCACTCGAATATTATGTCTTTCGAACATTGACCCTCTATTAAGTGGGCAGCCTCTAAGACGTCCTCAAAATAATGCTCTGGTGCGTGACGGTCCTTGCCCTTGGGTGGACCCTTCGCTGCAACATCGGTGGCCTTCATCTTCCCCCAGTATGTCTTGACACGGGCAAAGCCCATCCGTGCACCTTCAATGCACGCCGACCGCTTAACAGCGTCGATACGTGGCACCGCATCAGCAAGCCGCTGCACCAAGCCGAAGTAGCTCTTCGGAATAGGCTCCGTCGGCCACAGCTGGATTATGACGTTCTTCATGGCAGCGCCGGATATCCTATGAAGCTCGACCCATTGGGATATCTGTTCATTCAGCAGTAGGGGGCGTTTTGATGCACCAAACTGTGACCAGAACAGCTTCTCCATTGCATATCCCTCTTGCGCTTGGTAAAACTGCGCCGCATCGGAAGAGCTCTTCGGCAAGTCCAAAACACGTCTGGAGAGCTCCACACTTGGTTAAGCTGAGCATAATTCGGGTTGCCGAATTTGTCTGTAATAAAAAGGGCTTACCAGCCGCAATCTCCCCAGCTTGTCGGATCTCTGCACGGGCCGCTCTAGATTCAGACCGCGCTTCTTTCGCCTCTTGCAAGCCTTATCAAGAGCAACCGTCTTGGCTTTATTCTCATTCTCGAGGAACTCACAGCGGCCAGCGGCATTTTTTAGTTCGAGCGCCATCATGGATATTTTCTCCTTGTCTTGGTGCCGAGCAGCCTGTTCGGCCTTTAACTCGGCCGATGCCTTTTCGGCAGCCGCATTACTAAATCGGGCCTGCTCCTTGGCCCGAGCCAGCTCCGCAAGAAGAATCTCAACGGCGGCGGCACCATCTGTAGCCATGCATATACCAGTATGCAGTTTTCAGCGTCATGCTTATATTATAAACACATATGTGTACTGGCTGCTCCGAATACATACCTTGCGACTCGTCAAGACGCCTATTGATTAACGCAATATCATCCCCTGCCACATCAAGCTTCCGCTGCAGCTCGGCAACTTCTGTAGTCCGGGCAGTCGTCAGGGGCGACACAGCCTGTGTTCCAATTAAACAGATTATTCGCTGAGACAATCTTTTTGATCCTCTGAGCGCCTCCCATGGGAAGCCAACCCGAGTCTCATGGGCTACTGCCTATACACAGGTGCATGTTGCAAGTAAAAAATATTACATCACAAACCTCGACGCCTCTTAGTAGGCTCATGAAGGCTTCATTCAGTCCGCTCTTCGCGGACAGAATCCTCTCAACCACCGTACCCATCAAGGTACGCTGTTCCTCCAAGACAGATGCTTTTCGCAGCATATCCTTCAACATATCCGGCGCCGCTGGGTCTCCGGAAGCCGCTGTAGGAGCACGACCATCCTTTGAAGGAACTTGTTCACTCATCTCCGGAAGCACCGCTGGTTGAAAACCGGATAGTCCGGGGCCTTCATTGTTGGCCCCCGAATCCCGGATGATCGGAGGCTCACCTTCGGGTAGTGCCTCCTTCATCCCTCGCGCCGCTTGTTGATCAAGAAAAACCCTCCAAGACGACACTTCGGAGTCGTCCGCCTTATCAGGCGAGGAGGCCGGGGGAGGCGTCTCGCTTTCCATCATCTCTGGGAGAAGATTTCCCGAAGAAGAGGATCGCTCAGGGACACTCTGCGCCGAACTGTTAAGACACACGTGAATATTACGTGTCACTCTGATAACAGGAAAGGAACGAGATGGACTAAAGCACCCTGGATTTACTTACGATTTGGTCGAAGGCCTGTCGTCACGATGGAGCTGTTCAACGGCGTCGCCTTCCACTCCCGAGCCGCCCGACGATGGCATCTTGCCCCTCTTGGGAGTCGGTTCCTCCCAGCCTACGGAGGCGACCCTTTTCTTCCTGTATGTAGAAGGGATGCTTGCTTCTCCTTCGCCTTTGTCTTTGGGCGAAGAAATGTCGATTTCCCCGGACTCGGTGTCTAATTTACCTCCGGAACGAAGGCCATCCGGGGTCTTCCCACTCCGCACCTTGCCCTCCTCCACCGGCGCCTGATACAATGCCGGTGCCAGCATCCTTGTTAGCACGGGGTCCGCTGAGTCTTCGGGAAGAGGGGCCGGACACCTAATCCGTTCCGCTTTCTTTATCCAGCCCTAGAAAGAGATGGTCTGCTTAGTGTCTTACCACAGGATACCTGATTACGAGATGTTCGGCGGACGGGTACTTATCGGGGTGTCCGGATGATCGCAGTCAAGGCCGATGGCTTCGGTAGTATTCGACCACTGCTTTGGCTTCCTGAAGAATAATTTCCACATCCCTTTGTGCGTAGTGCCGAAGAAGTGTTGAAGTGTCCACGGCCCTTCGGGATTAAACTCCCACATGCGGAGGGGTCGCCTCTGGCACGACAAGGTCCGACGAACCAGCATTACTTGAATAACGTTGAAAAGATCAATGTCCCTCTTGAGGAGGCTCTTGATGCGGCTTTGAAGAGTCTGTACCTCATCAATTGATCCCCAGTCCAACCCCTTATTAATCCACGACGCAAGCTTGATCGGAGGGCTGGGTCGAAATGCAGGCGCAGCCGCCCACTTGGAACCACGGGGCTCAATGATATAGAACCACTCCCGCTGCCATAAGTCGGAGGATTCTGTGAAGGATCCTTTTAGCCAAAGAGAGTTATTAAGCTTGTTCACTGTGGCACCACCGCACTCTGCCTGCTTCCCCTCTATCACCTGCGGCTTCACATTGAAGGTCTTGAGCCACAAGCCAAAGTGTGGGGGAATCCGAAGGAAGGCCTCACACCTGTCGATGAACGCCGAGATGAGAAGGACAGAGTTCGGAGGCAGATCATGAAAATCCAGCCCATAATAGAACATGAGCCCATGGACAAAGGGATTAAGGGCGAATCCTAACCCTCGGAGGAAGTGGGAGACAAACACGACCCTCTCGTCAGATCTGGGGGTAGGGATAACCTGCCCTTCAGCAGGGAGCCGATGGAGGATTTCCGCGGTCAGATATCTTGTCGCCCTAAGCTTCGCAATATCCTCTTCTGTAACAGAAGAAGCCACCCACCGGCCTTGGAGGCTGGATCCGGACATGACTGAGGATTGTGGCGATCGAAACTTGGGAGTTAGAACTTGAGGTAGCGAAGGCTGAGGAAGAAGCAAGCGTGGAAGAGAGAGACGGGTCTGCACCCCTTTATAAAAGATGTATCGAACGCCTCCTCCTAGGCCTTAAAACTTGCCTATTCCCAAGGAGTTGTACCCAAGAGACGGTTGGGTTACCCACGTCCGTGTTGATAAGAATCCCTTAATAAGGGGACACGATCTCAGCTTGGATAAGACATGCCAATAAAGCCGTGCCTCGAAACCCGGGGCTAACAAACGGGTTTAAAATAATATCCTGACGGTGACGTAGCATCATGCTATGAATAGTTGTTGGTGGATTGGATTTATAAATTATTGTGCCCTCTGTGAAAGTATACAAAACTTATGTTACAGGTCCGGACACGTTCAATACGTCCGAAGACTATCTCGGAGTTCGGAAGGAGGAACCCGCCTTGCAATGCTGAAGACAGATCTACGCGCCGGATACCTTGTCATTGAAGCCAGGTTCAGGGGCTACTGAGGGAGTCCTGGACAAAGGGGTCCTCGGGCGTCCGGCCTGTTAGCCATGGGCCGAACTGATGGGCTGTGAAGATACGAAGACCAAGGACTGCACCCGTGTCCGGATAGGACTCACCTTGGCGTGGAAGGCAAGCTTGGCGATCAAACATGTAGATTCCCTTCTTTGTAACCGACCTTGTGTAACCCTAGATCCTCCCGGTGTCTATATAAACCGGAGGACTTAGTCCGGAGGAGGGAGATATTCATTACCATAGTCATACAGGCTAGACTTCTAGGGTTTAGCCATTACGATCTCGTGGTAGATCAACTCTTGTAATACTCATATTCATCAAGATCAATCAAGTAGGAAGTAGGGTATACCTCCATAGAGAGGGCCCGAACCTGGGTAAACATTGTGTCCCCTATCTCCTGTTACCATCGACCTTAGACGCACAGTTCGGGACCCCCTACCTGAGATCCGCCGGTTTTGGCACCGACACTCGCTTCGACGATGGCCGTGTGCATGCCCCTCGAGCATGCAGTCAGCCGCAGGGCGCTCAACATATCCATACACGAACAACAGAGGTCGAGGACGTCACTGGGGAGATTGCTCCAATCGCGGCTCATATGGATGCTGCGCGGTTCGCATTCGGCCATGGTGGAGTTTGGAAGGTGGGGTTTTGGTGGGATTGATTTACGGGGGAGAAGGCTTTCGGTGCTGGAGCGGCTAGCGAGGGAATAGTGGTACTGGGGGAGGAGAGTGAGGCGAGGGTACGCGGGGGCACGGTGAGATGATGAAGAGTGACCTCAGGATCTCTAGCGAGACGGACATGGAAATGGAGTGGTGCTAGGGGAGAGGGAAACAAGGTGAGGCATGCTATACAGCGGCGGTGACAGTGACTGCACAGTGCACAACGTGAGGCTGACTTAGGTAACCCGGACACGCCGCCTAGACTGGTGTCACCTCGGGCGCAGGGTCTTGTTACTTCACTGTGAGGACCGGATAAATAGTAGTATTTTGACCATCAAGTGTACCACAGTTGTACTACTACTAGTAGGAGTAGTAGGAACATGAGTAGTACTCCCGTGCTAGCATGCCTCTGGGTTCACTTCATCCTCCAGGTATCATCCATATTGCGACCAGAACCAAATTCTCGTGCATGCGGAAGCGCGAAGAAGGACTTTTCTTTTTTGAGGATAACCGCATATTCCTTAACTAGAGAATGTTGTGTCTCCCACGCACGCGCCAATATCCATATGAACCATCTACGACACAATTTTTTATCCATTTGCATAGGTCCCACCTGTCAGGAGGGGTGCAGAAATAAAAAGGAATCATAAAATGTCTCGCCACGGTGATTTGAAAGAGTGACCTCAACTAGCCAGTGGCACATGTAGCGCTGGAAGGATGGGCACGTACAGGGACAGGCCCAACTCATCAGTCTACCCGCGTAGCCTTTTCGTTTAGTCTACCTAGCCGTCTTATCAACTGCCTCTCCACTTCTCCCATTTACTTCTCCATCGGGAACCGATTTTCCTCGGCTTCTTCACTACTCCTTGATCTTCATTTGCATCCAAACCACACTGCATTCACATTGTTTTAACCTCTTCACATCCTCCTGGAGTAATTCCGAAGCCCCTATAAATAATCATCTTCTTCAGTTAGACTAGCCATCTAATCCTAATTCTCCAAACCATCGCCCTCCGGTCCAGCGGTTCCAAATGGCGAAAGAGATCGAGATGCAGGTTTTTAGCGTCCAACATGTCCTCGTCGAAGGCTCGTTGAGCATAGTTACCACAGTCATCGACCACCCAAGGGTTGTTCGGAAGTGGATCAACAATGTATCCAACTCCCTCCAAAAGGTGGAGATGAATGTCATCGGTCTCGACGCAGAGTACACGGAGCGTGCCACTAGGAAGATCCAACGCGCCGCCGTCCTTCAGCTGTGCCTCTAAGATGATGTTTTGGTGTACCACATCATACACGCGCCCTCCATACCAGGTGAGCTTCATGATTTCTTGTCTTGGGAGGACATATACTTCTGTGGGGCAGCCATCGCAGGGGACAAACAGAAGTTGGAGCCATACAACCTTGATTTGAAAAGCATCACTGACCTACAAACCAAAATAAAAATTCCTGTAGAAGATTGTGATAAACCGACACCATCCCTATTCGATGTAGCAAATTTTGTGCTCGGAACAAATCTTCAGAAGGGTGACGAGACGCTGGCATTAAGGTCGTCCGGATGGGAGAATTATCCGTTGACGTACAAGCGGATAAAATATGCTGCCCTCAATGCCCGTGTGAGTTTCGAGATAGCTGCAAGGTCGACAGAGCTTGTTGCGAAGCCGTCTCCCACAGAAAATGAGAAGAAGAAGAAGAAGAAGAAGAAGCTGCACCAGCAGCAGGGCATTATGGATGGATGAACTATTTCCTCTCTAAAAATATTCCCTCTCTATGTATATTGATATAGATGGACTATTTCGATGGTGTGCATGTATTTGGAACAAGTAGTAGCATGGGTCCACTTGACTATAAGGAACTATTTATCCCCCTAGCTTTCTCTACTACTCCTTCCAGTGATCGGTATGCAATGCATGTGTCCGTAGACATGACAGCTTGTCCATGGAAGTTCAACTACGACGACCATCATGTTTCATCCACTGCCACTCGCGATTACCACGACGCTGCTCCAACCCACGGCACCACGTCCCCCGACGTGCGCGTCACCCCTCTCGGCCGCACCGCCCCTCTGCCTTTGTGTGCATGACATGTGGGCCAACTGAAATGCGGCGAGCATCAAGTTTCTACCACGGCCACACATGATTCCCTCGACGCCGCTCAAACCCATGACACCACACGTCCCCCGACCTGCGGCTCACCCCTCTCGGCCCCACTGCCCCTCTACCTTCGGGAGCATTACATGTGGACCAGCCACCTATCGGGTCCACATGTTATTGACTCAAAGGCAGGTGTCGTAAGGCGCTGAAGCTCAGACCCGAGGGCCCCAAGAGGTAAATGTAACTCCTGTGCCAGGCCTTGTGGTGCTACCGCTGCATGAACTCATGGCAAACTCGAGATTTGTTTCTTTACTATACATGCACGCAATGATTTAATGGACATTGTAATCTCAACATGTGATGGGGAGCTCTAAATTTGAATTTGAAACTTATAAAACGAAAAAATTCCAAACAAATAAACTGGGAGAGAGGGGGTATACCATTGTATGTGTCCCATACGAAACAAATCCCCTGGTTTGTCACCACGACGATGCGGTTAGAAAGGAGCACAGCGTCTTCGTACTCGTACGGCAACAAATCAGCCACAGACACCATCGTCCACCTTTGACCGCCATGTGCAAGGTTCGTGCTATCTTCTTCAATCTCACCGTGGTTCCATCGTACCAATTCAGGCGGTGGCCCGTTGCATGGCTGATCCCAATGTTGGACAAAGGTTCTAAGGGAACGGTTTCACCATTGTAAATGTTGTGAAAATTGATGTTGGTACCCTCCCGTACATATGCAAGCCAATCTCCACTCGCACCGAGCCTAACCTGTGAAACAGTGGGAAGGGGGAGAACTAGGAAATGGACACGGAAGTAGTCTTTAGAATGCATTTATTACGTGATCAAACTCATCTTACCTGCTCATCGGACAAAATCCGAGTGCCCCTCAACGTCGGCATCTCAAGGGGCGTCAACTTGCAACTATGGCCACGCCGTGCTGGAGAGACCCCCAAGGAAACATCCTCGTGCGTTGCACAGAACATCAAGATGCATTTGTATGAGTAGTTTATCTTGTGAGAGAAAAGGATGAACGAGGGAAGGCCTTATTTGCAAATGTGGAGAGGGGTGTAGGTTTCTTTTTGCAAAATTGCCACATTTTTCTTCCTATCCACCAGATATAAATCGGACGGCCTATAAAAAAGCAGAGTTGGTGATGATGGTGTGCCTGCCATCCTGTAATATGGGCCGTCCGATCTATATCTAACAGATAGGAAGGAAACTATGACAATTTACCCGCACTCCTCTCCACATTTGCAGACAAGGACTTCCTTCGTTCATCCTTTTCTCCCACAAGATCTTGATGTTCCGTGCAACGCACGTGCATCTTGCTAGTATAAGAGGGGTGTGGGTATTTTTTTGCAAAATTGCCATAGTTTCCTTCCTATCCGTCAGATATAAATCGGACAGCCTATACTGCAGGATGGCAGGCACACCATCATCAACAACTCTGTTTTTTATAAGAGTAGAGTAGAGATAGAGATAGAGACTACTACTACCAATGTGTTGGCCCGTGCGTTGCAATGGATCCAAAGTAGTAGAATAATACTTGTTCACGGGCTTGAAATATAAACACTCTAGTTTTGATATACATATATCAGTAAAAGTAAATCATGCTTCACTCAAAATATATTCCTCGGGCTGTTTTGATGGTTTGAAGATAATAGGTTTTAAAAAATATGGAGCTGTTTTTTTTTACATTTTGTAGCGTGGCACGGCATCCGGTGCACCTAATCGTCTGGAAAAAAATTGAGTTTGGGTCGGTGGCACACCCTGTGGCAAGATGCCCATGTGACCTTCTTCTATAACTAGCAAGATGCCCGTGCATTGCAGGGAACATCAAGATGCATTTTTTTACAAAACACCTGTTGTGATTGACCCTTGCAGGAGTAATCCCATGTGTAAAAACTAATGATATCTCGAGAATTTTATCGGAAAAATGGTATCTTTGGAACAAGGTTTCTCTACTACTGCTCCTTGCAGTGAGCGGTATGCAATGCATGTGTCAGCAGACATGACAACTTGTCCATGGAAGTTGAACCAAGGAAACCATCACGTTTCTTGTTTCTACCACTGCCACACCCACACGCGATTCCCATGATGCCGCTCCAACCCACGGCATGACGTCCCCCGACGTGCGCCTCATCCCTCTCGGCCCCACCGCTCCTCTGCCTTTCTGTGCATGACATGCGGGCCAGCTGAACTGCGGCGACCATCAACTTTCTACCACAGCCACACCCGATTGGACGCGGTTTGCCTGCTCCGATCTGTACTCCCGCACCATCGAATTTTCATCCAGCGGCTGTGACACATTTCGTCGCGGGCATCAATACTTAGTTGGAGAACTTCTGTACTACAGGTAGTACCTGCCGGTGTGGCCATCTACGCCTTGTAATGCATCGACGACCAGCTGTTGCACCCTCGCCACGGCCACGCCACCACCGGCCGGTTCATCTCGAACGAGTGAGTCGTGAAGCACGCCACCACCATGAGAATGACATGTGGGCCAGCCGCATTTAAGGTCCGCATGTCATTGACTCATAGGCGAGTGCACTAAGCCACTGAAGCTCGGTCCCGTGGGACCCGAGAGGGAAATGTAACTCCTGCGGTAGGCCTTGTGGTGCTCCCGCAGTACGAGCTCATGCCAAACCTGGATGAGATTTGGTAACCAACTAGTAAGCTACACGTGCATTGCACACATCAGATTTGGTAACCAAATCTCTACTCTCAATATCTATATCTATATCTATACTCTTATAAAAAACAGAGTTGGTGATGATGGTGTGCCTGCCATCCTGCAATATAGGCCGTCCGATCTATATCTGACGGATAGGAAGGAAACTATGGCAATTTTGCAAAAAGATGCCCACACCCCTCTCCACATTTGCAAATAAGGCCTTCTCTTGTTCATCCTTTTTCTCCCACAACATAAACTACTCATACAAATGCATCTTGATTTTCCGTACAACGCATGGGCATCTTGCTAGTTATGAATAAATAACACTCTATCAACGAGCACCATCAGACACCAAATTTCTTGTCTTCCGTGCTACAGCTAGATCTTCCCCTCGTTTCTGTTTTCCAACCCGGCGGCGGGCGGGGTGCGGTTTGCCAATGGTCGGTTTGCTCAACGGCGGTCCCACATGAAAGTGAAAATGCTAGGCAACACGCCTTCCCTAGCTATGTGGCGTGCTGGACGGGCCGTGGAGTACTCTCGATTCCCGGGCGTGTGGGGGTGCGACGCGAACGCAGCAGGCCTTTTCCTTTTACCGGCAACGTGCCCATGCGTTGCGACGGATCCAAAGCAGTAGAATAGTAGTACTTGTTCACAAACTTGAAAGAAATCACTCTTGTTTTGATATACTCCTAATATATTACTTTTCACTCAAAATATATTTCTCAGGCTGTTTTGATGAGGTGAGGGAGGGATGTGGTTGCTTTCAAGATAATAAGGGGTTTTCTGCAAATTGGAGCAGAGAAGTGGGCTATTGTTGCAAAAATTCCACAACTTACCTCACAGCCGTTAGATGCAGATCTAATGGTCAGAAACGACGGATGGCAGACACACCACCATCACCAACTGAGTCTTTTATAGGAGTAGGAGTAGAGAAAAATGTATAAATTGTAACATTTAGTTCTGCTCCTTGGCACAATCAATAGATAGAAATAACGATTGCAAACGCTAGGGCGGGGCTATTTCCGCCAGATAAGTAGGGTACGTAGTAGCTAGTTTGGTGCATCGTCGGTTTGGTCACATGCGGTCCGACATGTTCCAGTGTTTCTAGCAAGATGCCCGTGCGTTGCACGAAGTTGATGGAAAAGGTAAGCACAACTTATAAATTGACGGATGGAGTACTAGTTACACTGATGCATATAATTAAGCAAAGGGATCGCACATGTCGGTATTGACTGGAACGAGACTGCAATAGCACAATAAGAATTAAGGCCACGATGATGCGATCGCAGTGGTGGTTACAGGAGGCAAGAAGAAAGATGCATCCATCAACGTACGACCTCCTCCTCCTCAACTTAGTGCGCCGGGCCACCGACCGGCGGCTAAGGAGCGGCGGCTTTTGTGGCGAGGTGAAGGTGCTTCTCAGCAAAGGCATCCAAGGCTTCCAGCCGGTTGAGGAAGGCCAACGTCGTAGCGTCCTCAATGGCCTTGTAGATACCAATGTACACGATTTGCTCGTACATGTGGATGTGTAGGTCGATGAATTCTTGCAGGGCGAGGCGCCTCACGGCGAGCGCGACCTCCAGGTGTACATTTGATGTCTACTACACAACCTTCTTCTTGTAGACGTTGTTGGGCCTCCAAGTGCAGAGGTTTGTAGGACAGCAGCAAATTTCCCTCAAGTGGATGACCTAAGGTTTATGAATCTGTGGGAGGCGTAGGATGAAGATAGTATCTCTCAAACAACCCTGCAACCAAATAACAAAGAGTCTCTTGTGTCCCCAACACACCCAATACAATGGTAAATTGTATAGGTGCACTAGTTCGGCGAAGACATGGTGATACAAGTGCAATATGGATGGTAGATATAGGTTTTTGTAATCTGAAAATATAAAAACAGCAAGGTAACTAATGATAAAAGTGAGCGTAAGCAGTATTGCAATGCTAGGAAACAAGGCCTAGGGTTCATACTTTCACTAGTGCAAGTTCTCTCAACAATAATAACATAATTGGATCATATAACTATCCCTCAACATGCAACAAAGAGTCACTCCAAAGTCACTAATAACGGAGAACAAACGAAGAGATTATGGTAGGGTACGAAACCACCTCAAAGTTATCCTTTCTGATCGATTTATTCAAGAGTCCGTAGTAAAATAACACGAAGCTATTCTTTCCATTTGATCTATCATAGAGTTCGTACTAGAATAACAGCTTAAGACACAAATCAACCAAAACCCTAATGTCACCTAGATACTCCAATGTCACCTCAAGTATCTATGGGTATGATTATACGATATGCACACAATCTCAGATTCATCTATTCAACCAACACAAAGAACTTCAAAGAGTGCCCCAAAGTTTCTACCGGAGAGTCAAGACGAAAATGTGTGCCAACCCCTATGCATAAGTTCACAAGGTCACTGAACCCGCAAGTTGATCACCAAAACATACATCAAGTAGATCACGTGAATATCCCATTGTCACCACAGACAAGCACATGCAAGACATACATCAAGTGTTCTCAAATCCTTAAAGACTCAATCCGATAAGATAACTTCAAAGGGAAAACTCAATCCATTATAAGAGAGTAGAGGGGGAGAAACATCATAAGATCCAACTATAATAGCAAAGCTCACGATACATCAAGATCGTGCTGAATCAAGAACACGAGGGAGAGAGAGAGAGATCAAACACATTGCTACTGGTACATACCCTCAGCCCCGAGGGTGAACTACTCCCTCCTCATCATGGAGAGCGTTGGGATGATGAAGATGGCCACCGGTGAGGGTTCCCCCCTCCGGCAGGGTGCCGGAATAGGGTCCCGATTGGTTTTTGGTGGCTATAGAGGCTTGCAGCAGCGTAACTCCCGATCTAGGTTATTTTCTGGAGGTTTTTGTATTTATAGGAATTTTTGGCGTAGGTCTCACGTCAGGGGGGTCTCTGAGCCGTCCACGAGATAGGGGCGCGCCCATGGGGTAGGGCGCGCCCCCACCCTCGTGGGCAGCCCGGAACTCTTTTGGCCCAACTCTTTTACTCCAGGGGCTTCTTTTGGTCCATAAAAATCATCAAAAATTGGCACGTCAATTGGACTCTGTTTGGTATTCCTGTTCTGTCAAACTCAAAAACAAGGAAAAAACAGAAACTGGCACTGGGCTCTAGGTTAATAGGTTAGTCCCAAAAATCATATAAAATAGCATATAAATGCATATAAAACATCCAAGATTGATAATATAATAGCATGGAATAATCAAAAGTTATAGATACGTTGGAGACGTATCAAGCATCCCCAAGCTTAGTTCCTGCTCGTCCTCGAGTAGGTAAATGCTAAAAACAGAATTTTTGATGTGGAATACTACCTAACATATTTATCAATGTAATCTTCTCAATTGTGGCTAGAAAATTCAGATCCATAAGATTCACGACAAAAGTTTAATATTGACATGAAAACAATAATACTTCAAGCATACGAACAAAGCAATCATGTCTTCTCAAAATAACATGGCCAAAGCAAGCTATCCCTACAAAATCATATAGTCTGGCTATGCTCTATCTTCATCACACAAAATATTTAAATCATGCACAACCCCGATGACAAGCCAAGCAATTGTTTCATACTTTTGATGTTCTCAAACCTTTTCAATCTTCACGCAATACATGAGTGTGAGCCATGGACATAGCACTATAGGTGGAATAGAATGGTGGTTGTCACTACAAAAAAAAGACACATCTGTGACATTTTGGGCTGAACGAAAATCTTTGGGCCATCCATGACACTTCTATGACGATAATTGTGACAAAACCCGGTATCATCATAGATGTGGTGTGGTCCTACTTCTATGACAAAAAATCATGACAGAAAATGGGATTTTCGTCCTGGGCGGGCCGGAGACACAGCTGCATGACATTCTTTGGGCCGTCCATGACGGAAAAAACCGTGGTAGAAGCGAGGGCGAGGACAATATCGGGGTGTTCCCGGTTAGGGTGGGTGGTCGGCGCCGAGCGATGCACGTTTCTCTCGTACACGCACGAGCGTGGGTGCGAGGCGTTGGGCTCTAACTAAACCCGAGCGAGACATTGGGCTCTAACTGAACCCGAGCGATTGCACTGCAGGTTACGCGTTACTGAACCCGAGCGATCGATCGATAGCTGTTAACTGAACCTGATCGAGCGATTCCTTCGCTACTGCTGCTAATTGAAGCCGATCGATGCTGCCTCTGGATGAACAGTGAGTGTTGTTGGGGGGTTTGGATGAACAGTTCCCAGTGGGGTGGATGAACATGACCCCGTGGTGTTGCCTCTAGATGAACAGGACCCCGATCGATCGAGCCGGTTGGGGCTGGATGAACAGGACCCCGTGGAGGGCAGGATGAGCAGGACCACCCCGTGGAGGGCAGGATGAACAGTAGATGGTGGAGGGCTGGATGAACAGTAGCCCGTGGAGGGGTGGTTGAACAGCAGCCGGTGGAGAGGGCTGGTTGAACAGTAGCCAGTGGAGTAGCGCGCGGTGGAGGCTGGATGAACAGGAGCCCGTGGATGAACAGTCGCAGGTGGAAGCTGGAGGAGGTCGATGGTGGATGAACAGTAGCCCGTGGAGGATGGAGGGGGTCGACGGTGGAAATGAACAGTGTCCCGTGGAGTCCCGTTTTGCGGTACGCCACACCCCTCCCAATGAATAGGACCCCCGTTTCGACCGTAGCGCTCCAACACAAGTCCGTTTCCTCCGTTTTGCGGTACGCCACACCCCTCCCGATCAACAGGACGCCCATTTCGACCGTAGGAGGTCCGTTTCCTTCGTTTTGCGGTACGCCAAACCCCTCCCGATGAACAGGATCCCGTTTCGAACGTGGCCGGTCGAACACAAGGCCATTTCCTCCATTCTGCGGTACGCCAGGCCTCGTTTCCATCGGCTGTTCCATCCAAGCCCTCCCGATGAACACGACGACGCATTCCGTTCCAACCCAGC
Organism: Triticum aestivum; assembly: GCF_018294505.1. Lineage (NCBI taxonomy): Eukaryota > Viridiplantae > Streptophyta > Magnoliopsida > Poales > Poaceae > Triticum > Triticum aestivum. Next base: position 177,760,506 of record NC_057802.1, on the reverse strand, counting down.
CGGTTGGCTCCCCATGAACACGACGACGACGCTGTTTCTTCATTCCGACCCAGCCATGTACACGAGCCCTGGCCATACATACGCGCGAGTAGGCGTTCGAGACCCCGCCCGTATGTACGTACGTGGCCGTATTTACTTTCTTGCACCCTGGCCGCTGTACGTACGTGTACATGCTACGTGAGCGCCTCTACATGGCCCAGTATGTACGTACATGTTCGCGACCAGAATGACAACGCTACGTACGCTTCGACCATGTGGGTCCGGACTGTCAGGCACTTCCTTGCGTGCGAAGATGTAGCTGGTGGGTCCCAGTAGTCAGGGGGGCAAATCATTTTTTTGTTTTTGCCCGGACGCACTTCCTTGCGTGCGAAGATGTAGCTGGTGGGTCCCAGCAGTCAGGGGGAAACTTTTTTTTCATGAAATACGGTGGCCCGTCTGGTGGGTCCCCGCTGTCAGGTGGAGGAATAATTATTTTGCGCGTAATAAGGAGGCACTTCCTTGCTGCGGCCGTGGACCCAGCTGTCAGTCTCTCCATGTACAGTCCACGTCCGATGGAAGCCGTTCCTTGACCACGTTGACCACGCCGCGCCGAGAGCACCAGGGCGGTGGATGACGGCGAGGCCTAGGAAGGGGACAACACGGAGCCGGGGAAGACGCGGCAGTGGATGCCCACGCGTAGAGGAGTACGAGGGTTCACTGGTTCGCTGTGGTGTGAGGCTGCCGTCGCCGCAGAATAACAGGGGGGTGGGTGAGTAGAGGGATGGCCTGGACAGCGATGGGAATAGTAGGGGGCGGTGAGGCCTCCGCGGCAGCACAAGCGGCCACGGGAGGCAGGAGCATGCGGCACGACCGGCGCTGCTTTGGGCGGCTGGAGCAACAAGACCAGAGGTTGAAGAAGCACTACGGCCGTTGGATGGACATCGTACGGTCACTGGAGCTAGAATCGTTCAGATTGACTAAGTTGACAAAGCACTCCGTCCCCGTCAACTTAGTAGGCCCACAAGTCAGCCTCCCACCAAGGTGGGTCCCAACTAGCAGGGGGAGTATTCATTTTTTTGTGCGTAATAAGGAGGCACTTCCTTGCGTGGGAAGATATAGCTGGTGGGTCCGACCTGTCAGCGGTGGGAACGTTTTTTTCACGAAATACAGAGGCCCTTCCGGTGGGTCTCAGCTGTCAGGTGGAGAAATCATTATTTTGTGCATAATAAGGAGGCATTTCCTTGCGTGCGGCCGTGGACCCAGCTGTCAGCCTCTCCACACATAGTCTACTTCCGATGGTGTCATTCGTTGACCACGTTGACCACTCCGCGCCGAGCGCATCCAAGGTGGTGGACGACGGCGAGGCCCTGGACAGCAATGAGCCGGAGATGGGAAGACGCGGGAGTAGAGTCGCAGACGGAGAGGTGTACGAGGGTTAACTGGTTCTGGTGCGGTGTGGTTCGGCAGTCGGTGGAGAAGAACAGGAGGTGTGGAGGGATGGAGGGAGGCCCTGAACAACGGTGGAGTAGCGCTTCACAGCGAAGCGTGCTAAGCAGAGCTGCTAGCAGCAGGAGGCGGTAGCAGGTGGTCCTGGCGGCGCTGGAGGAAGAAGACGAGAGATTGAAGATGGATGTCGGTCGTTAGATGTAACTGCAACGGCTAACGATGTCAGAATCATTTGTTGACTAAGTAGACAACGACTTGCATTGGCTTCGGCCTATTGGCCCACATTTCAGCCTCCAAAAATGTGGCACGTATTCAACCCATTTTTTCAGAATTTACAGTCTTTTTTTTGTGGGGTAGAATTTACAGTCCATTTGATTTCCTTTTTTTGAATTACAGTCCATTAGCTGGGCTGGGTGAACAAATAATGTAGCGTCCATGCGGCCCATTTATGTTTTTCCTAAAAAAATTATAGGCCATTTGCACTTTCTCGAAATACACGATTTTGCTGGGCTGATTCTAATTATAATGTTGGGGTGGGCGCAGCAATGTTATCAAAAAATAAACAGGGGTTGAGCATTTTGTTATATATATATATATATATATATATTTAAATAATAAGTGATTTATTATTACATTGGTCCTTAAATCTTACCAAGCTTTTGTACACAATCACCAGGATTTTCGTTGCCAAATAAAATCCAGGATTTTATTGTTAAGAAATTATTTTTATAAGTTAACAAGATGTGGGATATTGTTTTCTTACATATGTAAGTATCTGTTAAATATATGATGACAATAACAATAATATATAATAACATATAAAATAATTTAAATATATATAATATAGTTAGAAGGGAAACATAAGTTGGACCGGGCGTTCCTATTCTTATATAGAAAAATAGAACAAACCTCTGCGTTTTCTTCAAAAAATACATAAATTGGGCTGCCGATGTTTCAGGAAAAATAAAACCTCGGATGGGAGGTCCATAGGCCGGTCGATACATGACAGCCCTCAAGAAAATACAAACAGCCTTATGGACCTCCCATCCGAGGTCGTGGGCTGCGCATGTTAAAAAAGAAAGCCTGGACGGGGCAGCCCAAAACCCAGCTGATACTTGCTGCCCCAGTGATAATAAATGATTCCTGCCAGCTCCCCGGCTTCGTTGTGAATTTATCTCCTATAGTAAATACGTTGAAGCACCTAAAAATGTAACTATGTTGACAAACCCGTGGGCCCCAACGTCAGTATAGCATTAGGAGGAAGTATTTTTTCGATGAGGCACTTGCTTGCGTACGGCCATAGACCTGGTGGGTCCCGACTGTCCGCCTCTCCACGTACAGTTCTCTCCAGATTCCTCTCGTTTGTTCAGCATGTTCACAACAGCAGACATCGGCGTCGCGGCGAGCGCACAAAGGTGCAAGAGGAGATCCGACAACATGAGGAAGTGCCTTATTAGTAACGAAACAACTGGACTAGCCCAGTGGCCGAGTGACACTACCCGACAGCTGTTCCACCCGGGTTCGATTCCACCTGTGCAGAGAAAATATCTCCAAATTTTTTTTCCTCTGCCTTTATTGACATGTGGGTCCCAATTGTCATCTACGCACACCACGTCCTACACTTGCCAAAACTTCGTCCCTCGTTTTCTCTGTTTTTCGCACACTCGACATTGTGTGGGCATTTTGAAAATAGCATATCTTTTTGACTGTGCATCATATGAAGATGTGCTATGTATGAATGTTGATCAGCATGATGTTAACTGGCTGGTAGTTCCAGTTTCGACCATGAATAAAACTTCCAGCATGATGTTAACACTGTTTGAAAATGCCGTGTTAATATAAATGATCTGCTTCTGAAAGTTGCAGTTTCTTATCTGAAACTGAAACTTGCAGTTTCTTCTCTGAGAATCACATTGTATGCACTTTTATACTCCTATGAAACTACATTTTTAAGTGCTAAAAATGGATCTCTAGAATTCATAAAATACTTCATATGCTCAATACTGCAAATCTGAAATTCAAAAGACATTCATATATGAAAGTACTCTCAAAATACACAACACAAAACACAATTCACAACCTGTAAATACTAACAACCCTAAGCTCCTCCTGACAATTCACAACCTACCCGACTATTGGTCTGGGGGGGAAATCCCTCCTATTCCTCGGCGGCAGACAGCTGCCCCGTGAGATGATGTGAACGGCGAGGGACAGGATGGCGGGGAAGCGTCTTCGGGCCAACTATTTTTCACCTCTTGCAGTTGGGTTCGGTCGACGAAGACTCCACCGGCTCGCTCTGGCACGTCACCCTCACAAACGACACCCTGTACATGCTCGATCCTTCAATCTCTGGTGGATCTATTTGCTCCATGGCCCAGAGGAGCAGCTCTATGTACTCCCGCGCGACTCCCTCCGGGAGTATCGCTGCCTTTTTGCTCTGTTGCAGATATTTGGCCATGGATGTCGCCGTCGCCGCTAGTTGGTCCTTGTTGTCAAACCAAGACTGTATCTCCAACATCCTAGCTAGCTTCACAGGGTCGCCGTCTGCGATCCTCACGTATCGGTTGTACTCCTCCATCGATCTACTCCTCCACAGCACGTTCACTCGCCGGCGGTGGTTTTTGAATGGAAGAGGAGAGGAGCAGCACTGGTTTTGGTTTAGAACGGGAGAGGAGCGACGCTGGTTTTGGATTGTAACAGGAGAGGAGGGGCGGTGGTTTTGAAATGGAAGAGGAGAGGAGCGGCGCTGGATTTAGATTGGAACACGAGAGGAGCGGCGGTGGTTTAAGAGGAGAAGAGCGGAAGAGCGGCGCTGGTCTTGGAAGCATTTTTTTGGTTTTGCGTATTTTGGGTCAAAGTTTGACCACGTAGTGTATTTGACAAGCAAAATGTGAAAGCATGTCACCAAAAATTGTATCATTTGGTTCATATCTGAATGTACTTCCAAATTATATTATTTTTGCAACGTATAACATATATTTTATTTGCGAAAATCATGGTCAATTATGACCCAGAATAAAAGGGAGGCTAGTTAATGTGGGTCGCTTTGTTAATTGAAGGGTAAATTGATTTTGATTTTGATCCAGTCACAGCGCGCTGGCCCTCTCGTCCAATCCTAAATCGCTGCCGCACGCTCCTCTCCCTCTTCTCCATTGCAAAACCACCTCCTCTCCTCTCCATCATCTCCATTCCAAAACCACCGTCTCGCCTCTCCCTCTTCTCCATTGCAAAACCACCTCCTCTCCTCGGACGAGGATCCCCTGACGTAGCCCATCCTGCCATTGAGACACTGGCACATGGTTCCCACCAAGCGCGGGGCCTACCTGTCAGCGAACGAAAGGCAGGGGAACCTCTCCTCTCCATCATCTCCATTCCAAAACCATTGTCTCGCCTCTCCCTCTTCTCTATTGCAATACCACCGTCTCTCCTCCCATCTTCCAAAGCTAGCACCGGACCACTCAGAAGGACATCTATGGAGGGGATGCAGCAGCGAATCTGGCAGATCGCCGGCGGCGACCAGGCAAAGTTAGCCAGGTTGAAGGAGATCCTTACTTGGTTTGACAATGAGTGGGAGATTTCGAGGATGGTGAGGGCCATGTGGCAATGTATGCGAAAGAGCGAGACGACGGCGATGAGGGCGGCAATGTACTCCTCGGCGGCAGTGACGCCGCAGTCCTTCGAGTTCATCGAGTATCTCCTCTGGGCGATGGAGCAGACAGATTCGCCCGAGGCGAAAGTCAGGCGGAGGTGGTGGGCGTACAGGTCGAAGGTCAAGCACCCAGAGGATAACGAATCGATCGAGTACGGTGTGCCATTCGTGAGGGTGCAGAGCCAGCCGGAGCCACCGGAGTATTCGTTCTCCCACCGCAAGAGGAGGCCAGATGGCACGACGTCGCTTCCCCGCCGTTCTCCATGGTTCCCTCGATGCTCGCCTTGGTTCAACGGCGTCGGTAGGGTTTAAGGTAAGCTTCGCACTAACCTAATCTTCCATCTGCTCATGCTTACAATTAGTGTGACAACTAATAAAAATCATGCTTACAATCAGTCTCTGAGTACTACGCCAATCACCCTAAAATAGCTCTGGACCTTTGGGTCAAAGTTGTGACACTGTGTACAAATAAAGAAAAATAGATTGGTGCTTCTTTCAGAAAAGAGTACACCCCTAGAAAACTGCCAATATAAGCTACTAGTATATTTTTTAAGTCTAAGCTACTAGTATTTGGTTAGAGGATTTGTTGCCGATAAAGATCCGTCCACAGTGAGCGCCACACATCCCACTGATGGTGGTGGATGCCAATGCTTAGATGGAGCAGGGTTGGTGTCGGTAATTTTTACTTGGCACCTCGCACTCTGCATATATGCCGGTTCCATCTGTACATTTGTGCAGTTCCACCAAAATGCAGCTGAATAACCCTGTTTGCACAGATAATGAAAAGGCGTGATTAGATTATAGTGGCACTAGTTGATGAAACATACACTAATAAACAGAAGAAAATATTACATCATACTGGAAATCGACCCAAGTCTCCCCGATACACCTTCTGCCAGTGATGAAATCAGTGTACAGCGGTAGTACAAGGAGGGGCCTTGAGACATTCAAATCTCTATTTTTGTGCAGATCAACTAAAATTAAGCACCCCAGTTTGCAGAAACGCTTAAACATTAACAATGGGACTAGTTGATGAAACATACATTAACAAAGAGAAGCACTTTCTTTATCTACATTGGAAATGAAATGATAGAGAGGACACTCGCTCTATTTTAACTGTATTATTACTTCATTTTATCAGTGACACTAGGGTCGAGCAGGTGGCAAACGAGGTGTACCGTGCGTCGCAAGGATGAAGGCCGGGGGTGCTTAGACTGGGATGCTGAAGCTGGCTCTTTCAGTCCCTATCTTCCCCCTGATGTTTCTGTGGTAGCATTTGGGTTGTAATCCAAACATGGTCGAGCTGGTGCTGCGTCCCCCTACCTGCGTAGCTTATGTGGCGAACTTGTCTCCTGCTAGTACTCAGTCCGTTCTAGTAGTAGTTGCATAACTGCCCGTTTACACTGAGATGTTGTCGGATAATGGTTCTCTATGGTTGGGTTTCTTTAATGAAATCGGAGGGAACCCCCTCTTTCGATATATAAAAAAACAGTGGCACTAGCGGTGCCAAAACATTGCCTCAAATTAATAGTGCCACTAGATTAAGGTGCAAAATAATAACACTACTGCTTTATCATGGCAGTGCCAAAATAGTAGCACAAGAGCAGGATCAACATGCAGGATCTTTGGCAAACGGTCAGACCAAAAAGGAACATACCTCGTGATGGGAACCATATCTGCAGTCAACGCCATCGTAGAAGGGATGACACCAGTCACCAACATGGATGATTCAATTCATGGGACCTTTTAGTGCAGTTCACCTAAAATGAAGCAATGTCCCATGAGCTAGCTTCTTCTTCTTATTCTTCTTTTAAGAAAAGGGCTCCAGCCCCGGTTCCATTTCCATCAGAAAACGAAACCCACAGAGTTTCTTCATTAGTTGCAATAAAATTGAGCAACATCAAGGTTGGTCGTGAAGCTCCTGGAGAGTAGGCGGACCAGGACAGTTGCATCTCTAACGAAAAGAAGCAACTTATCTTAATGGGAAATTTAGTAGGACATGAAAAAAAGTGCCATTGATTCATATTACTGGAGGCATTACATTGAAAACAACATTGGTTTAACGTGTCTTTACTTTTAACAGTGCGACTGCTACATTTTACCAGTGGCATTACATAAGAGCGGCTCGGGGCAACAAACATCAGAAGAGGATATTTGGATTGGTCCCATTTTTGTTCGGTATATAGCCACCTTATACTGTGCGAGGCTAGCAAATCTAGTGTTGGACTTACTCTGTTGACTTGTCCCCCAGTCCCCACTTTCTTTCCTTTTGCAACCAATAGATTGGGTTTATATTGAGTTTGTACTGCGTTCCCTTTGTTTCCCTATTAGACCTAGAGACCAGTTGGATAGCCAGTCTCTGCTACTTTTCACCCCCATTATTTCCTCTTTCGACCAAGTCCTAGATTCAGGTAACAAATCTTCCCCCACCCCACCCCCTTTCTTCCTTGTTTGAACCAAGTACTACTAGATTCGAGTGCATGAACTAGTTTTACCTCTTAACAGTAAAAAATTAGGTGGTTTTCGAACAGCCGATTGATCCTATCTACACGAGGGGGCCTGAGAAATAGTAAAAGATACAAATGCAGCGACGTCAGGAGCTCGGGAAGTAGAGCAAGGCCGGTTTTGAAGGAAGTTATACCTGAGGGTCGCCAGGATGTCGCTAGGTGGGCGGCGGGAGGCCGGATCTGCCCACACTACGGCAGCGAGGAAGAAGGGGTGGGAGGCCCTCCCTCGCCAGCGCAGCTTGGGAGAGAACGGCAAGGCACGCTGATCGGGACGTGCCGGCAGTGGGTAAGAGAAGTCGCCGAGGGCGACCGCGTGAAGGTTGCACCTTCTCACCTTCCCCGGCGGAGAGGATCCAGCTGGATCTGTGACCAACGGTGAGTAGAGAGAGAGAGTGTGTGGCCACCGCTGTCGTGTTTAGATCTGGAGAGGACGAGACATTGTGAAGAGAGCAACACTAGCAAGCAAGCGCGGAGGCTCCTGCCTACATAGTGGAGTACTAGTTTTCTTTTGTCTACCGGCCGGAGCCGGCTTGACCTCGGCAATGACTGTCGAGAAGTCTTCATGCACGTGCCCCGGAGGCACAGTTGACGTCATTTTGATCTGAAGCACCGGATTATAACATATAACACGAAAAATGCCACATGACAAGAAATCATAACCTCACTGCCCAAAGGAGACAACATGAATCCCGACGGACAAACTAGACGAGGATCAAAGCTCAAATTAAAGATAATCTCGTAGAAAAGGGGTCCGTCGATAGATGTCCTAATTAACATAGCCGTCTTGACCTAGATGGCAGCCGAGTAGTCTTCGTACATGTGCCCCCAATGACTAGCCCAACTCAGTTGTTGCTGTTTAACCCTCGTAGTGATCCGAAGCACATGACACCTAATTTTGCGAGATGACAAGAAACATTTTTTTAGATTTCTCACCAGAACTACAGCCCTGTACAACACAGCTTGCACGATATGTAGACGATAGCCAATCCAGGCATGTCTGCTGGAGTCTGGTCACATGCATGGACGAACTGATCTTCCGTGTCTTGCAGGGATCGTCCAGGTACCAAGGTGGAGTATGTGCTTCTATTAACTCAGCCGACTTGCGGGGCCGGGGAGTGTGCCTATGGTCGGTTCTCAATTGTGGTCCCACATGTGTGTGCAAACGCAATATGACGCGTGTTCCATTCAGAGAGTGGCGTGCCAGACCGACCGACCGTCTGGGGTGCGACGCGAACGCGACGGGCGTGCTATATACTCCGTACATGTGTACCGCCGTTTTCTTGAGGCTTTGCTCCATGGCGCAATCCATGGATACAAAATTAGTATATTGTACTATTTAAGAGTCGAGGGCGGGGCTTTTCCCGCGCGGTAGGCGGGGCAGTTCCGCCTAGTCGGTTCGACAGAGACGCGAGAAGATGAGGGAGTAGGCTGCTACAAACGTAGGGCTGTGTGATTTGATAGTGAGTTACTGCTGGACAGGTGGGGCCCGGTGATTTGACTTGCCATTATCATTTTAACTGCGGCGCTACGACCGGCTTGAGTCTCCCAATTCCTGACCACCTCCATACAGGTGCCTCTCCCGATGCTCCACCATGTAGAGGCTGGCTCTTGCTTGAGAGCCCACTCCTCCACTTTTTCCTTGCCTCTTTCCCCCACATATGCAAAAATGCCATGTAAAGCGGGCTTATAGCCCACTATTCTACTTGATCCTACAGGTGCTAAGCCTGCCACATAGGCATAAAGTCTGATGTGGCAAGTTAATTAAGAAGAGAGAGACTAGTTTGGTGACCCCAGGAAGAAACGATGCTAAGCGCGTGTACCTAGATGAAGCAAACTTAGCAATAAAAAATGAAGCACCTATGCATTGGGGACTTGAGTTGCTAAGCCATTTAATGCCCATAGCACCTCATCTAAGCACCATTTCATTGGAAGAGGTCACTCCTTGGCAAATGCAATAAATACTACGAATAAAGAGATAGAGAGAAGTAAACGAAAAAATACTCTTATAGCCAACCTTATAGCTAACCTTGTTGTATGAGTGACTAAGTGATGACTATGTATGACATGCCAACATCAGATAGCCTAACGCACCGTGTTAAATCTCCAAGGGTGCGACCGCGCGAGCAAGGCGACGGTCGTGGTAGGCGTGACCATGATACGGGCTGCTGGCAGCCCTTGGATCTGAGATCGAACGGTCGCATGCTAAGTTGTTCAAAATTTGCAGAATAACCCTCCAGGATAGGATATTCACCCATAGGTCTAGAATCACACCATGCAACCGTTCGATCTCAGATCCAAGGGCTCTCAGAAGCCCGTATCATGGGAGAATGGAAAGCTTCGTATCACCTGTAATTTTCCCGATGCTTGACATGACATCAAAAACCATTTAATTGGGCGTCGAGTCGACATGACATCTAATTGGGCCCCCATAGTACTGTGCATGAATCCATTTATCCACCAGGCAAGCCACTACCCTGCCATTCGCATGCGCCCCCCACTCGACATTTTTACAATCGATAAACTGCTCCTAGTCATCCCGTCCTTTCACATTACGGCAGTTCCACTAATCCTAACCCTCCTCCCAAATCCATGGCGTCCCAAATCTCCATGATCGGCGGTGAGTACAAGTTTAGAACCATCACCGGCGATGAGTTCGACGTCATCTACACCCGTTCTTCCGCAACGGTGAAAGAATGCATTGCTCGCTTCAAATGCATGTTCGAAAACTCAAATGATGAGTGGGTCGCTGGGCTAGATGTTGAGTACACCACAGTCCTGGGAAGCGAGAAGAAACTAAAGAAGGCAGAGAAGAAGAAGCCCGCCGTGATCCAGGTTTGCGTGCATGACTTATGCTTGGTCTACCACATATGCCATGCCGACGTTGAGTGCGAGGAATATAAGAAGTTCCTCAAGGGCGGCCGAGTCAAATTCGTTACTGTAGACTTTAGGAACGACAAGGAAATCCTGGGTCGGATAGGCCTCATTGTAAGAGTCCTCGCCTGCCCGCGAGAAATTTTCCCAGGCCACCGCGGCGCGGCGGGACCTCCCTGCTGCTTCGGCGGCACGGCGGGACATCTCTGCTGCTTCCGCGGCGTGGCCGGACCAGTCTGCTACATCGACGGCGCGGCGGGACCTCTGTGCTGCTACTGCTGCGCGGCTGGACATGTCGGTTGCTTTCGCGGTGAGGCGGGACATCTCTTGTGCTTCCTCTTCCATGCTCACCTCTCCCTAGTGGAAATCTCTCGACCCAGAACTCATGCTGGCTATGGCTTGATTGTTTCTTATGGATGAGGAGTTGAGGAGGAATGTGCAGTCATCTTAGCATAGTAGTATTTATAACCGAGTACTACTAATACGCTCCTAAGTGGGAAACCGTTTAGGTTGTGATCGGTGTAAACAGGTTTGCAATTAAATATAGCGTGGTAGTAGTAGTAATTTGGAATGTGACGAGACGCGCTCAAGATTTATTGACGGTTCTAGTTTCGAAGTGCGGCACTATTCCCGGATGGCGTAACATCGGCATGTTTTCTTGGTCGTGGTGTAGCATATGTCATGGTACTACTAGTTCTTTTTCTACTATTGTGTATGTGCAAAAACTGGCACCGTCGGATACATATCTTACGCTTGGCGTTTGACAGGAATAGCCTCGTGGCGAGCTATAGACTAGTCTTTTTTTTCAGAAGCATTACACCTATCCCTCGGGACTTCTCGCACGCACCATCACTGCTCCCTAGGCCGATGCCACCCACATACAGTTGTACTCTGAGAAGAGGTGCATGCACGCACTTGTCCTCTCTCACACACGCATGTGTAGCTACGAATTGTAGTGTTCTCAACCATCCGATTGGCTCTATCATAGGTTTCACGTTGCTCCTTGGCCTTGAGATTGAGATGTTTTAAACGCGGAGGCTAAGATGGAGGCGCGAGGTTTTGGTTAATGTGCGGGCCGCACACGGCACCAACACGACACGAGCTTCGTCTGCCTGGTGCGCATGCAGTCGGGTGAGTTGTCCAAGTATAGACACAACCAGGCCCTCGTTAGTATCCGTGCCTCGACTTTGGCTGGTCATAGTGGAGAGTAACATAGACCAGTTACTAGTCTATGTTACTAGTACCTTCATAGTGGGTAGTTTCATATAGTATATGCATAGTTTTGCTCCCTGGCGCAATCCATCGATACTACTACTGTACAAATGTATACGTTTTTTAAAAGGCTAGAGGGCGGGGCAGTCTAGCTTGGACCTTTTCACGAGAGGCGAGGGCCTTTGTGATTTGATGGCTCATTACTACTGGAAGGCGGGGCCTTGTGATTTGACTGCTCGTATGAATGTGCCGACGACCTGAGGAGGAGCAAAGAACCGTGCGGTATACTCAAGTTTTCCACTGGAGTACGACGGAGGAGCACGAAACACGGCAGCCCAGTGCCATATCCTCTACTCTCTACTCTTATTATATATTACTAGCAAGAGCCATTGTTCTATTGGCGATAAAGAATGATCTAATTTGCTAGTCATCTCATTTTTAGCATTGTTCTATTCATGCCTCGCAGAGAAGGTGACACGTGCGGCGAAACACCCGAAGCAAAATAAGAAACACAGGAGGAAAAGAAGAAGGAGGATTATCACCCCAAAAAAAGAAGGAAGACACACAGACAAGTCTGGGGCACTGCTCTCACTACATGAAGGGTTGCTGGCCGCGGAGTCGTAACTGCTTCTTCATCGCCTCCACGACCTCCATCTCCTTGCGCGTCTCCTCCGCCATCTTCATCATTGTGTCCATGACGCGGGATTTCTCGACGCGAGCCTTCATCATCTATTCCATGGCCGCATTACGTACCTTGACAGCATCCGGGTGCTCGATGCGGAGCTTCGCCAACTCCTCCTTCTGTTCCATGATGAGGGCCTGCAACATCTTCATCGAGGAACTACTATTCTCATGCAGCTTCTTCCAGCCAGCGTTCTCCTCCTTTAGCAGGTCGAGCTCATGGCAGAGCTTCGCGTTGTCCTCCTGAAGTTGTAGGATTTCGCTGGTCGCCTTCTTCTCCGAGGCAATGCTCTTCTTCAGCAGCACCACCAAGCCGGCGGTCAACTCCCCCTGCTCATTGAGCTCAGCGGGCATGTCGTCGAGGCTCTCCTTCAGCAGCTCCACCAAGCCGTGGATGAACTCCTTCTGCTTATTGAGGTGCTTATTGAGCTGATCGGGCATGCCGTCGAGGGATAACGACTCCAGCGCCGCCGCTCGGCATGTTCGCCTGTGCGTCTAGGGCGATCCTGGGAGCCATCGCCTGCCCGTGAGAGATCTTTCGAGGTCTCTGCGTGGCGGCGAGCATCTCTTTTTTTCCGCAACCTTGGTTGCCGCTCCCTTGTTACGAGTAGTTCTCGACCTAGAGCTCTGCACACCAGCCATGGCAAGGACAGATGAAGAAGCAGGACTTATGAGGAGGAAGGTAGAGTAATTTTCGGTTAGGTAGTTCCCCTTTTTATAACCTAAGTACTAGCACTAGTACTAAAACCTGCATAGCGGGAACATGTTCAGGTTTGGTACGTACTGGTAGGTGTGAGCAGGCTTGCACTTAATTGTAGCACTAGTACTTTCGAATGCGATGAGAACAAGGTAAAGATTAATTGATGGTTTTTGGTTTCGAGGCCCGAAATGGCTCCCGATGAGTTTAGTGGAACATAAATTTCAAGTAGACTGCATTGCTCAGATGCGCAAATATTATGTTACTTTCAAAAATTGGCACAAAATACGAAGGAGACCAATGGAAGTACTACTAGCAACCCATGATTTAACTACTCGCATGCGCGTAGTGGAGTAGTAATGTCTTCCTTCCGCCCTCACGTCCACTCGATTTGCATGCGCTGTATTAATTGACCATCAATGAAGTGAAGGAATTTACACGCGTCAAATTATCACATGGGGTGGATCTTGGTACAAAATTGCGTCCGCCCGTGTACCGCGTGTGCGTGCGAGGGAATGAGTGTGTGTGGCGTGCGTGCACATCTTCGCTTCATGCATGTACCGCCAGTGCGGCTCAGGGAGGACGAGTACATTCTTCTAGAACCAGCAGCACGTCACTGTGATCAATCCACACAAGGATGTCGCGACAACGCCTCCACATGTGCCACGTGCCCACGAGGCTTCATGAACTGTAAGAGAGACACTGTGTAGCGTGCCATTGTGTTTTGCACATACTCGAAGTACTAGTAAGGTACACATGCATTGCACGCGTCAGATTTTGCAACCAAATTATGAATAAATACCACACTGTAGCATGTAAGCTCTGAGTCATATATGCCTGATGTAGACCTTTGTTTAATTCTTATAGTTCATCTCATTCAAAATCAATTAGTTTTTATAAAAAAACCTAGGGCCTCTTTGATTCGTAGGATTTCCAAAACGCGGGAATAGGAAGAACATGGGATTAGAGTGGAATGTCATCTTGAATCCTACAGGATGGTGCGAGTGTTTGATTGTGCATAGAAAAAATGCAGAATTTTTTCAAAGAGGTTTGAGTGGATGGGATGTTTCCTATGGAATCTAGTGCAAATGAATCATATGGAAAAATTCCTATGGTTTACAATCCTACGAATCAAACAACCAAGATAGGAAAAATTCCTAAGGATTAGAATCCTCCAAAATTCCTTCGAGAATCCTTTGAAGCAAAGAAGCCCTTAATCTATTTTATGATTCATGGAATTGTGCATTGTAAAGCATAAAGTACAAACAAAGAATGGCAATTCAACTAGAAAAAAAGTTTGGGCAGTTACGATACGGAAGATTCTAGAACAAAGGAGAACCACTGTTGTTTTGAGATTTGTGCATTATGCTTAAGTTCAACCATGGAGTCTGCTAGATTGTACATGTGGCAAAATCCGGTGGGGGGCTAGAAGATGGTGCGAGGGGCCGAGTGGAGGGAGACTATGAAGGAGTGCACAACTGCGAGATCGATATTTAGAGAGAGGGGGCGAGAACGTGCGCTGTTGCACGCACTGGTGGAGCCATAAAAATGTCCCACGAGCTAGGGGGCAAGCATTGCTAATCCTTACGAGGAGGGCCAATTCATCAACTTAAACCATTTTTACCAGCAATTGTCTAATGATCACATTCATATTAGCCTCGATATATAGTGATGTTGGGGGGGTGGCAGGGCCCTTGCTGCCCCCTGTCTTGGCCATTGTGCGCGCATCTGAGAGATGAAGCGGAAGGCATGGATGATGAGAGGGGGGCGTTGGATATATAATTAATGTGGGTGTATTAGCTATATATGTAATCCTATATAGAGAGGTATAGATTGATCGATGTGGACATGGGAAAGAGGGTGAGACCTCACTAGATATATAGATTTATCGGTTTATGTGGAAAACTATGAAAGACCTAGCTATACACACACACACACACACACACACACACATAGAGGAACATCGATCGTTGCGCATGCACGTCAGATAAAGAATGCCCGATATGATGGAGAGGGGGATGTGTGTGTGTGCCTTCATGGGAGACCGACCTGAAGAAAAAGGTTGCATGTGTGCGATGGATAATGCCGACTGGTAGTGTGTGTGCATGCATGCACGAGAGAAAGTTAGTGGTACAATTATAAAGAGGAGACCAATGTGTGTGTGTAAAAGACTAGGTGAGGTCATAATCAATGTAAAGTTTAATTCAAATATTTGAATAAGAGATCATGATATTTGAAATCCCATGCATGCATGAATATAACGGAGATCTGCCCGGTGTGGTTTGGAAACGAGCATGTTGCAATGTATACACATTGAACAAGGTTAGATTGGTTTGAATTTGAGATACCGATGGCAGACATCGTTTGGCCACATTGCATCCGTGCATGGACAAACTATTCTAATTGGAGATGATGGGTGGCTTTCGCATCACATATCTATATCTATACCCCCTATATATATATATTATTATATTTTTTTTATATAGTGTGCGGATAAATCTAACTTTGAAAGATGGTCGTTGGATGAGGCCAATCCGATGGTGCAGAGCTGGCAAATTTGAGCACTACTGGCCGTTGGATATCATCTAGATTCCACCAGATTTTGCCACATGTACAATCTAGAAGACTCTATGGTTGAACTTAAGCATAATGCACAAACCTCAAAACACAAGCACTTCGTCTTTGTTCCAGAATCTTCTGTATCATAATTGCCCAAATGTTTTTCTACATGATTTGTTTTTACTTTATGTCTTACAATGCACAATTCCATGAATCTTAAAATAGATTAGCTTTCTTATAAAAACTAGATGATTTTGAATGAAATGAACTATAAGAATTAAACGAACATCTACATCATGCATATATGACTCAAAGCTTACATGCTATAATGTGGTATTTATTCATAATTTGGTTGCCAAATCTCATGCTTGCAATGCACGCATACCTTACTAGTCTAAATGGTGTCTGTGTGTGTGTTGTGCGTGTTAAACACATTGTACGTAGTATATCATACTAGTATAAATTGTATTTTTTTGAGTACACGTTAAGCTTGTTCTCCCGAAATTTCAAGCCGCGCCTTGTTATGCCGAAATTTCAAGCTAGCGTCTCTGTCTATCGTGCTACGAAACTCCCGCCTCTTCAACCCGCGCCTTGTTAGCCCGAAACATTTAAGATATATGTTTGTCTCGCTGTGCTCCGACAACTCCCTCCATCTCAACCCGCTCCTTGCTATTCCAAAATTACAACGCACGCGAAAACTCCCACCTCCTGTGAAATCCCGACACGCGAAATGCCCGTGATACGCCTGAACCGAAAGAACCACCTCAAATCGGTGGGGGTACTTTCATAACTTACCCCACATTTCGGACAAGCGCGTCCCTAAGCCATGGTTCCCCACTCCCATCCGCCCACCCATTCGTACACTGAGCTGCCCCGACGTTCCCATCGTCTTTCGCGCCACCTCCATTCGCACACCTCTGTCTTCACCTGGACCATCGGAAGAGCATCATCATCACCGTTTCCTCGGATGAAGTTACGGCCTAATCGGCGCCACCAAAGAGGTTGTACACTAATCGACGCATTTTCTTCTTGATTCGATCTCACGGTGCTGCCGGCGCTCGGTCTCGACGACACGGCGCGGCTCCATCCACGCCGGCGTCGCCGGCCACTTCCTCCACGACGTCGCTCCCTCGGCGGCGACGTCCACATCAGTAGGAGCTGCTGCTGCTGCTTTAGCTCTCGCTCGCGCTGCTATTGTGCTCTTGCTCTCGGTCCCTTGCCTGGTCTGCTCTTGCTCACGCTGCTGCTCTCGCTCTTGCAAATCGACTGACCAGAGATGAAAAAGTCAGTCGACTGACTTGTAGCCTCACCTCTAGTGCGTTCAGTTTCGACAGTAAAATTCAGTTTCGACAGCAAAATTCAGTTTCGACAGTTAAGTTCAGTTTCGACAGTTAAATTCAGAGATGAGCGGCTGATGTATACATCTATCACTTTGTGGTTATGTATTTTACGTCATCTATTGGAGATGCTATTAGAATTCCACTGTCACGCCGAAGATGTGACCCTATCCTAAAGGAACACGAAGGTCCCACCAAGGATAGAAGCGCATCTTGAAGACGCTTTTGCAATGTGGATATCATTACATCAACATTACATAATATTTGGGGATACATACAAGGCATACACATGCCGCAAAAATACATCAATACATCATACATAAGATCAACATCCGACTACGGATGAAACACAAACAGAAACTCAAACGACATCCACCCTGCTAGCCCAGGCTGCCGACCTGGAACCTATCCCCTGATCGAAGAAGAAGCAGAAGAAGAACTCCAAACAAGTAAACATCGCTCTCGCGTCATGGTCATCGCAAAACCTGAACCTGCAACTGTTGTTGTAGTAATCTGTGAGCCATGAGGACTCAGCAATCCCATTACCATGGGTATCAAGACTAGCAAAGCTTAAACGGGTGTGGAAAGGATAAGGTGGTGAGGTTGCAGCAACGACTAAGCATGTATGGTGGCTAAACTTACGCAAATAAGAGCGAGAAGAGAAGCAAAGGAACGGTCGTGAACTAGCCATGATCAAGAAGTGATCCTGAACTCCTACTTAGTCAAACATAACCCATAAACCGTGTTCACTTCCCGGACTCCACCGAGAAGAGACCATCACGGCTACACACACACGGTTGATGCGTTTTAATTAAGGTCAAGTGTCAAGTTCTCTACAACCGGATATTAACAAATTCCCATCTGCCACATAACCGCGGGCACGGCTTTCGAAAGATAATACCCTGCAGGGGTGTCCCAACTTAGCCCATTATAAGCTCTCACGGTCAACGAAGGATATTCCTTCTCCCAGGAAGACCCGATCAGCCTCGGAATCCCGGTTACAAGACATTTCGACAATGGTAAAACAAAACCAGCAAGACCGCCCGATGCGCCGACATCCTGATAGGAGCTGCACATATCTCGTTCTCAGGGCAACACCGGATGAACACTACGTACAACTAAAACCAGACCTCAAGTTTCCCCGAGGTGGCGCTGCAAGTGGCTCTAGTTTGGACCAACACTCCGAGGAGCACTGGCCCGGGGGGGTAAAATAAGATGACCCTCGAGAGAGCGACTCCCTAGGGAAAAGAAATAGGTTGGGCAAATGGTAAAACCAAGGTTGGGCCTTGCTGGAAGAGTTTTATTCAAGGCGAACTGTCAAGGGGGTCCCATAAATCACCCAAACCGTGTAAGGAACGCAAAATCCGGGAACATAACACCGGTATGACGGAAACTAGGGCGGCAAGAGTGGAACAAAACACCAGGCATAAGGCCGAGCCTTCCACCCTTTACCAAGTATATAGATGCATTAATAATATAAGAGATATTGTGATATCCCAACGTAAACATAATCCAACATGGAGCAATCTTCATCTTCACCTGCAACTAGCAACGCTATAAGAGGGGCTGAGCAAAGTGGCAAACAACGGTTTGCTAGGAAGGGTGACAAAGGTTAGAGGTTTATGGCAATTTGGGAGGCTTGAGGAGCAAGTGATAGGTAGCGCAGCATAGCGATAGAACGAAGCAACTAGCATAGCAATGATAGTAATGAGATCCAAGGTGACGGTCATCTTGCCTGAAATCCCGCTAGGAAGAAGAACGAATCCATGAAGAAGATGAAGCCACGAAGACGAACGAATCCTCACGATCGCAACGACACGGGAACTATCGAGAAGAAGCACACAACAAGGTAAACACATCACACATGAACAAGGCATAAAGCTCAATCAAGAAAGATGCATGACAAGGCTACATGAAGCTATTCATGACAAGAGATGATGCATACAAGAACAACACATCAAGCAAGTTTAAATGAGGCCGGAAACAACATATAACAATTCCGGTAAGTCCTCATATGCAAATTTCGAAATTGGTCCAGAACTGAACAAGCATTAAGTTGAAGTTGTTAAACAGCAAGTTAAAGAGCACCATGATGATCTACACGAAATTCTAGTCAAGTTACATATAAAGTTCATTAGATTCGGAGCTACGACCTAGAAGATATGAGCAGAACAAGATAAACATGGCATTGATGCAAAATGCATCCAAACATCAAGCAAACACCCCAAAACAAGGATGCAACATGATAATATGAGATTACATGCAAAACTAAGAAAGTTTTATATAGAGCACACTCCAAACGGAGCAACGGCGCAACACATACACTCCAAACAAGACATAGCAACAATCTGTCCAAAACAGCAACTAGGCATCTAGCAAGCATCAAAACAATATGCTACAACAGCTCAACATGAAAACAAAAGGGATGGACATGAAGTACAGGTAAATCACAACAAAACATGAACAATGAGCTATCTCCAGAAATCACTAGAACATGGTCAAGAGGACATAGCAAGATCGCAAATAATAACAGATTCACAGACTTAGCAGAATTACTGGACATGGCAGAAATAGCATCCGGTTGCAATGTTTAGAGCTATCAAGCAACATGCTACGGGAACATAACATGGCAAAACAAGGAATGGAATGAATATAATCAAAGCATATGACAAAAGTCCCTTACTGACCATAAGCCAAAAAGGACCGAAGATATGATGGCAACCATGTAAACATAGCAAGTTTCGTTAACAGGTTCCAGACTTAGCAGAAAACAGAGCATGGCAGAAATAATAATATGAAGGCATCTTGGTGAGCTTGATGCACTCACCACAAAGAAATGCATGACAAAACAAGCATACCTACAGCAATATGGCATGTTTATGAAGCTATCCATGGCAATAGCAAGTACATAGCATGTATGAAACAACTACAATAAGCTTGGCAAAATTGAATAACACGTAAACAATCTGCCAGGAACATTTTATAGCAAAAGTAGAGCAAGATTGAGACATGCTATGGCACTCCAACATTGCAAACAAGAGCATGTATGGATCAACTACAACAATAGCTACAAAATATCCTTACTGAATATCTCCAAAATAAGCATGGATATAACTGTAGCATCGAGTTACTTGGCAACAAAATAACAGCAAACAGACAGTAAAATTACTGTCCCTGAAATCAGAAACATTACGGGGCCTAGTTTGCATGCTTGTGCTAGTCACCACAGAGATCACAAAAATACATGGCATACACCTCTGGAAAGATGGCATGGCATACAACAAAACACATGTAGAGCTCATACTCATAAGATGCACAGATTAAATGATACAAAAATAACAAATCTCCAAGTTCTGATAAGTAACAGTAGATAACAGCAACTAGCACTCTTGCAACGATGATTTGGGCATCAAGTTGGACTCAAATGAACATGGTGCAATGGAACATAATGTAGAGCATCACGAGACGAACAATTTGACATATTACACGTATGAAACGGAGCTATATGCAGAGAGTTATGGTGCAGAGAACATGGCAACATATGATGCAAAACTCAGGACTTGGCCAAAATCGAGAGGGGGGGGGGAAGAAGAAAGTCAACCTCCGGGATTGACCCGATCTGGATCGGGCTAGGGTTTGGCTCGGGCCGCCGGAGTGCAAGCTCATCGGAGCTCCGGGCGAGGGAGGAGGAGGAAGAGGGACGGGGCCGGTTAGGGACGGAGGAGAGTGAACGCCGGCGGCGACGGGCGGTGGACGGCGGCGCGCGCGCGCCTCGGGCGCGGGCGGAGGCAGAGGGGCGCTGCGCTGCACGGGCGCCTCGGGCGGACGACGGCGGCGAACGGGGGCACGCCGGCGGCGGGAGGCGCGGCCTTCAGGCAGCGGCGCGGGAGGAGCCGCGGGCTCGGGCGCGAGCACTCGCGGGACGCGGTGGCGGCCGAACCGGGCCGGGAGGGCCTCGCTCGGGCCCCGGCAGGCCCGTGCGGTGGAGACGGCGGCGGGACACATGGCGCTGCGGGATTGGCCAACGGGGTGTCGGCGGACATGTCCGGCACGGCGGAGACGCGCGTCCGGTGGCGTGAGGGGAAGAAGACTAGGGTTTTTGCCCGAGATTTCGGGGGAGAGGGGGTTTATATAGGTAGAGGGAGCTAGGAGAGTCCAAACGGGGTGCGGTTTTCGCCCACGCGATCGTGATCGAAAGACCGAGAGCATGGCGGAGACTTAGAGGGGTTTTGGGGTTGTTTGAAAGGGGGTTTTGCGGCAACACACAAACGGACTTTACGGTTACCCGGTTAACCGTTGGAGTACCAAACGACCTCCAAATGGAACGAAACTTGACCGGTGGTATACCAAGGCCACTTGACAAGACTCGGTCCATTCCGAGAACGTTTAACACCCGCACATGAAAAGAGGCAAAAGGGGGCGCCGGGTGACATAGGAGTGCCGGATTGCAAAATGGACAACGGGGAAAAGGCTCGGATGCATGAGACGAACACGTATGCAAATGCAATGCACATGATGACATGATATGAAATGCAGATGATGACATGGCAAAGTGCAACACGCAAGCAGATGACAAGGCAAGGACGGCGAATAACTGGTAGACACCTGGCGCATCAGATCCGGGGCGTTACATCCACTCAGGTTAACGTTGTCTCTCTTGTCCTGCTTCAGCCTCGGCGTCGTACAACTCACCGGAGCTGCTCCAACGACGAAACCCTCCATCACAGTGGAGCAGTACCTCGGGCTCCATCTCCAACCGCCTAAGATCTTCTTCCCCTCCTCCGATAGCCAAGTCAGCCGGAGCATCCTCACCGGCCAACCCAATCACGCTGAGATCGACATGGCTTCGCCAAAGAGGTTGTACACTTCTTGTGGTTTGACTTAATCTCAACATGCTTCTTTGCATCGTGTGATCTTCCAATTCTTGTGAACCAAACACCCAGATTGGCAGAAATCCTCTGTTTTTAAATTCTTTGTTTTGCACGTGCATTACTATCCTATTCCTGTCTATTTCCTATCCCTGCATTGTTAGAATCCTCAAATTCAAACAATCCCTTACACAATTACTTCTGTTACAGATATGTGTCAAAGAAAACCTTGTGTGGTTTGTACTGCTCCTGTGGTGCTATGTTCCACCCCAGCTCAGTTGCTCCAACGACGAAAGGGTTCACCACAGCAGGGATCCGCTCTCCAGACTGTCTTTCGCCGCCTCAGATCTTCTTCCCCGCCGCCGGCAGCCACGACAACTGTATTACCATCATCAACTGAGCAGATGACCTTGAGGACTACACGGGTCCGCAAGAGAGGTCGCACTCTTCCGTGTCTGCTTACATTATGCATCGCTTAATATCATGACATGCTACTTTATCGTCGTGTTCACCTATTAGACTCTGACTCAGGTCCAAACTTATGCTGAAACTTGAGTTTTTAAATGGTTGTGGGGTACATATTGGGGCAGCAATCAGTACTATCTGGTTAATCTCGGGTGTCTACTATGAGTTTCATGTTGGGTGCAAACAAACATTAAAGGAGCCATTATCTGTATTTTTTTAACTAAAGCTATTATCTGCCTGCTATCATTTGTTTTGGGTCTATCCACAGTTTGCTACCATCACTCTGGATTTGTGCATGCACTCCTTACATAATCTCACTATGTTTTATTCCTATGCATGTCAGTTATTGTACACAATGGAACTGAACATGTAGAGCAAAAGAGACGAGCCTTGTGTGGCAATAAAATTTCATGCAGACGTCGCTCCATGGTGGGCGCAAAGGCAGCCCCCCTCCACCCATTTCGGATCATAAGCAAGAGGAAGATAACTGTTCTGAGGGGGATTCAGAAGTAGAAGACCACTCCTATTTACCCCATGAGGTCTTCGCTCTAACTTGGCATGCTGATGTTGGTAATATCATGCATATGGTGCCTTGCATTGCGTACTGTATACATCAAAGATGTCATCTGCTTAGTTTAGACATGCTTTGTGTCAATGTCATCTGTTTAGTTTTTTTATCGTATATGTGAATCATGCAATGCCATCTTGTTTAGCCAGGCATCATACATGTGAATTTTGCAATGCCACCCTGGTTAGCCAGTCATCTTATATGTGAATTATATCATGACACCATTTTTTATTACGTGTTAAATTTGTCAACAATTTTAGTACATTCAATTACTCTTCCTGTGCATCAGCCATTCGACACGGTCATGGAAAAATCTGGAGTGGAAACAAGGTCTTCAGAGCAGACAATGCTATCTGACGAGGCGCATGTCTTGCTGGTTACAGATAGCTCCTTAGAGGAGGATTCAGAGACAGATGACCAGTCCTATTCCCCCCCCCCAAGTGCATGCTCTAACTTGGCAGGGTTATGATGCTCATATCGTGTGTATGGTATCTTGCATTGCTATGTCATTTGCGTAGTTTAGACATGCTTTGTGTGAATGCCACCTGTTTAGTGTCTAATTACCATATATGTGAATTATGCAATGCCATCTTGTTGCAAGACATTATATATGTGAATTATGCAATGCTATCTTGTTGCAAGGCATTATATATGTGAATTATGCAATGCCATGCTGTTTAGCCAAGTGTCATATATGTGAATTATATCATGCCGTCCTTTTTTTGTATTTCTCATTGCTTTTGTCAACAATGTTTGTATATTCAACTGCTCTTCCTATGCATCGGCCATTTGAATTGGTGATGGACAAATCTGGAGTGAAAACAAGGTCTTCAGAGCAGACAATGCTACCTGGTGAAGTAGATATCTTGCTGGTTACAGATAGCTCTTCAGAGGAGGATTCAGAGGCAGATGACCAGTCCTATTATCCCCCTGAGGTGTATGCTCAAACTTGGCAGGGTTATATTACTCATATATAGCGACCCGACCTCAAACAGTCAAGTCTCTGTGCTTCAGTGTCATCCCTGGATCGGTAATGCTGACACACACAGTACTCGAAGGATTTATAACAGAGTAGCAATCACACACTTATTACATCGAATGTCTCAAAAGAGAACTTATTACAATAAATATGGCTTAAGGCCATCAAACACGATAACAGCGGAAGGCTTGGAAGATAAAGTGAGTCCATCAACTCCAACGGCATAGCTGAGTGCAAGACCACGGCCTAGCGAACCTTACTCCTCGTCTGAAAAGTCTGCAACATAATACGTTGCAGCCCGAAAACGGGTCAGCACATGGAATATGCTGGCAATATAACACAGTAGAGCAATGAACAGATAAATGCTATCATTACATGCATATATGGCTGGTGGAGGCTCTATGGTTATAAGGTTTTTGTGAAAAGCCAATTTTTTCCTACAACAAAGGAATAGATTTTATTTAACTATCAGGGTAGTTGAAACATCATTGAGAAGGTTCCTCCAACTCAATCCCAACTAAAGTAATCATTAACCCAACAAATTAAATTAGAGTGATGAGATACAATAGGATAATCCAAGTACTAGATACTCAAGATGTCTGTAACCGGGGACACGGCTAACCATGATTAGATTGTACACTCTGCAGAGGTTTGCGCACTTTTCCCCACAAGACTCGATCTCCTCCGTTGGATTTCTCGCACTACATGGTGTTTGAGAAATGGATGACCGAGACACAGTCTTTCAGAAGCATTAACTCTAACCCCGGGTAGATAGTACCAACCTACATCCCTCTACATCTGCTAGCCTACCACTGGAAGAGGTCATGCAACATACTCAACTATGCTAGAGCCCATAATAGCTTGTGGCTGCACACGGAAGTTTCTAGCATGAATAATCTCACGATCCCTTTGAGCCTGGGTGGCGGACCGTAGGAGGATCACACGGATATCCCCGGGATCTCCTAGGACAACACTGGATATCCCCAGGTGCCCAAACAAGCAATCCACCCAGATGTGTATTAAAGTTGCCACCTTAAGTTGAACCATTAATTAACAACTCACATCTGTCATGGATACACTCAAACCCAATCCACGTCTACGAGCATAGCATAGCAATATAAGCATAACGTAGAAGTAACTCCCGAGGGTTTGATAATAAAACAGGTAATAGGTTCTACCTCATCAACTACTTCCCAATACCCACAAGTTAATCACATCCTAATCATGCAGTGTTTGAATATTGGAACTAATGCATAAAAACTGGGTATGAAAAGGAGTATGATCAATGTGTTACTTGCCTTGCTGACGATCCGCAAAACCTAGAGACTCGTAGTAGCACGCTTCGCACTCCGGGAATTCTATCGCAAACAAACAATAGCATACATAAGCAATCAAGCAAAGATGCACGGGTAAAACTCGAATAAGAAGATCTAACCAGAAAGTTCAACTTAAGAACTCCGGTTTGCAAAAAGAATCAAATCAAACGGAGCAACGAAACTCAAACTGCGAAAGAAACAAGGTTCGTTTACTAATCTGGACTAAAGTCAAATTTTACAGTACCAAAATCTTGTTCAAGTTGTTTAAACAGAAAGAGGGCTTCGAGACGAAGATCTAGGCGCTTGAGTCGCCTGATTCCGATAAACGAGCGAATAGATAAACTATAACGAAAATCGGATCAAAAATCACGATCGAAAATAATCACGAAAAACCCGAGAAAAAGAAAAACTGATGAACAGGCTAACGAACGAACGTTCGCTGTCTGTGACTAACGGACAAAAACCGTTCATTAAAACGAACGTACGAACGGCCATTCACTAAATAACTAAACAGAGAAAAAACGAACCGATCTATAAAAAACAGATCTAGGGTTTTAAAAAACCGAACGAACCGAAAGAAAAACCAGACGGTTTTCTCGCGTAAACCGGCGGCGGCGGCGGCTGCTACCTCGGGTGGCGGGACGGCGAGGCGGCGACGGCGGGTGGCTCCGGCGGCAGCGCGAGCTAGCGGGCGGCGGTGGATGGCGGCGGCGGGCGGCAGCGGCGGGCGGCTGCGGCGGTAGCAGCGGCGCTAGGGTTCGGCAGGGCGGCGGGGCTGGTGGGCTCGGGGTCGCGGCCTCGGGCTTTAAAGGCCGGCTGGGCGAGTCCTAGTCGGGTACGGCCCGGCTAGGTTGGTTGGTTTTTTTAAATACTCCGACGTTCCGAAAAAGAAAGAAAAGAAATACTCTAAAAATATGCTGGACAAGATGAACATTTATTTGGGCCTATAATGCAATTTTGAAAAACGCGTATTTTTCCTAATTCAAATAAAATTGCAATAAAGACCAAATAAAATTATTGATTTGATTTTAATATTTTTCCTCCAATATTTCATTTATTTTGGAGAAGTCATATTATCTCCTCTCATATATTTTAATATGAAATATTTTCGGAGAGAAAAATAATTAAAACAAATGATCCTCGTTTCGATATTTGATAAAAATTCAAATATGAAAACGGTGAAATCCCCAACTCTCTCCGAGGGTCCTTGGGTTGCTTAGAATTTTGAGGATCGCGAAACGAAATGCAATAAAATATGAGATGCATGAATGACCTATGTATAACATTCTAAATTGAACATTTGGGATGTTACAAACCTACCCCCCTTAAGATGAATCTCACCCTCGAGATTCGGGTTGGCTAGAAAATAGGTGTGGGTGGTCTTTGCGAAGATCATCCTCTCGTTCCTAGGTGGCTTCATCCTCGGTATGGTGGCTCCATTGAACTTTGCAAAACTTGATGACCTTGCTGCAAGTAACTCGGCTGGCAAACTCAAGAATCTTGACGGGTTTCTCCTCATAGGTCAGATCACTGTCCAACTGAATCGCTTCCAGGGGCACTGTATCTCTCAGAGGTATATCGGCCATCTCAGCATGACACTTCTTTAACTGGGAGACGTGAAACACATCATGAACTACTGATAATCCTTCGGGTAACTCCAACTTGTAGGCAACCTCTCCCATACGCTCCAAAACTCAGTCTGGTCCTAGAAATCTCGGGGCTAACTTTCCCTTAACTCCAAAATGTTTCACCCCTCGGAGTGGTGATACACGAAGATATGCTCTGTCTCTGATTTCATAGGCTACCTCCTTGCATTTCGAATCTGCATAACTCTTCTGCCTGGACTGAGCTACCTTCAGTCTGTCTCGAATCAACTTAACCTTCTCTTCAGACTCTTTGCTCAAATCTGGTCCAAACAACTGTCGGTCTCCCACTTCATCCCACATCAACGGTGTTCTGCACCTTCGTCCATACAGGGCTTCGAACGGTGCCATCTTCAAACTGGCCTAGTAGCTATTGTTGTATGAGAACTCTGCGTAGGGCAAATTGTCATCCTAACTAGATCCATAATCTGGCACACAAGCTCTCAACATATCCTCCAGAATCTGGTTGTCTCTCTCTGTCTGGCCATCTGTCTGTGGATGAAATGTTGTACTGAACTCTAGCCTTGTACCCAAAGTCTGGTGCAGCTGATGCCAAAACATTGAAGTAAACTGTGTTCCTCTATCTGATACGATGGTCCTCGGAACTCCATGCAGACATACGATCCTGGTCATATATATCTTGGCCAACTTCGCACTAGTATACGTGGTTTTCACTGGAATAAAGTGAGCCACTTTGGTCAAGCGATCAACTACTACCCAGATAGAATCATATCATGATCGAGTCCTGGGAAATCCGGTGATGAAATCCATGCCAAGTTTATCCCACTTCCATTCGAGTATCGGCATAGGCTGCAGTAATCCTGCTGGCTTCTGATGTTCTGCCTTTACTCTCTGACATACATCACATATGGCTACATACTCAGCAATATCCTTCTTCATACCAGTCCACCAAAAACGCTCCTTCAAATCCAAATACATCTTGGTGTTTCCGGGGTGTATCGAGTATGGCGAGTCGTGAGCCTCCTGAAGTATCAACTTCCTGATCTCCGCATTATTGGGCACATAAACGCAGTACTCAAACCATAAGGTGTCGTGCTCATCCTCACGAAAACCTTTGGCCTTTCCTTTGCTCATTCTCTCTTTTATCTCGGCAATCTCTTTATCATCCTTCTGCGCTTCTCGAATCTTTCCCAACAACGTTGATTGAACCTCCAATGCTGCAACAAAACCTCTAGGGACTATGTCCAATCATAGCTCCCTGAGATCTTCTGCTAAATCCTTTGGCAATCCTCTGCTTAGAGGGTATTGGCATAACTCTTCCGGCTCAAAGCGTCTGCTACGACATTGGCCTTTCCTAGATGATAGTGCAACTTCATATCATAATCCTTCATGAGCTCCAACCATCTCCTTTGCCTGAGGTTCAGCTCCTTTTGGGTAAAAATGTACTTCAAACTCTTTTGATCCGTGTACACATCACAACGGTTTTCGATAAGGTAATATCTCCAAGTCTTGAGCACATGCACTACGGCTGCTAACTCCAAATCATGAGTAGCATAATTCAACTCATGCGGTCGAAGCTGTCGGGATGCATACGAAACAGCTCTTCCGTCCTGCATAAGTACACCTCCAAGTCCAGAGCGTGAAGCATCGCAATACACTTGGAAGTCCTTGCGTATATCCGGCAGAATCAGCACTGGGGCTGTAGTCAAACGTTTCTTTAACTCCTGAAAACTTGCCTCACATTCTTCCATCCATTTGGATTTGGTATCCTTCTTCAACAATGCCGTCATTGCTTTCGCAATCTTGGAAAAATTCTCAATGAATCTCCGATAGTATTCCACGAGTCCAAGAAAATTGCGGATCTCGCTAACTGAGGTGGGTGCCAACCACTCAGTGACTGACTGAACCTTGGCGGGGTCTACTGCTATACCTTCTCCTGATATAACATGTCCAAGGAATCCAACTTCCTTCAACCAAAACTCACATTTGCTAAACTTGGCATACAACTGATGTTCCCTGAGTTTCTCGAGGACTAAACGCAAATGCTCCTTGTGCTCCTCCTCATTCTTCGAGTATACCATTATATCATCAATGAACACCACCACAAATTTATCCAAGAATTCCATGAACACCTTATTCATCATACTCATGAAATAGGTAGGGGCGTTAGTCAGTCCAAATGACATGACCGTATTACTCATATAACCCGTACCTTGTGGTGAATGCGGTTTTTGGTATATCCTCCTCTCGAATCTTCAGCTGGTGATATCCTGATCGCAGATCAATCTTCAAAAACACTTTAGCTCCTTGCAGCTGGTCAAACAAATCATTGATCATCGGCAATGGGTACTTGTTCTTGATCGTCACCTCATTTAGTGCACGATAATCAACAACCATCCTTAAGGATCCATCCTTCTTCTCAACCAAAAGCACTGGGGCTCCCCACGGTGATGAACTTCGTCGGATGTAACCTTTCTCTAATAACTCCTTAATCTGCTTCTTAATCTCCTCCAGATAATTTGCGGGCATCCGGTATGGTCTCTTCGATATCGGTCTGGTGCCTGGCAACAGTTCTATCAAAAACTTCGGCGGGCGGCTGCGGCGGCGGCGGCGCTAGGGTTCGGCGGGGCTGGTGGGCTCGGGGTCGCAGCCTCGGGCTTTAAAGGCCAGCAGGGCGAGTCCTAGTCGGGTACGGCCCAGCTAGGTCGGTTGGTTTTTTTTTAAATACTCCGACGTGCAGAAAAAGAGAAAAGAAATACTAAACGGGCTCCAAAAATCCTGAAATAAATTTCCCCTGTCCTCTACAAATATGTCGGACAAGTTGAACATTTATTTGGGCCTATAATGCAATTTTGAAAAACGCGTATTTTTCCTAATTCAAATAAAATTGCAATAAAGACCAAATAAAATTATTGATTTGATTTTAATATTTTCCTCCAATATTTCATTTATTTTGGAGAAGTCATATTATCTCCTCTCATATATTTTAATATGAAATATTTTTGGAGAGAAAAATAGTTAAAACAAATGATCCTCGTTTCGATATTTGATAAAAATTCAATTATGAAAACGGTGAAATCCCCAACTCTCTCCAAGGGTCCTTGAGTTGCTTAGAATTTCGAGGATCGCGAAACGAAATGCAATAAAATATGAGATGCATGAATGACCTATGTATAACATTCCAAATTGAAAATTTGGGATGTTACATCATATCATGCATATGTTGTATTGCAATGCTTAGTTTTTACATCATATACACGATATTGAATGCCATCTCCTTAGTTGACACATCATATATGTGATTGCCCTCTGCTCACTTCCTTAGTATATAAATCGTATATTTGAATTATATCATGCCATGATGTTTACATAGACAGCTATCTGAATTATGGCATGCCAACGCATTTTCTAAAGACATAATATAGTTATATCATCTCATCCTGTTCACATAGTCATCATATTTTGAATTATGTCATTCCATCCGTGAATTATATCATGCCATCATGTTTCCATCGACGGGATGTTTGTGATTTATGGCATGCCAATCACTTTAATAGACACATCGTATAGTTATATCATGTCATCCTGTTTACATAGTCATCATATTTTGAAGTATGTCATTCTATCCTATTTAGTTAGTCATCATACATGTGAAATTGTGTCATGCTATCCTGTTTAATTAGCCATCATATATGTGAAATTATGTCCGGCTATTCTGTTTGGTTAGACAACAAAATGTGAATTATTTCATGCCCTGTTTTGTTCCCTACTATCCATTGCACCTGTCTATCTTACAAAGTCTGTACATTCAATTACTTTTCTTGTTTATCAGCCATTTCAATTGGAGGGGGTGATGGCAGTATCTGTGAGAGTAAAAACACGGTCTTCAGAAAAGATCGTGCTACCTATCGATGGAGATGGAACCACAGTTGTACTTGCCCAAGAACCAGCCCCACCACACATAACCCAGACTCACGCAGATTGTAACCCTACCCAGTTGGACAGAGAACCAGCTACACCCCTTCTAACCCCAACCCCAGCAGATAGTAACCCAGTGTAACACCCCGGATGTAACTTTCCATATTTGTAACTCCAACTCTTGCCATTTTCGGCTATGTGTTATGATATTCCCTTCGTGGTCGGGTTTTGTTTTTCGTTTTTGCACTTTGTTCATGTCATGCATCTCATATCATGTCATCATGTGCATCTCATTTGCATACGTGTTCGACTCATGCATCCGAGCATTTTCCCCATTGTCCGTTTTGCAATCCGGCACTCCCACATGCACTGGTGCACCCCTCTTGTCTCTTTTCGTGAGCGGGTGTTAAACGTTCTCGGAATGGACCGAGGTTTGTCAAGTGGCCTTGGTATACCACCGGTAGACCACCTGTCAAGTTTCGTTCCATTTGGAGCTCGTTTGATGCTCCAACGGTTAACCGGGTAACCGCTAAGTCCTTTTGGGTGTTGCAGCAAAACCCCCCTCCAATCTATCCAATAACCCCTCTAAGTCCCCTCCATGCCCTCGGTCGTTCGATCACGATCGTGTGGGTAAAAACCGTGCCTCATTTGGACTCTCCTAGCTCCCTATGCCTATATAAACACCTCCCCCTCCGAAATCCGGGTCCAAACGTGTTTTGCTTGCTCTGAACGTTGCTACCTGATGCTGTTTATGCCATGTCCAGTAATTTCACCAAGTCTGTGAACCTGATATCTTTTTCACTTTTGCCATGCTTGTTTGAACCTGTTATTGTGTGATCTAGCCGTAGCTCAGTGTTCATCTTTTGTCAAGCATCTCCTGTAGATTACTGCCATGTGCTTTGTTGCTATGTTGGAGTGCTGTAACATAGTTTCTTGATGCATTCTAAGTGTTATCATGCTGTTAATCGCAGAATCGTGTCATTCTTGTTTTGCTTGCCATTTGCAAACCGTGCATCCGTTTCCGGTGATCTTTATATCGATTTCGACCGAAATCATCTCATCTTTCCAGTGGCATACTTGGTTTGCCAAGTTACTGCCTTGTTCATTCTTTTTCTTCCGGAGCACGCATATGCATCGCAAACCACATCTCGCATATCATGCATGTTTTGCATCATGTTGCTTGTGCATTTCCCGTGATTGATTATGGTTCCATTGCTTGTGTTCTTGCTGTGGGTAGAGCCGGGAGACGAGTTCGTGAACGAGGAACCTGTTGAGTACGCTTACGAGGATCAAGCTTTCGACAACTCTGAGAAGCTTGCAGGCAAGATGACCATACCCTCGAAATCACTTCTATCTTTGCTTTGCTAGTTGTTCGTTCTATTGCTATGCTGCGCTACCTACCACTTGCTATATCATGCCTCCCATATTGCCATGCCAAGCCTCTAACCATCTTTTCCTAGCAAACTGTTGTTTGGCTAAGTTACCGCTTTTGCTCAGCCCTTCTTATAGCGTTGCTAGTTGCAGGTGAAGTTGAAGTTGGTTCCATGTTGGAACATGGATATTTTGGAATATCACAATATCTCTTGTTTAATTAATGCATCTATATATTTGGTAAAGGGTGGAAGGCTCGGCCTTATGCCTGGTGTTTTGTTCCACTCTTGCCGCCCTAGTTTCCGTCATACCGGTATTATGTTCCTTGAGTTTGCGTTCCTTACGCGGTTGGGTGATTTATGGGACCCTCTTGATAGTTCGCCTTGAATAAAACTCCTCCAGCAAGGCCCAACCTTGGTTTTACCATTTGCCACCTAAGCCTTTTTCCCTTGGGTTTTCGCGAGCCCGAGGGTCATCTTTATTTAAACCCCTGGACCAGTGCTCCTTCGAGTGCTGGCCCAAACCGAGCGATGTCCGGTGCCCCCTGGGCAACCAGGGTCTATGCCAACCCGACGTCTGGCTCATCCGGTGTGCCCTAAGAACGAGATACGTGCAGCTCCTATCGGGATTTGTCGGCGCATTCGGGCGGCTTTGCTGGTCTTGTTTTACCATTGTCGAAATGTCTTGTAAACCGGGATTCCGAGACTGATTGGGTCTTCCTGGGAGAAGGTTTACCCTTCGTTGACTGTGAGAGCTTATAATGGGCTAAGTTGGGACACCCCTGCAGGGTATTATCTTTCGAAAGCCATGCCCACGGTTATGAGGCGGATGGGAATTTGTTAATGTCCGGTTGTAGAGAACTTGTCACTTGACTTAATTAAAATACATCAATCGTGTGTGTAGCCGTGATGGTCTCTTCTCGGTGGAGTCCGGGAAGTGAACACGGTCTGGGTTATGCATGCATGTAAGTAGTTTCAGGATCACTTCTTGATCATTCTAGCTTCACGACCGTTGCATTGCTTCTCTTCTCGCTCTCATTTGCGTATGTTAGCCAGCATATATGCTTAGTGCTTGCTGCAGCTCCACCTTTACACCATCCTTTCCTATAAGCTTAAATAGTCTTGATCTCGCGGGTGTGAGATTGCTGAGTCCTCGTGACTCACAGATTCTACCCAAAACAGTTGCAGGTGCCGACGATGCCACTGCAGATGACGCAACCGAGCTCAAGTGGGAGTTCGATGAGGAACGTGGTCGTTACTATGTTTCTTTTCCTGATGATCAGTAGTGGAGCCCAGTTGGGACGATCTGGGATCTAGCATTTGGGGTTATCTTATTTTCATTTGGATTTTGACCGTAGTCGGTCTATGTGTGGATTTTGGATGATGTATGAATTAATTTATGTATTGTGTGAAGTGGCGATTGTAAGCCAACTCTCGTTATCCCATTCTTGTTCATTACATGGGATTGTGTGAAGATGACCCTTCTTGCGACAAAACCACAATGCGGTTATGCCTCTAAGTCGTGCCTCGACACGTGGGAGATATAGCCGCATCATGGGCGTTACACCCAGTTCCCGTTGACACAGCACCGTCTCCACCACAGAGCACCCAAACACGAGCAGTTAGTAAGGCAACTGCAGTGCCCAAAGCACGAGGACCACCACTCCGAACTCCAAGTCAACGCTTAAAGCAGAAGAAGAATTGTTCTCAAGTCAGGTTCCGTAGCTATGGTTCATACTACTTTACTCTTGCATCACTATATTTACTCATACCAACTAATTTCAAATTTGAAGGATGCAATTGAAACTCCAATGGCGCAACAGGTATGTTTTAAACCTGTTTCTTTAATGTGTTTGCTGTTGTAACTTGCTCTATGTTGATTTTAGTTTCAATTGAATAAACATTTATATTCTCATGCCATGCACCTTACAAGTGTTATTATTGTTGTGTAGTTTCTCACACTTATATTCTGTCTAAGCTGCTTTGTCTTAAATAGATATGATTCGAACTGTATCTATCTTGATTTGGCAACATAAACTAGAATGATATAGACCATACAGTGACCATACTACATAGATATATGTTTGTTTCATGTTGTTATCCTGTCCACCTTACTACTGAACTGGTTTACCAATTCGAGTTTCATATACTACATTGTAAACCTGTGATGTGTTTGTTTGTTTCTCTTTTAGAATGCGGATAAAATATTGGAGAAGAGTACCCCATTATGCAATGGTACAGGAAGTAATGCAGATAAGGTTCAAGATAGTGAGACATCCCTGTTGGTCTCCAAGAAAGCTGATAAAAACTATATTGAAGACACTGAGACAACCCCAAAGTCATGTCTTGATGTAGTGTTCGAGTTACTGGCTACTACTGCTGGCACCAGCTCTTCGAACTTGCTGCCTGAATCAGTTCGGCTTCTTAAGTCTCAACTTCAAGTTGAAAGACATCGATAAGATGTTATGCGACAGGAAGCCAAAGGACTGAGGAAGTCCCTGCAGAATTCAGATGCATACTTCTGGTGCAACAGCAAGTGCTGGAGGATTTAAGCGCCAAACAAGAGAAAGTTAATAAGCTTCCTAAGCATCTTGCCAGCATTATGGGTACCCAGGATATTGTTTCTTGAGCTATTCTGAAGTGGTTTCAGTTCTGGACTTGTTTTGCTGCGGCATTTATATGCTGCTTTGTTCCCTATATTTGCACTGATGGCAAACTTTGATGCCCAGTGGATGTAATATGTGTAATAGCCTATTTCCGCGGTTTGCTAGTGGCCGCAATAGCCTGTTTTTTTAAACTAGGCCACATTAACCATGGGCTACATATTTACTGTAGTTAACATGGACTCCTACGGGCCGTAGAAACAATGGGCCTTCTAAGGGCCATAGAAATCATGGGCCTTCTATGGGGCGTAGAAACAATGGGCCTTATACGGGCCGTAGACACAATGGGCCTTCTACGGGCCGTATCATCAATGGGCCTTCTACGGGCCGTATGATCGGTTGGCCAAACATGGGCCAATAAAAGACCACATTATGGTCGTAAATGGGCTAGAGTTGAAATCGTCCGTTCATGGGCCGACCATAACGGGCCGTCGTTAATCAGCCGTATTTGATGACGCTATGAAAATGGCCCAACGTATTAACGGGCCACAAACGGGCCGACTGTAACCACGGGCTGAATTTGGCCCACAAGCAAAAAATGACAATAATGGGCCGAAAGTAAACGAATGCTGGAAATGAGCCCAAGAATAAATGGGCCCTGAGAAGGCCGAAAGATAACATGGGCTGGAAACGGCCCGACGGTATAATGGGCCGTTAATGGGTATAAAGTGATACACTGTTCATTACGGGCCAGTTTTACCACGGGCCGTTAATGGGCCGAGGGTTACTAAGGGCCTCATATGGGCCGAAAGACATCATGGGCCACACATGGGCCGGAAGTAAAAACGGGCTGGAATTATATTGGAGGGCCCAGATGATGCTACTGGGCCTAATTCGGATAGGCCGTAAACGGGCCCTAGGTTAGCGGGCTATAAATGGGCTATATGCGAATAGGCCGTTAATAGGCTTGCCGTGGGCCGGCCCGCCACCTTTTGACCAAGTCAAATGGGCTGGCCTTTTCACAGGAATGGGCCTCTGTTGGGCCGTGCCACGTGTCGACGTATCATAGGCGCTTTGGGTCCAATGAGTGGATGACATCTGTCCCAGCGACGAGCCGACACGTGTTCCCTCCAGCCAATGATGATTTTACACGTGGAAAATCCCCATTGGTCGGGGCTGTTAACGGGTTATCGGATCCAAAACTGGACCCGATAGCTTAACGGCGTTCCGTTACAGTGGATGCCACGTGTCGGTCACCCTTGACGAAAGCATTTCCGTGACGCGCGATTTATCGTCATGGAAGTGGAAACTTCCATGATGATAATTTTGTTAATGTCATGGAACACTTCTACGACAGCACAGGTATGACTATCTTGATTCCGTCATAAATTTGTCATGGATGTACATGCATGACAGAAAACGTGACCTACTGTGACAAACACGTATCATCACGGAAGTGTATTTTTTGTAGTGTGTGGAGAAGACAAAAAGGAGAAGATAGTCTCACATCAACTAGGTGTATCAACAGGCTATGGAGATGCCCATCAATAGATATCAATGTGAGTGAGTAGGGATTGCCATGTAACGGATGCACTAGAGCTATAAGTGTACGAAAGCTCAAAAAGAAACTAAGTGGGTGTGCATCCAACTCGCTTGCTCACGAAGACCTAGGGCATTTTAAGGAAGCCCATCATTGGAATATACAAGCCAAGTTCTATAATGAAAGATTCCCACTAGTATATGAAAGTGACAACATAGGATACTCTCTATCATGAAGATCATGGTGCTACTTTGAAGCACAAGTCTGGTAAAAGGATAGTAGCATTGCCCCTTCTCTCATTTTCTCTCATTTTATTTTGTGGGCTTCTTTGGCCTCTCTTTTTTATTTGGGCTCCTTTGGCCTCTTTTATTTTTTTCGTCTAGAGTCTCATCCTGACTTATGGGGGAATCATAGTCTCCATCATCCTTTCCTCACATGGGACAATGCTCTAACAATGAAGATCATCACACTTTTATTTACTTACAACTCAAGAATTACAACTTGATACTTAGAACAAATATGACTCTATGTGAATGCCTCCGGCGGTGTACCGGGATATGCAATGAATCAAGAGTGACATGTATGAATAATGAATGGTGGCCTTGCCACAAATACAATGTCAACTACATGATCATGCAAAGCAATATGACAATGATGAAGCGTGTCATAATAAACAGAACGGTGGAAAGTTGCATGGAAATATATCTCAGAATGGCTATGGAAATGCCATAATAGGTAGGTATGGTGGCTGTTTTGAGGAAGGTAATGGTGGGTGTATGGTACCGGCGAAAGTTGCGCGGCACAAGAGAGGCTAGCAATGGTGGAAGGGTGAGAGTGCGTATAATCCATGGACTCAACATTAGTCATAAAGAACTCACATACTTATTGCAAAAATATATTAGTTATCGAAACAAAGTACTACGCGCATGCTCCTAGGGGGATAGATTGGTAGGAAAAGACCATCGCTCGTCCCCGGCCGCCACTAATAAGGAAGACAATCAATAAATAAATCATGCTCCGACTTCATCACATAATGGTTCACCATACGTGCATGCTACGGGAAGCACAAACTTTAACACAAGTATCTCTCAAATTCACAACTACCTCAACTAGCATGACTCTAATATCACCATCTTCATATCTCAAAACAATCATAAGGAATCAAACTTCTCATAGTATTCAATGCACTTTATATGAAATTTTTTATTATATCCCTCTTGGATGCCCATCATATTAGGACTAAATTCATAACCAAAGCAAATTACCATGCTGTTTAAGACTCTCAAAATAATATAAGTGAAGCATGAGAGTTCATCTATTTCTTCAAAATAAAACCACCATCGTGTTCTAAAAATATATAAGTATATAAGTGAAGCACTCGAGCAAATGACAAACTACTCCAAAAGATATAAGTGAAGATCAATGAGTAGTTGAATAATTATGTAACTATGTGAAGACTCTCTAACATTTAAGGATTTCAGATCTTGGGATATTATTAAAACAGCAATCAAAACTAAATAAAATAAAATGACGCTCCAAGCAAAACACATATCATGTGGCGAATAAAAATATAGCCTCAAGTAAAGTTACCGATGAACGAAGACGAAAGAGGGGATACCTTCCGGGGCATCCCCAAGATTAGCTCTTGGTTGTCCTTGAATATTACCTTGGGGTGCCTTGGGTATCCCCAAGCTTAGGCTCTTGCCACTCCTTATTCCATAGTCCATCGAATCTTTACCCAAAACTTGAAAACTTCACAACACAAAACTCAACAGAAAACTCGTAAGCTCCGTTAGTATAAGAAAATAAAACCACCACTTAGGCACTGTTGTGAACTCATTCTAAATTAATATTGGTGTAATATCTACTGTATTCCAACTTCTCCATGGTTCATACCCACCGATACTACTCATAGATTCATCAAAATAAGCAAACAACACAATGAAAACAGAATCTGTCAAAAACAGAACAGTCTGTAGTAATCTATATCATTCGAATACTTCTGTCACTCCAAAAATTCTTAAATAAATTGGTGGACCTGAGTAATTTGTCTATTAATCTTCTTCAAAAAGAATCAACCTAAAAGCACTCTCCAGTAAAAATGGTAGCTAATCTCGTGAGCGCAAAAGTTTCTGTTTTTTACAGCAAGATCGCAAAGACTTCACCCAAGTCTTCCCAAAGGTTCTACTTGGCACAAACACTAATTAAAACATAAAACCACATATAAACAGAGGCTATATGAATTATTTATTACTAAACAGGAGCAAAAAGCAAAGAACAAAAATAAAATTGGGTTGCCTCCCAACAAGCGCTAACGTTTAACGCCCCTAGCTATGCATGATGATTTCAATTATGCTCACAAAAAAGATAAGAATTGAAACATAACGGGAGCATCATGAAGAATATGACTTGCACATTTAAGTATAACCCACTTCCTATGCATAGGGATTTTGTGAGCAAACAACTTATGGGAACAATAATCAACTAGCATAGGAAGGCAAAACAAGCATAACTTTAAAACTTTAAGCACATAGAGAGGAAACTTGATATTATTGCAATTCCTACAAGCATATATTCCTCCCTCATAATAATTTTCAGTTGCATCATGAATGAATTAAACAATATAACGATCACACAAAGCATTCTTTTCATGAGCCACAAGCATAGAATTTTTATTACTCTCCACATAAGCAAATTTCTTCTCATGAATAGAAGTGGGAGCAAACTCAACAAAATAACTATCATGTGAAGCATAATCCAATTGAAAATTAAAATCATGATGACAAGTTTCATGGTTATCTTTATTCTTTATAGCATACGTGTCATCACAATAATCATCATAAATAGGAGGCATGCTTTCATCATAATAAATTTGCTCATCAAAACTTGGGGGACTAAAAATATCATCTTCATCAAACATAGCATCCCCAAGCATGTGGTTTGCATATCATTAGCATAATTGGTATTCAAAGAATTCATACTAACAACATTGCAATTATGCTCATCATTCACATATTTTATGCCAAGCATTCTATGTAATTCTTCTTCTAGTACTTGAGCACAATTTTCCTTCCCATCATTTTCACGAAAGACATTAAAAAGATGAAGCATATGAGGCAACCTTAATTCCATTTTTGTAGTTTTCTTTCATATACTAAACTAGTGATAAAACAAGAAACTAAAAGATTCGATTGCAAGATCTAAAGATATACCTGCAATCACTCACCTCCCCGGCAACGGCGCCAGAAACTGCTTGATGTCTACTACACAACCATCTTCTTGTAGACGTTGTTGGGCCTCCAAGTGCAGAGGTTTGTAGGACAGTAGCAAATTTCCCTCAAGTGGATGACCTAAGGTTTATCAATCTGTGGGAGGCGTAGGATGAAGATGGTCTCTCTCAAACAACCCTGCAACCAAATAACAAAGAGTCTCTTGTGTCCCAAACACACCCAATACAGTGGTAAATTGTATAGGTGCACTAGTTCGGCGAAGAGATGGTGATACAAGTGCAATATGGATGGTAGATATAGGTTTTTGTAATCTGAAAATATAAAAACAGCAAGGTAACTAATGATAAAAGTGAGCATAAACGGTATTGCAATGCTAGGAAACAAGGCCTAGGGTTCATACTTTCACTAGTGCAAGTTCTCTCAACAATAATAACATAATTGGATCATATAACTATCCCTCAACATGCAACAAAGAGTCACTCCAAAGTCACTAATAGCCGAGAACAAACGAAGAGATTATTGTAGGGTAAGAAACCACCTCAAAGTTATCCTTTCTGATCAATCTATTCAAGAGTCCGTAGTAAAATAACACAAAGCTATTCTTTCCGTTCGATCTATCATAGAATTCGTACTAGAATAACACCTTAAGACACAAATCAACCAAAATTATAATGTCACCTAGATACTCCAATGTCACCTCAAGTATCCATGGGTATGATTATACGATATGCATCACACAATCTCAGATTCATCTATTCAACCAACACAAAGAACTTCAAAGAGTGCCCCAAAGTTTCTACCGGAGAGTCAAGACGAAAATGTGTGCCAACCCCTATGCATAAGTTCACAAGGTCACTGAACCCGCAAGTTGATCACCAAAACATACATCAAGTAGATCACGTGAATATCCCATTGTCACCACAGATAAGCACATGCAAGACATACATCAAGTGTTCTCAAATCCTTAAAGACTCAATCCGATAAGATAACTTCAAAGGGAATACTCAATCCATTACAAGAGAGTAGAGGGGGAGAAACATCATAAGATCGAACTATAATAGCAAAGCTCACGATACATCAAGATCGTGTCGAATCAAGAACACGAGAGAGAGAGAGATCAAACACATAGCTACTGGTACATACCCTTAGCCCCGAGGGTGAACTACTCCCTCCTCATCATGGAGAGCGTTGGGACGATGAAGATGGCCACCGGTGAGGGTTCCCCCCTCTGGCAGGGTGCCGGAACAGGGTCCCGATTGGTTTTTGGTGGCTACAAAGGCTTGCGGCGGCGGAACTCCCGATCTAGGTTATTTTATGAAGGTTTCTGTATTCATAGGAATTTTTGCCGTAGGTCTCACGTCAGGGGGGGTCTCCGAGCCATCCACGAGATAGGGGGCACGCCTAGGGGGGTAGGGCGCGCCCCCCACCCTCGTGGGCAGCCCGGAACTCTTATGGCCCAACTCTTTTACTCCGGGGGCTTCTTTTTGTCCATAAAAATCATCGAAAATTGGCACGTCAATTGGACTCCGTTTGGTATTCCTTTTCTGTAAAACTCAAAAACAAGGAAAAAACAGAAACTGGCACTAGGCTCTAGGTTAATAGGTTAGTCCCAAAAATCATATAAAATAGCATATAAATGCATATAAAACATCCAAGATCGATAATATAATAGCACGGAACAATCAAAAATTATAGAGACATTGGAGACATATCAACATTCTTCGTGGTGTCAGCGGGCAGTCGCAGGGCCACCAGTGCTTGAAAGAGGTTCCGGCCATGGAGGCCGATTAGGGTGGCATGCAATGAGGAGCCCGGGCGCGCGGGCTGGAGGAGTACGGCGATGCCATCCCCGAGCTTCTTGAGGACAGTGAACTTGTTGGTGGTGGCAACGATCATCTAGTCCAACTGAGAGTCGTAGTTGGCGTCGATGGTGGCCATCCACCAGCCGGTCGCGAACACCGTCTGGAGACGATCCTCGGCGCCATGCCGCAGGCTGGCATCGTGGACCATCTGGCACAACCGCTTGCCGCTCGCGCGCATCGCCGCCATGGGTCTGGAGTGAGCACTTTTGCGCTTAGTGTAGGTGCTTAGGCAAATGCTTAGGTGCGTACGATGTGGTAGATGCATTGGAATGGAGGGGCGCCTTTATAGCAAACTTCGTTGCATTCACATCGTGCAGCCTCTTTTCCCGGTCCTCCTCCCATTACTTCCCTCATGCATGCACGATGCTAATTGAAGGAGGATGCATCATTGGCTGTTCAACATGTCGGGAACCGCTACCCCTCCCTCATCTGCATTAAAGTAGTACCGGGAACTGCGCCGCCCGCTGTCAAATCGAATAGTACTGCGCCGCGCGCTGCACGCCCGGCTGAACACGCCTCCTCGCCTCCATCAAACCCCTCCGTTAAACCCACATGCAAACCGAGAAACCTACTCCAGCCACAAGTCCGTTCATGAGCAGGCCAGAATTAAACGCAAAACCGGCCGAGCTCCTCCCGTCCGCCCTTAGTTTAAACTAGGCCAGACGCCGGCCAAGCTCCTACCGTCCGCCCTCTATTTAAACGAGGCCAGACAGATAACGGGCAAGAATCGCACCCCTCCGCCACTCCCCGATGTCCTCCTTTACCATTTTCTCCACTCTTCCGATGGCTTCCCAGGAGCCATTCTCCGGCATACTACCCGGCTGGGTGGCTCGCCGAGCCCTCCGGATACGGGCGAGGCCGCTCGGTGCTTCATCAACCTTGCTTGGCCCGAGGGAGCCAGTTGCCGCCCCAATCCGGCGCGTGGTTCAGCAACTCGCCGCTCCAGTTCAACTCGATGAGGAGTGGCTAGTTGCTCCACTCCGGCATGGCGGCAAGCACGCCGGTACGGGCATCGTCACTGCCCCGTCATACCACGCCACCAGTGTCTGCGGTGGCCGCGCCTCCCGTGTCTGTGGGCGCGCCTCCCGTGCCTGCGGCAACGCCATGCAGGTAGAGACAGAAGCCGGGTGTGTGGAGAGCGACAAGTCGGTGGCCATCTTC
This sequence comes from Triticum aestivum, assembly GCF_018294505.1. NCBI lineage: Eukaryota > Viridiplantae > Streptophyta > Magnoliopsida > Poales > Poaceae > Triticum > Triticum aestivum. The sequence goes on along the minus strand of NC_057802.1, from coordinate 177,718,084 downwards.
TCCGTGTCCGCCGCCATCATCAAGGAGAAGTAGAGCACGGGAGGCCGCCGCCACTTGGGTCCCATGAAGGCCACCGCCGAGGCGACGACTGCGCATTCAGGTGGTTTCTTTGCTGCTTCATCTCTTTCGAGGACCTTCGTCGACCCCGCAAGTGTCTGCCGGACATGAGGAAGACAAGGGGATCCGCGGGCGGCCATTTAGATTAGGTACTCCCTCTCCTGCTGGCGGGAAATATTTGTTCTAAGAATGGATAAATTGGATGTGTCTATAACTAAAATAAGTCTACATACATCCATTTCTAGGACAAGTATTTCCGGACGGAGGGAGTATTAATTATACCAAGAGAGCCGGATTAGCACCGCTTAGTTCATGTAAATGTAATGAAATCCATCATGTTTATATGAAGATCCGGCTTTTTATACGAAATCATGCATGCTTATATGAAAACAGTCCGTGTTTGCATGAATTTCATCTGGTTGGTTAGAGTTGTGAAAATGTATGCCGCTGGCGTTTGATGTCGTCCTCCGCGGAAGGAAGCGGGAGGAAATTTGCCGGCTGCCGTTGGAGATGCTCTTATGCTGGAAATAATAGAGTCACATCCAATCCATTTGAGTTAATTGCGTGTATGATTCTCCCTCTATAAAAAGTTAATTGCATGTACAGTGTACACGTGACTTGCAGGGTGGCCACAGCTTCGTACAGAAAGTTAAAAAGAAACAAGTCCATCCTTAATCTTGTATTCTAAGTACTCGGTGAGTTCCACTGTCAGTACAGTAGCGAAAGAAGTATATATTAAATAAGTAATATATAATATAAAAATCTAAAGTTAAAGACAGAATTCGAACTCAGGTCATCGCGTTGCGAGCATCCGGCGCTAACCAGTCCAGCACATTTTTGTTGTAGACCATGCTGGAGATATATCTCCATGTCTACTCTTATACTCCATCCGTTCCTAAATATTTGTCTTTTTCAGATTTCAAATGGAGTACCACATACGGATGTGTATGTAGACATATTTTAGAGTGTAGATTCACTCATTTTGCACCGTATGTAGTCACTTGTTGAAATCTCTAAAAAGACAAATATTTAGGAACGGAGGGAGTAGAAAACAGAGTTGGTGATGATGGTGTGCGTGCCATCCTGCAATATAGGCCGTCGGATTTATATCTAACGGATAGGAAGGAAACTATCGCAATTTTGCAAAAAGATACCCACACCCCTCTCCACGTTTGCAAATAAGGCCTTCCCTCGTTCATCCTTTTCTCTACTCTTACTAGCAATGTGCCCGTGCGTTGCAACGGATCCAAAATAGAATAATACATGTTCACAAACTTGAAAGAAAAACACTCTAGTTTGGTGTATATATCACTAAAAATATACTCGTATTAGGTTTCACTCAAAATATATTCCTTGTGGCTGTTTTGATGAGGTGGGGGAGGGATGTGGTTGGTTTCAAGATACTAAGGGGTTTCTGCAAATTGGAGCAGAGAAGTGGGGTCTTGTTGCAGAAATGCCACGACTTACATCATAGTCGTTAGATGCAGATCTGATGGTCAGAAATGACGGATGGCAGACACACCATCATCACCAACTGAGTCTTTTATAGGAGTTAGAGATAAAAAACAGAGTTGGTGATGATGGTGTGCCTGCCATCCTGCAATATAGGCCGTCCGATTTATATCTGACGGATAGGAAGGAAACTATGGCAATTTTGCAAAAAGATACCCACACCCCTCTCCACATTTGCAAATAAGGCCTTCCCTCGTTCATCCTTTTCTCTCACAAGATAAACTACTCATATAAATGCATCTTGATGTTCCGTGCAACGCATGGGCATCTTGCTAGTCTCTCACAAGATAAACTACTCATACAAATGCATCTTGATGTTCCGTGCAACGCACGGGCATCTAGCTAGTTTCTTTTAAAATAGTTACTGCGATAATTGGGTTGAAGTGATATATTATATGTCTGCCCCGAATGATTTCAGATTCACTAGTAGTAACAAAGAAAAGGTTGTCTTGTTAATTAAAAGAAAACAGGGTGAAAACTATCACATGAGGCCGGTGAAAACAAGGCACATTGGATTCAGCGTCATCATCACTACAGCTGTGCGCGCGCGAGAAGTCTACATATCGAGGTGGCTACGGAGAAAAAGACGTATCTCGTGTGTTTGAGCGAGGCACAGAGACACAATGTTTGAGAGAGAAACCAATTGACAGGTTAAGATCAGATCGAGCTGTCACCCTTCTGCTGTCATTGTTGGGGTTGGGGGTGGGGAAGGGGAGGGAGAGAAAGACGTATCGAGAGTGTGCGCAGTAGGCATAGAGGCACAACTAGCGAGTGTGTGTGTATTTGAAAGAGGAGTAGATAGATTACTATCAAGATCGAGGTGCCACCCTACTCCTTCGGTGTTGGGTAGTGTGTGTGTGTGTGAGAGAGAGAGAGAAGCCAGTCGATAGATTAGTATCAAGATTGAGGTGTCACCCTAGTCCTTCGGTGTCGGGAAGTGTGTGTGTGTGTGGGTGGGTGGGGGGGAGGCAGTGACACTTACATATCTCTACTCTTATAAAAAAACAGAGTTGGTGATGATGGTGTTCCTCCCATCCTGCAATATAGGCCATCCGATTTATATCTGACGGATAGGAAGGAAACTATGGCAATTTTGCAAAAAGATACCCACACCCCTCTCCACATTTGCAAATAAGGCATTCCCTCATTCATTTTTTTCTCCCACAAGATAAACTAATCATACAAATGCATCTTGATGTTCCGTGCAACGCATGGGCATCTTGCTAGTAGGGAGAAGGAGTTTGTGTGACCCATATCTATATTAAGGGACAGGTAGATAGGATGTGTGCAAGGCATACTTAAAGCATCACGGAGATAAACAAACGGTGTGCATGCAAGTGCCGGAAAAAATGAAGCGATAAACAATGTCTACGCGCGCGCATGCTCGTGTGTGTGTGTGTGAGAGAGAGAGAGAGCGAAATCTCAAAACAAAAGGTGCTCTGCTGGAATCCCATTGTATGTATTCATATGGTTCCGGAACTCGAGTTAACCTTAGGCATATGTGTGAGAGACATAATTATCCTTTGAGACATTAGTGGTTGTGGGTGGGCGGAATTAAAGGGGTGGGCATGTTCGACAGAGAGAGCGTGTGTGTTTCTGTGTGAGAGACTTGTAGGACGGGGTAGAAAGACGAATTCTAACCTTGACGGAGGGAGAGAAATACACGAAGTGCGCGTGTGTGATTCCGATGCCCACGGGGAAATGAGATATGTATGCGTGTGAGAGAGATTGCACAATTCATTCACGTATCACTATCTAGCGATCGTGGACGTGCATCGCTTGAACATAAATCAATATCTACTTCGTATCGTGGCCAAAGGTACAATATCGATTCAACGCTATAAAGATTGGACACTCACATATCACATTTTTTCTATCTAAATAAACCTTTTCAATTGTGCATGCCAAAGTTACAGTGATGTTTCTTCAAACAACCAATGTAGCTATCATGTACATGCACCATTGTTACTCTTGCATTCAAATTCATTAGTCTTGGATGATTTAAGGTTCTATTATGAAGTAATATATGTAATATTCATATATGAATTCAACGGGTACGCAATTTATGAAATGGAGGCTATGTAATCATATGAGGTAACACTTTTAAGTAGCGGACTACAATATCCATTTCTTTTGTGGGACTACAATATCCATTTCTTTTTGTGCGCCTCTACACTAACACGTCAATGCATTATGTTTAAAGTAAATAACCAATGGCACTAAATTATCTATTTACACGAGAAATACATAGGCTGAGCGTTTGATCCCTTTTTTGTGAACGCGCCTCTACACCCGTACGATTGGCCGCGCCCGTGTGAACGTCCAAGTTATCGGCGCATCATCCCGAGTTATTGTCTTTTTTCTGGGGTGGACTTCACACCAGTTATTAACTGCTGACGCGTGCCCCGTGTACACAGTCTCGCATGACCTTCCCGCTAGCACTGTCCAAAATTAGTTGAAACTGGATACCAACGATCCCGCGGGCGGTAAAATCTCCCGCCTCCTTCTAAAATTTCCGCCACCTAGTCTTTAGCATGTGAAATTCCCCTTTTGTCCTTGGTGCACGGAGAACAACAGTAACAATACCTCCCTCATCTACATAATAGGTCGTGGCTGCTTTGGTAACTTCCGGTTCCCCCCCACCGCACGGCACCGCCATTTCCTATCCCCCTCCCGCAAAAACGACTAACCCACAGCACCAGAGCATCTTACATCACGCCGTCCGTACTTCATCGGCCTTTCTACCCCTCCCCTCTCGAAACCCTAGACCGCTCATCCACCGGCGTACCAGAGCCCATTCACTGCCAGCGGCGTCCACCTCACCGGATCTGCTTCTGCAGCCGCATCTACCCCTCCCACCTCCACTAGAAACAAGTAGACTGCTTATCCACCACTGTACCACAGCCTATTCAGTGTCGGCCTTGTCCACGGTGCTGGATCTGCTTCGCTGGTACTCTCGTCAACCGCAGCGCATCTGTAGCGGCTCATTCGTACTCCCCACCAGAGACGCTTCCTCCACACCCCCCGGAGCCGCCCCACCGACGGCCTCTGATCCTCTTCGCCGACACCTTCCTCAACCCTACCGGAGCCGCTTCACCGACACCATCGTCAACCCTACCGGAGTAGCTTCGCCTATACCATTCTCAACCCTACCGGGGCCGCTTTGCCAACTCACAAGTCAAGGGCCACAGATCCGCTTTGTCGCACCCTCATCCAACCTACCGGAGCAGCTTCTGACGCCCCGTCCATGGCCGCAGATCCGCATCGTCGACACCATCCTTAACCCAACCACCGGAGCAGCTTCACCGATGCCCTCGTCCACGGCCACAGATCTGCTTCTCCGACACCGTAGTCCACCCTACCGGAGCCGCTCCACAAACACCCTACTCGACGGTTCTAGATCTCCTTACCGGACCCCGACAGCCAGCGCAGCGTCACCACCCTTGACGTTTCTAACCTGATTCCCACCGTCTGGCAAGATGCCAACCACGCGCCATGGCCTAGGTACTTGTCACATTTAAACCCGTCCAGCATCACCTGCCTGATGTACTTCAAATATACTAATAGGTCGTTGTTACCTTTATGCAGCTGGCAAAAACTACAAGGACGATGTTTCTTCTGGATCTAACAGCTTGGCCAACCAAGATCCTGGACTGAGGCATTGCTATGATCTTGTAAGTGCGTCTCTCTCTCTCTTGTATTGTTGTGTGCCTGCCAGCGTGCTTTGCTAGGATTTTCGACCAGTAATCCCTTTGTGCAGACAATGATTTCTACTACTGGCTGCTAAATTAGATATGTAGATGTCATACATGATACTACCTCGTACCTCCGTTCCTAAATATAAGTCTTTCTAGAGATTCCACTATAGGCTACATACGGAGCAAAATGAGTGAATCTACACTCGAAAATGCATCTATATACATCTGTATGTGGTCCATACTGGAATCTCTACAAAGACATATATTTAGGAACAGAGGCAGTACATTACACAAAATCGTAGGTGGCATGTAGGAATTCCAGTGCACTACATTAGGCTCCCTTAGAGTGCCTGCTAGTCCAGCACACAGAGTCATGGCTAGTTTATGCTACGCACACAATCATTAATAGGTGGTTTAAATATGCGCAAGGGATATGCAATGTATTATCATGTAGAGATGTCTGAAATTAGCCGTGTCAACTTGCAGATAGGGTTACACAATGAAAAAGTACAAGATGTATGTGGCAATTTCATGGAACATCGCAAAAAAAGGAGAGGCAGCGGTGAGCCTATACAGTGTGCTATGGTAGGTCACTCCTCCATTGCAATCATCGTGACATGTTATTTGTATGTCAGTTCTATTGGCCAAGTTTCTTAGGGACAGTTATTACGAGTTATCCTAAGAAAATAAGCACCTGTGAATATAAGCTCCAGGTAATAAGCCAACCAGTTCTTTTCATTGCCTTCCTTTTCAGCTTATCTTTGGTATGATCAGTGAAAAGTCTAGATTGCATTATATTTTTTCATTTTGCTGCCCATATGAAAAATAATTTGACTTGCAAACATCACAAATTGAACCCAGTGCAGTAATTAATATGATAGGAAAACAGACCATCACTATTTGTTCAAAATGCAAATACAAAGATACCATCTACTTGGCACAATCTACTTTGGTCAATGTCTTCCATAGAGATCCCATTGCCTAATTTAAACAAAGAACGCATGACCCACATTTAAATGAAGAACAATTATTTATTGAAATTCGATGGTCCAAGTGGCTGGTTATTATCATATAGCAGCACCACTTGAAAGCATCATATAGCAGCAGCAGTAGCTCGTAGCAACTCATCATACAGCAGCAATAGCAGCATTGTGCAATTCATCATATACCAGCAGCAGCTCATAGCAATTCATCATATAGCAGCAGGAGGAGCAGCTCATAGCAATTCATCATATAGCAGCAGCAGGAGCAGCTCATAGCAATTCATCATACAGCAGCAGCAGGAGCAGCTTATAGCAACTCATCATATAGCAGCAGCTCATAGCAATTCATCATATAGTAGCAGCAGCTCATAGTAATTCATCATATAGCAGCAGCTCATAGCAATTCATCATATAGCAGCAGCAGCTCATAGCAATTCATCATATAGCAGCAGCAGCAGCTCATAGCAATGCATCATATAGCAGCAGCAGAAGCAGCTCATAGCAATTCATCGTATAGTGGATCAGAATAAAAAATTGGCAAAAAATCAGAGGAGATCCTCACCTTGTTGGATGAGCTCAGGAGGAGGGGAGGGGGAATAAGGTGCCTTCTGCTGCAGTGTGGCATCAGCCGTAGTTGTGCGGCGCCCGCCGGAGTAGTGCGTTGGACGGACCACAGTGGAGCAGCTGCTGGAGACCATGAGAATGAGGGGCGGCGCCAGAGGGAGGAGCAGCCAGGGAGATTTGCCCCTACCTGTCGGCCATGTAGCCTAGCTGGACAGAGCATCGTCGAGGGCCAGGCCAGATGGGACCAGAGGTGACGGCTCGCTGGAGGAACCCTAGGGCTGCAGGCAGGGGATCGAGGTAGAGGGAAAGGGGAGAGGAGATGCAAGCGGGCAGGGCAATGAATGCTTGCGTGTTTGTTTTTACTTGAGGGTCAGGTGTGACGTGGGCGTGAGCAGTTGCATTTTGAGTGTAACATAGGCAGGCAAGAGTCCTTTCACTATTCCCCTTCCCTTCAATTTTTAGTGAGCTTCTACCCGAAACACCCCCATCCAAAGCGAAATAAGTTAAGCCCAAGCCCATAACTCAAAAATGACTTCTTTACATCTTTTATAGCTTATTTTGACAATAAGCCCTGAAAAGGCGGAATTGAACTAGCCCTTAACCTGCAATTCAATTGTGTGTGCAATGATGAATCACTCATGCCTGCTATAGTGTACATTTAGGCATCATCATACATGGCATAACCTAATACATGTGCATTCCATTGTAGAATCTGGAATATTCAATGTTTATGTTAGTTCATATGTTGCACATGATGTTTAAATGCCCCTTAAATCTGGTCAGTCAAGTGATGGTCTTTAAGCCTCCTTCTTTGCTTCTTTTCTTGATATGTAAGATTTGCTCACACATCTGTTCAATTGTTGTTTGCATCAGCCAGCCATACTAGGACTGTTTGCTTTGATTACTTGTTGTTCTTGACCTAACACTCTAACAGAGCTTGTCAACGATTTAAACACTAAGGGCTGCTGTAGTGGGGCCTTGTCTAACTCATAGGTGACATAAAGGTTTGGCTGTACACTAAAGTAGGCTCTCCAAGAGTACCTGGAGATCCAGTTCGAAGGTATGCCTAGTTTTTACATAGTGCAGACATAGTAAATGCTCATTTCATTGTGTGCAAGTGCAAGAGATGTGGCATGTTTCATTATGTGGTATTGTTTTGTTATAATCTCATCCTTTTGTGTTGTTCACAGACTGGAAAGTATGCATATTTATCTTCCAAGGAGACGAGTAACTAGTTTGTGTCACCTTGCAGAGGGGTGCAATGAAGATAAGATTGAGGATTTCCAAGTACAAGATGTTAGGAAGGAGCCTTGCAAGAGAAGTAGGAGCTGCGCTGAGCCTGTTCAACCAGTTAAGGTAAGTCACTGTATCCAACTCAACAGTTCAATTCCTTGTTTGTTTCAGGCATAGTTAATTTGCTCTTTTCAATTGCTTTATTTGTCCTCAGTTAATGAGATGCCCAAACAATGATGCCTGATGTTGGGTACTTGTATAACTATTAGTTGACATAATTAAAGGCCTTACCATTTAATTACTCTGGCGAAGTGTGCCTGAAGCTTTGAAGTCTATTAACCAACTATTATTGCATGAGGCTCACAATCTAGTTTATACTAGGCTAATGATTGCATAGTTTTGCTTGCTGTAGTAGGTTTGTATGAATCCCTCTGCTATTCATTATGCTCCCTAAGACTTTAATTGAGCTACAGAATGGCCAACTGCTTGCTTACTTATACGCAACGTGCTGTCTAAATTTGTAACTTGTCTGTGTTTTGGATTGGGCCCCAACATCATGCTCCTCTGGTGAGCTAAGAGAGATTTCTGTATGCAGGCTGCACAGACTACCTTTTTATAATTTTAAAATATCACCTGCTTATGCTTCATGACGTGTAACATTATTGTTAGTCCTGTTTTGCCATGTACAAAATAGTCTGTCTTGCTCGCTTCACTGTTGTAACTATATTTTTGCCCTAGTCATGTGTACTTACAGAAACATTTCAGGATGAAGTGACATCAACACAAAGATCTGCGAGCAGTGCGGCATGGCCGTTACCGAATGATTATGGATTGGAATTGGAATGTGCTGATGTTCTCGAGCATCAACTAGAGGTGGCAAGACAACGTGTACATGATTCTCAACGTACAATCAACAAGTTGAGACTGGACATGCAGGTATTAGATGCAGGAGTCAAAAAATGAAACAAGACACTGAGGTAACCACGAAGGAATTGGAGATTTTGCAGACTGAAATTTGTGCTATCTGAATCCGGCCAATCCTTTTTTTTAAGAGATTATAGTTCAAATGGTAAGTTCTATTGATGCGTGTCCATGATGTATGAGCTTTATTTGTCCAGTGTATGTAATTTGCTGTTTGTGTATGCTTTATAATCACTGGTGCCGAACTATAATGCCCAGTGGGTATATTCGGCTGTAATTTCTTTATTGTATAGTGTAGGATTATTCTACGTTTCTATGCTTTTTATTGTATAGTGTATGTTTTTTAGAGGCGATAGTATAGAGTAGGATAATTCTTGAATATGCTATATCGTTGAAACGGGGGCCAACACTCCCAAACATTTCCTGGACGCCATACAAACGAACAAACATGTGCAGTCAAAGAGGGCCTTAATTGGGCTGGTCAAAATAATATTAAGTGGATCCCAAATGGGCCCATAGTAACAACGGCTCTTAGCAGGCCGTCAACAGGCGTAAAGCTCGATAGGGCCGTATAAATGGAAATGGCCTGCGGGCCTTTAGCACGCCGAAATAAATGTCAATTTTTTCTCAGCCCTTTTACTTTACGGACCGGTAAGAGGCCAAAAGTGTTATGGGCCAGAGGAGGCCCAATTTGCAAACTAGGCTTTTAACAGGCCGAAAGTCGCGTTGGGCTGAAATGAAGCCCTGCGAAACGTGGGCCCCTAATGGACCTAAAGTCAAAGGCCCAACTGTTGTGTGGGCCCTTAACAGGCCGAGAGACAAAATGGGCTAAGAGTTGGCCCATTTACCGAATGGGCCAAGGACAGGCCTAAAGTCACAACGGGCTAGAATTGGCCCAACTGCAGAATGGGCCAAGAAAAGGCTGAAAGATGTTCTGGGCCATTAACGGGCTGGAACTGGCGATGGGTTGCTAACAGGCCGAAAGAAGCTCGGGCCGCAATTGGGCCCAAAAACGTAGCGGGCCATTAATGGACTTAAACTGACGATGGGCTGGAAATTGTCGAATCTAGAATGGGCCTTTGATGGGCCGATTCTGTATAACTTGTATGGGTCGTACTTGTAAATAGGCCTGACTCAAGTAGGCCGCTAATGGGACGGCCCGCTTATTTTGACAGGCCCGGTCTTTTCACCAGAATGGGCCTCTGCTGGGCCGTGCCACATGTCGACGTATCATAGGCGCCTCCTGTCCAATGAGTGGATGATATTTTTCCCGGCGATGAACCAACACATTTTCCTCCGGCCAATGAGAATTTTACACGTGGAAAATCCCCATTGGTCCGGTCTGTTAACGGGTTATCGGATCCAAAACCGGACCCGATAGCTTAACAGCGAGCCGTTACGGTCGATGCCACGTGTCGGTCACCCTTGACGAAAGCACTTCTATGACGCGCGTTTTATCGTCATGGAAGTGGACACTTCTGTGATGATAATTTTCGTAATGTCATGGAACACCTCTACGACAGCACAGGTATGACTATCTTGATTATGTCATATTATCGTCATGGATGTACATGCATGACAGAAAACTTGACCTACTATGACAAACACGTATCATCACGGAAGTGTATTTTTTGTAGTGCACCAATCTCATCTTTGGCTTGAGCATCCAGCTGAATAAGCTTCTTTTCTTCGTCGATAGGGGCTTGAGGTACAGCAATTGTGAGTCCAAACTGCACCACGTTCCACATATCATCATCTATAGCACGGATACGGATCTTCATCTTTTCCTTCCAGAAGGGATAGTCCGTCCCATCGAATATGGGAATCTTGAGATGTGATTTTTAGTTCACTGAAGACATACTTAAACTCCAAAGTCGTTAGACTAAAATGAGCAGAGTCAAGGAGTACCTTGCTCTGATACCAATTGTAGAAACGAAGTATGTCTACCAGAGGGGGGTGAATGGGAGTTTTAAATTTTCTTCAAAGAACTTAAATCTCTCAGAACCCAGCAGTAGAATGAATGAAAAAACAAATTGTAGTGAACTAAGCAGAGTACCAAAAGGAAACTAAGACATGCATTGATGTGAATCATACGAATAAAAAATGCATTGAAGGTAAACATGGGTGACAGAGATAACCGAAGATGCTCGATGGAGACAAGGTATTTGTTCCACCAGTTTGTCCTTTTGCACAAGGACTACGTCTGGTTGGAGGGGCTGTGAGTTAACATGGAAGATAAACACTCTTCACCCTATTCTCCTCGATAATCAATTCGTCAACCGATGTTGATTACTCGTGGTAGATACTTGAAGGCGATCTCCGAACCTTTACAGACTTCTTCTTCGAGAACCACAATCACTCTTGGTCTCTGAAGAAATTGACACCTAACCGTCTAGAGAGTTTGCAGCTCTCAAGAGTAATAGGCGGAGCGTACTAAACTTAGATTCCATTTATGCTAAACCACTATCTAATTCTTTGGCTCTAGGGTTTTTCTCTTGGTGGATTTTAAACTCAAATCGCTCAGAGAGTGGGTTGCTCAACAATCTTCTTAGAATCAAACGGAGCAGCCAACAGACAATGTTGGAGCGGAGTGGCTATTTATAGCCGTAGCCTTCCCTGATGGGAAATGACCATTTTGGACACGGGGTCCAGCCAATGGCCAACCGACATGTTCACAATGGTCGAATTTGGAGCAACAGTAACATTACTTAAGGAACAAGTAATGCTAATTCCTCGGTCTGAGACAAATCTCTCACAACGAAGAAGAACACAGTCTCTTGCTGGCAAGTATTTGCTCGGAGCACAAAGAGATTTCTCTCACATCTTTCATAGGATTTGGGTTTAGCATCAGGGAATCAAAGCTTCGAATGCTACACCCCTCTTAATAGTGCGGTGGTCCTATGACTCAATGAGAGAAGAAGAATAATGAAACAAATGCTACATCTTCACTTTGTCTTCATTCTTCCTCATGCGCAGTCACTTTCTTCGAACAGACACTGAACCAATTGCTTGAACTTCAACAATTTCTAGGGGTCACTCTTGTTAGCATCATCTTCAGTGATAACCTTCGCTGCAACACGGGGAGATTATCTTCATCATTTTCATCAAACTCCTCGATACTTTAGGGACCTAATAATTTGTGAGCAGTAGCAAACACATAAGTCCCATGCTGTTTATGTCAACAAACTCCAAAACATAAGGGGCCTATCATTGCTCCAACAATCTCCCCCTTTTTGGACGGTTGTTGACAAAACAGATAATCATCGAAGTGAAGATAGATACAGGATTGAGGGTATGAAATAAGATTTTCTGCAATTCATTTACATATATGAAGGATTTTCAATCATTCGAGGTAATGATTCACACTAATGATAAATAATCCATCAAGAATATAGTGCAATCATTCATAACGTCTGCCAATAATTCCACCTGCAAAACAAATGCTTCGAGAGAAATAGTGCAGTAGGCGGGGTTATTAATATTACATCACAGAAGTTTTAGTTTTACATCAGAGCACATAAAGTAGCACAAATAGTCTTTAAGGCATAGGGCTCAAAAGTCTCGTAAACCAGAGCAAATAAACACGGAGACCAAATCCAGCAGAGCAAATCTATCGAAGCTCTCAATGTAATTCTCACCCTTTTGTCAACTAGTGTCAAAAAGGTGACAAATGACATGAGTGTAAAAATGTGAACTTGATTCACTCTGAGGCATCGCCCGAAGAACTGCTTGAAGATGTTTCTGATTCGAAGGTGGCTGGGCCATCTTCATCGTCAGCAGCAGCAGAAGAAGTTCCTTCAAGGCTGGCTTGAGGCTGGGAGGATGAAAGCACAGTAGGATCAGCTTGTTGATTCTTGCGAGACAACACATTTCTTCAGCAGGTTTCTCTGTGGGCGATGTTGCTTCTGATTCATCAAGCAATTTGCGCAGCTAAAACTGAAGTAAATTAGTTGTTGGTTCACGAGTGAGCAGAGGTGGAGTAATGCGATCGTGAAAATCTTCAGCAGAAAACCCTTCGTCAATATACTCATAGAGTTCTTTGAGATCGGAGTTTCTCAATTGCTTCTTGGAGAAGAATTTCCAAAGCAATTTCCATAGGTGCTTCTTATTTTCAGCCGTGATCATGTGCACAACTTTTGTTTGATTGTTGATTGCATTTAGTTCAGCAGGCAGGTGTTCTTTCTCTTGGCGATCGTCGGCCATATGCTTCAGCAGCAACTGTTGGGTGCGCAAGCTCACTTCAAGATGTGAAGGAGGTTGAGTATTTAATTGTCTATCATGCTGAGGTAGCCGTGGCCCATCGAATGTGTTATTATAATCAGGGGGGCTTGACACTGGTGCTTTCCTCGAAGAAAAAACTTCCATTACTTTCAGAGTATCACACACAGGAGGAATGAAGCTTTTGTGACTGACTTTAGCTAAATATTCAGTTTTCATCGCATAGTCAACCACCTTCTAAATCCAGGGTACAAATACCTTGATAGTTTTCGGGTGCTGGGTAGAATCCATCAGTATGCGCAGGAACATGTCTTCGATATCAAAGATGTATCCTTGGGAGATGGCATGAATGGTGCTGCGAAGCACATCAGATATAGCATTTTCTGTGTTCATCCCAGCCAGATGGCAGATGGTGTAGGTGAGAATGTGATATAGGTCTCATTTTCAAAGGTCAAATGCTTGGGCACGGGAGGGCCATTGTAGTCACGAATTTTCTCTTGATCCATTGTGCACTAGAAATCTTCATCGAAAATTGCATCAATGTTGTGAACTCGGATTTCCGTCTTGCCATGTTCGAACCGAGGGAAATGAAAATGAGATACAAAGTCCATAGCAGAGCACTTTATGCATTTCCCTTCGGTCATCCATTCCATGGTCCACTTTGTGCTATCAGATTCTTCACCAGAGATGTACAGAGTGGCATTTAATTAAAGGATTATCTCTCTGTTCCATGGATGCTGATATGCAAAGACATGAGTGAGACCAAAATCATCGATGTCTTGCAAAACTTGATTAAAGTAGCCAATGTTTTTCATCGCAGCGATATCCGGGAAATCATGGGGAAAAAATTTCCGGCTGATATAAAGGATATGTGAATAATATGTAGCATGTTTGTGAGTCCAGAACCGAGGGGATTAAGACCTGCAAGGCTTGCTGTACGGACTCTCTTGAAAGAAAACAGGATGTGAGTTCTGATTGAAAAGTGACCCTTTGACGTCAATGCCTGTTGAGAATAAAGGCAGTTACTCATGAGGAAAAGGATATTTGAGCTCATCTTCAATGAAAATCACTTCATCACTGATGTCTACTACACAACCTTCTTCTTGTAGACGTTGTTGGGCCTCCAAGTGCAGAGGTTTGTAGGACAGTAGCAAATTTCCCTCAAGTGGATGACCTAAGGTTTATCAATCTGTGGGAGGCATAGGATGAAGATGGTCTCTCTCAAACAACCCTGCAACCAAATAACAAAGAGTCTCTTGTGTCCCAAACACACCCAATACAATGGTAAATTGTATAGATGCACTAGTTCAGCGAAGAGATGGTGATACAAGTGCAATATGGATGGTAGATATAGGTTTTTGTAATCTGAAAATATAAAAACAGCAAGGTAACTAATGATAAAAGTGAGCATAAACGGTATTGCAATGCTAGGAAACAAGGCCTAGGGTTCATACTTTCACTAGTGCAAGTTCTCTCAACAATAATAACATAATTGGATCATATAACTATCCCTCAACATGCAACAAAGAGTCACTCCAAAGTCACTAATAGCGGAGAACAAACGAAGAGATTATTGTAGGGTACGAAACCACCTCAAAGTTATCCTTTCTGATCAATCTATTCAAGAGTCCGTAGTAAAATAACATGAAGCTACTCTTTCTGTTCGATCTATCCTAGATTTCGTACTAGAATAACACCTTAAGACACAAATCAACCAAAACTTTAATGTCACCTAGATACTCCAATGTCACCACAAGTATCCGCAGGTATAATTATACAATATGCATCACACAATCTCAGATTCATCTATTCAACCAACACAAATAACTTCAAAGAGTGCCCCAAAGTTTCTACCGGAGAGACAAGACGAAGACGTGTGCCAACCCCTATGCACAAGTTCACAAGGTCACTGAACCCGCAAGTTGATCACCAAAACATACATCAAGTGGATCACGTGAATATCCCATTGTCACCACAGATAAGCACATGCAAGACATACATCAAGTGTTCTCAAATCCTTAAACACTCAATCTGATAAGATAACTTCAAAGGGAAAACTCAATCCATTACAAGAAGATAGAGGGGGAGAAACATCATAAGATCCAACTATAATAGCAAAGCTCGCGATACATCAAGATTGTGCCATATCAAGAACACGAGAGAGAGAGAGAGAGAGAGAGAGAGATCAAACACATAGCTACTGGTACATACCCTCAGCCCCGAGGGTGAACTACTCCCTCCTCGTCATGGGGAGCGTCGGGATGATGAAGATGGCCACCGGTGAGGGATCCCCCCCTCCGGCAGGGTGCCGGAACAGGGTCCCGATTGGTTTTTGGTGGCTACAGAGGCTTGCGGCGGCAGAACTCCCAATCTACATTATTTTCTGAAGGTTTCTGTATTTATAGGAATTTTTGGCGTAGATCTCACATCAGGGGGGTCTCCGAGTCGTCCATGAGATAGGGGGACGCGCCCAGGGGGGTAGGGCGCACCCCCACCCTCGTGGACGGCTCGGGACTCTTTTGGCCCAACTCTTTTACTCTGGGGGCTTCTTTTGGTCCATAAAAAATCATCAAAAATTGGCACGTCAATTGGACTCTGTTTGGTATTCCTTTTCTATAAAACTCAAAACAAGGAAAAACAGAAACTGGCACTGGGCTCTAGGTTAATAGGTTAGTCCCAAAAATCAGATAAAATAGCATATAAATGCATATAAAACATCCAAGATGGATAATATAATAGCATGGAACAATCAAATATTATAGATACATTGGAGACGTATCAAGCATCCCCAAGCTTAATTCCTGCTCGTCCTCGAGTAGGTAAATGATAAACACAGAATTTTTGATGTGGAATGCTACCTAGCACATTTTCAATGTAATTTTCTTTATTGTGGCATGAATGTTTAGATCCGAAAGATTCAAGACAAAAGTTTAATATTGACATAAAATAATAATACTTCAAGCATACTAACCAATCAATTATGTCTTCTCAAAATAACATAGCCAAAGAAAGCTCATCCCTACAAAATCATATAGTTTGGCCATGCTTCATTTTCGTCACACAAAATGCTCCCATCTTGCACAACCCCGATGACGAGCCAAGCAATTGTTTCATACTTTAGCATTCTCAAACTTTTTCAACTTTCACGCAATATATGAGCGCGAGCCATGGACATAGCACTATAGGTGGAACAGAGTATGATGATGGAGTTTGTAAGGACAAGACAAAAAGGGAGAAAGTCCCGCATCAACGCGGCTAATCAACGGGCTATGGAGATGCCCATCAATTGATATCAATGCGAGGAGTAGGGGTTGCCATGCAACGGATGCTCTAGAGCTATAAATGTACGAAAGCTCAACAAAATAAACTAAGTGGGTGTGCATCCAACTTGCTTGCTCATGAAGACCTAGGGAATTTTGAGGAATCCCATCATTGGAATATACAAGCCAAGTTCTATAATGAAAATTCCCACTAGTATATGAAAGTGACAAAATAAGAGACTCTCTATCATGAAGATCATGGTGCTACTTTAAAGCACAAGTGTGGAAAAAAAAGGATAGTAGCATTGTCCCTTCTCTCTTTTTCTCTCTTTTTTTGGGCCTTCTCTCTCTTTTTTTATTTGGCCTTTCTCTTTTTTTGGGGCCTTCTCCTTTTTTATTTGGCCTTTCTCTTTTTGTTTCCTCACATGGGACAATGCTCTAATAATGAAGATCATCACACTTCTATTTACTTACAACTCAAAAATTACAACTCGATACTAGAACAAAATATGACTCTATGTGAATGCCTCCAGCGGTGTACCGGGATGTGCAATGAATAAAGAGTGACATGTATGAAAAATTATGAATGGTGGCCATGCCACAAATACGATGTCAACTACATGATCATGCAAAGAAATATGACTATGATGAAGCGTGTCATAATAAACGGAACGGTGGAAAGTTGCATGGCAATATATCTCGAAATGGCTATGGAAATGCCATAATAGGTAGGTATGGTGGCTGTTTTAAGGAAGATATAAGGAGGCTTATGTGTGATAGAGCGTATCATATCACGGGGTTTGGATGCACCGGCGAAGTTTGCACCAACTCTCGAGGTGAGCAAGGGCAATGCACGGTACCGAAGAGGCTAGCAATGATGGAAGGGTGAGAGTGCGTATAATCCATGGACTCAACATTAGTCATAAAGAACTCGCATACTTATTGCCAAAATATACAATTCGTCAAAACCAAGCACTACGCGCATGCTCCTAGGGGGATAGATTGGTAGGAAAAGACCATCGCTCGTCCCCGGCCGCCACTCATAAGCAAGGCAATCAAAGAACACCTCATGCTTCAAATTTGTCACACAACGGTTACCATACGTGCATGCTACGGGACTTGCAAACCTCAACATAAGTATTTATCAATTTCACAATTACTCAACTAGCACGACTCTAATATCACCATCTTTATATCTCAAAACAATTATCAAGTATCAAACTTCTCATAGCATTTAATGCACTCTATATGAAAGTTTTTATTATACCCATCTTGGATGCCTATCATATTAGGACTAAATTTATAACCAAAGAAAATTACCATGCTGTTCTAAAAGACTCAAAATAATATAAGTGAAGCATGAGAGATCAACAATTTCTTCAAAATAGAACTACCGCCATGCTCTATGA
Organism: Triticum aestivum; assembly: GCF_018294505.1. NCBI lineage: Eukaryota > Viridiplantae > Streptophyta > Magnoliopsida > Poales > Poaceae > Triticum > Triticum aestivum. Next base: position 177,700,229 of record NC_057802.1, on the reverse strand, counting down.
AGACATAAGTGAAGCACTAGAGCAAATGACAAACTACTCCAAAAGATATAAGTGAAGATCAATGAATAGTTGAATAATTATGTAACTATGTGAAGACTCTCTAACATTTAAGAATTTCAGATCTTGGTATTTTATTCAAACAGCAAGCAAAACAAAAGAAAATAAAATGACGCTCCAAGCAAAACACATATCATGTGGTGAATAAAATTATAGCTCCAAGTAAAGTTACCGATGAACGAAGAAGAAAGAGGGGATGCCATCCGGGGCACCCCAAGCTTAGGCTCTTGGTTGTCCTTGAATATTACCTTGGGGTGCCTTGCGCAGCCCCAATCTTAGGCTCTTGCCACTCCTTATTCCATAGTCCATCGAATCTTTACCCAAAACTTGAAAACTTCACAACACAAAACTTAACAGAAAACTCGTAACCTACGTTAGTATAAGAAAATAAATCACTACTTAGGTACTGTTGTAAACTCATTATAAATTCATATTGGTGTAATATCTAATGTATTCCAACTTCCCTATGGTTCATACCCTCCGATACTACTCATAGATCAAAATAAGCAAACAACACATAGAAAACAGAATCTGTCAAAAACAGAACAGTATGTAGTAATCTGTATCATTCGAATACTTCTGTAACTAAAACAATTATTAAATAAATAGGTATACCTGATGAATTTGTCTATTAATCATCTGCAAAAATAATCAACCTAAAAGCACTCCCCAGTAAAAACTGGCAGCTAATTTCGTGAGCGCAAAAGTTTCTGTTTTTTACAGCAAGATCGCAAAGACTTCACCCAAGTTTTCCCAAAGGTTCTACTTGGCACAAACACTAATTAAAACATAAAAACACATCTAAACAGAGTATAGATGAATTATTTCTTACTAAACAGGAGCAAAAGCAAAGTACAAAAATAAAATTGGGTTGCCTCCCAACAAGCGCTAACGTTTAACGCCCCTAGCTAGGCATGATGATTTCAATGATGCTCACATAAAAGATAAGAATTGAAACATAAAGAGAGCATCATGAAGAATATGACTAGCACATTTAAGTCTAACCCACTTCCTATGCATAGGGATTTTGTGAGCAAACAATTTATGGGAACAAGGATCAACTAGCATAGGAAAGCAAAACAAGCATAACTTCAAGATTTTAAGCACATAGAGAGGAAACTTGATATTATTGCAATTCCTACAAGCATATATTCCTCCCTCATAATAATTTTCAGTAGCATCATGAATGAATTCAACAATATAACCATCACATAAAGCATTCTTTTCATGATCCACAAGCATAGAAATTTTATTACTCTCCACATAAGCAAATTTGTTCTCATGAATAGTAGTGGGAGCAAACTCAACAAAATAACTATCATGTGAGGCATAATCCAATTGAAAATTAAAATCAAGATGACAAGTTTCATGGTTACCATTATTCTTAATAGCATACAAATCATCACAATAATCATCATAGATAGCAACTTTGTTCTCATAATCAATTGGAACCTCTTCCGAAATAGTGGATTCATCACTAAATAAAGTCATGACCTCTCCAAATCCACTTTCATAATTATCAAAATAATATTCAACATCCTACAAAATAGTGGGATCATTACTTGCTAAAGTTGACACTCTTCCAAGCCCACTTTCATCAATATAATCATCATAAATAGGAGGCATGCTATCATCAAAATAAATTTGCTCATCCAAACATGGGGGACTACAAATATCATCTTCATCAAACATAGCATCCCCAAGCTTGTGGCTTTGCATATCATTAGCATCATGGGTATTCAAAGAATTCATACTAACAACATTGCAATCATGCTCATCATTCACATATTTTATGCCAAGCATTCTATGTAATTCTTGCTCTAGCACTTGATCATAATTATCGGAATCCTTATTTTCATGAAAGACATTAAAAAGATGAAGCATATGAGGGACTCTCAATTCCATTTTTTTGTAGTCTTCTTTTATAGACTAAACTAGTGATAAAACAAGAAACAAAAAGATTCGATTGCAAGATCTAAAGATATACCTTCAAGCACTCACCTCCCCGGCAACGGCGCCAGAAATTGCTTGATGTCTACTACACAACCTTCTTCTTGTAGACGTTGTTGGGCCTCCAAGTGCATAGGTTTGTAGGACAGTAGCAAATTCCCTCAACTGGATGACCTAAGGTTTATCAATCCGTGGGAGGCGTAGGATGAAGATGGTCTCTCTCAAACAACCCTGCAACCAAATAACAAAGAGTCTCTTGTGTCCCAAACACACCCAATACAATGGTAAATTATATAGGTGCACTAGTTCGGCGAAGAGATGGTGATACAAGTGCAATATGGATGGTAGATATAGGTTTTTGTAATCTGAAAATAAAAAAACAGCAAGGTAACTAATGATAAAAGTGAGCGTAAACGGTGTTGCAATGCTAGGAAACAAGGCCTAGGGTTCATACTTTCACTAGTGCAAGTTCTCTCAACAATAATAACATAATTGGATCATATAACTATCCCTCAACATGCAACAAAGAGTCACTCAAAAGTCAGTAATAGCGGAGAACAAACGAAGAGATTATGGTAGGGTACGAAACCACCTCAAAGTTATCCTTTCTGATCAATCTATTCAAGAGTCCGTAGTAAAATAACACGAAGCTATTCTTTCCGTTCGATCTATCCTAGAGTTTGTACTAGAATAACACCTTAAGACACAAATCAACCAAAACCCTAATGTCACCTAGATACTCCAATGTCACCACAAGTATCCACGGGTATGATTATACGATATGCATCACACAATCTCAGATTCATCTATTTAACCAACACAAATAACTTCAAAGAGTGCCCCAAAGTTTCTATCGGAGATTCAAGACGAAATGCCAACCCCTATGCATAAGTTCACAAGGTCACTAAACCCGCAAGTTGATCACCAAAACATACATCAAGTGGATCACGTGAATATCCCACTGTCACCACAGATAAGCACATGCAAGACATACATCAAGTGTTCTCAAATCCTTGAAGACTCAATCCGATAAGATAACTTCAAAGGGAAAACTCAATCCATTACAAGAAGATAGAGGGGGAGAAACATCATAAGATCCAACTATAATAGCAAAGCTCACGATACATCAAGATCGTGCCATATCAATAACACGAGAGAGAGAGAGAGAGAGATCAAACACATAGCTACTGGTACATACCCTCAGCCCCGAGGGTGAACTACTCCCTCCTCGTCATGGAGAGCGTCGGGATGATGAAGATGGCCACCGGTGAGGGACCCCCCTCCCCTCCGGCAGGGTGCCGGAACAGGGTCCCGATTGGTTTTTGGTGGCTACAGAGACTTGCGGTGGTGGAACTCCCGATCTAGGTTATTTTCTGGAGGTTTCTGTATTTATAGAAATTTTTGGCGTAGGTCTCATGTCAGGGGGGTCTCCGAGTTGTCCACGAGATAGGGGGACGCGCCCAGGGGGTAGGGCGCGCCCCCCACTCTCGTGGGCGGCTTGAGGCTCTTCTGGCGCAACTCTTTTACTCCGGGGGCTTCTTTTGGTCCATAAAAAATCATCAAAAATTGGCACGTCAATTGGACTCCGGTTGGTATTCCTTTTCTGTAAAACTCAAAAACAAGAAAAAACAGAAACTGGCACTGGGCTCGAGGTTAATAGGTTAGTCCCAAAAATCATATAAAATAGCATATAAAACATCAAAGATGGATAATATAATAGCATGGAACACTCAAAAAATACAGATACGCTGGAGATGTATCAATCACCATAAATGACTGAGTCAGAATGATGAGCAGAAACTGATTTTGCTGTAGAAGGACCAGTATCTGAATCTCTTTTTGCTGTGTCGAGGGAAATACGCTATGGAGAGGGAACATGCATTTCTCGGGCGCTGAAACTTTATCAGGCACTGTGGTCAGATGAGGATCTTCTTCAATAGAAGGTTGAGGTGTAGGAGGAGGAATTGAGTCATTTGGTTCGACATGGGCAGGTGAAGCTTGGCGTTCAGACTGAGGAATTTCACCATCTTCAGACACATTTGAATGAGATGGGTTTGCTTCATGAACAGGGGAGGCCACATGCACTATTTCAGTAGGCTTTGGCAAAGTAGGAGCATCTGCAACTGGTGTATGAATTGGCAAAGAAATTGCTCATTGAGGAGAGTTTTCCTTCTGTGTCTCAGCTTCATGAGATTTTTCTATCGGAGGAGAAGAAGGAGTATTGTTCTTTGTGATTTTCTTCTTCTTCTTTTGCTTCAACGAATCAATGTGCCCTTTGACAAGATCATTGTAGCTAGTAACTTGGGGTTGATGATCGAGGCAGACCTTGCGAACAATTTGATCTAGGTCAGAATGAAATCCTAGTCTTCTGTTTTGAAGGATAGTTAAAGCTCGATTGACATCCACATAAGATTCTTCAAGTTGCTTGATGACGAACTTGGATTTCGCAGCCTTCATACGGGTGTCAAGCTCATTGAGCTAGGCTGTGAGGTTATTGATCTCAACAGAATCATCTATCATGTATTGAACCAGATCAGTGGCTTGAGAAATTACTTCAGAGGGAATGGGCAAAGATGCTATTTCTCCATCAAACAGGTTCTCCACGAATCTATCAAGCTGCTCCATGATGAACACTTGATTGAAATAATGTGGTGCATCAGAATCATGAGGTTGTGCAACAGGAGCAGTTTGTGCTGCATTTTGCTCGGTCGGAGGCATAGAGGCAATGGTTGAGTCATCTTCGGAGCAAATTTGGCAGCCTTTTCCTTCACAACTTCAGCACTTGGAGCATTATGCTCGGCAGAAGGAGCTTTGATTTGCTTCACCTTGGGCTTCGAAATTTTCTCCTTTGGCTTGGCAGTGCTAACAAGAGCTTCAACAACCAAATCTTGCATATCAATAGCATCAGGATGAGGAGTTGTATTCACATGGTCTACCATAGTGACAGTGGTGTGAGGAGTTTTTCTCTTCAAGGAAATCTTCTTAGGAGGTGCTATTGGAACTGCACTTGCTCGAAGATCTGGCAGAATGGTTGATGTAGTGATATTCACTTGCTCGGAAAGAGTTGCTGCAACTTCTTCCCTTGTGAGAGGAGGATCATCTTGATCGGAAGAATCACTTTCGTCATTTCTAGCAATTGGTTTGGCTGGCCTTCTCTTCGGCGTGCTATTTCTCTTCGGAGCAGCAGATCTAGGTTCATGTTTGTTCCTTGAATGGCGTCCTACTTTTCCACCATCCTTTTTCTTTTTGATGTCTGATTTGATGAGATGATGATTTTATTCTTCTCTTTCTCTTTCCTTTTCAGCCTTCTTGGCTCTCTTCTCGGTGTTCTTTAGGCTCTTGGCCAATTCATCAGGATAAGATTCGGGAGTCTTGAGAGACATGTCATGAGCATCTGGTGGAGGTGGTGGTCTTTCCTGGGGATCACTTGCACATACAAGACCAATCTCATGACAGTCACCCCACGGAGGATGAAAAGCAAAGTTCTTGGCAAATTGAGGATGAATCATTTTGTAGTTAAACCACTTCCACACCCATTGGCGTCGAATACGTTGCAGACGCTTTCTTCTCTATGTTGAATCTTCTCCTGGAACAGTGTTGTAGTCGTCATGAGAGATATACTGAGCTGAATTCGTGAAAGGTTGCCTGCCATCTTTCCTTTTCATCGGATCATTTTCTTCTTGCTCATCGGGATTTTTCTCATGCCTTTTCCTTTTGCTGGTGGATGGGCCTACCATTGGACCCTTTGCATTTGGCGCCTTAGATTAATTTGTTGTACCCATAATCACTTCATCTTCATCGGCCATGCTCATTGGTCGAGCGGAATCCTCAATAGAATGCATACACCTGTGAAATAGAATAGATGCGAGGGAAAATGGAGACAGGGTTACAAATGCTCATGGATATTTTTCGAACAAAAACATTTTGAGGAAGAAATAGATTCAGACTTTGGGATATGCTTCGAATGAAGGAAACGTATAGAACGAGCTAGTAGCTCTGAAGAATATACTAGACAATGTGCTAGCCATTTCATTCGAGCGAAACATAACACAAACCTAGATCTGAAGGATTCGGATGCGAGGAACAACTACAAACCACATCCACACTAGTAACGGTAAAAACCTAGATCTAGGATATGAGGTAAAATCAGAGAAAATTAACCGTGGACAAACTCGAATCATGAAGGATGGAGGTCCGAGTTCAAACCACACGTACCCTAGCTTGGTGACGTGCAGTAGCTACAGCGGCGCGGGAAGAAGATGTCCCGAGGCGGCATGGAATGACTCCGGTGACCTCTTTCCGGCAGCTAAGCCGCGAAGGGGTGTTGTCATCGAGCTCAAGGTGGAGCGCTGCAGCGAGGGTTTTGGTGGAGAAGAGGCGAGGAGAAAGAGAGGTGAACTGGAAGAATGGGATGGTGCGGTTTTTATATGCGAATGGAAATAACCGCCCGCAGTGGATTTTAATCGAACGGCCTCAAGCTAGAGACGATTGCGATTCAACGGACACGATGGAGTGGCATTTGATGTATTGCACATGGCAAACGTCATAAAAGATTGTGGTCCTGACTTGGGCGGGAAACCCCAAATTTTGGACAGCTTTCGCCAAAACAGATAAATGTTCGGACCGAATCTTAATCGTGGTCAAGGACACCAGATAAAGTTTTGTTCCAGATAAAATTTGAGCATTTGTAATGGAACAGCATAGACTGGAAGAGATAGAGTAGAGGGAAAACAGGGTTCTGGGCATTTCACTCAGCCAGAAAAACACAAACACTCGAGCAAGTAGCTATGAGAGAAATGCATTCAGACAAACAAAATCTATCGATCGGAGAGAAATCCAACGAAAGAGAATTGTGGTGCCGTGACCCACCGTATAAGAACTGTATGACCCCGAGCGTCGCACAATTATCGTGGCACCCGATTAGTCTAGTTCTTCGTTAATGTATTCACTCTTAGAAAGAAAATTTCAATTTTTCGAAATTTTCAAACTCTTCGAGTTTTGTACACCCATTCCTTCTAAGATGTGGAAGTGTTAGCACAGGTGCCGAGTCCAGCTTACTACATGTTTGCGAAGTCCAGGATATTTAGCTCACACTGTTACGCACAAAATCTTTTCTCATCAAGAGACTTGATGAAAATATCAGCGAGATTGTCTTCGGTCTTGACATGATTGATACAATATCCTCTCGAGCAACATGATCACGAATGAAATGATATCTGATGGCAATATGCTTCATGCGAGAATGCTGCATAGAATTATGTGCAATTTTGATGGCACTTTCATTGTCACAATATAGAGGAATATGCTTGACCTTGATGCCATAATCCTTCAATGTCTGCTTCATCCACAATAACTGAGTGCAACAAGCGCCAGCAGCAATATATTCGGCCTCAGCCATGTAGAGAGACATGCAATTCTGCTTCTTTGATGACCAACAGACCAATGATCTACCGAGGAAATGGCATGTCCCCAAAGTAGGCTTCCTACCAACCAAGTCACCAGCCCAATCTGAGTCTGAATATCCAACAAAATCAAACTGTGCTCCTGATACATCCATTTTGCATCATGCTTTTATATCGATATTTATTGCATTATGGGCTATTATTACACATTATGTCACAATACTTATGCCTATTCTCTCTTATTTTACAAGGTTTACATAAGGAGGGAGAATGCCGGCAGCTGGAATTCTGGGCTGGAAAAGGAGCAAATATTAGAGACCTATTCTGCACAACTCCAAAAGTCCTGAAACTCCACGAAAGTTGTTTCTGGAAATAATAAAAAATACTGAGCGGAAGAAATACCAGAGGGGGCCCACACCCTGGCCACGAGGGTGGGGGGCGCGCCCAACCCCCCTGGGCGCGCCCCCCTGCCTCGTGGGCCCCCTGTTGGCCCTCCGGTGCCCATCTTCTGCTATACGAAGTCTTTCGTCCGAAGAAAAATCAGAAGCAAGCTTTCGGGACGAGACTCCGCCGCCACGAGGCGGAACCAATCTAGGGCTCCGGCGGAGCTGTTCTGTCGGGGACACTTCCCTCCGGGAGGGGGAAATCATCGCCATCGTCATCACCAACGCTCCTCTCATCGGGAGGGGGCCAATCTCCATCAACATCTTCACCAGCACCATCTCCTCTCAAACCCTAGTCCATCTCTTGTATCCAATTCTTGTCTCCAAGTCTAGGATTGGTACCTGTAGGTTGCTAGTAGTGTTGATTACTCCTTGTAGTTGATGCTAGTTGGTTTATTTGGTGGAAGATCATATGTTCGGATCCTATATGCATATTAATACTCCTCTGATTATGAACATGAATATGCTTTGTGAGTAGTTACGTTTGTTCCTGAGGACATGGGAGAAGTCTTGCTATTAGTAGTCATGTGAATTTGGTATTCGTTCGATATTTTGATGAGATGTATGTTGTCTCTCCTCTAGTGGTGTTATGTGAACATCGACTACATGACACTTCACCATTATTTGGGCCTAGAGGAAGGCATTGGGAAGTAATAAGTAGATGATGGGTTGCTAGAGTGACAGAAGCTTAAACCCTAGTTTATGCGTTGCTTCGTAAGGGGCTGATTTGGATCCATATGTTTCATGCTATGGTTAGGTTTACCTTAATACTTCTTTTGTAGTTGCGGATGCTTGCAATAGGAGTTAATCATAAGTGGGATGCTTGTCCAAGTAAGGACAGCACCCAAGCACCGGTCCACCCACATATCAAATTATCAAAGTACCGAACGCGAATCATATGAACGTGATGAAAACTAGCTTGACGATAATTCCCATGTGTCCTCGGGAGCGTTTTCCTTATATAAGAGTTTGTCCAGGCTTGTCCTTTGCTACAAAAAGGATTGGGCCACCTTGCTGCACTTTATTTACTTTTTTACTTGTTGCTCGTTACAAATTATCTTATCACAAAACTATCTGTTACCTATAATTTCAGTGCTTGCAGAGAATACCTTGCTGAAAACCGCTTATCATTTCCTTCTGCTCCTCGTTGGGTTCGACACTCTTACTTATCGAAAGGACTACGATAGATCCCCTATACTTGTGGGTCATCAAGACTCTTTTCTGGCGCCGTTGCCGGGGAGTGAAGCGCCTTTGGTAGGTGGAATTTGGTAAGGAAAAATTTATATAGTGTGCTGAAATTTATGTCACTTGTTACTATGGAAAGTAATCCTCTGAGGGGCTTGTTCGGGGTATCTTCACCCCGACCAGTAGAGCAAAGAGTTGCTCCTCAACCTACTGAACCTACTGAAAATGAAAATGTTACTTTGAAATTCCTTCGGGTATGATAGAAAAACTGCTAGCTAATCCTTTTGCAGGAGATGGAACATTACATCCTGATGAGCACCTAATCTATGTGGATGAAGTTTGTGGATTATTTAAGCTTGCAGGTATGCCCGATGATGTTATCAAGAAGAAGGTCTTCCCTTTATCTTTGAAGGGAGATGCATTGACATGGTATAGGCTATGTGATGATATGGGATCATGGAACTACAAACGATTGAAATTGGAATTTCATCAGAAGTTTTATCCTATGCATCTTGTTCATCGTGATCGTAATTATATATATAATTTTTGGCCTCGCGAAGGAGAAAGCATCGCTCAAGCTTGGGGGAGGCTTAAGTCAATGTTATATTCATGCCCCAATCATGAGCTCTCAAGAGAAATGATTATTCAAAATTTTATGCTCGACTTTCTGACAACAATCGCACCATGCTCGATACTTCTTGTACTGGTTCTTTTATGATGAAGACTATTGAATTCAAATGGGATTTATTGGAAAGAATTAAACGCAACTCTGAAGATTGGGACCTCGACGAAGGTAAGGAGTCAGGTATAACACCTAAGTTTGATTGTGTTAAATCTTTTATGGATACCGATGTTTTCCGTAAATTTAGCACTAAATATGGACTTGACTCTGAGATAGTAGCTTCTTTCTGTGAATCTTTTGCTACTCATGTTGATCTCCCTAAGGAGAAGTGGTTTAAATATCATCCTCCCATAGAAGTAAAAGTAGTTGCACCTATTAAAGTTGAAGAAAAGACTATCACTTATAATGATCCTATTGTTCCTACTGCTTATGTTGAGAAACCACCTTTCCCTGTTAGAATAAAGGATCATGCTAAAGCTTCAACTGTGGTTCGTAAAAGCAATGTTAGAACTTATACACCTCCTGAGCAAGTTAAAGTTGAACCTAATATTGCTATGCTTAAAGATCTCTTGGCTGATAATATTGATGGGCATGTTTATTTCTGTAATGAAACTGCTAGAATTGCCAAACCTTGTGCTAAAGATAAACATAGACCTGTGGTAGGCATGCCTGTTATTTCTATTAAAATAGGATATCATTGTTATCATGGCCTATGTGATATGGGTGCTAGTGCTAGTGCAATACCTATTGACTTATACAAAGAAAGTATGCATGATATTGCACCTACTGAGTTAGAAGATATTGACGTTACAATTAAGCTTGCCAATAGAGATACTATTTCACCCATTGGAATTATTAGAGATGTTGAAGTCTTGTGTGGGAAAACTAAATATCCTGCTGATTTTGTTGTTCTTGGTTCCCCACAAGATAGCTTTTGTCCCATTATATTTGGTAGACCCTTCTTAAACACTATGAATGCTAAGATAGACTGTGAAAAGGATGTTGTTACTATTGGTTTAGGTGATATGTCTCATGAGTTTAACTTTTCTAAATTTTGTAGACAACACCGTGAAGAGGAATTGCCTAGTAAAGATGAAATTATTGGTCTTGCTTCTATTGCCGTACCTCCTAGTGATCCTTTAGAACAATATTTGCTAGACCATGAAAATGATATGTTTATGAATGAAAGAAGGGAAATAGATGAAGTGTTCTTTAAACAAGCACCTATTCTGAAACACAACTTGCCTATTGAAATCCTAGGGGATCCTCCTCCACCCAAGGGTGATCCCGTGTTTGAGCTTAAACCATTACCTGATACTCTTAAATATGCTTATCTTGATGAAAAGAAGATATATCCTGTTATTATTAGTGCTAACCTTTCAGAGAAGGAGGAAGAAAAATTATTGAAAACTCTGAAGAAGCACCGTGCTGCTATTGGATATACTCTTGATGATCTTAAGGGCATTAGTCCCACTCTATGTCAACATAAAATAAATCTGGAGAAAGACGCCAAACCCGTTATTGATCACCAACGACGGCTGAATCCTAAAATGAAAGAAGTGGTAAGAAAGGAAATACTAAAGCTCCTTGAGGCAGGTATAATCTATCCCATTGCTGATAGTCAGTGGGTAAGTCCTGTCCATTGTGTCCCTAAGAAGGGAGGTATTACTGTCGTTCCTAATGATAAAGATGAATTGATTCCGCAAAGAATTATTACAGGTTATAGGATGGTAATTGATTTCCGCAAATTAAATAAAGCTACTAAAAAAGATCATTACCCCTTACCTTTTATTGATCAAATGCTAGAAAGATTATCCAAACATACACATTTTTGCTTTCTAGATGGTTATTCTGGTTTCTCTCAAATACCTGTGTCAGCTGATGATCAAGCTAAGACCACTTTCACTTGCCCTTTCGGTACTTTTGCTTATAGACGTATGCCTTTTGGTTTATGTAATGCACCTGCTACCTTTCAAAGATGCATGATGGCTATATTCTCTGATTTTTGTGAAAAGATTTGTGAGGTTTTCATGGACGATTTCTCCATTTATGGATCCTCTTTTGATGATTGCTTGAGCAACCTTGACCGAGTTTTGCAGAGATGTGAAGAAACTAACCTTGTCTTGAATTGGGAGAAGTGCCACTTTATGGTTAATGAAGGCATTGTCTTGGGGCATAAAATTTCTCAAAGAGGTATTGAAGTTGATAAAGATAAAGTTGATGCTATTGAAAAGATGCCATGTCCCAAGGACATCAAAGGTATAAGAAGCTTCCTTGGTCACGCCAGATTTTATAGGAGGTTCATTAAGGACTTCTCAAAAATTTCTCGGCCCCTGACTAATTTATTACAAAAAGATATACCATTTGTCTTTGATGATGATTGTGTAGAAGCATTTGAAATACTCAAGAAAGCATTGATTTCTGCACCTATTGTTCAACCACCTGACTGGAATTTACCCTTTGAAATTATGTGTGATGCTAGTGATTATGCTGTAGGTGCTGTTCTAGGGCAAAGAGTTGATAATAAATTAAATGTTATTCAATATGCTAGTAAAACTCTAGACAATGCCCAGAGAAATTATGCCACTACTGAAAAAGAATTCTTAGCAGTTGTATTTGCTTGTGATAAGTTCAGACCTTATATTGTTGATTGTAAAGTAACTATTCACACTGATCATGCTGCTATTAAATATCTTATGGAAAAGAAAGATGCTAAACCTAGACTTATTAGATGGGTTCTCTTGCTACAAGAATTTGATTTGCATATTATTGATAGAAAGGGAGCTGAGAACCCTGTTGCAGACAACTTGTCTAGGTTAGAAAATGTTCTTGATGACCCACTACCTATTGATGATAGCTTTCCTGATGAACAATTAAATGTCATAAATGCTTCTCGTACTGCTCCATGGTATGCTGATTATGCTAATTACATTGTTGCTAAATTTATACCACCTAGTTTCACATACCAGCAAAAGAAAAAGTTTTTCTATGATTTGAGACATTACTTCTGGGATGACCCACATCTTTATAAAGAAGGAGTAGATGGTGTTATTAGACGTTGTGTACCTGAGCATGAACAGGAACAGATCCTACGCAAGTGTCACTCCGAGGCTTATGGAGGACACCACGCTGGGGATAGAACTGCACATAAGGTATTGCAATCTGGTTTTTATTGGCCTACTCTCTTCAAGGATGCCCGTAAGTTTGTCTTATCTTGAGATGAATGTCAAACAATTGGTAATATCAGTAGACGTCAAGAAATGCCTATGAATTATTCACTTGTTATTGAATCATTCGATGTTTGGGGCTTTGATTATATGGGACCATTTCCTGCCTCTAATGGATATACACATATTTTAGTTGCTGTTGATTACGTTACTAAGTGGGTAGAAGCTATTCCAACTAGTAGTGCTGATCATAACACTTCTATTAAGATTCTTAAAGAAGTTATTTTTCCGAGGTTTGGAGTCCCTAGATATTTAATGACTGATGGTGGTTCACATTTTATTCATGGTGCCTTCCGTAAAATGCTTGCTAAGTATGATGTTAATCATAGAATTGCATCTCCATATCACCCACAGTCTAGTGGTCAAGTAGAATTGAGTAATATATAACTCAAATTAATTTTGCAAAAGACTGTGAATAGATCTAGAAAGAATTGGTCCAAGAAACTTGATGATGCATTATGGGCTTATAGAACTGCATATAAAAATCCTATGGGTATGTCTCCGTATAAAATGGTTTATGGAAAAGCATGTCACTTACCTCTCGAACTAGAACATAAGGCATATTGGGCTATTAAAGAGCTCAACTATGATTTCAAACTTGCCGGAGAAGAGGCTATTTGACATTAGCTCACTTGATGAATGGAGAACCCAAGCCTATGAGAATGCCAAATTGTTTAAAGAAAAAGTTAAAAGATGGCATGACAAAAGAATACAAAAGCATGAGTTTAATGTAGGTGATTATGTATTGCTATACAACTCTTGTTTAAGATTTTTTGCAGGAAAACTTCTCTCTAAATGGGAAGGTCCTTACGTTATCGAGGAGGTCTATTGTTCTGGTGCCATAAAAATCAACAACTTCGAAGGCACAAATCCAAAGGTGGTGAACGGTCAAAGAATCAAACATTATATCTCAGGTAATCCTATAAATGTTGAAACCAATGTTATTGAAACCGTAACCCCTGAGGAATACATAAGGGACACTTTCCGGAACGTTTCAGACTCCGAAAAGGAATAGGTATGTGGTATGGTAAGTAAACCGACTCCAAAACAGTTCTAATGGCAATTTTTCTCCGTTTTGGAATATTTAGAAAAATAGAAAAATAAGAAGCAGTCCGGGAAGGACACGAAGCCTCCATGAGGGTGGAGGGCGCGCCCTACCCCCCTGGGCGCGCCCCCTGCCTCGTGGGCATGTCGTGCACTCTCCGGACTCCATTTTCTTGCACGATACGTATTTTGGTCGGTAAAAATTCATTATATAATCTCCCGAAGGTTTTGACTCCTGTATCACGCAGTTGTCCTCTGTTCTTGTTTCGAGCTGTTTTCTGCCAGGGTTGTCAAGGCCAGGCATCATGTCGTCCCCCTCCTCCAACAATGGTGACAACGATGCTTGGCTAATGAAGATAGAGTTGAAGAGGGAAGAGCCCGTGGAGATCAACAAGGATGAAGGGTTCAAGAAGGCCATGGAGGACCAAGTTCCGGCAGCAGAAGACACCCTTCAACTTGATCACAATCTTCTTACCCCAACTGAGATCGAAGCTTTCAAGATGATTGAGTTAGCTCGTATACAAAACAAGTATCTCACACGTGAAAATATTTTGTTGAAGGAGCATATCATCGCACTCAAGGGCATTATCCGCAAGTTGGAGGATCTCTTGCTCTCGATGTGCGACTACCCATCATCAACAACTCCACCATCTTCTTCACCAACAAAGGAGACATAATCATATGGGTATGGGCACTCCCCTTGGCAACTGCCAAGCTTGGGGGAGCTGCCCCGGTATCGTATCACCGTCACACTCCTATCTTTACCATTTTTCTTAGTTCGATCCCTTTAGTAATATCTTGATCTAGTAGAATAAAGCTTTAGTATGATTTAGTTTTGAGTTTTGCTTTATGATCCCTTTATGTAATCAAGTCCGTGAGCTATATAATAAATATTAGTGTTGAGTCAAGGGCTTGATTATTTTGCTATGATCTTGAGTGAATAAAAGAAAAAGAAAGAATAAAAAGAAATAAAAAGAGATCATATTGATCTTATGGATAGTAATGACTTCACATAGAAAGAGTATGATGATTAAAAGTTGTTGAGAGTTTACAAGCATAGCTTTGGTCATCGTTGCAATTAATAGGAAGTAATAAAGAAGGAGAGGTTTCACATATAAATATACTATCTTGGACATCTTTTATGATTGTGAGCACTCATTAAAATATGACATGCTAAAGAGTTGATGTTGGACAAGGAAGACAACATAATGGGTTATGTTTTCTTATATCTGAGATAAAGTATATTGTCATGGATCATCCAACATGTGGAGCTTGCCTTTCCCCCTCATGCTAGCCAAATTCTCAGCACCAAGTAGAGATACTACTTGTGCTTCCAAATATCCTTAAACCCAGTTTTGCCATGAGAGTCCACCATATCTACCTATGGATTGAGTAAGATCCTTCAAGTAAGTTGTCATCCGTGCAAGCAATAAAAATTGCTCTCTAAATATGTATGACTGATTAGTGTGGAGGAAATAAGCTTTATACGATCTTGTGATGTGGAAGAAATAAAAGCGACGGACTGCATAATAAAGGTTCATATCACAAGTGGCAATATAAAGTGACGTTCTTTCGCATTAAGATTTTGTGCATCCAACCCTGAAAGCGCATGGCAACCTCTGCTTCCCTCTACGAAGGGCCTATCTTTTACTTTTATCTTCTACCTTATGCAAGAGTCATGGTGATCTTCACCTTTCCTTTTTACATTTTATCCTTTGGCAAGCACAGTGTGTTGGAACGATCCTGATATATATATATATATCTAATTGGATGTAAGTTAGCTTTAACTATTATTGTTGACATTACCCTTGAGGTAAAAGGTTGGGAGGCGAAACTATAAGCTCCTATCTTTCTCTGTGTCCGATTAAAATTCCGTAACCACAAGTATTGCGTGAGTGTTAGCAATTGTGAAAGACTAAATGATAGTTGAGTATGTGGACTTGCTGAAAAGCTCTGACATAGACTCTTTCTGATGTTATGATAAATTGCAATTGCTTCAATGACTGAGATTATAGTTTGTTAGTTCTCAATAAAGTTTTTGATTCA
This sequence comes from Triticum aestivum, assembly GCF_018294505.1. Taxonomy (NCBI): domain Eukaryota; kingdom Viridiplantae; phylum Streptophyta; class Magnoliopsida; order Poales; family Poaceae; genus Triticum; species Triticum aestivum. Next base: position 177,684,253 of record NC_057802.1, on the reverse strand, counting down.
TACTTTGCATTCTGAATAGATTATTACTTGAGCATAAGAAATCATATGACATTATCCTTATATGTTGTTGTTATGAGAATAATCATGATGCCCTCATGTCTGTATTTTATTTTATCGACACCTCTACCTCTAAACATGTGGACATATTTATCGTTATCGGCTTCCGCTTGAGGACAAGCGAGGTCTAAGCTTGGGGGAGTTGATACGTCCATTTTGCATCATGCTTTTATATTGATATTTATTGCATTATGGGTTGTTATTACACATTATGTCACAATACTTATGCCTATTCTCTCTTATTTTACAAGGTTTACATAAGGAGGGAGAATGCCGGCAGCTGGAATTCTGGGCTGGAAAAGGAGCAAATATTAGAGACCTATTCTGCACAACTCCAAAAGTCCTGAAACTCCACGAAAGTTGTTTTTGGAAATAATAAAAAATACTGAGCAGAAGAAATACCAGAGGGGGCCCACACCCTGGACATGAGGGTGGGGGCGCGCCCTACCCCCCTGGGCGTGCCCCTGCCTCGTGGGCCCCCTGTTGGCCCTCCGGTGCCCATCTTCTGCTATACGAAGTCTTTCGTCCGAAGAAAAATCAGAAGCAAGCTTTCGGGACGAGACTCCGCCGCCACGAGGCGGAACCTTGGCGGAACCAATCTAGGTGTAGCGACCAGACCTCAAATGGCCTGTGCTGCTGTGCACCAGTGTCATCCCTAGATCAGTAATGCTGACACGCACAGTACAAATGGAGGATTTATAACAGAGTGGCAATCACACACTTATTACATCGAACATCTCCAAAGAGATTAAGTATGAAAACATGGCTTAAGGCCATCTAATAACGATAACAGCGGAAGACTTGGAAGATAAGTGAGTCCATCAACTCCAGCGGCATCACTGAGTATAAGACCACGACCTAAGGCACCTTACTCGTCGTCTGAAAAGTCTGCAACATGAAACGTTGCAGCCCGAAAACGGGTCAGCACATAGAATATGCTGGCAATGCAACACATAGAGAACAATGAACAATAATAATGCTATACTATATGCATATATGGCTGGTGGAAAGCTCTATGGTTACAATTTTGCGAAAAGCCAATTTTATCCTACTTCAAAAGGAATAAATTTTATTTAACTATCATGGTGGTTGAAACATTGAGAAGGTACCTCCAACTCAATCCCAATTAAGTGTCATCATTAACCCAACAAAATTAATTATAAGTATCACGGTGATGAGATTCAAATGATAATCCAGGTACTAGATACTCAAGTTGTCCATAACCGGGGACACGGCTAATCATGATCAGTTTGTACACTCTGCAGAGGTTTGTGCACTTTTCCCCACAAGACTCGATCGCCTCCGCTTGATTCTCGCACTGCATGATGTTTGAGAAACGGATGACTGAGACACAGTCTTTCAGAAACAATCACTCTTTACTCTAGATGGACCGATACACCTACTTTCCCCTACATCTGCTAGTCCACCTCTTCAAGAGATCCTGTAACCTACTCAGCTATGCTAGAGCCCATAATAGCTTGTGGCTGCACACGGAAGTTTCTAGCATGAATAATCTTATGATCCCTTTGAGCCTGGGTGGCGGACCTTATACATACAGACAACACTGGGTTCTCCAGGTGCCTCAATCCACCCAGATGTGAGTTTTAGTTGCCACCTTAAGTTGAACCATTATTAAACATCTCACATCTGTCATGAATATCACTCAAACCCAATCCACGTCTACGAGCATAGCATGGCAATAATAAAAGCAACGTAAAAGTAACTCCCAAGGGTTTGAATAGAAAACAGGTACCCACAGTTTAATTAGATCCTAATCATAAAATGTGTTTGAGGAAATAGATCTAATGCAATAAAACTGGGTATGAACGGGATATGATCAAAGTGTTACTTGCCTTGCTGATGATCCGCAAAACCTAGCGAGTCGAAGTAACAAGCGGCACACTCCGGGTACTCTATCGCAAACAAACAAGCATACAATCAGTACTCAACTAATGCATAGGTAAAAATCGAATGAAAGATCCAACCGGAAATTTCAACTTAAGAACTCCGGTTTGCAAATAGAATCAACTCGAAAGAAACAACGAAAGTCAAACGGCGAAAGAAAGAAACTTCGTTTGCTAATCTGGATCTAGGTCAAATTTTACTGTAGCAAAACTTGTTTGATTAGGTTAAACGGAAAGAGAATTTCGAGACGAAACTCTAGGCGCTTGAATCGCCTGATTCCGATAAACGAGCGAGAAGTTAAACAGAATCGAAGATTCGATCAGAAATCGAATCTGAGAAAATAACAAGAAAATCCGACGAAAAAGAAAAACGGACGAACGGTTAAATAACGGACGTTCGTTAACGGAGAAAAACCGACGAACGCGTTCGTTAAAACGAACTGTTCGGTGAACGCTCGCAAAAATAAGAAAACCGAAAAAAAACCGATCTAGGGTTTTTTTTTTAAAACGAAGGGTTTTTTTTACAGAAAACCAGTCAACGACGGGAAACGGCCGGCGGCAGTACCTC